>NC_092341.1:349235000-349937500 GCF_046630445.1 Rutidosis leptorrhynchoides
ATGATTCTTTGTGATGAAGTTTGAGAGAAAACTTGAAAGTATTGAAAGAAAATGAAAATGAAAATGGAAAAAGAATGGGGAGGTGGGTGTTGACTAGTCAAAAGCTAGTCACATCTTTGCTCCCTTGGCGAAATTAGTCCCTCGAGTTCGGTTGCGGGTGCGTGAATTACCTAAACAAGATATTTTGAATACGCGTAACAACGAAGGATGTTATAATCATATAACAGACTTTAAATAAATAAACGAAAAAGTAAACGAAAAAAGGCGGGATGTTACATTAACTACTCCTTAAAAGAAATTTCGTCCCGAAATTTAAGTAGGCGTAGTAATCATTGTTTCTTCCTCGGGATCTTGCGTTTCTGGAACCGGGAACAAGTGAGGGTATTTCTTTTGCATTTGATCTTGCCTTTCCCAAGTAAACTTGGGTCCTCTTTTGGCATTCCAATGAACCTTAACAATCGGAATTCGGCTTTGCTTCAACGTCTTGACGGAGGTGTCCACAATTTCAACCGGTTCTTCCACAAAATGAAGTTTGTCATCAATAGTAAGTTCTTCGAGAGGGATGACGATATCGGGTTCGGCAAGACTCTTTTTCAAGTTAGATACATGGAAGGTAGGATAAACGGAGCTCAATTGAGGTGGAAGATCTAAACGATAGGCAACGGTTCCAATACGCTCCAAGATTTCGAAAGGACCAATATACCGCGGATTTAGCTTCCCGCGTTTCCCGAAACGGATTACACCTTTCCAAGGTGCAACTTTTAACATTACACGGTCACCGACTTGAAATTCGAGGTCGTTGCATCTCTTGTCGGTATAGCACTTTTGACGACTACGGGCCGTCCTAAGCTTATCTCGGATTTGAACGATTTTCTCGGTTGTTTCATGAATGAGTTCGGGTCCGGTGATTTGTGCGTCGCCAACTTCGGCCCAACAAAGAGGAGAGCGACATTTTCGGCCATACAACGCTTCAAAAGGTGCGGCTTTAATACTCGCGTGATAACTATTATTGTAAGAGAATTCGGCGAGAGGTAAGTGCTTGTCCCAAGCTTTTCCAAAATCGACAACGCAAGCTCGTAACATGTCTTTCAAAGTTTGGATTGTGCGTTCGCTTTGTCCTTCGGTTTGAGGATGATATGCGGTGCTCATGTCTAAACGCGTTCCCAACGCTTCTTGTAAAGTATGCCAAAATCTAGAAACAAAACGGCCATCTCGGTCAGAGATAATCGATAACGGTACACCGTGTCGGGCTACGATCTCCTTAATGTAAAGTTGTGCAAGTTTCTCCATTTTGTTGGTTTCTTTCATAGCGAGAAAGTGTGCGGATTTGGTGAGACGGTCAACAATAACCCAAATAGTATCATAACCGCCCATCGTCTTTGGTAGCTTGGTGATAAAATCCATTGTTATTCTTTCCCACTTCCATTACGGGATTTCGGGTTGTTGAAGTAACCCTGACGGTCTTTGGTGTTCGGCTTTGACCTTGGAACATGTCAAACACTTGGCAACATAAGTAGCTACGTCCCTTTTGATATTCGGCCACCAATATTGTTCTTTAAGGTCGTGGTACATCTTATTGGCATCGGGGTGAATCGAGTATCGTGACTTATGGGCTTCATCTAAAATAAGGCTTCGTAGGTCCCCATATCTAGGCACCCAAATCCTTCCGGCGAAATATCGAAGTTCGGTCTCCCTAACTTCGAATCGAGAGACGATAATGTTCAAGAGCTCATGTGAAACGTTTTCATCCTTGAGAGCCTCATCTTGGGCTACCCGAATTTGGCTATTAAGGTTTGTGTGGATGGTGATGTTTAAGGCTCGGACACGAAGAGGCACCGCTCTTTCTTTTCGACTTAAGGCATCTGCTACTACATTTGCCTTTCCGGGATGGTAACGAAGCTCGCAATCGTAATCGTTTAAGGTTTCAATCCACCTTCGTTGTCTCATGTTTAGTTGCTTTTGATCGAAGATGTGTTGAAGACTTTTGTGATCAGTAAAGATAGTACTCTTGGTTCCATAAAGATAGTGTCTCCACATTTTAAGTGCAAAGACAACGGCTCCGAGTTCGAGATCATGTGTCGTGTAGTTTCGCTCATGAATTTTGAGTTGTCGAGAAGCATAAGCAATGACTTTCGTTCGTTGCATCAACACACACCCAAAACCATGTTTCGAGGTGTCGCAATACACAACAAAATCATCGTTGCCTTCGGGAAGTGACAAGATAGGAGCGGTGGTTAGCTTCGTTTTCAAGATTTGAAATGCGGATTCTTGTTCGGTTGCCCAAACAAATTTTCTTCCCTTATGAGTTAACGCGGTTATAGGACGAGCGACCAAAGAGAAATCTTTGATGGATCTACGATAGTATCCGGCGAGATCCAAGAATTGACGAATGTGAGTAGGAGTAGTAGGAGTCTCCCATTTACTAATGGCTTCGATTTTTGATGGATCGACTTTAATACCTTAATCACTTACAACATGACCAAGAAATTAAACTTCCTTCAACCAAAATTCACACTTGGAGAATTTGGCATAGAGTCGTTCTTGTCTTAAAAGTTCAAGCACAAGTCGGAGATGTTCCTCGTGTTTTTCTTCGTTTTTAGAATAGACCAAAATATCATCGATGAACACGATAACGAATTTGTCAAGGTACGGTTTGCACATGCGGTTCATAAGATCCATGAACACTGCCGGTGCGTTAGTGAGACCAAATGGCATGACAAGGAATTCATAACTACCATAACGAGTCTAGAAAGCGGTTTTGGAGACGTCTTCCTCCTTAACCCTTAGTTGATGATAACCCGAACGGAGATCGATTTTCGAATATACACAAGACCCTTGTAATTGATCAAAGAGGTCATCGATGCGAGGAAGAGGATATCGGTTCTTAACCGTCAATTTGTTTAGTTCACGATAATCAATGCACATTCGTAGGGATCCATCTTTCTTCTTAACGAATAAAATCGGAGCACCCCAAGGTGAATGGCTAGGTTGGATAAAACCACGATCAAGTAGTTCTTGGATTTGACTTTGTAATTCTTGCATTTCGGATGGAGCGAGTCTATATGGTGCACGTGCTATGGGTGCGGCTCCCGGAATAAGATCGATTTGGAATTCAACCGGTCGATGAGGTGGAAGACCCGGCAATTCGTCGGGAAATACATCGAAAAAGTCACTAACAATTGGCACATCATAGATATGCTTCTCATCGGACTCGACTTTTTTAACGTGGGCAAGGATCGCAAAACAACCCTTACGGAGTAGTTTTCTAACTTTAAGACACGAAACGAGGTTGAGTCCGGTGCAACTCTTATCGCCATAAACAATCAAAGGTTCACCATTCTCGATAGGAATTCGGATTGCGTTAAGATCACAAAGGATATGAGATTTCATTTTGGCTAACCAATTCATACCGATTATTACATCGAAGCTTCCTAGTTCCATGGGTATCAACTTAATTTCAAACTCAGTACTAAAAATGTTTAACATACACCCCCGATAATATGTGTCAGCGCTCAATAGTTTCCCGTTGGCCACTTCAATGGTATAAGTGGTATCTAATGGAAGTGGGGGAGTGCTAAAAGAATGAGTCAAAGTCTTGGATACAAAGCATTTATCGGCACCCGAATCGAATAACCAAGTAACATAAGAGTTGTTGAGAAGAAACGTACCCGTGACTAATTCATTGTCATCTCGGGCTTCCTCGGTGTTAATATTGAAAGCTCAGCCGCGCGTGTTGGTGTTATCTTTCTTCTTCGGGCATGCATTTCTATAATGGCCCGTTTGGCCACATTCGTAACAAGTGCCCATCTTTGGTGCATTGGGCCCCTTTCGAGCGATGGGGGCGACACTTTTACATTCGTTGGCCTTATGACCAACTCCTTGGCACCGATGGCAAATTAGCTTGCCACATTCACCAAAGTGATGTTTATTGCATTTGTTGCAAAGAGGTAGGTTTCCGGCATAACCCTTCTTGCCGTCGGAGGTGAAATTCTTCTTGGTATAGTTGTTGTTGCTTGATTGGGGGGCTTCCCATTTTCTTTTGTTGTTACCCGACTTATCCTCGACTTTAGGTGTCGGCACTACAATTTCTTCCACCGTTTCTATCAACTTGCGGGCCATGTTCAAAGCTTCTTGATGATTAGTGGGTTTGGATGACATTACCCCATGTTTGATGCTCTTTGGGAGACCATCCATGTAAAGTTCAACCCTTAAAGCTTCGTGGTTGACAAGGTTTGGGCACATCAAGGCTAGTTCGGAAAATCGTTGATTATAGGCCTTGAGATCGTTTCCGACCGCTTTCAAAGTTCTTAGCTCTTGTTCGAGCCTTCGGGTTTCTTTACGAGGGAAATATTCGACAATCATCTTTTCCCTTAGGTCGGCCCAAGAGAGGGCGTGAGCTTCATCGGTACCCACCGATTGTACATAGGTGTTCCACCAAGTGAGGGCGACACCGGCGAAAGTGTGAGTGGAGTATTTGACCTTATCTTGGTCCGACAACCGCTTATGCTAAAGACGGCCTCCGTTTGTTCGAACCATCGAGTGAGAGTAACCGGTCCCCCAGTCCCATCAAAAGTATGAGGTTTGCACCCCATGAAGGCTTTATAGGAGCATCCCTCGCTTGAGTTACCGGCTTCTTGATTGTTGTTGTTGTGGTTGTTGTTATTGTTGTTGTTGGAGGAGTAACAGGCCATGGCCGCATCCACGGCGGTGGCTATCATTCGTTGTAGAGCTTGTTCGGGAGTCTCATGGCGTGGCACACGACGAGGAGGCATTGTTCCTTCAAAACACAAGAATACCGTTGATTAGTATTTTCAATAATACTAATCATGATATGGAATAAGGATAGAGAGAAAAATTTTCCTTGACTCGCCTTAAATTCTTTATGCCACAATGTCGGAATGTTCATATGAGTCACCGTAATATAATCCCGGAAATTATATTACCCTGATTCATATGTGCATTCGACATCATTTCATATAGTCAAGGTGGTGTGTCAATCAAATTAAACAGCGTGAGATTAAGATGAACAAAGAGTAAATATGAGTAGAAATGTTCGAGTATAATGCACAAGTAGTCAAGTAATTCCAACTTCAAGTCTATATGCCGGTTGTAGTCTAGACTCACTAATGTACCCTATGACCCGGGGTTGACACCAATGAACTCTAAATCCCTACAACCAACGCTCTGATACCATCTGTAGCGACCCGACAAAATCGTCATTGATGGCGCCGTCTACTTAGGTCCCGTTACGTGGTCATAAGTCTTTAAAACAACATTTAACCAAATGTCTGTCGCATTCATTTCAAAAGTAAAGATGTTTCAAGGTTTACAAAGTAGTTCGACAACTAGTTACATTACAAAGTTTTAAAGTACGATTGAAACATATGCGACACAATTTAAAAGTAGCCAAAAGACGCTCCACGTATGCATGTATACTCGACATCCGAGCAAGTATCAAAAGTAATGAGCGGAAGCATGTATCACAAAACGTTCAAGGACCTGAGAAAAACATAGAAATCTGTCAACGAAAACGTTGGTGAAATCATAGGTTTAAGTAAGTAAGTACAAGTGAACCACAAGATTTGTAACATTGATATAATAGTAATACATTCCAAAAGTTAATATTCACGAGCACCCAATTATCAATGCTTAACATTCCTTCCATAGAACCCCATCACAATAGTGTTAGAACATACACTGTTTCTCGAAAATATATTCCATTCGTAAACGGTAGCGAACTGTTTGAATGAGGGTTTGTCAAACCCATATGGCCATATAACATAAGTTCTCGCTTACACCCGGCAAGTGTAACTAATGAAAATCAAATTGAGGATTTTTGTTCAAACTCGTATGTAGAATGTTTGTTTTCCTGTACTTGTGTTCACTTAGTAAAAAGAACGTTTATGTTTTCTCATCCCAAATGTAAGTTCAAAAAGAGTAAAAGTGGGACTATGATCTCACCTTGAGTGTACGTATGCAAAAGTACTTCAACAAGTAAACGTGTACAAGAACGAATGCTAGTCTTGACCTAAACAAATAGGTTTGTATCAATATCGGTAAACACGATAGGTCAAAGTGTTCAATTAGTCCTATGGCTCGTTACGACTCGATTGTATAGCATGTGAATCACATTGTCAAGTTTCATGCAAGATACAAGTATAGAATCACGTTAGCAAGGTTGCATAATCATTTGGTTAAGTTTGACAAAAAGTCAAACTTTGGTTGGGTCAAAGTCAATGAAAAAGTCAACACGTTCGGGTCGGGTCCCGAACAAATTTTCTGAGGTTTTTAATCATATATAAGCATGTTAGAACAAGTTTCATGTGAATCAGAGGTCCCTAGCATAGCAAACATTTTTCTTAGAAGTGACAAGTTGGTCAACCCACTTTGGCGCGCCGCGCGGGGATATGGCGCGTCGCGCCATTACCTGTGCTGAAAATTCTGGCAGTTTTCAAGTTTAATGCACGGACCTAAATTCAAACAATCACCATTTATGACCCGCAGACAACCAAAACATGTATCTTATATCACCGGAAAGGTATTTTGACAAGGAAAACAACTAAACACATTTCATCAATCACATTTACTTTTACAACAACCAAATCATATTCAAAGCTCCTCATTTAATGCATTCAAGTTCATAAATGAAATTCGATGATTCGGCAACCAATTTACATGAATGATATGCCGTTTCGAAGGTGATCAAGCATAAAATACAACCTAACACTTACAAATAACATTTCATGTCATTCAAAGCATCAAAAGTCCCTTTCAAGTTCATCAAACCCTAACCCAATTTCACCAAAATCACTAATCAAGTTCATGAAGTTTTCTAAAGCAACCTACACATCAAATTGAAGCTAGTGATACTAGGAACACATTTAATACTTGCACTTTATCATAACAACAATATTTAAGCAACCAATTCATCAATTAAACACACCAAACTTTCTAGTTCATGCTAGTTACCAAAAATAACAAGATCGAACATACAATGAAATGTATTATGGATCTCCGCAAGCTCTTCGGGTAATTCCAGACGATACGCAACTTCACCAACGCGAGCTAATATTTTAAATGGCCCAATAAACCGATGAGCAAGTTTCCCTCATTTTCGGAACCGTATAATACCCTTCCATGGCGAAACCTTAAGCATCACCATTTTGCCTTCTTCAAATTTGATCGGTCGTCTACGCTTATCCGCGTTAGACTTTTGTCTATCTTGCGCCGCTTTTAAACGAGCCCGAATCATTTCGATTTTACCATTTGTCTCAAATACCAAGTCGGTGCTCCCGACTTCCCTTTGACCCACTTCACCCCAACAAATCGGGGTTCGACACCTTCTACCTTATAACATCTCATATGGTGGCATTCCAATACTAGTGTGAAAGCTATTATTGTACGAGAATTCCACCAATGGTAAATGTTCGTCCCAACTTCCACCAAAATCTATTATACATGCTCTCAACATATCTTCCAACGTTTGATTGGTACGCTCGGTTTGACCATCCATTTAAGGATGATATGCCGTACCCATATTCAACCTCGTACCCATGTCTTCATGAAACTTTTTCCAAAATCGAGATGTAAAACGCGTGTCTCGATCCGAAATGATAGACGCGGGAACGCCATGTCTCGATATCACCTCTTTAATGAAAATTTTCGCAAGTGCCTCGACGTAATTGCATCTTTGATAGGAAGAAACAAAGCACTTTTCGTCAATCTATCAACGATCACCCAAATAGTATCAAATTGGGTTCTTGCTATTTTCGGCAACTTGGTAATAAAATCCATGGTAATATGCTCCCACTTCCACATCGGGATTTCTAACGGTTGAAATTTACCATAAGGTTTTTGATGTTCGACTTTTACTTGCAAACACGTAACACATTGTTCAACATATTTAACCACATCACGTTTCATTCCGGGCCACCAATACTCTTTCTTAAATTCGAGGTACATTTTCGTTGCACCCGGATGAATGGAATACCTTGACTTGTGCGCTTCATTAAGAAGCACATTTCGGTAATCCCCCATCTTTGGCACCCACACCTTATTTTGAAAGGATAACAACCCGTGAGGGCCTAATTGAATAGACTCCGTTTGCCCCACGATTCGTTCTTCATGTTTGTTATTAACAAAAGCTTCAATTTGAATCTCACCGAGCTTAACAAGAAAATCGTTAGTAATTATCATTCGTAACGATCCTACTCGTATCACCGGATGTTGACTCTTTCGACTCAACGCGTCCGCGACCACATTCGCCTTACCCGGATGGTAAAGTATCTCACAATCATAATCCTTCACCACATCCATCCATCTACGTTGACGATAATTTAAATCCCGTTGATCAAAAAGATGTTTCAAACTCTTGTGATCCGAATAAATCGTACACTTGACACCATACAAGTAGTGGCGCCTAATTTTCAACTCATGTACCACCGCCGCCAATTCAAGATCATGAGTCGGGTATCTCTTTTCGTGTTCCTTCAATTGTCGAGAGGCATAAGTGATGACTTTGCCCCGTTGCATTAGAACACACCCGAGCCCATTTAATGAGGCATCACAATACACCGTCATATCTTCTACACCTTCCGGTAACACTAAGACCGGAGCTTGACACAATTTCTCTTTTAACAATTGAAAAGCAATTTCTTGCTCGTTCTCCCAATTGAATCTCGTATTCTTCCTTGTCAACTTTGTCAATGGAGAGGCAATTTTAGAAAAGTCTTGGATAAATCGACGATAATAACTGGCCAATCCGAGAAAACTTAAGATTTCCGTAGGTGTAGTCGGTTGTTCCTAACTCTTTACCGTCTCTATCTTCCTCGGATCTACTTGAATCCCTCCCTTGTTCACAATATGGCCAAGGAATTGCACTTCCCTTAGCCAAAATTCACATTTTGAGAATTTAGCATACAACTTCTGTAAGACCCTGATCCTGTTTCAGTAGAAGGGGACGCCGTCCAAATTTTGGGGCGCCGTCCAGCAAAGAAAGGTGGGACGCCGTCCAAGGATTGGGAAGCCGTCCAACATAACTGACGGGCCAGCTGTTAGTTTATTTTAAAAGGGGCAAATTGGTAATTTCACTTGGGTGTCGGTTTGGAGCTTTCAAGCTGATCCATTGGCCATTTGTGGATCTCATTCACCCACACAAACACTCTCTTCAAACTCTAGTGAGAGAAACTCATTTTTAGTGAGAGAGAGCTTGATTTGGAGAAGAAGGAGTCAGATTCTCGCCAAAACACTGGTTCTAAAGTTGTTCATCTCGTTCACGGCTACGTTGTGGTAGTATCGGTAAGTTCAAACTCCGAATTTTATTTTTTAGATTTGATATTCAAGTTAGGGTTTGAGCTTGATTAGTTGTGAAACCCTTTTAGATGATCAAGTGGGTTTACGGTGACTAGTTATTGTGGTCACATAGCGGGTTTTGGGTTGGTTGACGTTTTGCCCATGATTAGGCTTTGAGAATGGGTATAATCACTAGTATTAGTGATTATGGAAGTGTTGGAACCCATTTGGGGGTATTTGGTTGACTAATTTTGAAATGGGACAAAATTTGAGTTTGGTGTCATTTTGGGCAAGACGAGTGTTTAGCACTTGTGTTCTGGTTTAATTGGCGTATTAGGACCATTTTTACTTGTGTTAGTGATTATTGGTTAGTTTGAGCGCGGTTTGTGCTTGAAAGTGCAATTGGGGCGAAATTGCACTAAGTGTCAATTGAGTTCGTTTGTAAATCCACTCTAAGTGTTTTGTTTGTATTGTGATAATGGAATAGGTACTTTCCATTGGCGAGTTGTATTTCGGTAGCATTCATCAAGGTGACAAGGTGAGTGTTAATATTCTATGTGCATATGTATGTGTAGGATGGGTGCGGGTCGGGTGAAGTGGTTCTCGGTTATAGAGCTCACTTCACATATAGGTGGATTTCGTGGACTTGCGTATAGGTCCAATTGGCACGGTTGTGCATTTTGGTTGACCACCTTTGGTGAGGTGCACACTTTGTGTGTATGTTATCACATGTGCTTGTGATGTGAATTATATAAACCCAATGGCGAAGGGTTGATATTGAGTTGCGAATTGGATAACCCCGATGTGGTGGATTTCATAATCCCGTGACAATGGGTTTGGATATTGGAAAAGTGGATCACATGTGGATGCGGATTCACGATGACTAGTGTAGCTCGGTCATTTTATTGAGGTAGTGATCTCGTGTGGTTGCGGATTCACTAAGGCTCGTGTAGTTCGGCCAACCTCAATGTTGTTGTGGTATTGAAGATAGTAATCTCGTGTGGATACGGATTTACTAAGGCTCGTGTAGTTCGACCAATCTTCATCTTGGTATTTTGGTAATCTTCTTTTGGTATTTGGGTTAAGGGGTTAACCTTGGGCGTTTTACGCTTTATTGTTATATATATATATATATATATATATATATATATATATATATATATATATATATATATATATATATATATATATATATATATATATATATATATATATATATATATATATATATATCGTTGTATCATGTGATGTAGCTAGCCCTCCGGGTGTAGCTTGTGGATGTTGTTCATAGCGTCGTTGGTGAACTTACTTGTTGATTATTAGCTCATTATATAGCGGTTGAACGGTATGCTTAATTTGCTTTATATGTGGATGCCCCGGTATGTGTTAATTGATTAATTGTGTGGCGTGTCCATTTTATATGTATATATGTATGTAGTATATTCTCACTCACTAAGCATTAGCTTACCCTCTCGTTGTTTACATTTTTTATAGATATGCGTGGATGCGGTGGCTCGGGTAAGCGTGGGAACTAGAGGACTTGCGTAGTTGCTTAGAAGACGTACTTTTGGATTTGATTAGATTGGGTAGCGTATCCCCAATCACCATGCTCGGTCTTCGTTTTTGTGTTAAAATTTATATGGTCGAAAACTTGTAATTTTGTACGAAAGTCGTAAAACGGTTGATGTGGGCCCGATGTCGTAAAACTCGGTTTTTATCATGGAAAACTCTCAGTTTCAATTATTATAACATATTGTGAAATTGTTTTCGTGTGAAAGTGTCGGGAAGCGGGTTTTCCGCTCGCGTGTAAATGTATAACTGATCAGCATATTTCAGTTCATTTGGACGCCATCCAAAAGGCTTGGACGCCGTCCAGTCCTTCAGAGATGGACGCCGTCCAGATAACTGGACGCCGTCCAGATGTACTGTCCCACAAAAATTTTATTAAGGCGTGTTTTTGGTCGGATAACGGGTTGAGTTGTTACAAGTGGTATCAGAGCATGGTCTAAGGGATTTAGGTGACTTGAGATAGGCGCCTAGACTTAGACTTTTTGTGTGTGCTTATTTGTTGCGGGACTTGTAGGTGTACGGGTCGAAATGGGAACTTGGTTAGTGCCTTAGCGTGTAGGTGAACTAACTAAGATTGTGGCTTGTATTGTGTTGTAATTCTTTCTTGTGTTTGTGTCACGTAGAATTTTCGTTGTGTTGGTTTATATCATCGAGCGAGGCGGTCGTTGTACTAACGAGTCGATACGGCGTGTGTGCGTAATAAAGACTTACAAACCTTATTATGGGTGCAAATCGTGTCTAACAAGTGATGTACGACGAGTGTTTAGCAAGATGGGGCGGTGTTGTGCATACGGTTCTATACGTTCGTGGACTAATCATTTTGAATTCTTTAGAATGACGACGCAAAACGAGATCGAGACGAATGACGAGGAGTTTCACGCTAGAGTTGCGACCGCCGTTGCGGAGCAAATGGGTGTGTTTCGAGAAGAAATGGATAGGAAGTATTCCGAATTTCGAGGCAGTAGTGAAATGGAGCGTTGTCTTAAGAGCTTCATGAGAACTAAACCCCCGATGTATAAGGGGAAACCGGATCCTTTGGTAAGCACAACATGGATCTCGGATGTCGAAGGGTGTTTTCATACTATTGAATGCCCTCCCAAGAAGAGGACAAGACTCGCTACTAGCTTGTTGCGGGGTAGGGCGAAGGATTGGTTGGATGGTAAGATTGATCTTATCGATGGTGAGCCATTTATGGCGTTATCGTGGGACGAGTTTAAGGAGGAATTCTTTAAGGAGTTCCGGACATCAGCTGACTTGTCGGAATTGCGTAATGAGTTGCGAAATTTGCACCAGGGTTCTATGGATTTGAATACTCTCAAGACGACCTTTATGGAGAAGGCTCGTTTTTGCCCGGAGTATTTGGGAAATGATCGTTTGTTGATGGAAGATTTCTATCGAACTTTGAATGATGACTTGAAGAACAAAATTAGCAGAGGTCAGGCGAAGTCGTTTGCGGAGTTATTCGCCGTGGCTAGGGGTTTCGAGTCGCATTCGCGATCGAAGATTGGCAAACCTTCAAGTGAGAGAAGGGTTGTTTCATATGGAGCTCTAAGTAAGAGAGCTAGGGGTGCAAGTGTGAGCACGGGTGGTATACAGATGAGTATATCGAATTCTAGTGCGTCTAGGTGTTACAATTGTGGCGTGAGAGGTCACAAGTCTTGGGAATGTTCGGTGCCAAAGGGAGATAGCACGGTGTGCTTCAATTGCCAAGAAGAAGGACATCGTAAGTCGGAGTGTCCCGAGTTAGCGGGGACGGGTGCGGCAACGAGACATTAAGGTAAGTTTCGTTTTAATAAATATGTCCTTTGATTATTTATTATGTACCGATGAGTTCGGGTTTGTTAAATGCCTTTTGTTGTGCATAGTATTGTTATGGGTGACGTTCCTAATGGAATTACCCTACGGTGACATTTTGATTGATGTACGAAGGGCGTAAGACTTGGTGCAACCAAGCATTCCTTAGTGTTCGAGAAATGTTTCTACCAAGCCATGTGTATGGGCTTTGGTGTCCGGTCGTTAAACGCGTGTTTGCTTTCGTGTTGAAGTTGATGAACCATGAGGTTCGACGGGTAGATAGAATCCTAAAGATCGAGTATTTGATCTCGTTGTATGTTGGTAAAGGAGTCTACATGGCGCGACGATAAGTGCCTCTTTCATACCTACTAGCGTGGTGATCGACTCTGATGGTTCTGCGGTTACATTGTACTTAGGGTACCGGAGAGAAACCCTTAGGTACATGAGTGACTAGGTTGAAAATTTGATAAGCTATATCAATTGGATGATTGCGAGAGTAAAGTTTGTGTAGTTTGTGGTGAACTCTTCGTCCGAAGTGTTTAAGGATAGGTTAAAATCTTTCATATGCTCGAGGTCGGAGCAAGATGTGGTGATGGGTCGTGTGAACCCAATTGTTAGTAAGGTCTACCCTTGGTAGCATTGTATGGTTGTACAAGATGCGGTTAGGGGACATGGTTCTAAGTGGGGGAGTTTGAACTCTCGCACGAAGATGTTCTAGTGTTTTGATATTGGACGATGCTTGTATGGATTCGGAGCTAGCGTTGAGACCTACATTGGTCGATTGTGGTAAAATTACGATTTGGAATAAATTGTACTTATGGTTTTGGATTTAAATTATCACCGAGGTGGTAATGTGGTGAATCTCAATAGAGATAATGGACGTGTTTGACGAGCAAGTGAGATCCGTCAGTTAAGGGATGTGCGTGTCGGATTCTCTTCTAGACAATTATTGTTTTGTGCCTATGTGTGGTACAGACGGTTCTTGCTCGATTTTGTTGGCATTTTGTACGCATACGTATGATGCGCGTACGTGTATGATGGATTTAATTGGGTGGGTTAGTCGCGGTGTTAAGACACCACCTGGTGGTTATTGTTACGCGGTATTAAGTACACTAATGGATATTTGTTTGGGGTGGATGGTTAGTGTAATTCGTTAGGATTCACTATGGTGTAGCAGTGCGCGATGTTACACTACTCGTTGTATGAGGCCTAAAGAGCGTGTGTGATTGGTGGGTTATGACCGTTGACGTGGTCCGCTAACTTCACCTTGGGAGTAGTGTTATATCGGTATGGTATAACGTTATCGGGAAATGCGAGTACCGATGGGGAATGGGAGTACCATTCCTGTGTTGAGATTTGGGAGGTGGATCATGTGTGGATGCGAATTCACGATGACGTGTGTAGTTCGGTCATCTTATTGTGGAAGTGGATCACGTGTAGTTCGGACTCACAATGACACGTGTGGATGCGGTCATTATATTGTGGAAGTGAGTCGCGTGTAGTTCGGATTCACAATGACTCGTGTGGATGCGGTCATTATATTGAGGAAGTGAGTCTCGTGTAGTTCGGATTCACAATGACACGTGTGGATGCGGTCATTCTATTGGGATAGTGACTCTCGTGTAGTTCGGATTCACTAGGGCGCGTGTAGTTCGGCCAATCCCGATTATTGTTGCGATGGAGGTGGTGAGTCGCGTGTGGTTGCGGATTCACTAAGGCGCGTGTAGTTTCGGCCAGCCTTCATGTTGATTGGATTTGAGAACTATTGGTTGTTTTATACACCAATGGTGGGGTCGCGAGGACCATGTTGTGTGATTAGTGATGCGATAGCCGTGTTTCGCTCACATGTTGTTACGGGTGTGACAATAGTCGATTTTGTACACCTTGGGATTTAGCATTGCCATAGTCGTTTGGATGCTAGCGGATTTAGTCGTTTGCTTATGATGTTACGATAGTTGTGTATTGATCGTATTGCGCACTACAAGGGATATTAAGTGGTAGGTGTTATCCGTAAGGATTCGTTTGGTTCAGTCTTCATCGTTCGGGTTGTTGACCATAGGTTGAGACTTGGTTGCTTATAGCGTGGTATCTCGGTAAGAGATTGGTTGGGTTTTTTCCCGATGTGAGGGATTGAGCAAGCTTTAGTGCTCGGATTCATGAATTTGATAAATCGCGGATGACGATTTAGTTTTAAAGGCGATACATTGAGAAGGATTGCCTAGAGAAGTTGGAAGGAAACACGATGATTCCCCGTATGTTAAGCGATTGTGGTAGATTTTGGTTGTTGTGTGCGTTGCATGTTCCGGAATGCCTACACGTGTATATTTAGTAAGTGGAATAATCCTCGAGATTAACGATAAGTGTGGCGAAAGTCATTTTGGAACGAATGTTTGAGGACAATTGAGTGTTGGTCCGGTTGGTTAAGTGATGGAGATCACGAGGACGTGATCCAATTTAAGTGGGGGAGAGTTCTAAGACCCTGATCCTGTTTCAGTAAAAGGGGACGCCGTCCAGCAAAGAAAGGTGGGATGCCGTCCAAGGATTGAGACGCTGTCCAACATAACTGACGGGCCAGCTGTTAGTTTATTTTAAAAAAGGGGTAAATTGGTAATTTCACTTGGGTGTCGGTTTGGAGCTTTCAAGCTGATCCATTGGCCATTTGTGGATCTCATTCACCCACACAAACACTCTCTTCAAACCCTAGTGAGAGAAACTCATTTTTAGTGAGAGAGAGCTTGATTTGGAGAAGAAGGAGTCGGATTCTCGCCAAAGATCGGGTTCTAAAGTTGTTCATCTCGTTCACGGCTACGTTGTGGTAGTATTGGTAAGTTCAAACTCTGAATTTCATTTGTTAGATTTGATATTCAAGTTAGGGTTTGAGCTTGATTAGTTGTGAAACCCTTTTAGATGATGAAGTGGGTTTATGGTGACTAGTTATTGTGGTCACATGGCGGGTTTTGGGTTGGTTGACGTTTTGGCCATGATTAGGCTTTGGGAATGGGTATAATCACTAGTGTTAGTGATTATAGAAGTGTTGGAACCCATTTGGGGGTATTTGGTTGACTAATTTTGAAATGGGTCAAAATTAGAGTTTGGTGTCATTTTGGGCAAGACGAGTGTTTAGCACTTGTGTTCGGGTTTAATTGGCGTATTAGGACCATTTTCACTTGTGTTAGTGATTATTGGTTAGTTTGGGTGCGGTTTGTGCTTGGAAGTGCAATTAGGTCGAAATTGCACTAAGTGTCAATTGAGTTCGTTTGTAAATCCACTCTAAGTGTGTTGTTTGTATTGTGATAATGGAATAGGTACTTTCCATTGGCGAGTTACGGATTTTTACGGTAGCATTCATCAAGGCGACAAGGTGAGTGTTAATATTCTATGTGCATATGTATGTGTAGGATGGGTGCGGGTCGGGTGAAGTGATTCTCGGTTATAGAGCTCACTTCACATATAGGTGGATTTGATGGACTTGCGTATAGGTCCAATTGGCACGGTGATGCATTTTGGTTGACCACCTTTGGTAAGGTGCACACTTTGTGTGTACGTTATCACATGTGCTTGTGATATGGATTATGTAACCCCAATGGCGAAGGGTTGATATTGAGTTGCAATTTGGATAACCCCGATGTGGTGGATTTCATAATCCCATGACCGTGGGTTTGGATATTGGAGAAGTGGATCACGTGTGGATGCGGATTCACGATGACTCGTGTAGCTCGGTCATCTTATTGAGGTAGTGATCTCGTGTGGTTGCGGATTCACTAAGGCTCGTGTTAGGGGTGGTCAGTATTTGGTTTGAAACCGTGGAACCCGAAAACCAAACCGAAACCAAACCGGAAAAAAACCAAACCGAATTTGATAAACGGTTTTCGGATTGCGTCAAACCAAAACCGAATTTGAATTCGGTTTTCGGTTCGGTTTTCGGTTTTGAAAATTCTGAATTCGGTTTAACCGAAAACCGATTTCAAAACCGAATTCAAAATTTTTATATATTTAATTTGTATATTTATGTTTTAGTGTCATTATAATTTGGGATTCAATCAATAAAATATATTCTCACCCATATGAAGATTTGGTAGCTCACATTATAATTATGTTACTTAAATTATTATGTTCTTCTTCTTAATAACAGAAACAATAAACGTCATAATTAAGCTATAAATATTAATAAATCATCGAATTCTTGATAATTTAATAATACGTCATTGTTTTAGGATATAAATAACTAAGACATCAGTAACGCCACAATTAAACTAGTAATGCCACAATTAAACTACCAACGTTCTCAGTTTTTTCATAATATTCGGTTTTAACCGAAAACCAAACCGAATCCGAATTTGAATTCGGTTTTCGGTTTGGTTCGGTTTTAACTTTGAATTCGGTTTTCGGTTCGGTTTTCGGTTTTGCCTAAAAAAATTTCAAAACCGAATACACCGAACCGAATAAACCGAACAAACCGAAAACCGAACCGATGAACACCCCTAGCTCGTGTAGTTCGGCTAACTTCGATGTTGTTGTGGTATTGAAGATAGTAATCTCGTGTGGATGCGGATTTACTAAGGCTCGTGTAGTTCGGCCAATCTTCATCATGGTATTTTGGTAATCTTCTTTTGGTATTTGGGTTAAGGGGTTAACCTTGGGCGCTTTACGCTTTATTGTTATATATATATATATATATATATATATATATATATATATATATATATATATATATATATATATATATATATATATATATATATATATATCGTTGTATCGTGTGATGTAGCTAGCCCTCCGGGTGTAGCTTGTGGATGTTGTTCATAGCGTCGTTGGTGAACTTACTTGTTGATTATTAGCTCGTTATAAAGCGGTTGAACGGTATCTTAGTTTGCTTTATACGTGAATGCCCCTGTATGTGTTAATTGATTAATTGTGTGGCGTGTCCATTTTATGCGTATATATGTATGTAGTATATTCTCACTCGCTAAGCATTAGCTTACCCTCTCGTTGTTTACATTTTTTATAGATATGCGTGGATGCGGTGGCTCGGGTAAGCGTAGGAACTAGAGGACTTGCGTAGTTGCTTAGAAGACGTATTTTTGGATTTGATTAGGATTGGGTAGCGTATCCCCAATCACCATGCTTGGTCTTCGTTTTTGTGTTAAAATTTATATGGTCGAAAACTCGTAATTTTGTATGAAAGTCGTAATATGGCCGATGTGGGCCCGGTGTCGTAAAACTCGGTTTTTATCGTGGAAAACTCTTAGTTTTAATTATTATAACATATTGTGAAAGTGTTTTCGTGTGAAAGTCTCGGGAAGCGGGTTTTCCGCTCGTGTGTAAATGTAAAACTGATCAGAATATTTCAGTTCATTTGGACGCCGTAAAAAAGGCTTGGACGCCGTCCAGTCCTTCAGAGATGGACGCCGTCCAGATAACTGGACGCCGTCCAGATGTACTGTCCCACAATTTTTTTTTAAGGCGTGTTTTTGGTCGGATAACGGGTTGGTAACCGGACCACTTCAAAATGCCCGTAAAAAGTTCGAAAGGACGTCTTCTCAATATCTTCCTCACGGACCTGCATTTGGTGATAGCTGGACCGTAAGTCAATTTTAGAAAAATACGTCGCACCTTGCAGTTGGTCAAACAAATCGTCAATCTGAGGCAATGGATAACAATTCTTGATCGTCACTTTGTTCAACTCCCGATAATCGATGCTCATCCGCATACTACCATCCTTCTTCTTCACGAGTAAAACCGGAGCGCCCCATGGCGAAGCACTCGGTCGGATAAAACCCTTTTCAAGCAACTCTTGGGTTTGATTTAACAACTCTTGCATTTCCGTTGGTGTTAAACGATAAGGAGTTTTAGCAATAGGAGTAGCCTCCGGAACCAACTCAATGCGAAATTCAACTTATCTTTCCGCCGGAACACCCAGCAACTCATCCAGAAAAACGTCTTCAAATTTATTAACCACCGGAATTTTACGAACGGATGGTGGCTCTTCACGAGTATCAACCACATGGGCAAGAAAAGCTATGCCACCACCACTAAGGAAACGACGTGCCCGTGTATAAGTGCATAATGGCACAAGTCTTCTCCGTTTCTCGCCATGAATAATTAACTCTCCTCCACTTGGGGTCTTCACACGAATAGACTTTTCATGGCATGCAATATCGGCTCTATAACGATCGAGCCAATCCATACCAATGACGATATCAAACTCACCCAAAGTCATCGGGATGAGATCAATTTTAAAGGTTTCGGCACCAAACACAACATTACAATCTTACATCATCCCTAGCACCGTCTTACCATCCGGTATTTCGACTTCTACCGGATGACTTAACTTAGCTAGCGGTTTGTCAAGCTTAGACACAAATCGTGGAGTCACAAACGATAAATTAGCACTGCTATCAAATAGTATCCTTGCCGGATTAGAATTAACCATGAAAGTATCTGAGACAACTTCGTTGGATTGTTTGGCTTCATCATTAGTCATCAAATAATTTTGTCCCCTAGTCATACCCACTGCCTTCTCTAACCTCTTAACTTGATCATTTCGGAGATTGGGGCACTCCGACTTTCGGTGCCCTTCTTTTTGAAAATTAAAACACGTGATTATACTAATACACGGTTTTGGGCAATCACGAGAGATGTGACCTTTTTGCCCACAATTATAACATGTGGCCACGTGACCACCGGAGATACCTTTCTTTTCATTACCGACACTTTCGGATGCACCCCTACTCTTCTTGTTCGAATGACTCGTAGCTTCAAACTTTCTTTTACCCGACATATAACCAACCGAACTCGGAGCTTGCGCTTCAAACCCTTTCGCAACCGCCAAGAGCTTAGCAAAAGTCTCAACATGACCAATACTAATCTTACCCTTCAAATCATCTCTAAGTGTCGCATGAAAATCTTCCATCAACAATTGGTCATTCCCCACATACTCGGGGCAAAAACGCGCTTTGGCGAGAAAGTTGGTTTTAAGAGTGTTTAGGTCCAAAGATCCTTGACGCATGTTTCTTAACTCGTTGTGCAATTTAGAAAGATCCGCTTGCGTACGATACTCAAGGAAAAACTCCTTCTTGAACTCTTCCCAAGACAACCCTACAAAAGCCGTTTCACTCACCATGTCAAGTTTACCATCAAGCCAATCCTTAGCATTGCCCCTCATCAAACTAGTGGCAAGCCTTGTCTTCTTTTCGGGTGGGCATTCGCTAGTGCGAAAACAACTTCAACATCGGAAATCCAAGTCATACTTTTCATGGGGTCGGGATCCCCGTGAAAGTGAGGAGGCTTAGTTGCCATAAAGTTTTTGTAGCTAAACACCATCTCGCCCCCATTTTGAGGTCTAGGAAACCTCCTTTCAACTTCTTCCTTCACGGCATCGGCCATTTGTTCTCGAATCAAATCAACTATATGCTCCGAAACTGACTCTTCGAGTATTTGCTTAACCTTTAGAGAGAAAACCGAGACGTAGTTTTATAGAGCTGCCTCTATTTTGGTAGTCATTTCATCTTCTTCCACGTGTGATGGACCACCACCGTTACTTGTCTCCTTTCCATTTCTCGTCTTCATTCTAAAAATTTAAATGGATTAGACATCACCAATAAAACAATACGTATATATAAATACATATACATATCACCGCATGCACACCACACCTCGCTCAATACTTGTCGCACGTCCTTGCTTGACTTGACTTGCAACCGTAATAGTGGTCGCGACTCACTATTACGCTCGCATGCAGTTCCATGCTCAAATGTCCCACAACCATCTTGCTCGATGTTCAAAACAATAACGCATGATTAGAAACATCATAACATTAGCATAGTTAGTCCACCTATTCACTAATGCGTTAATCATAACCCGTACCGACCCGTAATCCTACAAGTCCCGCATATAAAATAACAACACAAAAGTCTAAGTCTAGGCGCCTATCTCAAGTCACCTAAATCCCTTAGACCATGCTCTGATACCACTTGTAAAGACCCAACCCGTTATATTAAGAAAAACGTTCATATTTTTTTTTCTTTTTAAATACAACAAGTCGTTATACACATCGAACCATCGCATCATTAATTAATTGTTTCATGTTCAAATGACGCATACATCTTAATTAAAAGTTTACATCAACATTCAGGTTCGATGACACATTTCACAATTCCCAAAAAGTATGTTTCGACCGATTAGTTTAAGTTTCAAGCATCACTAGAGCATGGGTTTGGGGTTAAACTACCCAAACATTAGGTCGAACTTCCAAAAGCATCCACAAGGCAATAAATAGGGAAAGCATAGTCCACAATTTTACCCTTGCCACGATCCGCGCCCGCATCTAAAAAAATAGAAACAACGAGAGGGTAAGCTAAAGCTTAGTGAATGCAATAATTATACACATACATATATAATTTACCTACTTGCAATCACATACACAATTACCTCATACATGCTAGCAATTTATATAGCATACATAGCAAAGTATAATGCTAAACCTTCAAGACCACAAGCTAGCACAAACAATAGCATATATAACTCGAACAATACAATATGCTACACTACAACACATAACCATGGTTAACCATTCGCACATGGGGATGGTACTCGAATTTCCCATCGGTGTTCATAACAACCGTTAGTGTACAACGACATATATCAGTAACCCTTGGGCGGTAACGACAACACATATCCGTTCATAACAACTGTTAGTGTACAACGACATATATCACTAACTCATGGGTGGTATAGACAACACATATCCATTCTACACAAATAAATACATTATATACATACACGTATAATTATTCCACTCACCTTGTCGTCTTTGTGAGATTTCAATAATAAACTTGCAACCTTCAAAGCAAGTCACCTAATACAATTAATGCTCAATTAATACACATAACAAGTTGGACTATTTATCAACTAACCTCACTAGTGCATTTATGACCCAAAAGGGTATTTATGACCCCTTTGCACTAGAATCACCCAACAAGGTTAAAGTCCACAACTAATCACTAAAAGCTAGTGATTGAAGTCTAATAACACCAACTAACACAAGTTAGGGTATTTTCATACCCAATTTAACCCACTAGGTCAAACTTACCCAATTGACCCATTTCAAGTCAATCATGACCCAAATAACAATTCTTTCACTAACACCTAAGTGTGCTAGTGATTCAACAACACAAATAACCCTACAACTTCAAATCTCATGGCAAAACCCTAGATTTCAAACCTTAGGCTTTCCATTCATCAAGTTCACCCCAAAATCGCCCATTAAACCCTAAAATGGGTCTTACAACAACACCCATAACCAATTCACTAGTCATAAAATAACTAAAAGTTGAAACTCGGAATTAGCACTTACCACTACTATCAATTCGTAGCTAAGAACGAGGAGAACAAATTTCCTTCTTGCTCCAAAGATCGAATCACAAATCTTCACCTTCAAATCTCACTATGAATCTAAGAGGGTTTTATGTTTTGGGAGAAAAGAGAGAAAGAAAATAGAAAAGAAATGAATAAAAAGAGATATGTGGCTGGGATATAGGGCCACAATCTGATCAACACGCGAAAAGACAAAAATGCCCTCAAACCACCCTTTTTAAAACTGAAAATCGGATCAGATCTGCAGGCATGTCGCTGCGCGACCCCACATTCTCACGGCGCGATGTTGTGAGCATTTTTCGAGCTGTTAAACTTGCCACCTGATCTTGATTCTAGCCTAAACCCGCGGCGCGACCTCCCCTCTCCGCAGCACGACCGTGGGCGTCATTTGTCAAATTTTCGCCAACTTCTTTCAACTATTGTTTACACGACTCGTACACTCCATTCTCGCTTCGTATATATACCTAGACTTCACCACAAAGTCTCACTCGACTTAATACCTTCATAACCCATGCATATACTTATACATGTATACATTCTCATGTGTGTGTATATATATATATATATATATATATATATATATATATATATATATATATATATATTGTACTTTAAACTAAATCTTTAAATCATTTAATCACATATACGACCAAGTATAAATGTTCTTAAGATCAAGTACGTACCTTAGGACATGTATGAAAAAAAAACGGGATGTTATATAATAACACTATTTATCACTACTGAGCACTATTCGCTACTACTAGAATCGCTACGATTTACTACTAGCTACTACGCATCACTACTCTTTGCTAGCATATTTTTATAGCCTTGTTTATTATTGGAACTAGCATGTTATGCTTTTCTATGTCGAAGAGCTCCCCATGGTGAAGGACACAAGTGCCGCAATGCTATGATATGTGACTAGTGCAAGAATGCAGGCTACATGGCCAAGGACTTCAGAGATAGAGCTTCGGTCTTTTTCGTGAAAAAGAAGGATGGATCTTTGAGACTTTGTATTGATTACATATAGTTGAACAAGTTGACTATAAAGAATAGATATTCGCTACCGAGGATCGATGACTTGTTTGATCAGTTACAAGGATCCACATGCTACTCAAAGATTGACCTAGAGATCAGGTTATCATCAGTTGAGAGTGAAGGATGTTAATATACCAAAAACGGCATTTAGAACATGCTATGGGCATTATGAATTTACAGTGATGCCATTTGGTTTGAAGAACGCACCAGCAGTGTTCATGGATCTCTTGAACTGTAACACCCCAGCTTAACATGACCACAATATTGTCCGTTTTGCCCGCAGGCGCACGGCTTTTTCTTGGCGACCACACACGAGAAGCACTTTCCTAGGAGGTCACCCATCCTGGTAGTGCTCTCGCCCGAGCACGCTTAACTGCAGCGTACTCACACATCTGCTCTGCCTGTGATCCCAAAACGCGTTGTGTCATTTAAGCGTGAGTATTACCTTATAATCCCATGATCACTCATATCTGTGGGCGATGTGGGATTTACCTAGGGTGTTACATGAACTGTGTGTGTAAGCCATACCTTGATAAATGCGTTATTGTATTCATTGATGACATTTTGGTGTATTCAAAGAACAGAGAAGAGCACAAACAACATCTGCGTTTGGTACTGAAAATGCTAAGGATGAGCAGTTATACGCGAAGTTTTCTAAGTGTGACTTTTGGTTGCAGGAAGTCCAATTTTTGGGCCATATTGTAGGTGTTAATGGTATTCAAGTTGACCCTGGAAAGATAGAGACGGTTCGAAATTGGGAAAATCCTAAGTCGCTTAAGCAAATCCGACAATTTATTGTTCTAGCCTGTTATTACAGAAGATTTATTGAAGGTTTTTCTACTATTGATCGACCGTTAACAGCATTGACTCACAAGGGTAAGAAATATGAATGGACCGAGCAACACGAGTCTGCGTTTCAGATGTTGAAGCAGAAACTGAATAGTACCCAATTCTATCTTTACCTGAGGGGAATGAAGATTTCATGATATATTGTGATGCTTCACGGCAAGGGTTTGGTTTCGTGCTGATGCAACGAAACAAAGTAATTGCTTATGGCTCAAGACAATTGAAGATTCACGAGCAGAACTATACGACACATGATCTAGAACTTGGTGTTGTGGTTTTTGCACTGAAAATGTGGAGACACTACTTGTATAGTACTAAGTGTACAATCTACATTGACCATAAGAGTTTACAACACATTTTCGATTAGAAACAACTCAACATGAGCAGAGGCATTGGGTTGAGCTATTGAATGACTACGATTGCGAAATTCGCTACCATCCTGGTAAGGCAAATATATGCTTTAAGCAGGAAAGAGAGAGTTAAGCCTCTCAGAGTTAGAGCGCTGAATATGATTGCACGATCAAATCTTACTTCTCAGATACATGATGCGCAACTTGAGGCAATGAAACCCAACATTGTTACTGAATCTATCAAGGGGTTAGATAAAGAATTCGTCACAAGAGAAGATGGAACTCGGTACTTTGATAATAGAATTTGGGTACCTAAATTTGGTGGATTAAGGGAACTTGTGCTAGACGAAGCGCACAAATCAAGATATTCTATTCATCCTGGTTCCGATACGATGTACCATGATCTTAAGGTGCTGTATTGGTGGCCTAATTTAAAGTCTCATATTGCTACTTATGTTGGTAAGTGCCTGACATGTGCTAAAGTCAAGGCTGAACATCAGAGATGGTCAGCACTGCTGACTCAACCACAGATACCTCAGTGGAAGTGGAAATGTATTGCAATGGATTTTATCACTAAGTTACCTAAAACTGTAGGAGGTTATGACACCATTTGGGTTGTTGTAGATCGTCTCACTAAGTCTGCTCATTTTCTTCCGATTAGAGAAACAGACAGGATGGAAAAGCTGACATAGATTTATCTAAAGGAAGTGATTTCTCGACACGGTGTGCCTGTATCCATTATATCCGACTGTGACAGCTGGTTTACTTCTAGATTTTGGCAGACATTGCAATAGGAAATGGGAACTCGTCTCGACATGAGTACAGCGTATCATTCACAGACAAATGGTTAGAGTGAACAGCCCATACAGACTTTAGAAGACATGTTGAGAGCTTGTGTGATTGATTTTAGAAACGGATAGGATAAACATCTACCATTGACAGAGTTCTCGTATAATAATAGCTATCATACGAGTATAAAAGTTTCATTTTTTGAAGCATTATACGGAAGTAACTGTAGATCTCCCGTATGCTGGAGTGAACTAAGGGATAGTCAATTGACAGGTCCGGAAATTATTCATGAAACTACAGAGAAAATTGTTCAGATTCAAGAGAGGTAGAAAACAGCTCGAAGTCATCAAAAGAGCTATGCTGGGGTCAGAAGATGACCTTTAGAATTTCATATTGGTGACAGAGTCATGCTAAAGGTATCATCCTGGAAGGGTGTGGTACATTTTGGAAAGCGAGGTAAACTAAGTTCGAGATATGTTGAATCATTTGAGATAATTGAAAAGATTTGACCCGTAGCATATAGACTAAAACTACCACAAGAGCTTAACGAAATTCGTGGCACGTTTCATGTGTCAAACCTGAAGAAATGCCTAGCGGACGAGAACTTCAATTCCTTTAGAGGAGATTTGCATGGACCGAGAGGTCAAGTGTTTAAGCAGAGCAACATACCTATTGTGAAAGTTCGGTGGAATGCCCGTTGAGGACCAGAGTTCACGTGGGAACGTGATGATCAGATGAGACAGAAGTATCCACAACTGTTTTTCGGCGAAACGACTTTAGCGGATGTGCACTAAAATTTCGGGATGAAATTTTCATTAAAGGTTGGTAATACAACAACCCTACTTTTTTCTGTTACTTCTATTTAACTTTCTATTAGTTAGTCTTAATGGTGTTTATTTGAATTTTATGTATTTAGCTTTATAAATATATATTTAATCCTTTTAGGGTTCCTATAATTAATATGATTAAATATTAATTGATTAACTTATATTAGATAATGAAATATGATTAAAACGATACGGCTTTGATCACCGCGAAAGTTGTTTTTCGGATTAGCGAAACACTCGGAGTAAATATTAATAATTAATTTAATAATTATTAACTTGGTAAAATATAATTAATTTATTAATTATTTTAATAACTTAAACCTTGTGGATTTGTTTAAACTTTCAATTAATATTCTGGGAATTCGGTTTCAGTTAACGACAACTATAAATGAGCCACACGTTATAAGAAAGCACACAAAACAAGCCTGGGACTTACTCCCATGGGCCATTCGGCCGACCCCTCCCCATAAACTCCTTGTTTGGTTTGTTTTGTCAATTATGTGATTACTTAGGTGTTAAGGCCCTAACCTAATTTATATAAAATAGGGAAAGTGCATCTTATTCCCCATAACCTTTTTGTAGTCGACATCTCTCCCTCTCTTCTCCTCTTTCATGTCGACAAACACCACCACCATTTCTCCACCAATTTCTATAAATTAGCTTGTGCTCCTTTGATAAAGATTGATCCTTGCATCTTCCTTTACACATTGGTATAAGCAATTTGACTATATGAGGTATAAAGCATTTAACCCGAATTTTAAAAGTTCATATTTTTGATGATTACATAGATTATTAGTGTTTATTGCTCTAGTCTATGTGTTATATTGATTTACATGTGTTAGATTGATCGACTGACATGTTTGCATTAAATCTCGATTTTCAATCTTGACCTAACATCTTTATTAAATATTATTACATATTTTAAAATCTCTATAAAAATTATTAATTCTAGTCTCAAGAATCATGAATTTTCATTATGTTATGCTCACATTATGATTAGTTGAATTTTTGACTTGTTTATTGCATGAATCTGAAATCTGAGAAAAGTATGTTGTGATATAGAACATGTATGCATTACCATCAGATAGATAATTAAAAATTACACAATTTAGACTAAGATATCACTTGAATTAGATTCTTAAAACTTGTTTTATGCTCAATTGATTTTGTGTGACAACGGTTGTCGATTGTAACTTAAAACAGATTTGTGTGATTAAATGCTTTGAATTTTGGAACATATGATTTTAACATTTGGAAATTTTGGTTTTAATAATTCACTTTTCATATAGATATTTCATGCTAATTGCTCTTAGATGTCTAGATATATGCATCTGAAATGACCACCTGAATAGGACCGAATCTGTCTCGTGTGCACATAGAGTGGCCTAACATGAAATAGAAATTGTTTTGAGACTTTCCCTTCTGATATGTTAGTTTATGGATGTTAAAAAGAAAATTACATTTGTATGTCAACATGTGAAACCTTATGAATTGTGTGCTATAAGATTCGTAAAACGCTATGTCTAGAATCTGTCCAAATCATAACATCCGACTTTCATTGCAAAACTATACAAATTGGCTAAACCAAAAGGTTGGATATTTTTAACACTTATAACTTTGAGATGTTTTTGATCATCTCCCACTGGACATATGTCTTTTTCTATTTTTCTATAATAAATGATAAATGTTATAAAACCGATGCGCGAGCAGACTGTTGTGTGTAATTTGAACTATATATATAAATCTATTGATGATATGACATGATGGCTTACATTATTGAAAAGGTAATTGACTGATCTAAATATGTACCAAGTTCCTTATTTCCAGGTTCTATGTATTTTAATTTATGTGCAATTGTTTGAGCATCTTTGACATGAAATCGTAGGACAATTATGCTAGAAACACTGAAATGATAAATCGAGGTCTGAAACTTGTAGATTGACTTTGGTTTGACTCCATGACCATTATAACATTACCTACTGATATGTTTGACATAGGTTAGCTATCATTGACCAAGTTTGACTTTTGTTGACTTCATGCAATGTTTTAACTATGTGTTGACTTTTACTACTTAATCGAGTCGTTCTGAGCAACAGGACAACTAATACTATGAATCAACATCTATTTTACATAGACTTATGTGATAACCTATATATGTATCTAGGTTGCTTTGTACGGTTGTAACTAACTTCTTTACTTGTGTTTACTGCGTTATTTGTTGAGCACTCAAGGTGAGTCTACAGTCCCATTTTCACCTTTTCTTTTGTGATGAGATACATGATGTTTTCTTAAACCGTTTTACAATTTAGACACGAACATTAAACACATATACATATGAGTTCTGATCTGAAAAACCTTTAGCTTGAATATTATTAATTACTTACGTAAGCTCGTATCATAGGGATGGATCTGTTAGGTGTGACAGCCTCACCACAACTACTAAGGTGCGTATTACTTCGTACAATTATGTACACGATCAAGTGTATGCTTCTATAGGGTAAAGGGGAACTGCATAGTCATAGACTACTCGTGGAGTTAAAGCTTTATATTCAAGTGCTCATTGAATTGCATATACTTTTACAACTGTTTTGTACTAAAGCTCGTGGTCTAAAACTTACTACTGATTACTTAAACTTGTAGATTCATTCAACATTATTTGTTGACCCGTTTTTCATGTTTTATCTCAGGTCCATAAACGACTAGCTTCCCCTATATTAGAGGTGTGCATGGCATATACTTTGAAGTTCTTCGTGATTATTCAAAGACTCTACTTTAATGATTCACATTTTTAAAATGCTTATTTATTAAAACATTGTTACGTTTGTCTACGCTACTTATGGTATTTTTTTTCATTGGTAAAGACTCGTGTTTTAAGTCAATCTTTTATCAACAAATGCGAATACTTTTTGAAAACGTCTCATTTAGATGGCGTAATTGTTACTGTGGGACCAGATGATTAACACACCTTCAGATGAGAATTTGACGGGGTGTAATATATAAATATACTGGGTCATCTCATCAATTTTGAAGGGCATGTGCGAGATATAAAATGGGCCCCTTAAAAATAAAAACTTTTCGATATACATAAAAATTTAATATTATTAAAAGCAATCAACAAACAAAAATTTCTTAAAGATACCGCATCAAAGTGTTTTATTCTGAAATAATTTTCATCTCATTATACTTAAACTATTTTATAAATAAAACGCGACTCCTTGCATTTTTGAAGACGAAGTTGTTTAAACTCTTTCTAGTCAATACTCCCCGGTATATGATTATCAATAGGTATCCATGTGAATCCATTACGACTCTTAATTAAATATTAAATGATCACGGAAGGCGTTTACATGAGTTAAAACTTAATACGTCATCAATTAATGAGATTTGCACATATCTTTTGTGTATTCATAATCTTTGAGTTTGCCTTCAACTTTTTTTTTATAGCGATTGGGATCACCCGAGGGGGACTAAACCACCCGTTGCGATCATCTCCCGTTTCGACCATGTCGATGCAGCGATAATAACCCCGCCCCCATCGTTGTCCGGGAGGAATCCTTGAAACCGATTCAAGGGCACGACCATGTAAAACCCCCTCCCCTTTACCCCCAAACAATATGGGAAAGGTGCCTTGGGTGGATACTTCATGGCAGAGATAAAATTGTGTTTTTAATATGTAGCCAACGGGGGTCGAACTCCTGACCTCCCCTAAAAGAAGCAGGTCACCAACCGCTGAACCACATCACAACTTCTCCAACTTTTCTTTAATTACTCAATCTATTTTAAAATTGATGTAATCTAGCATTGAGAGAATATATTTGAGTCATTCAAAATTTTGAGTTTTTTATTTTATTTTAGACTCGCGATTTATAATCGTACATCCTCTAAGACACCCTATCTATCTATCTATCTATCTATCTATCTATCTACACATATTTTAAAGCACATGCATTTATGCTTATGTGTCACCTCCTAGTTAATTCTGTCACATGTCATTCTATTGTTTATTTCCATATATTAATTGATTTTATTAAATAAGGAATATTCATATTCTAAATTCAATACAGTTACTTAAATACTAAATGTGATAATATTATTTTTAGCTATTATCAAATATATAGATAAAAAATAGTGAACAAGATGTGTATCATATTAGAGAAGATTATATTTAAACATAAATTGTACTCCACGATGTGTGTGTGTGTGTGTGTGTGTAAAATATATTAGAAATAAACGAATTAACTTTCAATGAAATTTAGGTATATAACTTAATTTAAATAAACAATCAAATATATATATTAAATACAATATATAATATTTAAATAAACTTAAAGTATATCAAACTCTTTGATATTTGCGGACACGTAATTTAACGTACAGGCTTATAAATGCATCATTATATGTCTAGAAAACTGTACGACATTATAAATGAATAAACTTTAAATAAAATTTAGGTACATAACTTAATTTAAATAAACAATCAAACATCTATATTAACTACTAAATATGATATTTAAATTAATAAACTTAGAGTATATCAAACTTTTTGACATTTTCGAACACGTATTTTAACAGACATGCTCATAAACGTATCACTATATGTTCAAGAAAGTTGTACGTAAATGAATGAAAACCATTGATTTGTATTGTAACTGTATTCAATATCAACGTTTACGATATTATTAATGTTTTCAATACTAATGCTTTCATACTCCTGTTATCAATAATAAAGGGTTTTTCATTATAATTGTATTATATTTGATCTATATCGAAACTAATGTATACAATGTGCGTTCAACGCATTGACTCATAAAACTAATAAATATATAATCTAAATACTTTAATGAATGAATTTGGAAACAAGTATCATACTACAGTTTGAAAATACGTTGGTTCCCAAATTTGATTTTACGTATTTGTTGGCTTGTTGGTGATGGGGCACGTGCGGTAGGACTATGGAATATGAATACAAACAGCAAGTTCTAAACTGATTGAGATTGCGATATATGGTAGGACCCACCGTCATCACGTGCACCTCTCTTCCGTCTCTGTCTTCTGCCCCAATTTGGCCCAATTATTGAGAAATGACATTTTTGACTCCAACATTTTGTAGCAATTTTATTACAGTACTACGTATCTTACTGGTATCTACGATGTCAAAAATACCCGTATCCAATTAGATGACTCGAAAATCCATATATATCGGCCGGGTAAGAGCCAGGAGTTCTGGTCTTGAGGTTAGTATGAGAATGATTTTAAATTTTTATGCGGGTTTAGATTCGGATACGGAGACGGTTTCATGCACAAACCCGACTATCTAGCTCGTACGTCCAACCCGAAGACTCGTGAAGGTCTGAATACTCGTGACGAAACCCATTTACCCAATAGTTGGTAAGTAATGGGGACCCGACGACTATATATCCGAGTTTAGGGCAAATTTTCTTAATCGAGTTCAAGTCAAGATTATCTATGATCATTAACTCGCATCTACCTAACCCTCGGCCTTCATTCATAATTTTTTTACTCATCATATTATATTTTTTCACTAGAGAATACAAGAAAGTAAATATAGCACGAAGAGTAGTGATATTGTCTAAAGTATCACTTATTTTCCACTGTTTCGTCACTCGATATTTCTGACTTGAGAATCAAGATTTTTTGAATCCCACTTCTCACGCTCCTCAACCACCATAACACCTCTCTCTTCTACCACACTCCACCACCTTAAACTACCATCCACCTCCCTCCTCAGACTCACATCTACCTTTCTTTTTCTACTTTTAAATTTCTCACTTCCATTGTAACCCTATTTTCCCGCCGCTCCTCCTTTTCTTGTAGATGTCTTCTTCCTCCATTCCCGTCGATATCGAGGTTGTTTTGTATCCAGTGGTGCCCTTCGTTCTCCAAGCACTGGCATCTCGCCGGTGGTTGGATCTCGTCGGTGCTCGTATTGTTAGGCGCAATGTCTTGGCTTTGCCACGATGGAGTCTCGTTACCAATGGTGGTTGGAGGTGTGGTTCTTGTTTACCATTTTATTATCCGACTTTACTCGGTTGTTGGTTTTCAGGAGGTTTCACTTTCGAACAGATCTGGGTCATTACCGCCTCCAGTTGTGTTTAGCTTTGTTGAGACGACCCGTCCTAATCTATAAGGACGAATACAATAACATATGATTACATTGCGAGGTATTTGACCTCTATATGATACATTTTACAAACATTGCATTCGTTTTGAAAAGACAAACTTTCATTTCATCGTAAGTTGACAAACATGCATACCATTTCATAAAATCCAAACTATAAATGACTTAATCTGTCATTTACTTAATAATAATCTTTATTGAACTCAATGATTTGAATGCAACGTCTTTCGAAATATGTCATGAATGACTCCAAGTAATATCTTTAAAATGAGCAAATGCATATCGGAAGATTTCTTTAATACTTGAGAATAAACATGCTTTCAAGTGTCAACCAAAAGGTTGGTGAGTTCATTAGTTTATCATAATAATCATTTCCATAATTTTAATAGACCACAAGATTTAATTTTTATAGTTAACTTCAGGAACACTCATCTGCAAAAAAAATTATAATACAGGAACACTCATCTGTATAAAATTCATTCATATGGTGAACACCTGGTAACCGACATTAACAAATGCATATAGAATATCCCCAAATATACAGGTACGCTCATCTGTATATAAAATCGAAGTACTAAAGCATCCATAACCTGGATGGGGTTTGTTAGGCCCATAGATCTATCTTCAGGATTCGCGTCAATTAGGGGGTCTGTTCCCTAATTCTTAGGCTACCAAGCTAAAAGGGCGATATTCAATTTCGATAATCCAACCATAGAATGTAGTTTCGATTACTTGTATCTATTTCGTAAAACATTTATAAAAGCAGCGCATGTATTCTCAGTCCCAAAAATATAAAGAGTAAAAGAGAGCAAATGAAACTCACAATACTGTATTTCGTAGTAAAAATACATATGATGGCATTGAACAAATGCAAGGTTGTCTTCGGATTCACGAACCTATATTAATTATATATATTTATATGTTGGTCAATAACTGTCTAACAATTTAGGTCGGGTCATAGTGTATCACAATCCTAATGCTCGAGATTATCATGCAAAAGTCAAAAAAGTCAATCTGACTAAAAATGATTTCCAAAATTTATATGTGTTTATTATATAACTTAAATATAGTCGTTTTATATATATTTAAATATATTTATCAGATTTTATTAAAGTAATAAATAAAAGTCTTTTATAAATAAAAATTTATATTAAAATATATATATGATAAAAATATACTTTTATATATCTTAAGTAATAAAATTTATAAAGTTTACTTAATATCATAAAAATATAGTGGTATGTATTATTAATGTAATTATATTACGTGTGATGAAAATATATTTGTATCACATATTTAAATACTATAGATAATAATAATAATGAATAAAAGTTGTATTATTTTGAAATAATAATAATTATTATTATTTTACTAATAATAGTAATAAAAATATTTATTTACTAATGATGATATTAATTATAAAATGATAATTTTTAATAATAATAATACTAAAATGATAATAATAATGATATATTATATTTTGATAAACTGATAGTTTTAACCTTAACTATACTTTTAATAATAATAATGATAATAATAAAAACGATATTTTATCTAAATCAAAATCCTAACATTATTTTAACTGAATCATGATATTTATACTCATTATTTCTTACTCGACTTGTTTAATAGCTTTTAGTCCTCTTTTAAATCACATTCATAATGATAATAATATTAGTCATAATAATTAGATGTTACTAATATTAATTTTAATGATAGTGATACTAATAATAATAATAATTATTAGTTAATAATATTAACGACGATAATAACGACGATAATAACGATGATAGTAATAATAATAATAATCATTTTAACAATAATACTTAAAATCATAGATAATTCAATTGACTATATCTTTTAATCCGTTCATCGAAACCATACGCTTTCTAAATGAAAAGTTATTAATTTTTCGCCAGCTTTCCAACGACATGCATATCATGTACCTTATCTCAATCGCATATGTAACAAATTCGTGAATTATCATAACTATCTAACGACAAAAATTAAACATACAAGCATGCATAAACATGTATACTCGAGCACTAGTCAGAGATACACTATTAATATATAAAAGTTAAGTTATGAGGGCTCACGTATCAATATTGAGATTCAATATTGTCGAAAAGTACGTAGACGCAACGGAGATGATAAACGCTAGGCTGCCCTTAGGAACAAAACCCATGAACCATACCCATAACCTCCATAGTTATAACCCATAATTTTCTTAGTTCTATCCCGCTCTGCAAACCCGCCTTGAAATAACTCGCTCATAACTTCGTCGTAGTATTTTATGTATAATAATAATACTACTACTACTAATAATAATATGATTAATAATAATATTAATCTTAATAATAATAATAATAATAATAATAATAATAATAAATATAAATATGGATAGAGTGCAGAGAGATGAGAGGAAAATGAATTGTGAGAGAACAAAACGAATTCGGTCGAAATTTATAGCACTTGGCCTCATCCAAATTCCCATGAGATCGCATGGTTCCGTGGGCATCTTGCCATGCGATCGCATGGCTTGATGTCCCAGCTCATGATCGACCAATTAAACCTGCCGACATTCGTTTTAAATTATATAATATATATATTAATATATATTTAATCTATGTAATTATTTATATAATATATTATATTTACGAGCATGGTAAAAATGTAATTTTTGTTCTAATGACATGGATGTTGTCACTCGACTCATGTCCCAATCCCGATTTTTCAATCGACGTTTCGTACGCTTAGAGAACTAGCACTTTACATTTCGCGACGTGTACCATTATTAAAAATTTGACTTACACATCGATAAATTATTTCATAATAAATGTAACTTATATACTCGAGTGTTATGGTCATTTGCTTCTATAAATCAATGTCTCATTATATATATACATGTATACATTAATCTTATAGTATTATTTCAAATAAGTCGTTTCATAACTAAAATAATATTAAATCATATTTCATTGTAAAATATATATATACACTTTCATTTCGAAATAAAAATATTTATTTAATAATATATTATAAAATTTTCAAAACTAAAAATATTTCAAAGTTCGCTATATAATCTAAGATCATTTCGAAATTTATTACATTAGTAATACCTTCACCTTTTTGAAATAATAAAAATATATTTACAAAATTTATAATACAAAGCTTCAAGTGAGTTTCTACAAATTTTATATTCGTAAACATGTTATCTTATAAAACGTTTTAGTAATAAAGTTCTTTTTAAATCGAAAGTGTTTTAGTGCATTTTAACTTTATAAATATGATAATTTTGTTTTCCAAAACTAAATATATTTAAGAATCATTATTGTTAAAAGGTTAAAATTTAAGGAAAATGTTATATCATAAAATCTTTTGGAAAAGTAAAATTACATATACACATAATAAGTTTCAAGTTTTTAAATCACAAAATATTGATGAATCGTGAGATAAAATCCAGAGATTAAACATACGTATGAAATCATTTTAGGGTAAAACGTCGATATCTATTTTCTAAGTTATCTATGTTCTCAAATTTCACTTTCACATAAAATAATATGAAAACTAAATTGTTAACTTAACAAAGGTCACGAGTGAAATAAAGTAAAGCATGTATTGGAAATCAAACAAGAATCTTCACCAACTTTTGTTCTTACTTGTGAAATACTTTACTGATTATTCCGAATACCGTTAAAATGAAAGGTTTCATAATTCAAAGTGGACCTCTCAACAGAGACACGTATATCATATCATAATGAATCTTGCTAACTCAATCATTTGATATTATCTTATAGTTCCCTTACTAAACATATTGGAACAAATACGTTCATGTAAAGTATTATACATTTAATACATTATTAATATTCTCAAGTTATAAAATATATATATATATATATATATATATATATATATATATATATATACATTTAATACATATATATATATAATCATATCCATTTATATAATGGTTCGTGAATCGTCGGAACTTGGTCGAGGTTAAATGAATGTATGAACACAGTTTAAAATTCTTGAGATTCAACTTAACAAACATTGCTTATCGTGTCGGAATAATATAAAGAGGAAGTTTAATTTTGATCAGAAATTTCCGGGTTGTCACAGTACCTACCCGTTAAAGAAATTTTGTCCCCGAAATTTGATCGAGGTCGTCATAGATAACAATAAGAATGTTTTCATGACAAATATGAGTTGATAAATAGAATTTTATCATCATTGAGTAATATGAATAAAACAATCCGTTTATGTGAAGAGTATGAGTGAAGTTATCACAAAAGAGTGAAATGAGTAAAAGTAAGTTTCGTCATATCTTTTGACGTAGATGGGTTGATTTCCGAAGTTCAAGAGATTTGGAGAAAATCTTCGTAATAAGAATTGATTCTTCGGTAATTAAGGAAATTAGAATCCGCTTTAAATACGATCATCTGTTTTGATTGCTCTGTCGGATATTTCACTATAAATCCACCCCTTCGTTTCCTCACAACTCACACCTTCTATTCTTTTTCCTCAACTCCTACTTTAAAGCGTTCATCAATATGCTTCATCCAGTTCTGATTCTTGATATACTCCTAACTTTCATATCTATCATTCTTCTTTTTCATCTACCGCCGGAGGAATATATTCACTTTTACTATACTCTTTGGCTTTATAGTGTTTTTAGTTCTCCCGTGTCTTTACGTTGCAATACTTATTGATATACACGGTTTGTAATTTATGTGTTGTCGTCGGGCTTTATATCTTTCCTTATTTTTCAGAGTCCCTGCTTCTGTCTTTCTATAATCATCAACATCCTCAGTTAATGCCCTCTCCTATTTGCTGCGATTTATACTCCAATTTCTATTTCGGAGCTTCATGCTCTGTTTTTCTCTTCTATCCATTAAGCACCGCATGTAATGGTCCAGAATTCACAGATATGAATTTCGGAATGAACATAGTTAATGTTCTAAGAAGGAAATTGTAATGGCACGATCTTGATTTGTCAAATTATCAGAATACCTCGGAAAAGACCGAATCATCAGGAAAAATACTTTCTTGATAGTTTAGAGGTTAAATAGAATACAAGAGTCGTGTAACATGGCACATAATGATGGTATGGTCTGTGAATCGTCATGTCCCATTTAGAAACTCAGTATTACTTACTGTAATATAATCACGTTGATCAAGTGTCATTATATTATACTAACTCATGCTTCAGTTCCCAACGCCACTTCAAAATCATTCATATTTTAAACTCGAAGGGTTCCGAATTTAGAAACTAAAATAGTTTCTTTTATGATGTAATGCAGATAGTGCGAATAGATGAATTATTTTAGATAAGAATAGTCATGAAAATATCTTCAGAAATATTGAGGATATTTATAATGAAAGATACGATGATATCTTAGAATATCTAAGATCAGAGGATGATGAAGGATATTGTCCGCAATGGGTTTAGATTCAGGAGCAAGGTATTAGATAACAACTTTAGCAGACACTGAATCATTTGGATTCTTTGAAGGCCAGTTTAGTCTTTGTGATTTGTCCACAGCCTCCTTCATGGTTTGCTCAATCCGTTTTCTAGTTCCAAACCTTCTCTTTTTCTGAGCTTTTCTAACATCTTATTCTTTATTATCAAACTCTCAACTGTTGAGGTCATTTACAGTTTTTGCTGCTTCATCAGCATTTTTAAGATTTCGAGAACTAGTTCGCAGTTTAGGGTTTTTTTTTCCAGAAACTTCATATTCGAAGTATGTAAGTCTAGGAGATAGACGTTATATGTACACATATAACTGTTGGCGTAGACATGCTGCGAGATTTCAAAATACTGATTGCTGATTCCCAGTAATTGGTATGACAATTCTTGTTACAAGATGCGGATGAGTAAATGATGGGATTTCGTTAAATATAATGATTTTTCAAGAAGTCAAAGATCAGTAAAGTTGTTGGTAAATTTATTGCTAATGTGGTGGACGTAAACGGTTCCCCGATAACGTTGGCGAAAGGGCAACGTATAAATCGAGGTTATAATAAGACTGTTTCGACTGAGAAGTTGAAGTTGACTTGCTGAAGCTGTGACAAAACTGTCTATTTTGAAACAGGATTGAAAAGTTATTTTAGCTAATAAATGCCAAAAGGTCTGACACGCATACGTGTTAAACTATGACTTTGGTTTCAAGAGTTTTTCAGGTACATAACTGTGGGTAATATGTGGTTGGATCATCATCTCGATGATTCATTATTTGAAGTGTCTTCAGGAATTTCGAGGGATTTGATCATAGATTGTAATCGTTAATATTCATATGATGTTCTAGAACTTTAAATGATACAAATACTTTTCTGGGTTCTATGAATAGAAATGATGTTCTAGCATAGTTTTGAAGTCAAAGTATAGCTTTGAAAGATGTAAGAATTCTAAGAGTGATGTCTTCTGTTAAGTCTTGACTTGGATTTTGATTTGTCAAAATCAGATTATGCAATCAAATTTGGATGAGAATGGTTATTTTGATTTCTATGAAAGAATGTATGTCATTGTGAAGGTAGTGAGTATAGTTGATGATTGTTGAATCAGAATCGAAGAATGTGTCATATTAATTGTAAATTTATAGATCTCTCGGGTATTACCTACCGTTAAAAAAAAATTTCACAAGTAATATTTTGTACAAGAGAATTTTATTACAGTATTTATGAAAATATGTATATATTTTCTTCAGATGTAATACAGATTTAATGAGTTAATATTAAATTAAACTCATTTGATTTTCAGCTGGAACTAGAAATGAATAATTTTTAAAACATTAGAGATTACATAATCTCCACAGAGTATTTATCTATTGTGATCAATACTTTATTATTTATTCTTATTGATATTCTTTGGTAACGGATGTTGATGTTTGAGGAATTCTTGCAAACTTCGTAAAGTACGAATAATATTGTTTAGAAAATTTTGAGCACATCGAAGATGATAGTGTAAAATCAAATATATAATTGAATAATACACATGGTTTATTATGAAACGGAATTCATGGATTTGAAACAGAGATTGTGGTTAATGATGGTTAAGTCATTAATCGAAGGATTATAGCATATTAGTAATATAAATTTAATTGAGTAGTATCTACCTTTTTTCAATTCGTACATAATAGTTTAGTACGAAAAGGTTTATGATGGTTTCAAAATTTATATATATAAGATATACATATAAATTCTTTAGAGGAAATGAGTTAATACTTCATAACTCATTGACACAATATACTCGTTGTTGATTCGTAATGATGTCCACTGTGATTCTTGAACTGACGAAGCTTGTGATGTTATAGGTGCTGTTGGCACTGACGGTGCTGGTGATGCTGACGGTACTGTTGATGCTGTTGGTAAAACAAGTCTAGCTTATAATTCGTACACCATTCCTTGTCAGGGTTTTTACTCTCCCTTTTTATTATCTCATTTCACACATCTGATTTCTGGTTAAGGCTAGAATAGATAATCTCTAAGACTTTGGAGATTACATAATTGACGCAGAATGTTTCTTCAATGAAGTTATAGATTAATACTTCATCGGTTATTGTTGTTGGTACTACCTGGTATCTATGGTGCGTATGACGTTGATGCTCGAGGTACAAATTATGAGGTTGAAGTGTGGGATGCGGATGTTGTTGTTGGTGGTGGTGATGGTACTGTTGGTGTTGCTGATGGTGGTACTGTTGCAGTTGGTTCTGCTGCTGGTGATTGTAACCTTTGCACCATATTCTCCAAAGCCACTACCCGAGCGCGAAGCTCATTGACTTCTTCTATTACACCGGAATGATCAGTGGTTCGAACGAGCGGGTGAATAAGATATAGGATTTGAGATAATATATAATCGTGACGAGACACTCTGGAAATGAGAGAGAAAATGGTGTCTCGGACAGGTTCGCCGGTAAGTGCTTCAGGTTCTTCGCCAAGAGGGCAATGTAGTGGATGGAAGGGATTACCTTCTTCTTGTCTCCAATGATTGAGGAGGCTACGAACCCATCCCCAATTCATCCAGAATAGATGATGGATGATTGGTTGATCCATTCCAGTCACACTACTTTCGGAGCTCGAGTGAAACTCCATATCGGAATTCGAGGGACTTGAACTAGTGACGAGTTCCATTTCGTACGATTGAATAAAGGATTTTTTGATATGAAATGATTTCCGACTATCGGATGGTATTCTACTCACATAGAATATCTATATATATAAAACAAAAGATTTCGTAGATTACGTAGAAATTTACGAAATATGTCAGGCAAAGTTTACAGTAACAGATACGCTAAGAAATTAATTAGCAGATACGCTGAGATATGAATTTTGTCTATACACTATTCATGCAATCAATGAAGTAAGATGCGTATAAACTTAAGATGATAAGTAGGTAATTTCCGACAAAAATGATAAGCAAAACTTTTGACATGCAGACACGGTCGAAGTCCAGACTCTCACTAATGCATCCTAACGACTATCAGTTAGACACACTAATGTAGACCTGGTTCGCTAAGACCACCGCTCTAATATCACATGAGACGACCCGTCCTAATCCATAAGGACGAACACAATAACATATGATTACATTGCGAGGTATTTGACCTCTATATGATACAATTTACAAAGATTGCATTCATTTTGAAAAGACAAACTTTCATTTCATCGTAAGTTGACAAACATGCATACCATTTCATAAAATCCAAACTATAAATGACTTAATCTGTCATTTACTTAATAATAATCTTTATTGAACTCAATGACTTGAATGCAACGTCTTTCAAAATATGTCATGAATGACTCCAAGTAATATCTTTAAAATGAGCAAATGCACAGCGGAAGATTTCTTTAATACCTGAGAATAAACATGCTTTCAAGTGTCAACCAAAAGGTTGGTGAGTTCATTAGTTTATCATAATAATCATTTCCATAATTTTAATAGACCACAAGATTTAATTTTTATAGTTAACTGCAGGAACACTCATCTGCAAAAAAAATTATAATACAGGAACACTTATCTGTATAAAATTCATTCATATGATGAACACCTGGTAACCGACATTAACAAATGCATATAGAATATCCCCAAATATACAGGTACACTCATCTGTATATAAAATCGAAGTACTAAAGCATCCATAACCTGGATGGGGTTTGTTAGGCCCATAGATCTATCTTCAGGATTAGTATCAATTAGGGGGTCTGTTACCTAATTCTTAGGCTACCAAGCTAAAAGGGTGATATTCAATTTCGATAATCCAACCATAGAATGTAGTTCCGATTACTTGTGTCTATTTCGTAAAACATTTATAAAAGCAGCGCATGTATTCTTCGTCCCAAAAATATAAAGAGTAAAAGGGAGCAAATGAAACTCACAATACTATATTTCGTAGTAAAAATACATATGATGGCATTGAACAAATGCAAGGTTGTCTTCGGATTCACGAACCTATATTAATTATATATATTTATATGTTGGTCAATAACTATCTAACAATTTAGGTCAGGTCATAGTGTATCACAATCCTAATGCTCGAGATTAACATGCAAAAGTCAACAAAAGTTAATCTGCCCAAAAATGATTTCCAAAATTTATATGTGTTTATTATATAACTTAAATATAGTCGTTTTATATATATTTAAATATATTTATCAGATTTTATTAAAGTAAATAATAAAAGTGATTTATAAATAAAAATTTATATTAAAATATATATATGATAAAAATATACTTTTATATATCTTAAGTAATAAAATTTATAAAGTTTACTTAATATCATAAAAATATAGTGGTATGTATTATTAATGTAATTATATTACGTGTGATGAAAATATATTTGTATGACATATTTAAATACTATAGATAATAATAATAATGAATAAAAGTTGTATTATTTTGAAATAATAATAATAATTATTATTTTACTAATAATAGTAATAACAATATTTATTTACTAATGATGATATTAATTATAAAATGATAATTTTTAATAATAATAATACTAAAATGATAATAATAATGATATTTTATAATAACAATAATATTTCTATTAAAACGATAATTTTGATAAACTGATAGTTTTAACCTTAACGATACTTTTAATAATAATAATGATAATAATAAAAATGATATTTTATCTAAATCATAATCCTAATATTATTTTAACTGAATCATGATATTTATACTCATTATTTCTTACTCGACTTGTTTAATAGCTTTTAGTCCTCTTTTAAATCGCATTCATAATGATAATAATATTAGTCATAATAATTAGATGTTACTAATATTAATTTTAATGATAGTGATAATAATAATAATAATTATTAGTTAATAATAATAACGACGATAATAACGACTATAATAACGACTATAGTAATAATAATAATCATTTTAACAATAATACTTAAAATCATAGATAATTCAATTGACTATATCTTTTAATCCGTTCATCGAAACCATACGCTTTCTAAATGAAAAGTTATTAATTTTTCGCCAGCTTTCCAACGAATTCGTGAATTATCATAACTATCTAACGACAAAAATTAAACATACAAGCATGCATAAACATATATACTCGAGCACTAGTCAGGGATACACTATTAATATATAAAAGTTAAGTTATGAGTGCTCACGTATCAATATTGAGATTCAATGTTGAAGGAAAGTACGTAGATGCAACATAGATGATAAACGCTAGGTTGCCCTTACGAACAATACCCATGAACCATACCCATAACCTTCATAGTTATAACCCATAATTTCCTTAGTTTTATCCCGCTCTAAAAACCCTCTTTGAAATAACTCGCTCATAACTTCGTCGTAGTATTTTATGTATAATAATAATAATACTACTACTAATAATAATACGATTAATAATAATATTAATCTTAATATTAATAATAATAATAATAAATATAAATATGGATAGAGTGCAGAGAGATGAGAGGAAATTGAATTGTGAGAGAACAAAATGAATTCGGTCGAAATTTATAGCACTTGGCCTCATCCACATTCCCGTGCGATCGCATGGTTCTGTGGGCATCTTGCCATGAATCGCATGGTTCTGTGGGCATCTCTCTCTCATATATATATATATATATATATATATATATATATATATATATATATATATATATATATATATATATATATATATATATATATATATATATATATATATTTAATCTATGTAATTATTTATATAATATATTATTTACGAGCATGGTAAAAATGTAATGTTTGTTCTAATGACATGGACGTTGTCACTCGACTCATGTCCCGATCCCGGTTTTTCAAACGACATTTCGTACGATTAGAAAACTAGCACTTTACATTTCGCGACGTGTGCCATTGTTAAAAATTTGACTTACACATCCATAAATTATTTCATAATAAATGTAACTTATATACTTGAGTGTTATGGTCATTTGCTTCTATAAATCAACGTCTCATTATATATATACATGTGCACATTATTCTAATAATATTATTTCAAATAAGTCGTTTCATAACTAAAATAATATTAAATCATATTTCATTGTAAAATATATATATATATATACACTTTCATTTCGAAATAAAAATATTTATTTAATAATATATTATATAAATAATTTTCAAAACTAAAAATATTTCAAAGTTCGCTATATAATCTAAGATCATTTCGAAATTTATTACATTAGTAATACCTTCACCTTTTTGAAATAATAAAAATATATTTGCAAAATTTATAATACAAAGCTTCAAGTAAGTTTCTACAAATTTTATATTCGTAAACATGTTATCTTATAAAACGTTTTAGTAATAAAGTTCTTTTTAAATCGAAAGTGTTTTAGTGCATTTTAACTTTATAAGTATGATAATTTTGTTTTCCAGAACTAAATATATTTAAGAATCATTATTGTTAAAAGATTAAAATTTAAGGAAAATGTTATATCAAAAAATGTTTTGGAAAAGTAAAATTACATATACACATAATAAGTTTCAAGTTTTTAAATCACAAAATATTGATGAATCGTGAGATAAAATCCAGAGATTAAACATACGTATGAAATCATTTTAGGGTAAAACGTCGATATCTATTTTCTAAGTTATCTATGTTCCCAAATTTCACTTTCACATAAAATAATATGAAAAATAAATTGTTAACTTAACAAAGGTCACGAGTGAAATAAAGTAAAGCATGTATTGGAAATCAAACAAGAATCTTCACCAACTTTTGTTCTTATTTGTAATATCCTTTACTAATTATTTCGAATACCGTTAAAAGGAAAGGTTTCATAATTCAAAGTGGACCTCTCAACAGAGACATGTATATCATATCATAAAGAATCTTGCAAACTCAATCATTTGATATTATCTTATAATTCTCTTACTAAACATATTGGAACAAATACTGTAAAGTATTATACATTTAATACATTATTAATATTCTCAAGTTATAATATATATATATATATATATATATATATATATATATATATATATATATATATATATATATATATAAATCTTATCCATTTATATAATAGTTCGTGAATCGTCGAAACTTGGTCGAGGTTAAATGAATGTATGAACATTTAAAATTCTTGAGATTCAACTTAACAAACTTTGCTTATCGTGTCGGAATAATATAAAGATGAAGTTTAATATTGGTCGGAAATTTTCGGGTTGTCACATTTGTCGCCAGAACATTTTTTCATCACTAATAGAGCTTCTCGCGACGTTCTTTCTCCTCGAAAATCAGGCGACGAGTGTCTCCATTGATACTATGGTTTTTTGCAGGTGTTTGATTTATTGGTTTTTTAGGTGTGGCTCCGGACCTGTAGGCGGTAAGGTCATGGTGGGTTTGGTTCTATCTCCGGCCGGTTGCGTTTTATGTTTTTTTCGGTTGGTACTTTTTGGCCGTATTGTTGCTCTTTTTAAGTTGGTGGTTTGATTTATTTTCCCGCTTCTTGTGATTTTTTGGCAGCTACCCCGCTGTTCTTTATTGTTTTTTTATTAGTATATCCGTTTTTAAGTTTCCTTTAGTTATACTCTTGGTTTTGCTTTGTTTACTATATTAAAAGGTTTGTTCACCCTGTTAGTGAGCCGTTTGATTTGGTTAGTTTAGTTGGACTAGGGCTCTTCGTTGGATTCCTTGGTAACGCTTGTACTGTTTGATCTTCGGATCCGTTTAATATATCTTTTTTGAGCAAAAAAAAGATTAAAAAACTAGAGACTACAAAATCATACTCTCAATTTAATTATCTATTACTTCTATAAATAGTTAAAAATAGTAAGATGTAATTCATTTGTATCTTTAGACTGTTATTATCGTGGCGCTAAATCCGAAAAGAAATGCCTCCAAATCTGATGTGGCATGTGAGATGCCACAATATTTGATGCCCTTAGCCCCTGACGCCCTAACCTTGACGCCCCAGAGGCATCAGTCACCATAATAACGAAAAGCAACGAACACGTCATAGGTTTTTTTCACCATTCAGAACCCACCATTAATTTTCATAGACTATTTATTTATTTATTTATTTACTATATGCCCAATTTTCAATCATATTTTATCAAATCACCAAAAATCTTTTCTTCACTCAAATTTAACATTCGTCACTATATAACTTCATTGCCACGTTACTGTAAAAAAACCTACTTTTTCACCCAACTGTCTCCATGTCAGTGCTAGCGTGAATAAGAGTCTTATCGATGTAATACAAAAAAGAGATAATAAAAAAAACTAAGAACTAAATTATAAAGTAAAAATGTAACGACCCAACATCGAATAACTAAACACGACACCTTATTATTATTATTTTTTAAAACAGATAAGTAAACTGGCCAGGCCAGTTGCGCGGTGCGCCCAGACATGCGCGGCGCGCATTAACACATGAAACCAGATCAGAAATAAGACATGCCAGTTTCCTGAATTCCCACTCAATTGTGCGGTGCGCACATAGTTGCGCGGCGCGCATTAGTACATAAAAAGGGCTGTTGCCAGTTTTTTTTTCATATAGAAGGCCAAAACTTCAAAACCCCAGCCACACGTCATAAATTCGATTATAACCCAAAGTAGTTTACTTAATTTCGAAGATTAGAGTTCACAGAAGGGCACAACGACCCATACAACACCAAAGTATTTTCGACCCACGAGTTTAAGTACCAAAAAAAAGACGAGCATGGTGTTGTACGGTCGTCGTGCCCTTCTGTGAACTATAATCTTCGAAATTACGTAAACTACTTTGGGTTATAATCGAATTTATGACGTGTGGCTGGGGTTTTGAAGTTTTGGCCTTCTATATGAAAAAAAAACTGGCAACAGCCCTTTTTGTGTACTAATGTGCGCCGCGCAACTATGTGCGCACCGCGCAATTGAGCGGGAATTCAGGAAATTGGCATGTCTTATTTCTGATCTGGTTTCATGTGTTAATGCGCGCCGCGCATGTCTGCGCGCACCGCGCAACTGGCCTGGACAGTTTACTTATCTGTTTTAAAAAATAATAATAATAAGGTGTCGTGTTTAGTTATTCGATGTTGGGTCGTTACAAGTGGCATCAGAGCATGGTCTAAGGGATTTAGGCGACTTGAGATAGGTGCCTAGACTTAGACTTTATTGTGTATGCATTTTATGCAGGACTTGTAGGAGACGGGTCGGACCGGGTGTGGTTAGTGCCTAGGTTATGTGATCTAACCTTGTACTAATTGTTTTGTGTTGTGTTTTAAAATCATCAAGCGAGATAGATGTTGTACTAGCGAGTTAATGCGACGTGCTCGCGTAACAATGATTAGCTACCATTGTTACGGGTTCAAGTCGTGTCAAGCAAGCGATGTACGACGATTGTTGAGCAAGATGGAGCGGTGTGGTATATTTAAGACTTGTCCTTCGTTTCGTTGTTTAACCTATTCTGTTTTGTAGAATGAAGACGAGAAATGGTCATGATACCGAAAATGGAAGCCCGAGCAAGGACTCCGAATTCACGGCCAAGGTCAAGGCCATCATTAAAAAGCAAAGAGCGGAATTCCTTGAGGATGTTCGAAAGGTTTTCCAAGAATCGGTTGATGGGCAAGTAACCGAGTTAATAAACGAGCGAATGAATGCCGCAATCGAAGAGGCATTAGAAGCTAGAAATATTCATCCTCGGGGTGAAGGGGGTAATGGTAATGGTGGATATGGGAGGCGAGACTTCCATTACAAAAATTTCAAGGATGCTCAACCTCCTATGTTTAATGGAGTGAGAGATCCATTGAAAAGCACATGTTGGATCTCCGACATCGAGGGGGCTTTCCGTACCGCGGAGTATCCTCCCGAGAAGAAGACGAGATACGGTTCTAGCATGTTATGTGAAGAGGCCAAGTTGTGGTGGGATGATAAAATTAAGTTTTATGGTGAAGAGCAATGCATGAGCTTGACGTGGGAAGAGTTCAAAAAAGATTTTTTCAAATAATACCGAACTCCTTCCGACCTTGATAAAATATGGGACGAGTTGCACAATTTGCGACAAGGTTCAATGGACTTGGTTACCCTCAAGTCGACCTTTTTGGCGAAGACTTGTTTTTGCCCGGAGTATGTTGGCGACGATCACAAGTTGATGCTAGATTTTTATCGTACACTAAGCGATGAGTTAAAGCGTAAGATTAGTCGAGGAATGGCTAAGTCTTTTGAGGAATTGTTTGAGTTAGCCCGGGGCTTCGAACCGGAAGTCCTAAAGCAAAGCGATTTCTCTTTCTCTAAGAGAAAATTTGAAGGTTCGAGTCATTCGAACTTTTCGTACAAAAAGAGCAAGAAGGGTTCCAAAAGTGCTAATAGCGTGAAGAAGGGTAGTTCTTTGAGTTATGGACCCACGTGTTTTAATTGTAATCAAAGTGGGCACTTGGCCCGTGATTGCACCAAGGCGCCGAGCAAACTCACTTGTTATAATTGTGGTAAAGAAGGGCACCGAAGGCCGGAATGTCCCGATTTGAATAATGATAATGTTAAACGATTAGAGAAAGCGGCAGGCACGGCTAGGGGTCGCAACTATTTGATGACCAATGACGAAGCCAAACAATCAAACGAAGTAGTCTCAGGTACTTTCATGGTTAATTCTAATCCGGCGAGAATTCTATTTGATAGCGGTGCAAATTTGTCGTTTGTGTCTCCTAAATTTGTGCCTAAACTTGATAGACCGTTAGCTAAGTTAAGTCGTCTGATAGAAGTCGAAATAGCGGACGGCAAGACGGTGCTAGTGGTTGATGTGTGTGAAAATTGTGATGTTGTTTTCGGTGCCGAAACCTTTAAAATTGATCTCATTCCAATGACCTTGGGCGATTTTGATATTGTCGTTGGTATGGATTGGCTCGATCGTTATAGAGCCGATATTGCATGTCATCATAAGTTTATTCATGTGAAGACCCCAAGTGGGGGAGAGTTGATTATTCATGGTGATAAGCGAAGGAGACCGGTGCCGATATGCACTTTTGCACGGGCACGTCGACTCGTTGTTACCAGTGGCATGGTTTTCCTTACTCATGTTGTTGATACTCGTAATGAGCCACCACCCATTCGTGAAAATCCGGTGGTTAATGAATTTGAAGACGTTTTTCCGGATGAGTTACCGGGTGTTCCGGCAGAAAGACAAGTTGAATTTCGCATTGAGTTGGTTCCGGGGGCTACCCCCATTGCTAAACCTCCTTATCGTTTAGCGCCGACGGAAATGTAAGAGTTGTTAAATCAAAACCAAGAGCTACTTGAAAAGGGTTTCATTCGACCGAGTGCTTCGCCATGGGGCGCTCCGGTTTTATTCGTAAAGAAGAAGGATGGTAGTATGCGGATGTGCATCGATTATCGAGAGTTGAATAAAGTGACGATAAAGAATCGTTATCCATTGCCTCGGATTGACGATTTGTTTGACCAACTCCAAGGTGCGACGTATTTTTCGAAGATTGACCTACGGTCCGGCTATCACCAAATGCGGGTCCGTGAGGAAGATATCGAGAAAACGGCTTTTCGAATGCGTTATGGGCATTTTGAGTTTGTAGTTATGCCTTTCGGTCTTACGAATGCACCGGCGGCATTCATGGATCTTATGAATCGAGTGTGCCATCCTATGTTGGACAAGTCGGTAATTGTGTTCATTGATGACATACTTGTTTATTCAAAGAGTATGAACGAACATGAATGTCATTTGCGTGAAGTATTGAAGACGTTACGAAGGGAGAAGTTATAAGCTAAGTTCTCCAAATGTGAATTTTGGCTAAGGGAGGTTCAATTCCTTGGCCACATTGTGAACAAGGACGGTATTCAAGTAGATCCGATGAAGATAGAGACGGTGAAGAGTTGGAGACAACCGAATACGCCTACGGAAATCCGAAGTTTTCTCGGATTGGCCGGTTATTATCGTCGGTTTATCCAAGACTTTTCTAAGATCGCTTCTTCATTGACGAAATTAACAAGGAAGAACGCGAGGTTTGCTTGGGAGAACGAGCAAGAAATTGCTTTTCAATTGTTAAAAGAGAAGTTGTGTCAAGCTCCGGTGTTAGTGTTGCCAGAAGGGGTAGAAGACATGACGGTTTATTGTGATGCTTCTCTAAATGGTCTCGGGTGTGTTCTAATGCAAAGAGGTAAAGTCATCGCTTATGCCTCTAGACAATTAAAGGAACATGAAACAAGATATCCGACTCATGATCTCGAGTTGGCGGCGGTTGTGCATGCGTTGAAAATTTGGCGCCACTACTTGTATGGTGTCAAATGTACGATTTATTCGGATCACAAGAATTTAAAACATCTTTTCACTCAACGAGATTTGAATTATCGTCAACGTAGATGGATGGATGTGGTGAAAGACTATGATTGTGGGATACTTTATCATCCGGGTAAGGCGAACGTTGTCGCGAATGCGTTGAGTCGAAAGAGTCAACATCCGGCGATACGAGTAGGATCGTTACGTTTGATTATTACTAATGATTTTCTTGTGAAGCTTGGTGAGATTCAAATAGAGGCTTACGTTCACAACAAGCATACGGATCGAATCGTGGGCCAATTGGAGTTTATTACTATGGGTTCGCGTGGGTTGTTGTCTTTTCAAGGAAGGGTGTGGGTGCCTAAGATGGGTGATTACTGACGGGTGCTACTTGATGAAGTACATAAGTCAAAATATTCCATTCACCCGGGCGCGATGAAAATGTATCTTGACTTGAAGAAAGATTATTGGTGGCCGGGCATGAAGCGTGATGTTGTAAAATATGTTGAGCAATGTGTTACTTGTTTGCAAGTTAAAGCCGAGCACCAAAAGCCGTATGGTAAGTTGCAACCGTTAGAAATCCCGAAATGGGAATGGGAGCACATTACCATGGATTTCATAACAAAGTTACCTAAGACGGCGAGAACCCAATTTGACACGATTTGGGTAATAGTTGATAGATTGACGAAAAGTGCTTTGTTTCTTCCCATTAAAGAAGCAATATCTTCGGAGGCCTTAGCTAAGTTGTTTATCAAGGAAGTGGTCTCGCGACATGGGGTTCCTATATCTATTATTTCGGATCGAGATACCCATTTTACATCTCGGTTTTGGGAAAAGTTTCACGAAGATATGGGAACGCAATTGAAATTGAGCACGGCGTATCATCCTCAAACGGACGGTTAAACCGAACGTACGAATCAAACTTTGGAAGATATGTTACGGGCGTGCATTATTGATTTCGGTGGTAGTTGAGATGAGCATTTGCCTTTGGTGGAATTCTCGTACAATAATAGTTATCATACTAGTATCAGGATGCCACCTTATGAGATGCTTTACGGGCGAAGTTGTCGAACTCCAATTTGTTGGGGTGAAGTGGGTCAAAGGGAAATCGGGAGTACCGATTTGGTTTTGGAGATGAATAACAAGATTGATATTATTCGGGAACATATGAAGAAGGCTCAAGATAGACAAAAGTCGTATGCCAATAAGCGTAGATGAACGATCGAATTTCAAGAAGGTGATATGGTGATGCTTAAGGTTTCGCCTTGGAAGGGTATTATTCGATTTCCAAAACGGGGAAAGTTAGCTCCTCGATTTATTGGGCCATTCAAAGTTTTAGCTCGTGTTGGCGAAGTTGCTTATCGTTTGGAATTACCCGAAGAACTTGCGGGGATCCATAATACATTTCATGTTTCCCATCTCCGTAAGTGTCTCGCGGATGATTCTTCGTGGGTGTTGTTAGACGAGATTGAGCTAAATAATAAGTTAGAGTATGTTGAGGAGCCGGTTGCTATACTTGATGAAAAGGTTAAGAAATTGAGAAATAAGGAGGTGAGGACTTTTAAAGTCCAATGGCATCGAAGTATAGGCTCCGAGTTTATTTGGGAGCCCGAAGAGTTTGTCTTGGTTTATCTTCCTGCTTGTCATGCGGCGTGGATTGCGAGGTCGCAACCCGGTTCAAGTGGGGGAGAGTTGTAAGATCCTGTTTTCTTTTTGGTTTGGACGCCGTCCAAACATCTGGGACGCCATCCCATTATGAAGGACTGGACGCCGTCCAGAAAATCTGGACGCCGTCCAGATGATCTGTCGAGCCAGAATTGGGTTTTTAAATATTTTAGATGGGTAAATTGGTAATTTCACTTGGTGGACAAATTAAAGGCCCTAGATCAGTTTGGTTGAGCCTCATTACTCCATTTCTAACCACCAAACTTCATCCACTTAAATCCTAGTGAGAGAGTGTGATTCAAGTGTGAGAAAGCTCAAATCGGAGAAGAAGAAGCTTGTTTCGGGTTCTAGCTCGAGCATTAAAGTTGTTCATCTCCTCGTTAGCTTCGTTTTGATTGTGGTGGTAAGTCCTAAACTTGATTACCTTAGTTTAATGTGTTTAAGGGTTAGGGTTTGGGTTAGTGTTGCACATAAAACCCATTTGTGAGTAATTTGGGGGTTTTGGGTAAGTTTGGGTCATGAAGACCCAAATGGTGACTAACCTAGGGTTTTGAAAGGGTAAATGGGTCTTAAAGGCCTAGAAAATCACTAGTACACTTATAGTTAATGTTAGTGGGTGTCATTTGGGTTGTGGGTGACCCAAATGGGTGTGTTGACCTTGAAATGGGTCAAATGGGTCTTTGATGACCTAGGTTGTCTTGCATGTATGAAAACGAGTCAACTTGGTGATTAAATGTGTGTTAAGACCTTAATGGCTAGAATTAGGGTTTTTGGTGAAGTTAACCCATTATTAGGGTTAAGGATGCAAAATGGGTCGGGATTGCACCTTGGGTCAAAAGACTCTAGATTTTTGAGTGAGTTGCTTGACCGACTTGAGTTGTGAATTGATTATGTGCTAAAATGTAATAGGTACGTTACATTGAAGTTGCAAGTTCGGTTATCTTTCACCAAGACTCTAAGGTGAGTGGAGTAATTATACGTATGTGTATATGACGTATTTATTTGTGGGTGTTATGGTATGAACCATCGAGCCGGTAGTGCCATAACATGTGTGTGATCGAGTGTGAACCACGAGCCGGTAGCACTATAAACTAAGATGTGAACCACGAGCCGGTAGCATCGAGTGTGAACCACGAGCCGGTAGCACTATAAACTAAGATGTGAACCACGAGCCGGTAGCATCGAGTGTGAACCACGAGCCGGTAGCACTATAAAAGAGTATGACTCAATTGCGTATGGTGTGAACCACGAGCCGGTAGCACCATAGCGTTATAGTTAACCTTATTGAGATTGTTGATTGTTTAGCATATTGTTTAAATATATTGTGTTGAGTATATGCTAATGCGGTTTGTGATAATGTGCGACTTGTTAAGTATTTCAGGTATGATGTTATGCTATTTTGAGTTTCAAGTTCGTACGAGGTATTCGGTAATTGTGATTGCAAATAGATGGGTTATATATATGTATGTATAATTATTGCATTCACTAAGCTTTGCTTACCCTCTCGCTGTTTACTTTTTTTTATAGGCTCGGGCGTTGACAAGGGTAAGAGCGTTCAATTGGATTAGTGATCTCCCGCTTGTTTTGTTAGGGGATGCTTTTGGGTGTTAGCTTTTGGAGTTCGACCGAGATTGGGTAGTTTAACCCCAAACACCATGCTCTAGTGTCGTTTGGAACTTAAACTTATATTTGGTCGAAACTTGTATTTTTGAACGAAACTCGTAAAATGGGCGATGTGGGCCCGTTGATGTAAAACTTGATTTGATGATGAAAATCTCTTAGTTTCACTTATATTGACTTGTGGTAAAAAGGTTTTCGTTTGAAAGTGTCGGGAAGAGGGTTTTTCGCTCGTGTGAGTTGGACCCGTGATTAGTAGCTGGAAGACCATTGGGACGCCGTCCCAATGGCTTGGACACCGTCCCAGTTGTTTTGAGCTGGACGTCGTCCCAAACTTTGGACGCCGTCCCACCTTTCTGAGCTGGACGCCATCCAGGATTCTGGACGCCGTCCAGATGCACTGACATAGAATTTTTTTTTTTTTTGGGTACGCGTTTGAGTTTATGAAGTCGGGTTGTTACAAAAAAATAGAGTAATCATATTACGGAGTACTTTTTAAGCAGGCGTTTTTGTGTGTGAAACTTGAATGAACACATTTTACTTCATTACCTTTTATATACTAAAAGCCTTGCGGTTTTGTGCCGTCTTATTTTACACCTCCGTCGTTGTATTTATGTATATGTACTCCATCTATCGCCAATTAAAAAAGACAACATTAGGGTTTGTGTCTGCCGATTTTGGCGACGGTTGTCGCTTCTCTTCCCTGATGTCGAACCAACAAATACTGGGGTTTCTTAACTGCTATTCTTATTCACCACGTACACTTCCTCTTTCTCTTTCATAGCCCATCAAATTAACAACAAAAGAGGTTTGTGCATAAAAGGAGCATGGGTCGAAGGACCTGCTGAAATTAAGCAGGAAATATTTGGGTTTTATAAAAGATTGTATAAACATCCTGGCCATAGTTCTCCCAATAAGCTTTGCAATAGAGTCTTGTAAACCAATTGGTTATCATTTTGAAGACTGAGTATGTTTTTTTTGGGGTAAAGGGATACCCGATGAACATTATTAAAAATAATAAATGATGGTTGCAAATTAGGAACATGAGCAATATACTTATGGTTAATTGATGAAGATTGCAAAAGTTTAGAAGAGAAAAATGAAGATATTTCGAGGTTTTTGTGATTATTGAAGATTGGAGCCGAATGCACGAAAATCTGTTAAAAACACGAAAAATCATGAAAATAGTGCTGGCGATGCACGAAAATCTGTTAAAAACACGAAAAATCATGAAAATAGTGCTGGCGTAAATTACACTAGACCTGGTGTAATTTACGGTGGAAGGAATTTTGGAACAAGACAGAAGACTTCCTGGAGTTTTTCTACACCAGATTTTAACATGGTGGCGTATACTAATTTACGCCAAGCCTGGCGTAAATTACGCTCGGGTCGTATCAACATTTTTTTGGAAGGCCGAATTTTGAGAGATTTCGACTTATGGAACAAGTTTTGTGATATCTATAAATAGGGAAACCTTAACTCACGAATTTTAATCATCCCATAATCAGTTTTAGAGCTAGAAAACTAAATCCTAACATCAAAACACTCATTATTTTCAAGATCAAAGGTGCGTTCATCATGGTTCATCAATTGTTCATCGTTTTCATCATCACCAACATGCTTGGATAAGTTTCTTTACTCTATTCCTTCCGATAAACGATTGTTGTATTTATGAGTTCCTTTAAATATGTATGTGATTCATGATTTGTATTGAGAATGTCGTTTGATTTATGAGTTACGAATTGTTTGAGTAAATGTTTAATGCAAGTTTATTAATTCTTATTATTGTAAAAAAAGTTATTACTTTTTAACATATTGTTCTTGATCCAATTTAAAGTTAATTTAGTTAGGGATAACGACAGCTTGTTTAGATTATTTTGAACGGCTATATCGACATCGAATGCACTCATTTTTCAGCCACACACGCGTTCAGAGTAAACCCAATTCACGACGGTGTTGGTAGTACCATCGAAGGTTGGGAAAACACCCTCAGAGACCTTCCCAAATCTCACTGATGTTGGTAGTACCATCAAAGGTTGAAAATTCTCTTATTGGAGTAAGAATCAAACCTGGGTTGGCAGTACCCCAAGTTACATCCCACTCCTATACCAGTATACTACTTAAGCCAAGCTTCGGTAAGACAATTTGTTTATATTGAATAATTAGTGCTAAAGATTATAACTTTAATAAACTTAAGAAATCTTGTATATGAGATTAAAGGAAAACTTGATACGCATCATAGTTGTTTGAATGAATGAATGCACAGCTGGGGTTCAGAAAGGATAGAGGCTTTTACTCTATTGTTTACAACTTTGCATTTTTGCTCTTTTATTTATTTATACTCTTTGCTTCTAATAAATAAATTATAAGTCTTTTAGTGTAATTAATTCAAGTATTTTAATTTAAATTAAATCAACTCATGAAAAATGCTTGCTTTTAACCACAATCTTGTGTGGAACTAATCCTTCTCACTGCAGCTACTCTAAAATATTTAGTGCATTTTTTATTGATACTTCGATGCCCATCAAATTATGAAGTCGTTGCCGGAGAGTGTGCGCGTGGGGTGGAATCGTACTACCAACCGGGCGAGTACGAGGATTATTCACCCATTGCTTATCCGGCCACTCTGAATGCCGGTAACAATCGAAGATTTGAGTTCGACCTCAGTTGATCGCTATTTTACCTACCTACCGAGGTACGACATCGGAATAATCATATGAGCATATTACGGAATTCGATGAGGTTTGTGCTACAAATCAGGTAAGCCGTAAGCGAGTTTTCAGATGAAGAGGTAAGCATTCGTTTATTTCCTTACTCTTTGAAAAATAAAGCAAAGTGTTGGTTTTTGTCCTTACCCGCACGAAGTATCACTACTTGGGCGGTAATGAAAAAGCAATTCCTTGAGAAATTCTACCCCATAAGTAAAACTTTAGATATTCATATGCATATTAAATCATTTAGGCAATTGCTGATGAACTTTTATATGAAGCATACGAACGTCTTAAGGAATTACTTAGATCTTGTCCCCAACATGAAATACCGGAGTGAGAACTTGTCAAAGTTTATTTGATGGTTTAGATTCACAAAATAGACAATTCCTATTAGCGGCTAGTGGTGGTGTGTTTATGACTCGAAGTAGTGAGGATGAGTGGGCATTTTTCGAGCAATTGAGCAAAGGTTCAAAAACCCAAGCTTTGGTTGAATGAAAAACTCACAATTCATCCCATGTTAACCAAGTGTCCACTTCGGACGGGCATCTAGGAATTTAGAAAAGTAATTAGATGAGATAAATATGTTATCTCCCATGCTTAACAACCCAAACCAGGGTGGTAGTTTTAATTTTGTGCGGGGTCATGATGTCTGCTCGATGTGTGGTGATGCAACACACTACACAAACGATCGCCAAAAGGGGATATCACTAGGGATGGAAAAGCAGGTAAAAGAGGTTCAAGGGTAGCAATATGATCTTATTCCAGCACCTACAACCCAGGGTGGAGGAATCATTTCAACTTTAGATGGAATAACAACAACACATTGAATGCGCTAAACAAACACCAAGACCAATACCAAAACCCAAATAACCAACAAAGGCCTAAAAACCTCTTCCAAAATGAAGGCAACTACCAAAGACAAACCTAGTACCCTAACCAATACCAAATCAACTATTAAAACCTAAATCAAAACTCATCTCAAACTAACCCAACAGAGGGTCAATCCTCAAGTACGGATGCTAGGATGGAGTATTTCATGGAAGAGATGAAGAAGGCTTTGGAAATTCAACATAAGTCAATTGCGACATTGGGGGGGCAAATTTTCCAAGTGTCAGAGGAGAAGGCAACACAAGAACCTGGTACGATTCTGAGTTATACATTGCTAAGCCTGAATCATAAATTGCAAGGAAGAGGACATGAAGTGAACATGATACGAACGTTGAGGAGCGAAAAACATATGATAACAAGGTAAAAACACCAGGAAATCAGAAATCATGCATGATTCAGGTAAGTCCCCTATTTTACTTGATGCGGATAATGATGTGGATAATGATGCTAATTAGGTTCTGGTGGATTTTTGGGTTGGGGAAAAGGTTGATAAACCGGTAATTGTGAAGGTAGGGAAACGGAGGTGGAGACTAATACCATTCCATTCCTTGAAGCTTTAGAGTCCCGAATTCACTTATCTAACGGAAAGAAAGGACCTACATTAGACGACATGTGTGAAATTTTTAAGCAAGCAAAAATTTATATTCCACTTATTGATGCAATGAAACAAATTTCAGCATATGCAAAAGTTTTAAAGATTTGTGTGTTTAATGACGGAAACTCAAAGTATCATTGCCTAAAAAGGTGGAATTTTATGAGAAAGTGAATGCCATTATTTCTGGTTCACTTCAACCTAAGTTTAAAGATCGGGGGATGCCGCTTATTTCTGTTACAGTTGAGAATGTTGATATCAAAAAGGTGTTGTTGGATTTGAGGGCTAGTATTAACATACTTCCATCGAATCTTGTTGACCGGAGTTGGGAACTTTAAAGCAAACTGATTTATCATCCAACTTGTAGAACAGTCAATGAAAATCCCAAGGGCTATGTTGGAATATTGCGATTGTGAAAGTTGGTGACTTTTACTACCCATCAAATTTTATAGTTATGGACATTCAGACCACCTTTAGGGAGACCCAACCGACGATCGTTTTTAGTCATATATTTTTTTTTACCATAATTGATGCTCTTATAAATTGTAGAATCGGTGTTATGGACATTTCTTTTGATATTAAGAGATCACGAATTAATATTTTTAATTTATTGCATAACCGAATGTCCATGATTGTTTTGTGTTAGATACTAATCATGAAGAGGTTCAAAATCATGCATTGTATGTAAACGAAAAAGAGGTGGTAAGGAAATCTAGTGAAGAGAGTATGACGAGTAAATTCATGGAATCTTAAATAAGAACTAATGCAGAAATTTGGATGAGTCAACAAGTGTCGATTCAAAATCTTGAGTGCGAGTTGAAAAATCTAAATCAAGTTCTTGAAACCAAGTTGAGTTCATCTATTAGCAACACTTGTCCATTACCAATGAAAGAAACCATGAAGGTAGTGTCCACATTTGTTAAGGAAGGTGATAACGATGAACATTGGTAATCACGATAATGACCGCGCCCTACCGAACACCTATAGTGAGAAAATTCAATAAAAATGTATCTAGTGATAACAAAAAGGAAAATGTATGTGTTTAGAATGTGTTTGTTAGTGCACTTGAAGAGTCTAGAGAGTCTGATGTAGATGTAGTCAAAGTAATAGGGGAGTCGTATAAAAAATCGTTGAAAGGTATGGAGGTCACATGATTAAAGTTAATAAGAATGTGAAGGTGACTTCTCAAGTCGATTATGAGATGTCTTCCAAATTAGAGGATCTTGAAGGACCTAAGTGTGGTGGAGATGAGAAAAATCTACCACGTATGTTTGTGAAACCGTATGATACGATAGAGGTATATACGGATGACTTAGTGATTGACCGTTCCATAAAGAAATTACATAGTCGGATCCTTGATGCTAGGAGTATGGGAGACGGAAGTCTGAGTCATATAACTTGTCACTTAAGGAAAAGGTAAGATTTTTTGAGTAAATGCACTTGACCAAGGAAAATAATGCGTGGTTGGAATATAAGTTAAGGAAAGTTAGAGATAAAGGTTTTCATGAAGTAAAGGCTAGTGGAACCTTCTACAGTCTCGAAATTAGATGGAGTGAGAGACGAGTCGCCAGCACGACTCAAAAATAAAAACAGCACAAACTATGTGTAGAGTTTGTAAGTCTTCTTTATTTTATTTCTATTATATTTTATTTTTAATTATTTTGTCTAGGTAATTGAACTTTGTGGGTATGTTCACTGCCAACCCTCATGATACTTTATTCGTCCACCGAAGGTAATTGTGTGATTTAAAAGGCTTGTTGTATATGCTAAATATAATCGTGAACTCTATGAAAGTGAGCTATTTTAGGTTTTATATTTCTTTTATTTTTGTAAGTTGTATTAGAAGGAAGGAAGGAATGAATTTATGAAATGATGAATTGTGAGTATAATATGCGTTGTTGAATATAAATGGAGAGCTAGCAACCCCCCGGTAATTTATTTTTCTTTTTGTTTTTCTCCTTTTCACATATGTTTAATAGCTGTTTTAACATGCGTACGAGGGCTTTGCATTGTCTATGTGTGTAAGACCCAAATATTTATGGTACATAGAGTAAAAATGGTGTACATTAAGTGTTTAAATCGTGGAACAAATTTAAAAGCTGACAGACTGTGCAGACCCTTATGCGCGCCGCGCAGGGTAAAGGGTGCGCGCCGCGCACTCTATCTGGCGACAGATTCCTGTCTTTTTCTATTCTGAGAAGGGCATTTTAGTCTTTTCACTTTAGGACGGATCTGTGGACATATTGGCAGATTTGGATCCAACTTTGGATCATTTTCACATCCACAAACACTCTCATCTATCTTAGAGTGTGAGAGAGATTTCTAGAGAAAGAATTGGGGTTTTGGAGAAGAAGAAGCTCGAATTGATCAAAAGATCGAGTGTTAAAGTTGTTCACCTCGTTCCTAGCTACATTTTGGTTGTTGTGGTAAGTTCTAACTCCGAATTTCAATTTTGATTTGATATTCAAAGTTAGGGTTTGAACTTGAATTGTAGAGAAACTCATTTAAACTCTTGAAGTGAGTTCTTGGATGCTAGTAATCAGGTTTATTGTTGTTGTTAGTGGGTTTTGGGTTGAAAACTGACTTGGCCTTGATTTGGACTTGTAATTGGGTTTAATCACTAGGTTTAGTGATTATGGAAGTGTTGGAACCCATTTTAGTGTATTTGAAAGACTAATTTTGAAATAAGTCAAAATTAGGGGTTTATGGGGGTTTTTGAGAATGATAAGTGTTTAACACTTATGATTGAGTTAAATTGGCATATTAGGACCATTGTCACTAGTGTTAGTGATTATTGGTTAGTTTGGGCGCGGTTTGTGCTTGGAAGTGCAATGGGTCGAAATTACACTAAGTATCGATTTGAGTTGGTTTGTAAATCCACTCTAAGTGTGTTGTTTGTATTGTGATAATGGAATAGGTACTTTCCATTGGCGAGTTGAGGATTATTCGGTAGCACTCTTCAAGACGACAAGGTGAGTGTTAATATCCTATGTGCATATGTATGTGTAGGATGGGTGCGGGTCGGGTGAAGTGGTTCTCGGTTATAGAGCTCACTTCACATATAGGTGGATTTGATGGACTTGTGTATAGGTCCAATTGGCACGGTTTTGTGTTTTGGTTGACCACCTTTGGCGAGGTGCACACCTTGTGTGTACGTTATCACATAGGCTTGTGATGTGAATTTATATAATCCTGATGGCATGGGATTGGTATTGAGTTGCGGTTGAGTAACCCCGATAATGTGGGTTTTGATTTGGGAAGTGAATCACGTGTGGATGCGGATTCACGATGACGCGTGTAGTTTCGGTCATCTTATTGAGGTAGTTGTCTCGTGTGGTGCGGATTCACTAAGGCTCGTGTAGTTCGGCCAACCTCGACGAGTTGTGGTGGTAATGAAGATACTAGTCTCGTGTGGATGCGGATTTACTAAGGCTCATGTAGTTTGGCCAATCTTCATTTGGTATTGGGTTAAGGGGTTAACCTTGGGCGTTTTACGTTTTACTGGTTTTACTGTTATATATATATATATATATATATATATATATATATATATATATATATATATATATATATATATATATATATATATATATATATATATATATATATCGTCGTATTGTTGTGATGTAGCTAGCCCTCCGGGTATAGCTTGATGGCGTTGTTCATATCGTTATTGGTGAATTACATTGTTGATATTGTTAGCTTGTTGTATAGAGATTGTACGGTATGCTTAGATTAGCTTGCCTTTATGCTTGGATGCTCTGGTATGTGCTATTTGATTATTCGTGTGGCCTGTCCATTTTATGCATATATATGTATGTAGTATATTCTCACTCACTAAGCGTTAGTTTACCCTCTCGTTGTTTACATTTTTATAGATTCGCGTGGAGGCGATGGCTCGGGTAAGCGTGGGAACTAGTGGAATCGCGTAGGTTGCTTTAGAAGACGTGCTTTTGGATTGATTAGGATTGGGTAGCGTATCCCCAATCGCCATGCTCGGTCTTTATTTTGTGATAAAATCATATGGTCGAAACTTGTATTTTGTATGAAAGTTGTAAAACTGCCGATGTGGGCCCGGTGTCGTAAAACTCGTTTTATTATTGGAACACGTTAGTTTTATCTATTATTATATGTTGTAAAAAGGGTTTCATCTAAAAGTACCGGGAAGTGGGAGATCTTTAATTGAAAATTGAAAAATTTGGACAGTAAGCTGTCAGGCCTTGTGCGCGCCGCGCACTTATGGGGCCGCGCGCCGCGCACCCCTTCTGTATAAAAAAAAAATCTTGCGTATTCAGTTGGACAACGGGTTGGGTCATTACAATGTGTAGGGGAGAGGAGCTTAAAACATTTTGGGGTTTTCAACACACTTGGATTGTTGTTTGCTAAGTTGAACTAGAGTGAAACATTGTAATTTTTAACTTTTGCTGATATGAGATTTTTTATTTATTTATTTTTTTTTTGTGTGAGATGTTTGAATTATGATTTTTGTAATAGCAAGAGCCAAGAGTTTTTCCATATATGAATTAATACGTTTGTATGAGAATTATTTCAGGTACATTAATGGAGATTGTAAAGTTTTGGTTAGAAACCGGGCTTTAATTTGCTTTTATTTTAGGCTTAATTGCACCATTTCTCCTAACAATGAGAGTGTACGCCAACTATCTTACCCATAGGATGAATGATGCGTGTGGAACAATACATCAATTACCCTCAAAAGTTATACTAGATTCAAACACTACAAATAAGCACACACAACTAACGAGCTTTTAAGACCCGGTTATTATAGCACTTTAATGTAAGTATTTGTGTCAAGTTCGTCCCAAGAGAGCGGTGTAAGTTGAATAATTGAAATTATTAATCGTCCTAAGATTTGTTTGATTGGGGGGGGGGGGGGTTTGATTGATTTTAATTAATAGCTAAAACGTGCACAAGTTAACAAACTTAAACTTAACAATTAAAACTAGCAACAAGTAGCAAGTAACTAAGTATTGAGAACTAAATCAATTAATTTGGTAGTGTTCACTTACCTAATCCTCTATATGCTTGGATTGTCCCATTTTACCCAAATTGCTATCGCATTAGTTGTTGAACTATTAAATGTTTAGCATTACTACCAAACCTTAATCAAATTATACTTTGCAAATCACATAAGCATTATATTCTAAGATCAAGTCAAGTATGAGCGGTTATTGAGATTATGCTTGGGTTGAAATCACTTAAAACCTTTCAACTATCAAAATCACTTAGGATAATCAAACACCACTATGTTGACTAAAGACCAATTGAAAACCAACCTAAACTAAGAATACAATCACTTAAAATTCTCAATTTAGTTGTCTAGATCACTTGAAGTGTTGAAGCACAAATTGATTCACTTCTAAAATCACTAAAAGAGCTACACAATCTATGTAATTAAAGTAAAGCCTAAAACAATGCATAGCAATGGACCTCATAGCTAACACAATAACACTTGCTTATGTATTTCATTCAAACAACTTCAATCGATAAATTTAGGGCAAATCCTTACACTAGAGATTCATAGATAAGCAAACACAATCAAATTAGCCAAGCATGACTAAGATTACACTAATCATAAGCATTGAAACACAAATAAACATCATATTAAACTATTACAAGTATTCAATTCAAAACTAGAGAAATAAAGGTGGAGATTACAACCCAAATGACAAAATAAGATAGATCTAACGATAAGATTGCTTGAGATTTTCCTTGATCTTCCAAATTAGCTTTAATCTCATTCTTGATGATGAAATTAGGGCTTGATGATGAAAAATCGTGCTAAAAACAGCAGCGCTCTCCCTTTGAAACCCTATCTCAAACTTTTTATACTTCCCAAAAATTCTGCCTAAAAACAGCGAGGTGCGCCACATCTATAGGAGGTGCGCCACACCTTATAATGTGGGACTCTGGTGCGCCGCACTTTATAACTGCAATTCTGATCTTCAAGTTCTGAATTTGAATTTTGGCTTTTTAGTGTTAAGTTGCGCCGCTTTTTGAGTCTGGTGCGCCGCACCACTGCACTGCACTGCACTTCCAAAACCATCATTTTTCACTTGGAATTGCCCATTTTGCAATCCCTTTCCACTTTGGATCTTGCCCTGCACTTTGGTTCACTAAATAGGCTAGGTTTTGGTCAATTTTACACCAATTTGAGCTTTAAGCCTTGAACCGACACTTTTGCACAATTAAACAACTTTTGGGCCCAATGATCCTCAAAACCGATTGAAATGAGGGAGATATTGCGAGATAATACGTGTATAATTAGAGCAATATCAATGAATATGTGCCATCCTTAAATGAAGTCAAGTCTTCTGAACGACACTTCTTGCTGACTTAAGTCAGGAGTTGCAGTCTAGGCCAGCTGTAGATTTGACGAAAAACCTTGAAAATTCATCTTTATCATCGGCTTGAAATTCACCTGGCCTTAGCATCAAACATGGACTTGTGGTCAGACTTATCCTAACCTTCAGGTGATCTGTCTCGTACAATGGGGGACACTATGACACTACATGAGTAGATTAACTAGATCCCATAAGGATGATCTCCGTACAGATTAAAGGCATCTATGTCTGTCTGCGGGCAGCATACATACTCCTTAATAGAATGAGGTGCGCAAACTCATGGTTCACCGATGATATCTGGACGTAGTGTAATCTACATTATTTTCAACAAACCTCAATGCGATGTTAGGTTCTGTGAGAAGTAGAGTCTCATGAGACTATAATCATGGAACTAACCCCGATGAGGTTAAATCAGGTTATCTATCCAACATAACACCTAGAGCAGTAGTAATAGCCTGACTTCGTAGTATGTAACATTTATCTACTTTTTTGGATAAATCATGTAGATTTTGTTCGATCTTGGTAAGTTTAACTCCATAAAAATAGTTCGTCCGTATACCTTAGAGCCTTTTAAGGCTAAAGCTAAAACACGATAGCCACTTGGGGCCATATCCAAGAATGTGGGAAACCCCTATTAAGTCACGTGGGACTTTAACCATGACTCTCCTTTCATTTGTGCACCTTGCTCTAGAGCACAAGAGTAACCGACTTCGGCACATTTGATTGTGGCGTTGTTGTCTTGAACACGAAGACATTTGTGGATGGTACAACCACTTTTTAACCATTAGTTCTATTGGTTCATTGTTTGAAATTAGATATTCATATGCTTAACTGAGAGATTGCACATTCAAAGTTGAAGTTTTGAAGATGATTTATGAGATTATGTTTTAGAGTTTAAGATTTGTTTGAGGACAAACAAAGGTATGTGTGGGAGATTTGATCATTCCGTATTTTACACACACACTTATGGTTAATTGATCAAGATTGCAAGAGTTTAGAATAGAAAAATTAAGATATTATGAGGTTTTTGTGATTATTGAAGATTGAAGACGAATGCACGAAAAGAAGTTAAAAAGCACAAAAAGTCAAGAAAATGGTGTTGACGTAAACGCCAGGCCTGACGTAATTTACGGTGGAAGGAAATTTGGAACAAGACCGAAGGCTTTCTGGCGTGTTTCTACGCCAACTTTTAACATGGTGTCGTAATTACGCCAAGACTGGTGTAAATTACGCCGGGGTCGTATCAGCATGTTTTTGGAAGGCTGAATTTTGAGGGATTTCGACTTAGGGAACAAGTTTTGTAATATCTATAAATGGGAAACCCCTAACCCACGGATTTTAATCATCTCACACTCAATTTTAGAGTTAAAAACTTAGACCCTAACATCAAAACACTCGATTTTTCCAAGATCAAAGGCGTGTTCATCATGGTTCATCCATTGTTCATCATCTTCATCATCGCTGACATAATCGGCTAGTTTCTTTACTTTATTCCTTCCGATAAACAATTGTTATATTTATGATTTTATTCAAATATGTATGTGATTCATGATTTGTATTGAGAAATTCATTTTATTTATAAGGTTATGCATTGATTGAGTAAAAGTTTAATGCAAGTTTGTTAATTCTTATTATTAGAAGACAAATTATTACTTTTTAACATATTGTTCTTGATCCAACTTAGTGTTAATTTAGAGATAAAACAACTTATTTAGATTGAATTATCTGTGCAAGATCATAGATTTAATAAACAAAAGAAATATTGTCTATGAGATTTCATTGAAAACTTGATACGCATCACATGTAAGGATCGTATAGCCTAAACACAATGTCCTGCAATATAAGTCCAAGAGTTCATCCATTTCTAAAACCAATTGGTAGTAGAGGGACTTCCCCTTAGACTTATATAGATACATTTTTTGTCCCATGACCTCCCCTCCAACGATAGTTCAGATCCAACCTCTACTGCCGCCTCGGAAGGCTTCCAGGATCAACTCATCGTGCCAGGGTCCCCTCAAACAATAGATTAGTCTACTAATCATTGTACCTAACCGAGGGTGCGCCACGTCTCGGCGTGTGATCGGGGTGCACACATTGTGCCTTCCAGCACATCGGGGCTATAGTCTAGCTCTGATACCAGTTGTAAGGATCGTATAGCTCAAACACAATGCCCTACAATACAATCCCAAGAGTCCTTCCTTTTCTAAAACTAATTGGTAGTAGAGGAATTTTCCCTTAGACTTATATACATACATTTGTTTTGTCCAATGACTGATGTGGGACTTTGGTTTGCATCCTTATATCATACTTGTTTGAATGAATGAATGCACAATTAGGATTCGGAGGGATAAAAAGCTTTTACTCTATTGTTTACAACTTTGCATTTTCGCTCTTTTATTTATTATCCCATTTCGAAACCACTCGATGTCACACAACTTCCCATGAAAAGGCTATCAGGGTTCCAAAGGTCCCTTACTATCGCCTCTAAACGAGGTACTTCAACATCTAAGGCACTACTCGGCTTTCCATTACTACAAAATCTACATCTACCAGGCACCACAACACATACCATTCTCATTCACCTAGTCCCAATAGGGATTGGCTAACGCACTCCCTAAATCACTAAGCAGCCTTCTAATATATACTCTACAATTTGGTTACCCTTAACATTATAACATTTCCCCCATAAATTGCCCATGTCTACGTAACTCATCCCTACTAGCTCCATAATCTTATGTGAGTACCACAGAACTTCCGTGTGAGTCGCCATAATATAACCACATTGGCCAAGTGTTGTTATATTATGTCAATTCACACTTCTTTTCCGGTATCATCAAATAAGGTCTAGTAAGTATCACCTATCCCTTTATATCTCACGCGCAACAACCCGATTAGCTATCAAATTTAACATTTCTATCACAATCACATATATGCACAAAACCCAAAATTAAATAAAACAATCATGCAATAAACACATTAACTCCACAAATTAACAGTTAAAGCCTAGATAATCCTAAAGTGGAATATCCAAGTCTTTGAGGCCACAGCTCTGATACCAATTTCAAACGCCCTTAACCCAAATTTTTTTTGAATAAAGGTACTGTTCACGACATGCACATGAGTGCGCGTCGTGCACATGAGTTTGCGGTGCGCACACAAGGAAATCTTGCCTGACCCACTTTCAATGCATAGTGCCCGGTGCACACATTATTTGTGTGGCGTGCACTACTATTGTGTTGGGAACTTTCCTGCTTTTACCAAACTTGACCCCTGAACTGAAAAACACATAAGCGCTTTTATCCCGTTTAAAGAGAAGTAAAACTATGATATCGCGGTATTACTAAAAAGCTAACCTTGACACAACATCACATTTCCATTTTAATTCAAAATACTCATAATTATAAATACGTTCAAAATGCACTTACTTACACTAATGCATCTTCAAGCTAATCCTCATCCACTTGTTTCCCTCCCAAGCACCCCAGTCCATATGTACCTAAACACACATCACAAATATCAAGTAAGCGAAGACGCTTAATGAGTTCATTGAAAGTAAACACAACTTAGCACATGAAAAAGTAAGTGATGTATAATAAAGTATTCATACATAACTTACACCCCATAAAGAGAATAGATATGGATCTGTAACAAATTTGTATGCTTAGCATCCCTACTAGAACAAACATAGCATGAAAATTGACCATATAATTGTCTATCCCACATAACTAACCCCTTGCTAGTTTTTCACCACGTTTTAGCCCCTTTGTTAGCCTTTCTTTTTCTCAAAACACAATTTCACAAAAGCACAAAAATAAATAATTCTCCATAAGTTGTGTGTTGTCTGTTGAACATATGCAATCCGGCAACACGTAACTTATTCCAACCCATTTACCCCCAATGAATTCACCTTACAAGGAAGACGTATAGGAAGCAACAAACACAAGTTGTCCTAGTAATCACCTGTCAGATGTGTGAAGGATATCAAAACAAAGGAGGAAATTTGTCACACCTATAAGGCGTGTTGCGGCCTCTCCTAGGTGCGATGCGGCCTAGAGTATGAACATGTATGAGAAACCTAATGCTGCCAATAAGATTTTTCTCATGCGTCAATTTTTCAACCAAAATATGAAGGAGGGTGCTAGTGCTACGGATCATATCAATGATTTTAACAATCTCATCTTAAGACTTTCTTCGGTGGAGATTGTATTTGATGATGAACTTCAAACACTGATCTTGCTTTCATCTTTGCTTGAAAGTTGGTTGGGTACTGTTACGGTAGTTAGTAGTTCTACGGGAACTTCTAAACTCAAGTTTTAGGGGATTCGGGATTTGATTCTTGGAGAAGATACTCGTAGGAGGAATTCCGGGGAATCGTCAGGGTCGCTCTTAAATACTGAAAACGGGGGCATGAAGAATGATAAGGGTATGAAATTCAAAAGGAGGTATAACTTTAGGGACCGAGAATCGATGGTTTATTGGAATTGCAATCAAAAGGGTCACTTTAGCACTCAATGTAAGAATTCGAAAGCGGATAACGCTAGGGTGAACTTTACTTCCGGAGAAACGGATGACGCTTTGGTGTGTTGTGTTGAAAATTTGGTGGAAGCTTGGATCATGGATTCGGGTGCATCATTCCACGCTAATCCTAGTAAGTAGATAATGAAGAATTTCAAACCATATCGGGGCAAAGTAAGATTGGCGGATGACAAACGCTTAGACATAAGAGGCATTGAAGACGTGATATTAAAGATATCCCAAGGATCCGATTGGACACTGAAAGATGTGAGATACATTTCGGATTTAAAACGGAAGCTTATCTCAGTTGGTCAATTGGATGAAGAAGGAAATCACACTACCTTTGGTGATCGCAAGTGGCAAGTTAAAAGGGATGGTCGTATCGTGGCATCTAGACATAAAAGGGGAACTTTATACATGGTCGAGGTATTCAATGATGATGAGGTTAATGTGACGAGTAATGTAGGGGCCGATTCTACTCTATGGAACCATCGTTTAGGGCATATGAGTGAGAAGGGGATGAAGTTGATAGTTTCTAATGGGAATATTTCGGATTTAAAGAAAGTGAATATCGGGTTTTGCGAACCATGTACCTTGGGGAAGCAAAAGAAAGTGTCCTTTGGGAAATCAGGAATTGAGCCAAAGAAGGATAAGCATGCACTCGTTCATTTCTATGTTTATGGACCTACAATGGTCGAGTCACATGGTGGTTCTTCCTACTATGTCACCTTCATTGATGACTCCACAAGGAAAGTATGGGTTTACTTTCTTAAAGTTAAATCTGATGTATTTGCTACCTTTAAAGTGTGAAGAGCTGCTGTTGAAAACGAGACTAACTTGAAAGTTAAGTGCTTGAAAACTGACAATGGAGGAGAATACAGCAACAAAGATTTAAAGACTATTGTGCAGAACATAGTATTCGTATGTTGAAAACAGTTCCGAAAACACCACAGCGCAATAGGGTTACTGAACGCATGAACCGGACGCTCAACGAGCGGGCTAGGAGTATGCGGTTACATGCGGGTCTACCAAAGATGTTTTGGGCAGATGCCGTTAACACGACAGCTTATTTGATTAATAGGGGACCCTCAACACCGTTAGAGTTTCGAATTCCTGAAGAAGAATGAACCGGTAAAAATGTGAGTTTGGCTCACTTAAGGGTTTTCGATTGCAATGTTTATGTGAAGAACAAAGAAATTGACAAAGACAAGCTTGATGCAAAATCAAGATGTACATTTATCGGGTATGGTTTGGATGACATGGGTTATAGGTTGGGACAATGAGGCAAGAAAGGTGATTTGTAGTCGAGATGTTATCTTTGATGAAAACTCATTGTATGGCACTAATGTAATTCCATTAATGATTCGATTATGTTTTATGAGTTTGTTGATGTAATTACAGGTTCTAGTGGGAGTTCGGATACTATTGAATTGCCGATTAACGGTAAGGATCAAAATGATGGGGGTGATTCGGAGAGTGGTGAAAGCTCCAAAAGTAGTGGGAGCTCTAATGGTGGATATAATGGCGATGTAACTCAATCACCACAACCCGTTACACCACTATTGAGATGCTCAAGTAGAACGCCCAAGCCTAATGTTAGGTTTTCTCCATCGGTAAACTATCTACTCTATAATGAAAATGGTGAATGATGTGTTAAGACGTAACCTTTTAAAATGTAGACAATATGATTAATAATTAACACATAATACAGGCAACTAAAACCCGATCATGTAGTAACTAGCAAGTAAATTGACCAGTTCGATCCACAGGGAGAAGTTTGTCTTTAAGATTTTACAATGATTAATTATTCTAAAAGGGGGTTTGTGTTTGAAGTTGTATTTTCGTTTAACGAAACAGTAAATAAGTATAATGAGTAACAAAAATGAGAATGCGGTGTTTACTTCTATGCTTGATAAATGACAGGGATTGTTCTTTTATAATTAAAACCGTTATGTTATAGTTACAATAGAGCAGTTTATATCAATTTCACAATTTCTATAAACTTAAGAGCTATGTTTAATCAATAAGATTCTTTCGTGGTTGAATTCACATAAAACCTAGTTTACTAAGATCACTCTAAGTAAACTACATGATTGTATATCCTAAATATCGTTCAATTAACATCCTATACTCACATATAGGTGGCTAGATCACTAGGTGTTGAAGTATAAGCTATGGTCTTTGATAAACTCACATAAACCAAGTCATAACTTACATAATTGAACTAGGATACAAGGATGATTACAACAATGGATCTTTTGAAAGAACATGGTGATTTAGATTGATTAACTAACTAGATCTAACCCAGTTAAACTCACGTGAAACCTAAATTACAACAATCACTTGAGGTAATTTCATAACTATGTTGCTTTGGAGCTTATTCAATTACCGAATTAAACACATAACAAAATCACTTAAGTTTATGCATCTAATCGTCTATATTACTAGGTGTATTGAAGTATAGATTGTTTTCCTAGTTAACTCACATTAATAGGTTTGCAATCTATATAATTGAAGTAATGAACTAAGCAAGCATAACAATGGTTCTTACGGTTGAACTAGATAATTTAATCAATCAAACATATGTATAACTAGCATAACATCAAAGTATAGAACAATCCCAAGCCATAAATCTTACATTGAAGCAAACACACAAGGCTTTTAGCCTAACATAATCATAGTAGAACTAATGGAACAGTAAATACAAGTTGAATTCAAGTGTAAAAGATATAGAACAATAATACCAATGGTGATGAATGATCCTAGCTTAATCTTGATGTTGAAAGAGTGGAGATTGACTTGCAGCCTTCCTTGAACCTTGAAAATCGTATTAGAACTGAGGGAAAATGTAGTAGTGAAGGTATGTGAAGTATGTAACCAAAGGCTCCATTAAATAGGCTCAAAAGTTAGGTAAAATGGCCAGAAATTGACCAGACCGCATCTCTTTACGTTCAGTAAATCCCAGCTCGATTCTGCACTCAGAACTGTCGGCAGGGGAGCAGATGCGCCACATCTGGGATAGATGCGCCGCATCTGGCTTGGATGCGCCGCATCCATCTCAGATGCGCCGCATCCATCTCAGATGCGCCGCATCTGAGACTGTTTTGGTCCAGAAGTCTTTATGCTCCGTATCTGAAACTGTCGGGAGTTATTTGGTGTAGAGATGCGCCGCATCTAGGAGAGATACGCCGCATTTGGACATGTTTCAGTAGTTTCGGACTGTTTTACGCGTTCAATCTTCATTTTAACTCTGTTTTCGCTGTTGGTCTTCATTTATTCATTCACAATGGACTTTTACAAATATACACGAATTACAATACATACGTACAACAATTACATACAAATGGAACAACTTTAGATCGAAATAACGGCAATAAACATGTATGATTTTGGCATTATCAAAATCCCCACACTTAAACCTTGCTTGTCCTCAAGCAACACTTACAAGAAATCGAAATTTACTACAATAAACACACTTATTTAATTGAGAACACAAAAATGGGAATCACACTCACTCGATATAGTACACAAGATACACACTTACACTTTTTATCTCACATACGAATCAAACTCACGCGTTTTGAGTATACACAACCCTTAGGAGTACACACGCTTTTATTTATTTCACAATGTAATACACACACTTTTAGTACACACACGAAATGAAATCACACCAAAGTCGAAAGGTGGGTTTTAAAGTCCACATTTCTTAAAAATTTGGATCCTTAGGGAAATTGGGACCTTTGCGAAAACCTTTTATATTTTGAAAATTAGACATGTTAGTTTTTACACTAACAAGTTTTCCGGTTTTAAACTCAAAGTCCGGTTGAGGGTAACTGAAAACCGAAGCCTCAGTCAGCGTTTAGCAAGCTACTCACCCCTATGATTGAAGTATCATGGAACTTGAAATCGGATGTCCTAAAAATGGTTTTACACAATATAGTTCATAAAATAGCATAAGTTTTAGAAGAAACTATATCATGTCCAAATATTATCGGTAAACCATGAGTTTGCACACCTCAATTTTTTATGGCATATGTATGTTGGCCGCAGTCAACATAGATGTGGCTGATCTTTCCGGAGATCATCCATCTGGAGATTAGATTCATTAGTCTTAAAAGCTAATTTGCAATGTGCCATCCATTGTACGAGACAGATCCATCTCATGGTTAGGATAAGTCGGACCACCAAAAACCCTGTTTGATACTGAGGTGAGGTGGATTTCCAGCCGATGATAGAGATGACTTTTCAAGATTTTTTGTCAACCTACAGCTGTTCTGGACTACATCTTCTAACATAAGTTAGCAAGTGTGTCATTTTGGAAGACTTGACTTCCTTCACAATCATTACATAGATGAGCATTGGATTAGATTGTTAGAACAACAAATTACTTGATGATTCTTTTTCATTCAGAATGTGGTATAGTATGATGATTATATCTTTTATATGACTACTAGCTTTATGATTTTTAACAAAATAAACTCAATCATTTGGTTGTTTCTTAATTTGTTTTGTGATAATAATTTCGGTGTATATACCTAGTTTTAAAATCTACAAATTTTAAAAAAAATTTGAATTTATGAAGATAAAAGTTTAAAATTTTTCATCATTTTAAGCCTTTTTAACGAAAATCAAAAACCCGAAAGAATTTATAACTTCCTCCCCACACTTGAGTTCATGTATCGCCCTCGTTACATGAAATCAGAAAAATTTTAAATTCAAGAGGGTTAAATAGTGTTAGAGAGTTTATTACTTTCAAGGTCTAAAACCGAAGTTCACGGGATGATGGCGCTGAACTGAATGCCAGCATAAGAACATCATCCGCTTCTTGCAACCACAAAACAATCACCAATCAAGTATGTGCTGAACTTACTGCCAGTCTTTGTAAAAAATGCAGCATATAGCACAATGGTCACCTGTATCAATTCAAACAAAGCAAACATACGATTCACACAAATAAATGGGGGTGTACTCCATGTACTAAAAACTCCACTTATAATTATCTAAATTATTCAAATTACAATCATCCAAAATACTATCAAGTTATTACACACCAAACATAAAGATAAATTGTTTTTTTTTAAACAAACCAACATCAATCAAACCGTTCACACACTTCACCAATAATCATGTCAACTTCAGAAGAATCCCCAAAAAGAGTTACTTGAGCCAGCTCCACCTTCATTTTGGTTTCCCGCGTCGTCATCCTGAAATATTGAGGGGTTGTACCCCTGATAAGTTGCTTGAGCAGGGACGACATCAGTGTCTTCAGTAGGCGGGTTAGGAGGATGAGGAGGATAAGGCGCAGGATATGGATCACCCATTCGAACCCATGGTTCGTATGCAGGCCAAGGAGAGGGGGTATAGTTAGCGGGATCTGCAGCGTATGACAGTGTCTGTTCATGTATCCAATTAAGCTGATTTTGCTACCCCACTTGAGTGTACCACATTCGATCATTCCCTACATCAATGTAATGTTGCATCTCCCTGTTACCTATATCGTAGTGATCAATTACCTTTTGGGTGTTTCGATCATTATGGAGTCGTAAATCTGAAAACTGTCGCGCCATGTAAGCCTCCCAATCATTTCCCTGACCGGAACTACTTTTAACATTCGGCTGTGGATCTGGCTGCGGTTAGGGTTGTTCTGGTTGCCTGTTCTCGGGACCACATACCTAGTTAGAAGGCCGTTCGACCCCCTCATCAAAATGTTTGCCCTTGTATAACTTATTCTATCAAAGGCAATCATATGTTTCTCCTCTAACCCACTTGTATTGATACGAAAATGTTGGGCAATCCTGGTTACAAAATGGCCGCCCATGATTGGTGTAATCTTTTTCCTTTCTTCGAGAAGGAAAGTGAGAATCATTCGTGGAATATGAACATGGGTGTGATCCATTATCGCGTGAATGTACCAGATATCCAGGTTGGTTACTTTTTTGCTACTGTCTTTTCGACAGTTTATGGTACTTGAAATGAATCTTTGGACGCATCGATGCTGGTAAGTACGTAGCTTGCTACAAGTTTGCTTGCTTGCATTATATGCGCTGTTGCTCATGTCCACCCATGCTTCTGAATGACTAAAAAAAGAAACATAGTATATACATTGATTAAAGTAATTTTGCATCAATTGGTGTGGCAACCCTTCATAGATATCCAACGCCTTTACAAATTGTAGCAGTGTTAATGTTCGGTCTTGTCCTCCAAGATAAAATCTCACAAAGGTACCTGATGTTGGTGACGTGTAATCAACCCTAAGTGAACCAGCGAATTCTTTGACTAAAAGTGGGTACACTCTTTCTTGCATTCTGAACAGGTTTTCCCATGTATATATTCGATGACCTTGATACGATACACGGAAAAGGTTGCGAAAAGTTTAATATTCGTCGGCTTCTTCTAATGGTGTCCAATCGATATATTTCCCCGGATATACGTCTTTGTGTAGAAGTGCCTTCATCCGTTCATGATATTCCAGATGCCTCAAAACTGCATTGATCCATGGATCCGGAGTGGTTAATCCACAGACATTTAATTGCCGGTTGTCAATATCCATTTCTTGTCACGTATCTCAATGTCAAACTCTTGAAGTAAAAGAACCCAACGTATGAGACGATGTTTTGCATCTAGTTTCGAGAATAAGTACCTAAGGGCCGAATGGTCCGTGTAAACAATGGTTTTGGACAACACCAAATATGACCGAAATTTATCAAACGCATAAACAACCGCCAGGAGCTCCTTTTCCGTGGTGGTATAATTAATTTGAGCTTCCGTTAGAGCTTTGCTCGCATAATAAATTGGACGAAAATGATTAGTGGGTCGTTGTCCTAAGACAGCACCTAAGGCATAGTCGTTCGCGTCACACATTAACTAAAAAGGCATACTCCAATCTGGAGATACGATAATGGGAGCTTGTGTGAGTTTTGACTTTAGAATGGAGAATGCATTCTCGCAATTAGAATCGAAGTCAAATGGAGCATCCTTTTCAAGAAGTTTGGTCATTGGGCGGGCGATTTTAGAAAAATCTTTGATAAATCGTCTGTAGAATCCCTCGTAACCAAGAAAGCTTCTAATGGCCTTGACATTCATAGGTATAGGTAGCTTAGAGATAACTTCAATTTTAGCTTTATCTACCTCTATTCCCGCACGAGATATCTTGTGACCAAGTACAATGCCCTCCTTCACCATGAAGTGGCATTTTTCCCAATTTATGACCAAGTTTTCTTTCTCACATCAGATAAGCATACGTTCAAGGTTAAAAAGACACGATTCAAAGGAGTCTCCAAATACGGAAAAGTCATCCATGAAGACTTCCATACAATCCTCTACCATATCATCAAAAATTGCCATCATGCACCTTTGAAAGGTTTCGGGTGCATTGCATAAACCAAATGGCATGCGGCAATAGGCAAAGGTCCCGAAAGGACAAGTGAATGTGGTCTTTTCTTGGTCGTTGGGATCAATTGGAGTTTGGAAGTAACCGAAGAAACCATCTAGAAAGCAATAGTATTCTTTCCCCACTAATCGTTCAATCATTTGATCAATAAAAGGCAACGGGAAATGATCCTTTCTAGTGGCATCATTGAGACGCCTGTAATCAATACAGACTCTCCAGCCAGTAACCGTTCTAGTTGGAACGAGTTCGTCCTTTTCATTTACAATAACGGTTGTACCCCCCTTTTTGGGTACTACTTGTACTGGACTAACCCAAGGACTATTGGAAATGTGGTAGATTAACCCGGCGTCAAGAAGCTTGACTACCTCCTTTTTAACAACCTCTTTCATGTTGGGATTTAGCCTGCATTGTCTTTGTACTACTGGTTTGAAGTCATTCTCAAGGAGAATTTTATGTGTACAATAAGACGGGTTTATCCCTGGAATGTCGGTCGTTTTCCAGGCTATAGCCTTTTTATGGGTTTTCAAAACAGAGATTAACCTTTCCTTCTCGTTACCGGAAAGATGTGAAGCAATAATTACCGGTAATTGTGATGTACGTTCGAGATAAGCATACTCCAAGTGTTTGGGTAGCTCCTTAAGCTCTAGTACGGGTGGTTCTTCCAAGGAATTCTTTATTCGGAATCTATCTTTATTTCTGATATCTTTAAATAATTCCTCTTCCTTGGGAATTTGTTGTTCTATGGTCTCATCATCCGTGACCACCTTCATCAACTCATCAAAATCCTCATCAATATTGAAATATTCACTTTCACTTACCGGGGTAAACCCTGAAGTATCAATTTCAAGTAGCTCCTGCAATTCATCCTCAACACAAAGATTTATAATATCAATTTGAAAACAAGAGTCATCGGTGGAATTGGGTCTTTTCATGGCTTTGTCAATATGACAAATTATTCTCTCGTTTCCCACACCTAGACTTAATTGTTCTTTTTGGACATTAATGATAGCATCTGCGGTGTTAAGGAAAGGACGTCCTAAAATAATAGGAACTTTTGTGTCCTCTTGCATTTCTAGAATAACAAAGTCGACGGGAAAGACAAGTGAGCCAACTTTTACAAGAATACCCATCCGGGTTGGTTTCAAGTCTCCTAAGTCAAGTTTCAAATATAACGAGTAAGGCATTAGGTTAACACTTGCACCTAGGTCGGCTAGTGCATCGTACACTACCGAATCACCCATCATACATGGGATGATAAAACTACCCAGATCTCCCAATTTTGGAGGTACATTTTGCTTTTTCAAGATGGCCGAACACTCCTCATGGACGAATGTGGCAGAAACATCGTAGTATTTACCCTTCGAGGATATGAGATCTTTCAAAAACTTCCCGTAATGGGGCATACCCTTAAGAACCTCCACGAGTGGCATGTTAATGCTGATTTGCTTGATCATATCCGCAAATTTCTGATATTGGCTCGCGAGTCTATCTTTCTTCAATGCTTTTGGGTATGGAATAGGTGCCTTGTACACCTTCACTGGTGGTTCTTCACTTTTCTTCGATATGACCTCTGATAGATCATCTTTCTCTTGTTCTTTTTCAACATGCTCATCTACATCAACAGGTACCTGCAAAACAGAAGGAGACAAAGGAACTTCCGGGGACTTAAAGGTCTCCGGGTTAGTGGTTAAACCACTTCTAGTAGTTATAGCATTTACATGCTCATTCCTTGTTTGATTGTTACTGGGATTCACTTGAGTATTTGAGGGGAGAGCACCAGGTGGTCTCTATGCTAGTAACTGTGAGATCCTTCCAACATCCCTTTCTAAATTCTGAATCGTAGCTTGTTGATTTCGAATTTGCTGAGTTTGAAGTTCCGCATTTTGCTCGTGCTTAACCATAAAATCTCTCAAAAGATCTTCTAAATGGGATTTCTTCTCGGGTTGTGGTTGTACATGTGCTTGTGGTTGTGGTTGTGGTTGTGGTTGATTGTGTTGGAAATTATTTTGGTAATTTCGTGGAGGTTGATTACGATTGTTTAGATGATTGTAGCCCGGTGGTGCATTTCTTTGATTTTGATTTGGAAAATTCCGGTTATTTTGGTAACCTGAATTTCCTCCGTGGTAATTGTTGTTTAAACTTGAAGGTCCTCCTATTTGATAGCTATTGACAGGAGGATATTTCTGGTTCATTGCTTCCACCGCCGGAAAGTCATCAAAATTCATTTCACCTTTATGCAAGTAACCTAAAAAATTTGCTTGCTCTTCCATTGTCATTTGGTCGCAATCTCGAGTGAGATGGGGACCTTGGCACAATTCACACCCTACCCTGATAGCGTGCATTTCTTTGGTTACCTTCTCAATTTGCCTTACTTGATTTGCCAATTGAACTTTTAATGCAGCGATTTCATCGTTGCTTTTGACATTAGCAACTGTTGATGATCTAGAGAACTCCATCTCTTGATGTCAATTGTGAGAATGGGCTGCTATATCAGCAATTATTGTGTGAGCATCTTCGGGCGTTTTTTTCATGATTGATCCTCCTGCTGCAACATCTATACCTTTTCGGGTAGCCACATTGACTCCTTTGTAGAATATTTGGACCTTTTGGAATGTATTCAACCCGTGTTGAGGACATACCTTAAGCATTTTATTGAATCGGGTCCAAGCTTCATAAAGAGTCTCGTTAGACTTTTGCTTGAAGTGATTTATATCACTTTGCAATTTTGCTGCTTTTGAAGCAGGGAAGAATTCTGACAAAAACATGTCCATCATGTCATTCCAATCTTCAATATAACCTTCCGGTAATGAGTCTAGCCAATCTCTTGCATCATCCTTTAGGGACCATGGAAAGATTTTTAAACATGCAACTTCATCGGAGATATCTTTGATTTTGAAAAGCTTGCAAATGCTTACAAACTTACAAAGATGCTCGTTAGCATCCTCATTTGGGGCTCCACCGAATTGGCATGTATTAGTCACCATGTGGAGAAATTGGCCCTTTATTTCAAAACCATCAGTCATCGTAGGTTGAATAATTGCATGGCCCTGACCTGTTCTTGTTGCCTTCATTAATGCATCCATCGTTTGATTTGTAGCAGTCATCTCTTCCTCATCTTTAATAACTGGCTCGATGATTGGTTGAACAATTGGTTCAGAGCTAGAATCTAATGAAAGTGATTCTAAACCCTGAGCAAGAGATTCTACTTCTTGAGCTCTTAAGCATTCGTGAAGTTCTCTTTCAGGCTCAGGATATGAAGGAATTAAATTAGATTTGGAAGAACGTAGATTCATGCACTAATACCTATCCTGCAATCACCACACCACAAACAAACCAATTGCAAAAAACACAAGCTTACAATAAAAAGTAACTTTTCTAGAAATTGAATTCCTACAAAAGGATCGAATAATTCAAAGTTTATTAAAATCTTTTAACAAAACGTGTCCCCGGCAGCGGCGCCAAAAAGTTGATGTGTTAAGACGTAACCTTTTAAAATGTAGACAATATGCTTAATAATTAATACATAATACATGCAACTAAAACCCGATCATGTAGTAACTAGCAAGTAAATAGACCAGTTCGATCCACAGGGAGAAGTTTGTTTTTAAGATTTTACAACTATTAATTATTCTAAAAGGGGGTTTGTGTTTGAAGTTGTATTTTCGTTTAACAAAACAGTAAATAAATATAATGAGTAACAAAAATGAGAATGCGGTGTTTACTTCTATCCTTGATAAATGACAGAGATTGTTCTTTTATAATTAAAACCGTTATGTTATAGTTACAATAGAGCAGTTAATTACAATTTCACAATTTCTATAAACTTAAGAGCTATGTTTAATCAACAAGATTCTTTCGTGGTTGAATTCACATAAAACCTAGTTTACTAAGATCACTCTAAGTAAACTACATGATTGTATATCCTAAATATCGTTCAATTAACATCCTATACTCACATATAGGTGGCTAGATCACTAGGTGTTGAAGTATAAGCTATGGTCTTTGATAAACTCACATAAACCAAGTCATAACTTACATAATTGAACTAGGATACAAGGATGATTACAACAATGGATCTTTTTAAAGAACAAGGTGATTTAGATTGATTAACTAACTAGATCCAACCAGGTTAAATTCACGTGAAACCTAAATTACAACAATCACTTGAGGTAATTTCATAACTATGTTGCTTTGGAACTTATTCAATTACCGAATTAAACACATAACAAAATCACTTAAGTTTATGCATCTAATCGTCTAGATTACTAGGTGTATTGAAGTATAGATTGTTTTCCTAGTTAACTCACATTAATAGGTTTGCAATCTATATAATTGAAGTAATGAACTAAGCAAGCATAACAATGGTTCTTACGGTTGAACTAGATAATTTAATCAATCAAATATATGTATAACTAGCATAACATCAAAGTATAGAACAATCCCAAGCCATAAATCTTACATTGAAGCAAACACACAAGGCTTTTAGCCTAACATAATCATAGTAGAACTAATGGAACAGTAAATACAAGTTGAATTCATGTTTAAAAGATATAGAACAATGGTGATGAATGATCCTAGCTTAATCTTGATGTTGAAAGAGTGGAGATTGACTTGCAGCCTTCCTTAAACCTTGAAAATCGTATTAGAACTGAGGGACAACGTAGTAGTGAAGGTATGTAACCAAAGGCTCCATTAAATAGGCTTAAAAGTTAGGTAAAATGGCCAGAAATTGACCAGATGCGCCACATCTCTTTGGGATGCGCCGCATCTCTTTACGTTCAGTAAATTACAGCTCGATTCTGCACTCAAAACTGTCATCAGGGGATCAGATACGCCGCATCTGGGACAGATGCGCCGCATCTGAGGCTATTTTGGTCCAGAAGTCTTTATGCTCCGCATCTGAAACTGTCGGGAGTTATTTGGTGCAGAGATGCGCCGCATCTAGGAGAGATGCGCCGCATTTGGACCTGTTTCAGTGGTTTCGGGCTGTTTTACGCGTTCAATCTTCGTTTTAACTCTGTTTTCGCCGTTGGTCTTCATTTATTCATTCACAATGGACTTTTACAAATATACACGAATTACAATACATATGTACAACAATTACATACAAATGGAACAACTTTAGATCGAAATAACGGCAATAAACATGTATGATTTTGGCATTATCAGTGAACCCGAGAGTTATTTTGAATCAAGACATTCTAAAGAATCCATATAGTGGGAGCTTGTTATGAAAGAAGAGATGGGGTCACTAATAAAGAACAAGACATGGCCACTAGTGAAATTACCTCCAAATAAAAAGGCATTGCACAATAAATGGGTCTTTCGGGTCAAAGATGAGTTAGACGAGAAAAAGCGGTACAAGGCTCGGTTGGTAGTTAAAGGATTTCAACAAAGGAATAGGGTCGATTTTAAAGAGATTTTATCGCCGGTTGTGAAGATGACTACTATTCGGTTAGTTTTGAGTATTGTTGCTACTGATGACTTACATATAGAACAGTTAGATGTTAAGACCGCGTTTTTACATGGGGATCTTAATGAAGAGATTTACATGATTCAACCTATGGGCTTCGAGGTAGTTGGCAAAGAGAAGTGGGTTTCCAAATTAAAGAAAAGTATGTATGGGTTGAAACAAGCACCTCGGCAATGGTACTTGAAGTTCGATGACTTTATAACTAGGAAAGGCTTCATGAGAAGCAATGCGGATCATTGTTGTTACTTGAAGAAATTCAAGTCCTCCTATGTTATATTGTTACTATATGTTGATGATATGTTGATTGCAGGATTGGAGATGTCGGAAATCAATAAGTTGAAGAAACGGTTATCTCTTAAGTTTGAAATGAAAGATTTGGGTGCTGCTGAACAGATACTCGGGATGAGTATTAAAAGGAATCGAGTTGAAGGTACTTTAACTTTGTCTCAAACCAAGTATATTGAGAAAGTGTTAGAGCGGTTCAACATGGAAGATTCAAAGGAACGATCCTTGCCTTTAGGCGGTACTCTGAAGTTATTGAAGAGTCAATCACCTACAACGGATAAAGAGAAAGAGGCAATGGCTCAAGTCCCTTATGCATCTATGGTTGGAAGTATTATGTATGCTATGGTATGTACAAGACACGACATAGCTCATGCAGTGGGAGTTGTGAGTCGGTTTATGTCAAATCCGGGTATTGAGCATTGGGAAGGAATAAAGTGGCTTTTACGCTACTTAAAAGGTACTTCTAAAATGGGGTTACAATTCACTAAAGGTGATTCCATTTTAAGAGGGTACGTTGATGCTGGTTTGGATGGATGTGATTATTCAGGAAAAAGCACTACGGGTTATGTTTTCACAGTTGGGAAGACTGCGATTAGTGGGTTATCTAGACTCCAAAGATGTGTTGCATTATCAACAACGGAGGCTGAATATGTGGCCACCGCCGAAGCAAGCAAAGAACTAGTTTGGTTGAAGAATTTTATGATGTAGTTGGGGTGAGTTCAACAAAATTGGATCCTTTACTGTGATAATCGAAGTTCTATCCTTTTAGGGAAGAACCCGGTGTTTCATGGTCGTACGAAACACATAAATCGAAGGTATCATAAAAGTCACGAACTCATTGAAGATGGTACTTTAGTTGTTATGAAAATTCCTGGTACTGAGAGTCATGCTGATATGTGTACTAAGGTGGTTACAATCGGGAAGTTGAAGTTTTGCATAACTTCAACTGGTCTTCTTGTTAACTGAAAATAGAAGACGCCGACTAGAGTGATAAAGGGTTATTGATGTTAGATTTCGACAAATAGTGTTGAAGACCTTGTATCGAAAGTCTACTCTTCCTGCGATGTTGAGTTTGCGTGTCCCATGTTTGATTGACGGTATAAAAAGGTGGTTTAACGTTCTTGGTTGAAATGGTTGGCTTTGGGTTAATGTTTTGATTATCTTCAAGTGGGAGATTGTCAGATGTGTGAAGGGTATTAAAATAAAAGAGGAAATTCGTCACACCTATAAGGCGTGCCGCGGCCTCTCCTAGGCGCGACGCGGCCTAGAGTATGAACTGGGGTCAAGTCGAAGAAATTGTCTGTTTTGGTTTTTACCTTGGAGGCGCGACGCGGCTCCTCCTGGGCACGCCGCGACCTTGGTCTGACGGAAGGAAACTTCCAGATTCGTTTTTTCTTGCTCCTTAAGTTATTGTATGCCTATAAATACATCTTATTGTAACCCTAAACCCTATGTACGAAAACATCAATAAAAATCAATCTAGTTGGTCGTGGAATAAAGCAATCTAACCGATTGCATATAACCACGTAATTCTTGTGTCATTTTATTTACTTTTCTTTATTATCGTTCTTTTGTTGTTTGTGGGATCACCAAATCTGAATTGGTGATTGTTGTTTGGGTCCATAAATTCCCAACATCACCTACACACATACACTATTTCTCATAAATTTATACATATATACCCGTTTAATCTTTCCCATTCACCCAAAAATACCATATTCTTATTCGTAGCTCTATATTCTTACCCAAATTGACTCATAAAAAGTTTAGACCCATTTCACTTTTCACTCCAAACATACTTTATTCTAACCCAACTAAAACAACCCAACCTGTATTCCATACGATAAAATTTTTTTTATACAATACAGATTTACGCGCCAATTAAATATGTAAAACATTTTAATTAAGTTTAATACAAGTTTGACCCACTATAATGATAGTATATATTCCAAACGACACTCGAGCATAGTTTGGGGCTAAACTACCCAAAACGTTAGGCCACTTCAAAAGCTATCCCAAAAGCACCCCCTGTCAACATAAACGGGAGACAACTAATCCAACCGTACGCCCTTACCCTTGTCCAAGCCGGAACCTATAAAAATGGTAAACAACGAGAGGGTAAGCAATGCTTAGTGAATGCAATAGTTATACATGCATATATATAACCCATCTATTTGCAATCACAAATACCAAATACCTCGCACGAACATGTAACTCACATAGCAAGTCAATCATACCCGAAATACCAACAAGTCGTACATTGACACCAAATCTCATTAGCATATACTCAACACCATATATATATATATATATATATATATATATATATATATATATATATATATATATATATATATATATATATATATATATATATATATATATATATATATATATATATATATATAATGCTAAACGATCACAACACAATATGGTTAACCATAACGCTATGGTGCTACCGGCACGTGGTTCACACCATACGCATTTGAGTCTCACTCTTTTATAGTGCTACCGGCACATGGTTCACACTTTGACGCTACCGGCACGTGGTTCACGCCTCACTTTATAGTGCTACCGGCACGTGGTTCACACTCGATGCTACCGGCACGTGGTTCACACCCTATATCCGTCACATACATGTTATGGCACTATCGGCACATGGTTCATACCATAACATTCACAAATAAACACGCCATATACATGAACGTATAATTATTCCACTCACCTTATCACAAGGATGATGATTTGGCACTTCCGAGCTTCAACGAAATGTACCGAAATCATTAAGTGCACATTTAATTTCACAACTAGTGGGATTAACCACAATACTCCCACTTGAGCATTTAATGACCCAATTTGCATTAAATGACTCGACTACTCACAACCGCCCATAAATGGCCAAGACTCGACTTTAATCACTAAGACTAGTGAATTAAAGTCTATTAACTTCAATTAACACAAAACTTAGGGCAATCCATACCTATTTCATCTAATTAGGTCAACTAGTACATTTTGACCCATTTTATATTTCTTAGATTCACAATCAAGTCAAACTTACCCATTTACACTTCTTTCATTAATCTTAAAGTGCATTAGTGACTAACAACACCATTTTGCACTTACAACTCCAAATCACAAGGCCAAAACCCTAGATTGTGGCTATTAGGGTTTCATTACAACAACATAACCCAAACTCACCCATTTTACCCTCAAATGGGTCATACAAATCTCTAGTAACCCAAACCCTAGCCTTTAACCAAATAAAACTTAAAACATAAAGTTAGAACTTACCAAGACTATCTTCTCGTAGCTAGTAACAAGGAGAACAACTTTAAATCTCGCTCCTAGGTTTGATTCACAAATCTCCAACTCCAAATCTCAAGATTAAACTAAGTGGGTTTTGTGTTTTGGGAGAGAAATTGGAAAGAAAATGGAAAAGGAAATGAAATAAATGAATATGTGGTGGAGAGTTAATGCTCCCATCAGATCCACATGTCAATTTACCATTTTTCCCCTTAAAACCCCTTAAAATGAGCTAAGTCCGACACCAGTCCAGCAGAACTGTCGCGGCGCGGACTCAATCGTTGCGGCGCGACACATAAAGGGAAAATAGACCCTTCTTAATCCATTCCCTGATCCTGGTTCGCTTGATATGCCGCGGCGCGGACCCATTTGCCGCGGCGCGGCGTTTGCCTGAGCCTGGTCACTTCGACCATTTAACACAAAACGATGGTTCAAACAACTAGCACACCTCATTCACACTTCCTATGCACGCCTAGCTTCAACCTTAAGTCTCGCACGACTCAACTCCATCTCGACACATTATAAATACTCATACGCACGCATTCACGTATATAAATATAATTATACATTTACTCAAAAACTAACACTTTGGCTCATTTAATCACATAAACGAACATGTATAATAGTGCTAATAATTTAGTTTGTACCTTTAAATATGTACGGGAAAAACGGGATGTTACAACTCTCCCCCACTTGAATCGGAGCGCGTCCTCGCGATCCAAGCCGCATGACAAGAAGGAAGATAAACCAACACAAACTCTTCGGGCTCCCAAGTGAACTCGGAACCCTTACTACGACGCCATTGAACTTTAAAAGTCCTTACCTCTTTATGTCTCAATCTTTTGACCTTCTCATCAAGTATGGAAATCGGTTCCTCGATATACTCTAACTTATTATTTAGCTCAATCTCGTCTAATGGCACCCAAGATGAATCATCCACAAGACACTTACGGAGGTGGGAAACATGAAATGTATTATGGATCCCCGCAAGCTCTTCGGGTAATTCCAAACGATACGCGACCTCACCAACACGAGCTAAAACCTTAAATAGCCCAATAAACTGAGGAGCTAACTTTCCTCGTTTCCGAAACCGAATAATACCCTTTCATGGCGAAACTTTGAGCATCACCATGTCACCTTCTTGAAATTCGATTGTTCATCTACGTTTATCGGCATAAGATTTTTGCCTATCTTGAGCCTTTTTCAAATGCTCTCGAATCACATCAATCTTTCTATTCGTCTCTAAAACCAAATCGGTACTCCCGATTTCCTTTTGTCCCACTTCACCCCAACAAATCGGGGTTCGACACCTACGCCCATAAAGCATCTCATAAGGTGGCATCCCAATACTAGTATGATAACTATTATTGTACGAGAATTCCACCAAAAGTAAGTGCTCTTCCCAACTATCACCAAAATCGATAATGCTCTTCCAAAGTTTGACTCGTACGTTCGGTTTGACCGTCCGTTTGAGGATGATACGCCGTGCTCAATTTCAATTGTGTACCCATATCCTCATGAAACTTTTCCCAAAATAGAGATGTAAAACGAGTATCTCGATCCGAAACAATCTATATAGGAACACCGTGTCGAGAGATGACTTCCTTGATAAACAACTTAGCCAAGGTCTCCGACGATATCGCTTCCTTAATGGGAAGAAACAAAGCGCTTTTCGTCAATCGATCTACTGTAACCCAAATCGAATCAAATTGGGTTCTCGCCGTTTTAGGTAACTTTGTGATGAAATCCATGGTAATTTGCTCCCATTTCCATTTCGGGATTTCTAACGGTTGTAACTTACCATACGGCTTTTGGTGCTCGGCTTTAACTTGCAAACACGTGACGCACTGCTCAACATACTTCACAACATCACGTTTCATGCCCGGCCACCAATAATCTTTCCTTAAATCAAGATACATTTTCGTCGCGCCCGGATGAATGGAATACTTTGACTTATGTGCTTCATCGAGTAGCACTTGTCGGTAATCACCCATCTTAGGCACCCACACTCTTCCTTAAAAAGACAAAAAACCACGCGAGCCCATAGTAATGAACTCCGATTGTCCCACAATTCGCTCCGCATGCTTGTTGTGAACGTAAGCCTCTATTTGAATCACGCTGAGTTTTTCAAGAAAATCGTTAGTAATAATCATACGTAACAATTCCAATCGTAACGCCGGGTGATGACTCTTTCGACTTAACGCATCCACGACCACATTCGCCTTGCCCGGATGATGAAGTATCTCACAATCATAGTCTTTTACCACATCCATCCACCTACGTTGATGATAATTCAAAATCTCGTTGATTAAAGAGATGTTTCAAACTCTTATGATCCGAATAAATCGTACACTTGACACCATACAAGTAATGGTGCCAAATTTTCAATGCATGCACAACCGCCGCCAACTCAAGATCATGAGTCGGATATCTCGTCTCGTGTTCTTTTAATTGTCGAGAGGCATAAGCGATGACTTTACCTCTTTACATTAGAACACACCCGAGTCCATTCAACGAAGCATCACAATAAATCGTCATGTCTTCCACTCCTTCTGGCAACACTAACACCGGAGCTTGACATAACTTCTCCTTTAACAATTGAAAGGTAACTTCTTGCTGGTTCTCCTAAACAAACCTCGCGTTCTTCCTCGTCAATTTCGTCAATGAAGAAGCGATCTTAGAAAAGTCTTGGATAAACCGACGATAATAACTGGCCAATCCGAGAAAACTTCGGACCTCCGTAGACGTAGTCGGTTGTCTCCAACTCTTCACCGTCTCTATCTTCCCCGGATCCACTTGAATACCCTCCTTGTTCACAATATGACCAAGGAATTGAACTTCCCTTAGCCAAAATTCACATTTGGAGAACTTAGCGTACAACTTCTCCTTTCGTAATGTCTTCAATACTTCACGCAAATGACGTTCATGTTCGTTCATACTCTTTGAATAAACAAGTATGTCGTCAATGAACACAATTACCGACTTGTCCAACATAGGTTAGCACACTCGGTTCATAAGATCCATGAATGCCGCCGGTGCATTCGTAAGACCAAAAGGCATTACTACAAACTCAAAATGCCCATAACGCGTTTGAAAAGCTGTTTTCTCAATATCTTCCTCACGGACCCGCATTTGGTGATAGTCGGACCGTAGGTCGATCTTAGAGAAATACGTCGCACCTTGGAGTTGATCAAACAAATCGTCGATCCTAGGCAGTGGATAACGATTCTTGATTGTCACTTTATTCAACTCCCTGTAGTCGATGCACTTCCGCATACTACCATCCTTCTTTTTCACGAATAAAATCGGAGCGCCCCACGGCGAAGCACTCGGTCGAATAAAACCCTTCTCAAGAAACTCTTGGGTTTGATTTAACAACTCTTGCATTTCCGTTGGTGCTAAACGATAAGGAGTTTTAGCAATGGGAGTAGCTCCCGGAACCAACTCAATGCGAAATTCAACTTGTCTTTCTGCCGGGACACCCGGTAACTCATCCAGAAAAACATCTTCGAATTCCCTAACCACCGGAATTTCATGAATAGGTGGTGGCTCATCACGAGTATCAACAACATGGGCAAGAAAAGCCAAGCCACCACTAACAAGAAAACAACGTGCCCGTGCAAAAGAACATATCGGCACAAGTCTTCTTCGTCTATCGCCATGAATAATCAACTCTCCCCCACTTGGGGTCTTCACACGAATAAACTTTTCATGGCATGCAATATCGGCTCTATTTCGATCGAGCTAATCCATACCAACAACGATATCAAAATAGCCCAAAGTCATAGGGATGAGATCAATTTTAAAGTGTTCGGCACCAAAAATGACATCACAATTCTTACACACATCAACCACTAGCACCGTCTTGCCGTCCGCTATTTTGACTTCTACCGGATGACTTAACTTAGCTAACGGTCTATCAAGTTTAGGCACAAATTTTGGAGACACAAACGACAAATTTACACCGCTATCAAAAAGAATCCTTGCCGGATTAGAATTAACCAAGAAGGTACCTGAGACAACTTCGTTGGATTGCTTGGCTTCGTCGTTAGTCATCAAATAGTTTCGACCTCGAGCCGTAGCCTTCTCTAGCCTTTTAACATTATCGTTGTTCAAATCGGGACACTCTGACTTTCGGTGTCCTTCTTTACCACAGTTATAGCAAGTAAATTTGTTCGGGCCATTGGTACAATCACGGGCCATTTGTCCCCTTTGTTTACAATTAAAACACGTGGGCCCAAAACCCCCGGAAGCACCCTTCTTCACACTATTTAAGCTTTCGGAGCCTTTCTTGTTCTTTTTATTTGAAAAGTTCGAATGACTCGAACCTTCAAACTTTCTTTTAGAAAAAGTGAAATCGCTTTTCCTTGGAACCTCTGGCTCAAAACCCCGAGCCAACTCAAACAACTCCTCAAAAGACTTAGCCATTCCCCGACTAATCTTACCCTTCAACTCATCATTTAAAGTACGGTAGAAATCTTTCATTAATTTGTGATCGTCACCAACATATTCCGGGCAAAAGCGAGTCTTTGCCAAAAAGGTAGACTTGAGAGTAACCAAGTCCATCGAACCTTGTTGCAAATGATGCAACTCGTCCCGGATTCTATCAAGGTCGGAAGAAGTTCGGTATTCTTGAAAAAATTCCTTCTTAAACTCCTCCCATGTCAAGCTCATACATTGCTCTTCACCATACAAATTGATTTTATCGTCCCACCACAACTTGCCTTCTTCACGTAACATGCTAGACCCATACCTCGTCTTCTTCTCGGGAGGACATTCCGCGGTACGGAAAGCTCCCTCGATATCGGAAATCCAACAAGTGCTTTTCAATGGATCCCTCACCCCATTAAACATCGGAGGTTGAGTATCCTTGAAATTTTTGTAGTGGAAGTCCCGCCTTCCACCCCCACCATTACCTTCACCCCCTTCGCCTCGAGGATAAATGTTTCTAGCCTCTAAAGCCTCCTCTATTGCGGCTTTCATTCAATCATTGATCATTTCGGTCACTTGTCCATCGACCGACTCTTGGAAGACCTTTCGGACATCGTCAAGAAAATCCTTCTTTAACTTTTTAAAGATGGCCTCAACCTTAGCCGTGAGTTAAACATCCTCACTCGTACCACCGTTATCATTATCGTGTCCGTTTCTCGTATTCATTCTATAAAACGGAAAAGATTAAACAAAGAATGAAAAGACATAACATGTAAGTATATACATGTACACCACACTACTCCATCTTGCTCGACAATCGTCGTACATTACTTGTTTGACACGATTTGCACCCGTAACAATGGTAGCTAATCATTGTTACACGAGCACGTCGCATTAACTTGCTAGTACAACGTCCATCTCGCTCGATGCTTGCTAAACACAACACAAATCAATTAGCACAAGGTTAGTTCACATAAACCAAAGCACTAACAATTCCCGATTAGACCCAAAGTCCTACAAGTCCCGCATAAAGCGCTTACACAATAAAGTCCAAGTCTAGGCACCTATCTCAAGTCGCCTAAATCCCTTAGACCATGATCTGATACAACTTGAAACAACCCAACCCGTATTCCATACGATAATTTTTTTTTTATACAATACACATTTACGCGCCAATTAAATATGTAAACCATTCCACAAGTTCCATTTAAACGTACAACCATTTAAATGTTTACAAAAGGCTCGAAGGCCATTAATTAAGTTTAATACAAGTTTGACCCACTACAATGATAGTTTATAATCCAAACGACACTCGTGCATAGTTTGGGGCTAAACTACCCAAAACGTTAGGCCACTTCAAAAGCTATCCCAAAAGCACCCCCTGTCAACACAAATGGGATACAACTAATCCAACCGTACGCCCTTACCCTTGTCCAAGCCGGAACCTATAAAAATGGTAAACAACGAGAGGGTAAGCAATGCTTAGTGAATGAAATAGTTATACATGCATATATATAACCCATCTATTTGCAATCACAAATACCAAATACCTCACACGAACATGTAACTCACATAGCAAGTCAATCATACCCGAAATACCAACAAGTCGTACATTGACACCAAATCTCATTAGCATATACTCAACACCATATATATATATATATATATATATATATATATATATATATATATATATATATATATATATATATATATATATATATATATATATATATATATATAATGCTAAACGATCACAACACAATATGGTTAACCATAACGCTATGGTGCTACCGGCACGTGGTTCACACCATACGCATTTGAGTCTCGCTCTTTTATAGTGCTACCAGCACATGGTTCACACTTTGACGCTACCGGCACGTGGTTCACGCCTCACTTTATAGTGCTACCGGCACGTGGTTCACACTCGATGCTACCGGCACGTGGTTCACATCCTATATCCGTCACATACATGTTATGGCACTATCGGCACATGGTTCATACCATAACATTCACAAATAAACACGCCATATACATGAACGTATAATTATTCCACTCACCTTATCACAAGGATGATGATTTGGCACTTCCGAGCTTCAACGCAATGTACCTAAATCATTAAGTGCACATTCAATTTCACAACTAGTGGGATTAACCACAATACTCCCACTTGAGCATTTAATGACCCAATTTGCATTAAATGACTCAACTACTCACAACCGCCCATAAATGGCCAAGACTCGACTTTAATCACTAAGACTAGTGAATTAAAGTCTATTAACTTCAATTTACACAAAACTTAGGGCAATCCATACCCATTTCATCTAATTAGGTCAACTAGTACATTTTGACCCATTTTATATTTCTTAGATTCACAATCAAGTCAAACTTACCCATTTACACTTCTTTCATTAATCTTAAAGTGCATTAGTGACTAACAACACCATTTTGCACTTACAAATCCAAATCACAAGGCCAAAACCCTAGATTGTGGCTATTAGGGTTTCATTACAACAACATAACCCAAACTCACCCATTTTACCCTCAAATGGGTCATACAAATCTCTAGTAACCCAAACCCTAGCCTTTAACCAAATAAAACTTAAAACATAAAGTTAGAACTTACCAAGACTATCTTCTCGTAGCTAGTAACAAGGAGAACAACTTTAAATCTCGCTCCTAGGTTTGATTCACAAATCTTCAACTCCAAATCTCAAGATTAAACTAAGTGGGTTTTGTATTTTGGGAGAGAAATTGGAAAGAAAATGGAAAAGGAAATGAAATAAATGAATATGTGGTGGAGAGTTAATGCTCCCATCAGATCCACATGTCAATTTACCATTTTGCCCCTTAAAACCCCTTAAAATGAGCTAAGTCTGACACCAGTCCAGCAGAACTGTCGCGGCGCGGACTCAAAGGGAAAATAGACCCTTCTTAATCCATTCCCTGATCCTGGTTCGCTTGATATGCCGCGGCGCGGACCCATTTGCCGCGGCGCGGTGTTTGCCTGAGCCTGGTCACTTCGACCATTTAACACAAAACGATGGTTCAAACAACTTGCACACCTCATTCACATTTCCTATGCACGCCTAGCTTCAACCTTAAGTCTCGCACGACTCAACTCCATCTCGACACATTATAAATACTCATACGCACGCATTCACGTATATAAATATAATTATACATTTACTCAAAAACTAACACTTTGGCTCATTTAATCACATAAACGAACATGTATAATCGTGCTAATAATTTAGTTTGTACCTTTAAATATGTACGGGAAAAACGAGATGTTACACCAACACACTATTGCCCAAAAGACTCCCACCTTCTTTCACAATCTATAACCCATTGAAAACTAAACATCCCTCCCATTCAAAATTTTTATCTAACTAACTAACACACACTTACATTAGTTAGCTAGATAAGTTTATATGATTAAAATGTCCTAAATTTTCAGCTTTTAAACTCAAGGACAATGAGTATGGTCACTAACATAAGTCACCTAAATTATCCATTAATCATAAACCTTAATTTGACTCAACCCAATGTGATTTTACATGTTGAACACTAAAACAAGTCAACATACACTAATAATCCCACAAACACCCAATTTCAATCTCAATATGAGTAAAGAAGCGATTGGAGTCAAAAAACCCAAACCACAACATCATTTATTTACTCATAAACTCACTACATGAATTAGATTATAAGTTTTAAACTTATAGACAACAAATTAGATGATCAAGTGCCCAATTTACCCTAAACAAACACCCCCAATTAACATAGACTTCAAACCCTAACTTTTGCAAAAGATGAAATTATGGTTCTTATCGAAAATCTGAAACGTTAAAGATGATTGTGGATGATTTACAGTTGAATCCTTCTTCTTCATTGTAGATAAACTCTCTCAATTACCCATGCACTCAATTTCCTCCAAGATTTTCTCTTCTCTCTAAACCAATGTCATCGTCATTCATAATCCCTTTCTATGTTCCAGAATGTTTCTGGTTGAAAAAGAACTCACTCATGCAACTATAATACCAGCTTACGTGCGTATAGTCGTGTGCATGTGTGGAATCAACAACTTAAAATTTATAAAACTATACTACTACGACTTTAGAAATAATAGGCAGAGTTCCGGTCAGTGTAGAGAAGTGGGTATAAATACAGGATCGTCCCAAGAGAGGTTGGCAGTAGTTGGGGGTTTTGCAGAAGCAATGGATAATTTTGGATCTGAAAAGGAAAGGAAGGTTGCTGGTTTGGTTGGGGATGTCATGTGTAAACGAATCTTATTTTGAGGGCGTTTCCTCGAATGAGTTTGAGTGTGTGAACATGAATGTCGGGGTCGTTAATCCCTCTATTCTCGAAGTGTACCTAACAGTCACTTAAGTGCCACTAAGGTTATGTGACGACCCAGAAATTTTTGACCAAATTTAAACTTAATCTGTATATAATTTTGACAAGATAAGCAAAGTCTGTAATATTGAGTCTCAAAATTTTGGAACTATATTCATGTAATCAATTACCCTTTGACTATGCTCGACGATTCATGAACATTTATGTGTATATAGATATGTATATATAATATATAGTTATAATAATTGAAAACGTTAACAAAGTATTAGATGTATAATACTTTACATGAACGTATTTGTTTCAATATATGTTTAACATACTTATTGAAGGAATTAAAAGATAATATCAAATGATTGAATTATCAGTTACATTGTGATATGATTACGAGCCTCTGTTGTGAGGTCCACGTTAATTTAAGAAATCGTTTCATTTTAACGGTATACGGAATAAATGGTAATGTAATCTATGAGTGAGAACAAAGTGTCAAATAACAAGATTTAGACAAAAGTTAGTGGAGAACTAAATTTCATAATATTCTATTAATTTAGCTCCAAACGTGCGAAAACGTTTTTCGATATGATAGAATTTAATTATTAAAATGTTTTGTTTAAATAACATAAATTGAATATATACAATATGTTGGAATATTAATTATTAGAATTAGATAAATAAATAACTTGCGACGTATATTTAAAACATGTTTATGAATATTGAATATATATATATATATATATATATATATATATATATATATATATATATATATATATATATATACATGATTTCAACTTAGTTAAGTAAAAGATAGTAACTGTTTATTTTTGATTATATTTTCTTGTGGCAAAGATTTTAAATAATATTATTTAATATAACGATGATTTAATGTGACAACCTGGAAATTTTCGACCAAATTTAAACTTTATCTTTATATTATTCTGACACGATAAGCAAAGTCTGTAATGTTGAAATCTCAAAAACTTTGAACTATGTTATGTATTTAATTATCCATTGACTATGCTCGACGATTCACGAACTATTATGTGTATAGATATATATTATAATATATAGTTATATAAATTGGAAAACGTTAACAAAGTATTAAACGTATAAAACTTTACATGAACGTACTTGTTTTAATATGTTTATTGATGGAATTAGAAGAAAATATCAAATGATTGATTTATCAGATACATTGTAATGTGTTCCTTTTAACGGTATTCGAAATAAATGGTAATGTGAATTACAAGTAAAGACGAATGTGTCAATTAACAGTAACTGGTCAAAAGTTAGTGAAGATTCCTGTTTAATTTTCAATGCATACTTTAAAATAATTTTCTCGTGACTTTTGATAAGATAACTGTTTAGCTTCCATATTAATTATTGTGAAAGTGAAATTATGAAATGTAGATGACTTAGAAGATGAATATCAACAGGTTAAGTAAATCGACATTTTATATTAAAATAATTTCATGCACTTAACTATCCATTCGACCTTACCTGATGATTCACGAACCATTGTGTGTAATTAAATATATAAATATATGTATATATACATAAATATGATATATACATAAATATAAATATAAATGTATAGGTAATATTTTGAGTGAATAGAATATACTATAATTAATTAAAAATATAAAATAATATACAGTAATTAAGTTGCTATTTTATATATATACATATATATATATATATATATATATATATATATATATATATATATATATATATATATATATATATATATATATATATATATATATATATATATGAATTCTATACATAAGTAATATTATATATATTTTAATTAATAAATATTAAAGATTCAATATATTATAAATATAATAATTAATAAATTATATTATATTAAATGTAATTACAAATTAAAAATATAGTAATTGTATTAATATTATTATTACTACTTCCATTATTATTAATAATATTAATATCAATATTATTAGTATTAATATTATTATTGTTATTATTATTACTACCATTATTAGTATTATTAGTATTATTATTAATATATTTGATAATGCTAAAAACGAACACATATTTCATAGCATTATCCTTCAAGAAAAACAAGCTTTTAGTTGCAATTGTTCTATTTCCAAGTGATATTAGTTTAAATAATAAAAGGTGAAGACAAAAGACAGATTCGACGATTTGAAGATGCAAATGACCAAAATGCTAAAAAGTATAAAGTACAATCCAAGTGGTTCAAATTATTGATGAGAAACGTCTAAAGATTACAAAAGTACAAGTCGCAAAACACAAAGTACAAGATTTCAAAGAGTACGAAAGGACGTTCGAAAATCCGAAACCGAGACGTAAACCGAGCATCAACGCGCAAGTCAACGGACCTAAAATTATAAGTCAACGATGCACAAGAATATAATATATATATATATATATATATATATATATATATATATATATATATATATATATATATAATTATATTAAATTATATATATATATATTATATTATATATATTAAAAAATACGAGCAACCCACGTTTTTAATGCATGGTGACCAGTGGAAGGCGGCCATGTGATCGCATGGCCTGGAGGCTTTAAATCCATGCGATCGCATGGATCACTATACATGGCCAAGTCCTATAAAAAGGCAGTTTGATCGACGAGTTTTACACACCATATTCAATCAATTACTCTCTATCCCTCAATATATATTTATATTTATATTTTGTAATTATAATTTTAATATTAAGTTAATAATAATAAGGTTATAGTGGTGAATGTTTTAAGTTTGTGAGTCGAAACTCTGTCCGTGTAACACTACGCGATTAATACTCATTGTAAGTTATGTTCAACCTTTTTAAATTAATGTCTCGTAGCTAAATTATTATTATGTTTATTCAAGCTGAAGTAATCGTGATGTTGGACTAAATATTAAGACGAGGTTTATTGGGCTGTGGACCAACATTGGGGTTTGGACAAAAGATCGAAACTTGTGGAAATTGGACTATGGGCTATTAATGGGCTTTATATTAATTAAATGATATCTCGTTGATTTAATATAGAGATTTATAATTTGACGTGTTTATATATAACCACATACGCTTGACTGGGTACGGTGGGCGGGATATCTATAAATACTAATAATTGTTCATTTGACCGAACACGAGGATGGATTAATAGTCACTGGACTCATTAAAACAGTGGTGGATTACATTCAAGGGTAATTGGTGTAATTGTTAACAAAGTATTAAAACATTGGATTACACGCAGTCGATAACCTGGTGTATTCATTAAATAAAGTATTAAGACCTTGTTACAGTTCGAGTCCCCAATTAGTTGGAATATTTGACTTTGGGTATAAGGTTAATTTGGCGAAGACTCTCGCACTTTATAATTATGACCGATGGACTATTATGGACAAAACCAGATGGACATATCGAATAATCCAGGACAAAGGACAATTAACTCATGGTAATAAATTAAAATCAACACGTCAAACATCATGATTACGAAAGTTTAAATAAGCATAATTCCTTTAATTTATATCTCATCGTACTTTTATTTACCGTCATTTTATCGTCATTTTATTTATCGTACTTTAAATTATTGCACTTTTATTTATCGCACTTTTATTTATCGTCATTTTATTTATCGTACTTTAAATTATTGCACTTTTATTTATCGCACTTTTATTTATCGTCATTTACTTTACGCTTTAAATTAAGTTATATTTATATTTAATATTTTACATTAGGTTTTAATTGTTGTTAGGTACCCAAGAAAGGAGTAATACGAGTTTCCCTAGCCTTATGGAGGATCCTTTATACGAGTTTCCCAAGGCTCCCTAGATTAGCTAAGCTTAGCCACTGTTATGTAGAGATTTCAAGAGAGCCGTGGAAAGTCAATATTGACTGATTGACTTTCTCTCTCAATCTTAATGGTTAATCTTCACATTCATTGATATTCATGCATCTAGGGTCCTATCATTTGCTATCCGAGCTTCCAGGAAGTGATTCTACATCACTATATCGATCCAGAGATTGAAGATTACAGAATTTGATTACTCTCGGTATTTTGAATCACATTCGGTATCATCGAATTTGATAATCTGACGTTCAGATTCTTGTGATAAATTCAGCAAAGGTGCATTAGGTATTTTAGAAAGAGTTTCGATCATCATTACAGCTTTTTAACTTCAATTATGGAGAATCAAGTTGATTTTTAGAGTTTGTGGCTAAAACTCTCGGTATTGCTTAATTTAAGCTTGATTCTGGATTTTTGTGAAGATTTAAGGATTCAGTTGTGTTCGTGAGGTGTTAAATCACATTTCTGACGGTTCAATTTCTTCAATTCATTAAGTTTTGAAGATTTTATCAACACTCGGTATCGTAACTGTTATACCGAGTCTGCTTCATTACTTAAATTCATCTTAAGTGTTACAGATTGTGGTGTGATTGTGATTCTATCTCATTCGGTTTGATCATACTCAGCTAATTGGTGTGGTTTGAGAAAGGATTCTGTCATATTTCTAAGTTTTAAACTTAGACTCGGTATTGTCAACTGCTACAGTTGACATTCGGTATCCTATACTTTCGGTATCTTTGATATTTTGTGTGATACTAACGTGTTTCCTTGTGCAGCAAGGTTACAGAATCAAATTCAAAAGGATTGAATTGAGATTGAACTTCAAATTCTTATAGAATCTGACTACCGAATCATATACAGAATTTGAGTTTCTGTATCACTTGATTAATTGTTTTAAGTGGTTACAGGCTACAATTCTTGTGGTTACCGAATCTATACTGAATCTGGGTGTGTCTCTTGTATTTCTGATCAGTTTCTTTTACAGAATCTGATATACAGAATCTTTACCGAATTTGCTACTTTACCGAATCTGCTACAGTACCAAATCTGTTACAGAATCTGACATTCTGATCAGATTGTTGTGATTTTTCATTTGAGATTTGTGTAATACAGAATCTTTACCGAATCTACCTCATTTTCAAGATGTCTACTCAAGATACTTTGATCATTGGATCAGATTCCCGTCCTCCAGTGTTGTTTGATGGCAAGTACACTCAGTGGCTTCATCGTATCACTCAGTACATAGACTATAAGGGTGCGAAAGCAAAGTACATTTGGGCTTCTCTGAGAGATGGTCCAGTTGTTGATTATCATCCGGATACTGGTATGCCAATTCCAGTCTATGAACTTTCTGGTGATAAGCGTGAGAGAGCTCAGGGTGACATAGAGACAAAGAATATTATTATGCAAGCTATCCCGTATGAATTGTTTGAAAATGTTGATAGCAACACAACAGCAAAAGATATATGGGATGAGATCAAACGACAGCAAGAAGGTTAAGACATGTCAGATGTTACTAAATTGAATAAGGCTCTGGGATTCTATGAAGATTTCAAGCAGGAAACTGATGAACCACTCAAGGATACCTATCTTTGTTTCAATGGTGTTCTCAATGAGTTGAAAAGGTGCAAGGTCATAAAAGTAAATGCTGAAGTCAACATGAAGTTTCTCAAAAAGCTCAATGCTGATTGGCTTCCTTATGAAACCATTGTTCGATCTACTAAAGAGATTGACAAGTTGACTATTCATGAGCTTGTTGGAGTTCTTATGCATTACCAACCTGAAGTGTCTAAACTTCAAGAAGGAAGGAAAGAGTCTTCTCCGGGCGATCCACTTGCCCTAATTGCTAAAAAGAAGAGCAAATCGTTGACGTCTTCCAAAGGCGTGTCCAAGAAAGTGCTTGTTGAAGAATCAACTGATTCAGAAGATTTGAATCTTTCTGATGTTGATGATTCTCACCTTGAATTAGTCAAGATGGCAGCCATGTTCACAAAAGCCTTGAACAAACACAAGTTTAAAGGCAAATCAAGTAATCAATGCAAAAACTCATCATCTTCCTCGTACTACAAGAAAGCTAATCAATCTAAACAACAACGTGATGATGATTCCAAGAAGGAAGATTCAATTTGTTTCAATTGTGGCAAAGCTGGTCATTACTCTCGTGAGTGCAAGATGCCTAAGAAGAAGGACGCAGCTTACTACAAGAAGAAAATGTTGATGGCTAAGATTGTGGAAACTGGGGGAGAGCTAAAACCGGTTGATGATACTTGGTTTAACTGGACTGACGATTCAGATTCAGAAGTGGAACATGCAAATGTTTGCAAGGTGACAAAGCACATCAAAGCTAAGGAAGCAATGGAGAATTCTGACTCAACATCCGATGATGATGAGGTACAATCATCTGAAATCTCACCTGATTTTATCAAAATGCAAAATGACTTGATGAAGAATCTGGTCTCAATGTCAAAAGAAGTCAAAGGCTTAAAATCTGAAAAATAAGGTTTTAAAAGATAAAATTAAAATGAATGAGACCAGACCTTCCTCATCCAAATTGCAAACGGATGTGCAACAATTGACTCTCCAACTCAACTCTACGGAAACTGAGTTGGAAGATCTGAAAAAGACAATTCATCCAATTAAAGTTGAAAGAACTGATTATCGTTTAAAATCGGAACGACTTGCAGAAAAAGTTCAATTTTTAGAAAAAAAAATCTTTCTGATTTGAAAAACCAACATGAACCCACACTTTCAAAACTAAACAAGAAAATCGTTCAATTGGAAAACACCATAATTGAAAAGAACACTGAAATTTCTTTATTGTCAAAAGAATCTTTTCAAATGAAAGCACAACTTGCTCGATATGAGGAAAAACTCTATCGAACAGAGCAATCCAAAGCTATCATGGATATGGAACTTTCAAAACAAACGATTTTCATGAATAGACCAAAAACGATTCATGGTGAAAAGTGGGGGTTGGGTTATGAAGATCCGAAAATTTTGGAAAATGCTTCCAAAAAGATTCTAGGATTATATCATTCTGATTATTTTCAAGCTGGTTTACCATCGCATTTTGTACATGCTTCTGATGCTGATTTTGATGATATTATTGAAAATCGTAAATCTAGGAAATACCATCAAATTAGCTTAATGTATGAAAAAATCAATGCTACGATAGGTAAATCGAATCCTGATTTCTTGAAAAATCTTGTTGAAACTGAAAAGAACATGCAACGTGAAGATTATGTGCCTAAGCATAGACTGGTTTATATCCCAACACTCATGCTAGAGAAATACATTTTAATGCTTAAGAATGAAGTGTTTAACAAACCTAGTTCTAGCATTACTGCAATAGATGAGGTGTTTGATGAACCAATTTTTGATGTGAAACCAATTCTACCAACTTTACCTGCATGTCCAGATGATGTTTTCCGTGAAGACCTAGCACATGAACTAACTGTCTTCTTTGAGACAGATTCTCTTGGTCAAAATTCTTTAGATGAAAAAGTAGAACCTCAGGATGAACCGAACATTGAACCTTTGATAGATTTTGAAAGTCAACTTCATCATTTGCATGATTATTACTTGCATTTGCCTGCTGTACGTAATTTTAATCGTATAGTAGCTCAACTGGAACAGGAGAATATTGACTTGCAACTTAAGTGCCAATCATTAGAACAAATGCTTGCTTTGTGTGATAAATTGCCTTCACTGCCTAAGAAAGAATGTACTTATGCTTTTAAGGAGGGTGAAGTGATAGTTTCTGCTGAAGAATTATGTCTTGAGATTAAAAGCTTAAAACAAAAGATAATTCAAATGAAACAGGCTAACACACTTAAGCAAACGTCTAATGTTGCAACCAATGTGCTTGAATGTACTGATGGGATTACTAAGAAGGGGAAGGGAAAAACAACATCTAAGGATGTAAAACCCATTACTATTCTTAAAAATCCTCTACGTTCTCAATTTGGCAATCATGGTTCGAAAGTTGTTTCTACAACTCAATATTTTGTTAAAAAGGTTCATTCTCCAAATGGTTCTGTGTTAACTGAAAGGATTCCTATGATTCCTATGTCAAAAAATTCAAAAGAGAGTCTTTTAAAGAAATCAGTTAAGTCCACAACACACACAAGTTCTAAACCTGATTTAAGTGAGTATGATGCAAAAGAACGTACAATCAAATTGGAAATTCTGCAAAATCAGTCATATCATGTGTCAACTGAAAAGTTTGGACGTCTAACTAACAACGGTGTTTTTCGTGTCACAGGTCATAATTCAAACTTGAATTACAAATCTGTATGGGTTCCTAAGTCCACGACTAAGAAAGTAGCAACCAAACCAAAGAAAACTGCTAGTCGGCCTAGGAAATCCTCTCATGTTTTTCAATTTTCGTCTGTGAACAAAACATCTACTTGGAATAAATTGTGTGTTAAGACTTCTGATAACGATGTAAAGATTGATATTGCGTATGATGCTTCATGTAATGTGGTTTTAAATGATGTTTTATTGTCTAAACTTCATGATGCTTTACGTGATTATTTCATCATTGATCCAAAGTTTGTTGTTAATCCAAAGTTTATTGTTGGTACTAACCGCAAAGGACCCAAAAAACTTTGGGTACCTAAACTCTAGGAAATTCACATTTACAGGGTTTCGACGTCTGTGTTTGGTATATCGATTTCAGTTGTTCTCGACACATGACAGGTGATAAATCCTTGCTTGTCAACTTCATTGACAAATTCCTAGGAACGGTTACATTCGAAAACGATGAGATTGCAACAATAACGGGTTACGGAGATTTTGTGCAAAATGGCATAACAATCAAACGGGTTTCATATGTTGAGGGTTTGAGGTGCAGTTTATTTAGTGTGAGCCAATTCTGCGATGGAGATCTCCAAGTTCTGTTTGAACGTCGACAATGCTCGGTGCAATCCACCGAAGGGAATGATCTTCTTGTTGGTAAACGTTGTGCTTCACTATATACTATTAACCTCAATGATGCACCATCACATGCAACTATGTGTTTGGCCACTCGTTCTACCAAAGAAAATTCATGGTTATGGCATCATCGGATGTCACACCTGAATTACAAGGGTATCAATCGACTAGTCTCTAAAGATTTAGTTGATGGTATTCCAACCTTTCAATATGATAAGCATCATGTGTGTCCATCATGTGCGATGGGTAAGCTGAAACGGACTAATCATCCGCTTAAGCAAAACCCCAGTACTTCATCGTCTTTGCAATTATTGCATATGGACTTATGTGGGCCCATGCGTATTTCTAGCCTCGGTGGCAAGAAACATGTGCTTGTCATTGTTGATGACTATACCCGGTTTACATGGATTTTTCTTTTGCGAACTAAGTCAGAAACTCCCGCCATTATCATTGAATTCATTAAAAAGATTCAACGCTCTTTTAACAAACATGTTAAGAGCATCAGAACTGATAATGGGACGGAATTTAAGAATGACCCGCTTGATAGTTATTTGAAAGACCAAGGCATTGAAGATCAGTTCTCTGCTACTCGGACCCCCAACAAAATGGAGTCGTCGAACGACGTAATCGTACGTTGTGCGAAGCAGCACGAACGATGCTTGCCTACTCCAAATTACCTCCAAAAATGTGGGGGGAGGCCATTTCAACTGCATGCTATACCCAAAATCGTTGTATTGTAAACAAACGTTTTGATAAAACTCCATATGAGTTATTATATGGTAGACGCCCGAATGTCAAATATTTCCGTGTTTTTGGTTGTATATGCTATGTGCTTAACGACTTCGACAGCCTAGGAAAGTTTGATCCTCATGGCGATCAGGCCATATTTCTTGGTTATTCCTCGAACAAAGTTGCTTATCGTGTTTATCATAAGCAGACAAAGATGATTAAAGAGAGCATCAACGTCAAGTTCGATGAATTTTCGGGAATGGCTTTTGAACAACTTAGTTCAAAACCCGATCCTAACCTGGCTACTACTTCTTCCGCGCAAAACTCAATTTTCTCGAAGAAGGGTGTTCCTACGGTTACTTCAGAGGAACTGGATATCTTGTTTGATAGTCTTTATACTCCTCAACGGGATTCAAATGTTCAAGCCGTACCGGTTACACCATCACAGTCAACTACTGTGGAGACTCTTCAAAGTCTTTTTGATGAAGATTCAACACCAACTGATTCACCTGTTGCTTCTTCATCCTCCCTCCAACCTCCTGTTACTGATAATCTTGACCCAATTCAAGATTCATCAGTTGATACAACTCCAGCTGTTTCTCCAGATACTCTATTGAATCCATTCGATAATGTTACATCAGATCAAGCGGATCAAGGCTCAACGTCAACAACGGTTGATGTTTCAATGGATACCACTGATGTACAACCTCTTCCACACACCAGATGGACTAAAAGTCATCCAATAGATCTTATTATTGGTGACGCATCTTCTCCAGTGTCAACTTGAAGGGCTACTCAGAATATGTGTCTATTCACAGCCTTTCTTAGTAAGATTGAACAAACAACGATTGCTCAAGCTTTACTAGATCCATACTGGGTAGTTGCAATGCAAGACGAGATCAATCAATTTGAACGATTGAAAGTATGGCGATTAGTTCCAAGACCAACGGGTCAACGACCAATAGGGGTAAAGTGGATTTTAAAGAACAAGAAAGATTCTGATGGAATTGTGGTTCGAAATAAGGCACGTCTTGTGGCCAAAGGATATCGACAACAAGAAGGCATTGATTATGATGAAACGTTTGCTCCGGTTGCTAGGATTGAGGCAATTCGTCTTTTCCTCGCATTTGCTTCTCATATGAAGTTCACGGTGTTTCAAATGGATGTCAAAACTGCTTTTCTGAATGGTTATCTTCTAGAGGAAGTCTATGTTGATCAACCAGAGGGCTTTGTCGATCCCATTCATCCAAACCACGTCTACTACTTGGAGAAAGCTTTATACGGTCTGAAGCAAGCACCGCGTGCATGGTACGAGACCTTAACAAAGTATTTGCTGGACAATGGCTTCTCTCATAGAACGATTGATACAACGCTATTCATCCGTAAAAACCACGGTCACATTCTCTTGGTTCAAATTTATGTTGATGATTTTATTTTTGGTTCCACGTCCCCGGCCTTATGCAAAGAATTTGGTGACCTTATGGCCAACAAATTCGAAATGAGCATGCTTGACCAATTAACTTTCTTCTTGGGGTTACAAGTAAAACAATTGCCAAATGGGATTTTTATCAGTCAAACTAAGTATATCAATGATATGCTAAAACGTTTTAAAATGACTTCTTTAAAACCAATGTCAACCCCAATGAGAACTTTACTGGATGCTGATACTAATGGGGAACCCTTTGATATTATGCTTTATCGAAGCATGGTTGGTTCTTTAATGTATCTGACTGCAAGTCGACCAGACATTACACTTGCCGTAACTGTCTGTGCTCGCTTTCAGTCCAACCCAAAGAAATCTCACTCCAAAGCGGTTGTTAGGATTTTTCAATACCTTAAAGGTAAACCTAACCTTGGGATCTGGTATCCTCATGGATCCGATTTTAATCTCACTGCTTATACTGATGCGGATCATGGTGGTTGCCATGTTGATAGAAAAAGCACATTTGGATCAATTCAGATGTTGGGGAATAGGCTAGTTGGTTGGTCATCCAAAAAGCAGAACTGTGTGTCTTTATCAACAGCTGAGTCTGAGTACATTGCTGCAGCTCACTGTTGTTCACAAGTTTTGTGGATGCAAACTCAACTCTTGGACTATGGCTTTAAGATTTCTCAGACCCCGATCTATTGTGATTCACAAAGTGCTATTGCAATAACAAGCAACCCGGTTCAGCATTCTAAAACTAAACACATAGATATTGGTTATCATTTCATTAAGGACCATGTAGAGAAAGGGGATGTAGAATTATACTTTGTGCCTACTAAAGTGCTATTAGCTGACATGTTCACTAAACCTTTAGATGAACTTAGGCTAAAATTCTTGATCAAAGAGATTGGCATGGTAGAGTATAGTGCTTAACATTCCTTAGATCTGTTGTGACTTATTTTTTTGGGATCTTGTGTTTAGGGGGAGTAGATACTTTCTAGGGGGAGCAACTAAGTTTCAGTGCTTTAGATAATTTTTCTTTAAGGGACTGTCTTTAGATTAATGATAACTTCCTAGGTACATTTGTTCAATGGTTACGCAAGGGGGAGGTAACTCATTGATATTCTATTTCAAGGGGGAGTTAATTCATTTTCTTGGGAACATAATCAAAATGCTGATTTACTTTCTTGTATATCACATTTTGAGGGGGAGAAAAAAGGAGAAAATGAGAAAATTATTCAAAAATATTGTTTTTTCAAAAAGTGAATTAAAAATTTCTTTATTTTTATCTGAAATAATTCACTATGGCTTGTATACATCTCAGTATGCAACTCATGTTATCAATTGGTATCAGAGCCTAACCTTCAACGAAATGAAGGAGATTCTATGAATATTGATGAATGTTTTCCCTCCACCTTCAAACCTTCAAACACAAACACATATATCTTCAACCAACCTTCAACCAAATCTTCAAACCTTCATCATCTTCATCATGAAGATATGAAGATCTTCGAAATTTTTTCGAAAATTTTTTTGATACCGAATCTAACCAAAACATAAACACATCTAAATGAGATTCATTCGATACTGAATCTCATTTACCGAATCTAAACCGAAATTATTCAAAGCATATTCACAAACACTAAACTATTTCTGAATTTCGTCTCCTTTTCATCTCATTAAACAATAAACAAATTCAGATTCATGATTATTTCATATGCTACAGTGTTCGTGTTCATGAAGCTAAAAATTCAACTTCATCATTTAATGATTATTACAACTAATTGAAGTTACAAATTCATTTCAAATCAGATTCCTAACACTCGATGATCTTCAGAAGTTATTAACAACTACAATTTCCTCATCAATTCGATTGTGTTCTTCATTGTACGAAAACGTTCAGCGATTTGAGCTCCGGACTGATTCATCACGATTTGAGAAAAAGTGAAATTGTAGATCTCTTCGTATTCATGTCGTAAATCTGTACGCCAATTCTCAGATCTCAATTTGCAAAAGCGATGATGAATTTTGGAGTCAAAGTTTAAAAGAAAAAGTCAAACGAATGTTGATTCTTCAAATTCGAAATCAATGTGATGTTTCTGGTGGAAATTATGATTCACGAAGGTTTAACTCGTGATTTTCAACAAGTTTCATGAAGATTTCGAAGCCTGAAACAAAATAAATCACAAAATCAATTTTGCACTTGAAGTTTACAGCCGCTACCTGTTATCATTCCAATCCAGTGATTTATAGCTGTTTGATTGAAGATGCTTGATGAAAATTGTTCGTCGCTAGTCCTGGAATGAGTATCGACTGATTTGGAGCTTTAATTCAAGGATTTGGTGAATAGATGAATTTTCATGATCGATGTTCTTCCTGATTTCGTTGAAGAAGATGAAACAGATTCGGCAATACTGATTTTAATCATATTCGGTATGGATGTTATGCTCGTGATTCGGTATTGATCTTGTTCATAAACTGCAGTACACACTTGGATGCTTGCATCTACTTCGGTATACTTCTGTTTGGGAATTGCTGCTACAGTAATTCGGTATTGCAGTCAGTATAATACTCAGTATGGCACTCGGTATAATACTCCGTATAGTGGTTGATAACATGGATACATGATTCAGTTACCGAATCCTATTGGTGATTTCATTTTAGACTTGCTCAACAGTAACACAATTGGGCTGTGACAAGTTAATTGGCCTAACAGCAAACTGATGTTCACTTTAATTTGGGCCTTCAGCTTCAACTAATCCCAACAGAAATGGGAATCAGTCCAATTACCGAATCTGAGTGCACATTTGACAACTTTAGTTCCTGAAAGGTTTCAGATTTTGCAAGCTCAGTCCATATACCGAATCTGGTTTCAAATTTGACACTTTTGACCCCTAACTGTTCATCAGATTTTAAAGAGTGGTCCTATACCGAATCTAGCCTTCTAAAACATATTTTTTCAATATTTTTGAGGCATGGATTCACACGACTTTTCTCATACGTGTTCTTTATGATCTTTTAGATATTTGCCGAGCACGTCAACTATTTTATACAATGACGCTCTTATTTCATACGATATTCATACGAGCATCATTGTGGGGGAGATATGTATATGGTTGATATGCGTGTGATTTCTATACATGTACGGTATAGGACTCGGACTTCAAAGAAAGAATTGTTTGTTTGGGGGGGAGCTAGAGAATCGAAGAAGATCCTACATCATATGGGGAGTTTTCTTATGACTAGTATCGAAAGTACTCTTTCGGTATTGAAACCGACGGTATATATGTCATGACACTTTGATGCGAGCCCATGTACTTTGAGAGGGGAGCTTCTAAAGTTTCAAAACGACTTCTCAATGCAAGCAAATTCTAAAGGCATATCACAACTAAGTCAAGGGAGAGATTGATAGTAACATATTTAGTTTGTGATGTGTTCTTCAATGCGCATTCCGCTGTGCACACTCAAAGACCGTTGAAAGAGCAAAGATATCACGATGAAGTTCAAGTCTCAAACAAAGTCGAAAGAAGATTGTTAGCGTGACAATTCGAGGATCTAGGGGGAGGTTGAAGCGTAATGATTGACCAAGACGATGTTAGAGATGCAAATTCATTTGATGATTCAAAATGAAGATTCAAAATCTTCATCAACGGCCGTACATCATTCGGGGGGGAGTTAGTTAGCAATAGTTGATTCTTTCCTTGTAATGTTGTATGTTTTACTAGAGAGTTAGTTTTTGGAAACCCGTCTCACTCCTGGGGGGAGATTGTTAGGTACCCGAGAAAGGAGTAATACGAGTTTCCCTATCCTTATGGAGGATCCTTTATACGAGGCTATATAAAGGATCCAAGGCTCCCAAGATTAGCTAAGCTTAGCCACTGTTATGTAGAGATTTCAAGAGAGCCGTGGAAAGTCAATATTGACTGATTGACTTTCTCTCTCAATCTTAATGGTTAATCTTCACATTCATTGATATTCATGCATCTAGGGTCCTATCAATTGTGACTTAAGTTCTAAAATTGAAAACCGGTTACTAAACGGTAAAACCCCCCTTTTATAATAATAATAATAATAATATTACTTATATATATTTATACAAATATAGTTTAAAATAAATATAATGTTAAACTTAGCTGACCCTCTGTGGAACGAACCGAACTTACTAAAAACTACACTACTCTACGATTAGGTACACTGCCTATAAGTGTTGTAGCAAGGTTTAATATATCCATTCAATAAATAAATAAATAACTTGTGTAAAATTGTATCGTATTTAATAGTATTTCATAGTAAAATATAATCTATTTCGTACTACACCTCGTACACATCAAGTATTTTTGGCGCCGCTGCCGGGGAACTCAACTACGTCGAAGCGAAATGCCATATTAAAAAAAAATAAAAAAAAATAAGCTATTTTTGTAAAAATATAATTGTATATAAGTTACAAAAATATAAAAAAATATATATATATATATATATATATATATATATATATATATATATATATATATATATATATATATATATATATATATATATATATATATATATATATATATATATATATATATATATATTTAAAAGTTTAAATTAAAAAGTTTTTTTTTAGTTACAAAAACTAATAAGTTTTTTTATATAAGTTTTAGTTATTTTATAATTTCTATAAAATAAGAAAATAAAAAAATCAAAGTAAAAATTAAAAAAAAATACGTTGAACCTGCAATTTTTGAGTCTGCATCACTTTTGAGTATGCATGCCATGCGATCGCATGGTTGCACTGCTTTAAACTCATGCGACCGCATGAGAAGGTCTGACGGGTTCTGATTCTCGTACAGTACGATTAGGGTTTACGTTTAATAATAATTATTATTAATTAATTAGTTAATTAGGGTTTTAATTTAATATAATTAGTTTAAGTTTAGTTTTAATTAATTTTAAGTTTTAATTAGTTTTATTAATATATAAATACTTTTATAAAATAATGATATAGAAATAATATTTTTATAAAAATAAGTAATTTTATCATTTTTTTTGTCTCTTTTTATAAATTGTATATTTTAATCTTTTTATTTGTAATTTGTATTTTTATCGTTCGTAATTAGTTTTAAGATTAGTTTTTGTCGTAGTTAATTTATATTTCTGGATTGTTAGGCTTTGCCGTAAATTCCCTTAAGTGCTTTTTCTTTAGATTAAGATTTAGGCACTTTAGAATCTTACGACGTCGCTTATCGCCTTAGTTTTAAATAAATTTTAGTGCCTTTTAAGTTATTGCCGTTTTAGATATAGAATTCCTTTAAGCTTTAATACCTTTAGACGCAAAATTTATTTTGTTTTTCGACGCTTTTTTCGACCTTTTTTTTCAACGTTTTTCGACGCACTCTTTTTCTTTCTCATTTCTACGCTCTAGTTTTTAGGACATAGATTTTTAACTTCTTCAAAATTTCAAAAAAAAAAAAAAATTTATTTTAAGAGGTTAAATTGATAGACATTCAAAATTTTCTGGTTCGTAGTAATAGTTGGATTTGTTAGTGGCGAGTTGTGGGCTTCCGATTTAAAGGGTCCCGGTTACCTGCTGCATCTATTGGCTATTCGAACCGTGGGCAAAATCAGAAAAGTCTATTAATTTGATAACTTATATAATTTTTATCTTTATAACTAATAGGATATTCAGTGAATGTACCGAGCAAAACGTTCACCACCTTTCATACGATCACCACCTGTAACTCGATCGAGACATCTAGCCAATATTGTTGCCGTTGATTTTTCTTTAGAATCATCATCTAATCGACCAATTACTCCAATTCAAATTTTCGATAATCCATTTTTTGAACCAGACCTCACAATTGAGAACCCGGAGGATATTCAAGGATAATTCAGAGATCCTGAACCACTAATCATTCCTCCTGAACCACAAATCATTCAACCAGAGATTGTCGAGGAAGAAACCATTAAATCAGAATCCTCTAATGATTCAGATTCAACAAATTCAATCATGGAAAATTAAGAACCTCTAAGTATGGAAGATCGAATGATAGCTACACGCACTGGCCAAGGTCATGCAATTACTCAGCCAGACATTAATGCGCCAGATTATGAAATCAAAGGACAAATCCTACACATGGTAACTAATCAATGCCAATTTAGTGGTACGTCAAAAGAAGATCTAAACGAACATCTTCGAACCTTTAATAGGATCTGTAATCTATTTAAAATCAGAGAAGTTGAGGATGAACAGATCTATCTCAGGTTATTTCCCTGGACTTTAAAGGGAGAAGCCAAAGATTGGTTAGAATCGTTACCTGAAGGGGCGATTGATACATGGGATGTTTTAGTTGAGAAATTTCTTAAAAGATTCTTTCCGGCATCTAAAGCCATGAGACTTCAAGAAGAAATTATTACGTTTGCGCAAAAGCCAAATAAAACTCTATATGAGGCGTGGACAAGATTTGGAAAGTTGTTGAGAGGATGTCCTCAACATGGTTTAGACACTTATCAAATAGTACAAATACTCTACCAAGGATGCGACATTACTACACGAAAAGACATCGACATAGCAGCTGGTGGTTCCATTATGAAGAAAACCGCAACTGAAGCTTACAAAATTATTGATAACACAGCCTCCCACTCGCATGAGTGGCATCAAGAAAAAAACATCGTTAGATCATCTAAAGCAGCTAAAGCCGATTCTAGCCATGACTTTGATTCCATTTCCATAAAGTGAGATGCTTTCGAGAGACGAATGGAAAAGATGACTAAAGATATTCACGCAATACGAATTAGTTGTGAGCAGTGTGGAGGACCACATTTGACAAAAGATTGTCTCAGTATTGAACAAACAATGGAACAAAGAGAGAATGTTTCATATATAAACCAAAGGCCTGGAAATAATTATCAGAATAATTATCAACCGCCAAGACCAAACTACAATCAAAATCAGAATTATAACTGAAATGTTCCATACAACAACCCACAAAGTCCTAGCAATCAACAAGTATCCAATAATACTTACAACCAGCAAAGACCTATTTTTCCAAAAAAAACCACCACAAACCGATGATAAAAAGCCAAATTTAGAAGATATGATGTCAAAGCTAGTTAAATCTCAAACGCAGTTTTTCACATCTCAGAAACAAACTAATGAACAAAATACTCAAGCATTTAGAAATCAACAAGCTTTTATCCAAAATCTGGAACAAGAAGTGAGCAACCTAGCAAGGTTAATAGGTGAAAGAAAATCGAAGAGTCTATCTAGCAATACAAATGCTAATCCCCTGAATGAAACAGCTAAAGCCATTACTATGAGAAGTGGTATTACACTTAAACCACCTGAAATACATGTAATTTCTGATGACTCTATTCCTACTCCACAGGCACCATAGCCTGAGCAAGATAAGGAAAAAGAACCGGTAGTTGAAAAGGTTAATGAAGATAATACATTTAAGGCTAAACCTTATGTTAAACCATACCAACCACTGCTTCCTTACCCGAGTAAAATGAGAAAAGAAAGGTTTGAAGCCGAGCAATCCAAATTCTTGGATATGTTTAAACAAATAAATGTCAATCTTCCTTTCATTGATGTGATTTCAGGAATGCCAAGATATGCTAAATTCCTGAAAGATCTTATCACAAATATAAGAAAAATGGAAGAACTCTCGGCTGTTACAATGAATGCTAATTGTTCTGCAGTGCTGTTGAATAAACTACCAGAGAAATTATCAGATCCAGGAAGTTTCACAATTCCATGTTTTCTGGGTAGTCTTAGTTCAATAGAAGCACTGGCAGACTTAGGTGCTAGTATAAATTTAATGCCGTATTCACTATACGCTAAACTAGACCTCGGAGAATTGAAACCAACACGAATAAGCATACAACTAGTCGATCAATCAGTAAAATATCTTAGAGGGATAATGGAGAACATGCTAGTTAAAGTTGGTACTTTAGTATTTCCAGTAGACTTTGTTATTCTGGACATGGAAGAAGATTCTCGAGTTCCTCTTATATTAGGAAGACCATTCTTAAACACGGCTGAAGCAATAATAGACGTGTTTGGTAAGAAACTGACCCTAAGTATAGAGGACGAGAGTGTTACCTTTTCTATTGATAGAGCCATGCAACAACCGCAATCTGCAGATGATCCATGTTATTATATTCAAACTATAGATTCACATGCAGAATTGTTAGAAGAATTTCCAGAATTACAAGGAACGGGAGAATGTTCTTTAGGAGAAGGAACTGAACCAATTGACGAAGCTAAAATGTTAGCTACACTTATGGCTAATGATTACGAACCAACAATAGAAGAACTTCAAATGCTGAAAGAGGAAGACAGATATCGATACAAGTCATCGATAGAAGAACCACCGATATTAGAGTTAAAGCTACTTCCAAATCATTTGGAATATGCTTATTTACATGGTGAATCTGAATTACCTGTAATAATATCATCTTCTCTTACTGAAAATGAAAAATATCGACTCATTTCTGTGTTAAAAGCTCATAAACCAGCTATTGCATGAAAAATTCATGACATTAAAGGCATAAGTCCTTCGTATTGCACACACAAAATCCTTATGGAAGAAGGTCATAAAACATATGTTCAACGCCAATGAAGACTAAATCCTAATATGCAAAATGTTGTTAAGAAAGAAATTATTAAACTGCTCGATGCAGGTTTAATTTATCCAATCTCTGATAGTCCATGGGTAAGCCCAGTTCAATGTGTACCTAAGAAGGGTGGCATGACTGTCATCACAAATGAAAAAGATGAGCTTATTTCTACTAGGACTATAACATGATTGCGTGTTTGTATTGATTATAGAAAATTAAATGACGCCACCAGAAAAGATCACTTTCCCTTACCTTTCATTGATCAAATGTTGGAAAGGTTAGCCGGAAACAGTTACTATTGTTTTCTTGACGGTTTTTCCGGATACTTTCAAATTCCAATCGCACCCGAGGACTAAGAGAAAACCACCTTCACGTGCCCTTATGGTACTTTTACTTACAAACGCATGCCATTTGGACTTTGCAACGCCCCTGCAACCTTTCAAAGGTGCATGATGGCGATTTTTCATGACATGATAGAAGAATGCATGGAAGTTTTCATGGATAACTTTTCAGTCTTCGGTGATACTTTTGAAACATGTCTAGTTAATCTTGAACGAATGCTTATTAAATGCGAGCAATCAAATCTAGTACTTAATTGGGAGAAATGCCATTTCATGGTTAAAGAAGGCATCGTTCTTTGTCATAAAACTTCAAAGGAAGGAATTGAAGTGGATAGAGCTAAAGTAGATGTAATTGCTAAACTTCCACATCCCACCAATGTTAGAGGAGTTAGGAGTTTTCTAGGGCATGCCGGTTTTTACCGACGTTTCATAAAAGATTTTTCTAAAATTGCCACTAATATGAATAAACTCCTAGAAAAGGATGCTCCATTCATCTTTTCAGATGAATGCATCAAATATTTTAATATTCTTAAAGAAAAACTCACTAATGCGCCGATCATAATAACTCCAAATTGGAATCTACCATTTGAACTCATGTGCGAAGCAAGTGATTTTGCAATGGGAGCCGTTTTAGGTCAAAGGATTGAAAAACGATTTCAACCTATTTATTACGCTAGTAAGACGTTAAAAGGAGCACAAACGAATTACACAACTACTGAAAAAGAACTCCTTGCTATTGTCTTTGCTTTTGACAAATTTCGTTCATATCTCATTCTAGCCAAAACGGTGGTCTATACCAACCATTCTGCTCTTAGATACTTATTTTCAAAACAAGATGCCAAACCATGATTAATCCGTTGGATCTTACTCTTACAAGAGTTTGATATTGAAATTCGAGACAAAAAGGGAGCAGAAAATCTCGCAGCTGATCATCTTTCTCGTCTTGAAAATCCTGAATTAGAAGTTCTAAATGAATCGGCCATACAAGACAACTTTCCTGATGAATATCTATTGAAAATCGATTATAATGAAATTCCATGGTTTGCAGACCATGTAAACTACTTAGTATGTGAATTCCTTGAAAAAGGGTTGTCGTACCAAAAACGAAATAAATTCTTTAGTGATATAAAACACTATTTTTTGGGAAGATCCACATTTATTCAAAAGTTATCCCGATGGAATAATACGCCGATGTGTATTCGGAGATGAAGCTAGTCAAATCTTAAACCATTGTCACACATGACCAACAGGAGCGCATTATGGGCCTCAACTCACAGCAAGAAAAGTTTATGACGCTGGATTCTATTGACCTACAATTTTCAAAGACGCACACCTTCTTTGTAAATCCTGTGATGCATGTCAAAGGGCAGGAAAAATAAGTCAACGTGATGAAATGCCACAAAACGTCATTCAAGTATGTGAAGTATTCGACGTTTGGGGTATTGACTTTATGGGTCCATTTCCAAAATCTCATAATAATCTCTACATTCTCGTTGCCATTGATTATGTATCTAAATGAGCGGAAGCACAAGCTCTCCTAACTAACGATGCACGAGTTGTAGTCAACTTCTTAAAACGTCTTTTTGCAAGGTTCGGAACACCAAAAGCTTTAATAAGTGATCGGGGTACTCATTTCTGTAATAATCAACTTGAGAAAGTTCTCAAAAGATATGGAGTGACTCATAAAATCTCAACCGCTTATCATCCACAAACAAGTGGACAAGTTGAAAATACCAACCGAGCATTAAAATGTATTCTAGAGAAAACTGTAGGATCAAATCAAAAGGAATGGTCCATGAAATTGGAGGATGCACTCTGGGCTTTTAGAACAGCCTACAAAACTCCAATTGGAACCACACCTTTTAAACTTGTTTACGGAAAAGCATGTCACCTTCCAGCAGAAATTGAGCACAAAGAATTTTGGGCTTTGAAGACATGTAATCTTGATTTACATGAAGCCGGACGTCTACGGTTAAATCAACTAAATGAATTAGAGGAATTAAGACATGATGCATATGAAAATTCATTAATCTATAAGGAAAGAATGAAGAAATGGCATGATAAAAGAATCAGAAGTTTAAAAGAATTTAAGGAAGGAGACAGAGTTCTTCTTTTCAATTCACGATTCAAGCTATTTCCTGGAAAGTTGAAATCAAGATGGTCTGGACCATTCATAGTCAAAAGAGTTTTCCCATACGGAACAATAGATTTAATAAATTCAAATGGGATTGAATTTAAAGTTAATGGTCACAGAGTTAAACATTATATACATGGTCCGATGGAAGTTGATAATGAAGTTAATCATAATTTCACCACCCAAGAAAACCCTCAGAATGAAAACATAAATATGTTGTCAACAACATATGAAAAACCAAAAGTAGAAGATGGAGAGATTTCAAATTGGAGTGATGAAGAAGAATTTCTATATAAACCTCCCATTCCAAGAAATGAAGAAAAATGTGAACAAGAAGTTCAAGTAGAAGTGAAAGAACCAAGAAAAGATCACCCGGAAAATGTTAACAAACCAACTCTACTTACTAAAGTAGGAGACCCAGGTGAATTTATCATTTCTTGCTTGCTTAATGATGATGCTATGTATAATGGGCTCGCAGATTTAGGATCAAGTGCAAACGTTATGCCTCTTTTCTTATACAAAAGATTAGGTGTGGGTAAATGAAGACCAACCAGAATAAGTGTTCAATTATTTGATCAAACCATTAAACACCCAGTTGGAATAGTCAATAATTTACTTGTTAAAGTGGGAAGTTAGACCTTTGTAGCAAATTTCATAGTTATTAATATGAAGGAAGACCTTGATATTTCTCTAATTTTAGGTCGCCCATTTTTAGCAACCACCGAGGCATTCTTTGATGTAAAAGAAAGTAGAATGACACTTAGGGATGGTGATAAATCGGTCACCTTTGTGAATCGAAAGTATCAATCTTCACCAACCAAAACTGTTGAACCAATAAAAACGCCTAAGTGTGGGGAAAATGAAGCAACACCCAATGATGACCTGATAACAAAGAACCTCGTTGTTGATAAAAAAAATTAGATGGACCCGTTTTTAACAGTTCAATGAAGAAACTTTATAAACGGATTCAAGATACTAGGATTAAGGGGAACTTTAAGTTATGTAACCGATTAGTATCCAATTTGTTGCCTAAAGAAAAGGCGATGTTAATTGAATTTGTGAATGTTACAGAGGAAATCAACAAATGTCTTGAAGAAAAAGTCAGAGATATGCAAGTTATTGATGTTCCAATTGAAATTAATAATGAAGTTAATCACAAGTTCGACACCACAGCTAGCTAAGTGTGGGGAGATTCAAATGATAGTTAATGCTGTCTAGGGTTAGATTTTCTCTTTTCGTGTAGTTCTCAAAAATGGAATCCGGATGGTCTTTCCCTAGCAGACCCTAAAGAACTAGTCTTCTCCCTCCATTCTGAATTTTTATTTCTTTTAGGTTTTACGAGATGAAGAATTCCTTTGATCTGACCCATGGTCTACTACTACACGCTATGATTACTAAACGTAATAATAACACCTTCCCGAGTGAACTGGTATCATTCATAAGAGGCAAAATGGACGAAGTGAGGAAAGAACTCAGGAAAGATCATCATAAGACACATTTTGGTAAAGGAAAATCAAAATCCGCAACAAAAAGAAGAGCACGACACCTTGAAAGATGTCATAAATGCGGAAAATGGTCACACGAAGGGAAATGTTCAAACAATCAAACACATTCCAATATCGAGATCGTTACTTTATGCAGAGAAGGACCGTTCATATATTTATAAGAAAAGTTATTGAAGAATCAAGGTTACGCTTATGCAGCAATGGAGAACCAAATCGAACGACTCTCCTATGAATCGGCTAAAGCAGGTCTCTGAGAATTCTATCTCACAGGTAAGTATGTACAGTTTTTATTTATTTTTATTTATTGCTTTTAACCTTTTGATAATAAACGTTGAATCGTTCGCTATAAAGTATTAAAGTGATATTCAATAAAATTAGGTATGCGAAACCGAAATTATTGATATCATACAAAAATTTATTACATCACTGCGAAATTTATCGTTTATTCATAAGGTATAAATATCTTTAATCAATCAATTCAAAATATTTCAAAATTTCGTCAGGAGTAAAACTAGGTAAAATAGTCGAAATTACTTTACCCAAAAGAGGGACATATATTTTTGTTAATATTTGATTGATTAAAGTGGGATAAAAGACCAAAAAGATTTTTATTTTTACCATGTTTTTAAAATTAATATTAATTTATTAATATCGTAAAAAAATTTTAAAAAAATTAATATATAACTATATTATTTTTAAATATAAGTTTGTAAAATTAATGTATACAAATATTATTAATATTTATATGAAATTTTATGCATTTTAAATTTAAGTTTGGTGTGAATTTAAAAACAAAATGTACTTTATTTCATTAAGTTAAAGAAATTGATTTCTAAAATTCGTCGTGAGTAGAAGACTAGGTCGTTGAACCGAAATTGCTTTACCCGAGGGCGGGACGAGAAATTTTATTATCATTATTTTTAATCTTATTGATTTAAAGTATGCCAAAAACATTTAAAAAAAATCCAAAAATCTTTGCTTTTAAAACAATCGCTTTAAAATGACAAATTTTAAAATTTTGTCGAGGAACGAACTAGGTCAACATATCGAAACGACCTCAATCTAAAAAAAGAAACAAAATTTTAAAAATAAATTAATTAAATGTTTTATAAGTTAAAGGCTTTAAAAATAAAAAAAAATAAAAAAAAATAAAAAAACAATTATACCCCATACTGCCAAGCCATGCGATCGCATGGAGGCAGAAACCTGGACAGAAACAAAAAGAGTTGCGAGCTCTATGCTTCACCCATTTCACACACATATATACACGAGCAAAAAAGCATAAACACCCCTAAATTCATCAATTTTTCATCAAAATTCACCAAATTTCTTGCTAAAATCCGCTCTAATCATGCGTTTGTTCAGAAGTTTTTCAAAGAAGGTAACGATTCCACCCCTAAAACTCTTTAAATTCGAATTATAGTGTTCTTGAACAAATTTTTACCTAATTTCATTTTGATAATTTCTAGTGTAATTATAGTTAAATTATTCATATATTATGCATGTATAACCTAGATTGATGCTATTTAACATGATTTGAAGCCTTAAACTTCAAAATTTTTAGAAATCTAGGGTTTGTGTTCTTGAGCAATTTGGGGATTTTTGATATAAACAGGTTATGGCCGATTTTTATTATGAATTATTGCTAAATTAAGTCGTGTAACATTTTTAGGTTGCTAAATGATCCAAACATTGATCCTAAACATGATTTTTGAGCATCAAAGTGGACTTTTTAAGTCTAAAATTCATGAACTAGATTATTTTGATATAAATGTCATTTGAAACTTGTTTAATTGCTAGTAATGGTTATTTTAACATGTTATTTGAATTGAATGCTTATGAACTTTGTATACCTTTTCATATATGCTTATTTGAAAAATTGTAGAAAATATGAAAATGAGTATAAGTTTAATATGGATTAAACATGTTATTGTAATTGTTTTAATTTGTTATTTTGATAACACCAATGCATATTTGGATGCACAAATTTTGTGTTTAATGTGTTTTGCAGAGAAATATAGATACGGACGGTGCATCATCGTCTAGACAACCTGATCAAGAACCACAACTGGAACCACAACCTGAACAACAACAACATTATGATCAACACGTGCCATACTATGAACCAGAACCACAATTTTTTATTGCCTACATAATATTTCTCGTTCACCATGTAATAGAACACTCAAGAATTCATGAACAGGAGTTACATCCCAATCTAAGATTTGATAGAAGCTGGAGAGATTACCCAACGTACCAACATAACAAATTTAAAATTTGCACAAAAAATGTGGAAATACCAATGGTAATAGATTGGGAGCCTTTGGAAAGGGTCAACCTAGCTAACTCAGTTAGGCTATTACTAATCCAAAGGTATGGCAACTCTTCTTTTCCTGATTGGAAACGTTTATTTACCACTCGTAGGCCTGTATATAAGGAGTGGTGTGTTGAGCTAATGAGTACTATTACCTTAAATAAGGATGTAGATAGGTTAGACGATAAGACTTTTTTTAGATTTTTACTTGGAGGTAGGATGTACAGGATGTCCATGATAGACATGGCTAGGGCTTTACAGATTTACACCCCCCGATGAATTATTATCACTTGATTGTACAGCTTTAATTTATCAAGGTGAGAGGGTAGATAGAGATTTTGACACTAACGCCATATGGAGGCGTATGTCAAATTTTAATGTGTTTACATGCGGAGGAAGACACTCCTATTTAGATATTAATAAGGCAGAGCTTCGCATAATTCATAGATTTTTAGCAAACTCGATTACACAAAGAGGTAGAAACAAGGAGAAAGTGACCCTAAACGATTTATTCTACCTTAAATGCATTCGAGACACTAGAGGCTTTGTTAATATCCCCTACTGTGTTGGGTATTATTTGTCCAAAGTTGTGGAAGGTATACAGGACGAGGGAATAATAGGAGGAGGAATTTTTGTTACTCTCATTGGAGAGTATTTAGGTGTAGATAGGGAACACGGGGGTCCAATGATTGTGGTTGAGGAACAAACCGATACTATAGGTTTGCAGGTTTATCAAGGTGCAAAGGTACTAAAACAGAGGCACAATATGCCAATACCATATCAGGGCACCCATCCACATTTAGAGAGGGGTTCGGATGAGGAGATGGAGGAAGCAGATGACATTAGGGATGTCATTAGGGATAGTTATACTGATGTCTTCCAGCATGTAGATGAGGTGGAAATGAATAACCAGGATAGGCATCGTCAGTATGAGCAGTGGAGAGCCGCGGATTTATACGAACAATCCAGGCGACGCCAGCATGATAGATGGGCCTATCATCAGCACCAAATCATGAGCCAGCTATCATATCAGGTACCACATAATTACATCCCGACTCGGCCTACTTTTTATCCACCACATCAGCCAGACATGCGACCACCCTTTAACCTGTACGACCCCAATCAAGCCTATCAGGACACCTATCACCAACCATGGAACCCGAGCGATGATATGAACTGGAATCCCTATTCAAATCAGTAGTGTTCCATTGGTGATTTCTTATCCTTTATTATTTTTATCTATTTATGTTAAACATTTAACATTTTGATACTTTTATGTAATGTTTAACATTTTTATTATTTTGTACTAATATTTCATTTTTGTAATTTGAAAGTGTGATATTAAGTCCCATTTCAAAATACCATGCATATTTTTTTCATTTTTGTAATTTGAAAGTGTGATATTAAGTCCCATTTCAAAATACCATGCATATTTATATTTGTATTGTATGTATTTTATTTTATGTACACAACAGGGTAAAACAGTGAATTTTCAAAGACTGACATTAAGTTCAGCAAAAGCAACTAATTTTGAAGACAAGATGCAAAATAAATGTGATATAATAACTGCAAGAATGAACAAATGAAGTGTACCATTTATCATTCAAACAAACAACAATATGTTTGAAAACTTGGGTAAAATTTAATCATTTTTCTATGCTAATCACCCTCAATAATTTAAATTGTTACTGATTTCTTGCAAATGAGGGCATTGCAAGATTTTAAGTGTGGGAAGGGATTAAATTCTTTCAGTTTTAAAAAATTTGACTTATACACTTAGTTTAATAGCCACCGTTAAACTTTACTACTAAAGCAGTAGTTGTATCAGAATCTAGTGCTCTCTGATAATAAAGAACAACCCTAGTCTTATATACTGACTACCCACTTCTAGTAAAATTTCTAAAAAAAATTTTTTAACTAAATGAACTCAAAATCATGTTTATACATATTTATGAACGATAAAACTATGTGTTAACACCGAAATTATTGTTACCTCGGAAAGGACATAAATTGAGAAACAACCCAAAATGCTTGAATTCATTTCAAATGGAATAGAAGAGAATAAAAAGGCAAAGAAAGAAAAATAAAAGCCAAGTATGGAAAATATTTACCAAGTTATTTAGAACATATATCACATATTTTTGTACAAATAATTGAAGATACTTTTGTTTTGGACGATATTAATCAGTTTTACCCAGTTTATTGTAATATAAATGGAATTTAAAAGGAAGTAAAGTCTTCTGAAAAAAAGACACCCGCTTCTTGATTTAGGTCAGGAAGTTGTCGTTCAGACCAGTTGTAGAGTCTACGAAAAACCTTGAAAAGTTTTCTCGAAAATCAGCTGGAAATCCACGGACCTCAGCATCAAACAGGGTCGCCAAGTGGTCAGACTTATCCTAACCATGAGAGGATCTATCTCGTACAATGGGGGGCACCGTGCAAATTAGCTTATAAGACTAATGAATCAGATCCCCAGAAAGGATAATCTCCTTAAAAGATTAAAAATCAGCTTTTAAGCCTGATATTACTCAATCTTTGAGATTGACCTTAAAGATTGAGAATTCAAACTCATGGAATTCGATGATATCTAAACTCGAGCTTGAACGAGAAAATATTTTGATCAAATTACAAACCAATTTGTTTTCTGAAAAACCCATTTTCAATGCGTTCATTACCATTGAACGTAAAATCCTAAGAATTCACCGAGATTCATTAGGTCACCTGAACCAAATCGGGTGTCAACCGTAAGAACGGTAGTTGCATAGCGTGGTCAAAGATAGGACCTTATGCCAGACCGAAAAAAATTATAGGGTGATCTTTACTATTGCTCCTACAAAGGATAGTAATTGCATCCGACACGTTATGGACCATGAACATCTGCATGTCATTAGACATTGCCTTAACAGTTGCTTGTTCAACGCTTTCCTTTACAACTGGAAGGTAGTTTACCGAAAGGTAATATACGGAGCAAGTATACTGGACGTGTTGCTTTCCTAATACAAGGTTAGCAAGTGGGTGACAAAAAACCGCAAGTTTTGAGCTAAAATTTTCAAATCTGAAACCCACAAAAATATTTTGCAAACACCGATGAAGGGTTATTTCGGAAAACTTATCTAGGGTAAAAGCTAGATTGAATTTTCAAAAGATTAAATGTTTTCATAAAGATCTAATTTCCTAACGGATCTAAATTTTTATAGTCATGTGGGACTGTAAACCACAACGCTACTATCATTGTTCATACCGCCGTATCAAAATCACTGATGTACAAAGTGTGAAGAATAAAGAAGTGATTCTAATAAAGTTATATTCAAGTTCTATATTGCTTGACGACAAGCAACGCTCAAGTGTGGGAATATTTAATATTGCTAAAAACGAACCCATATTTCATAGCATTATCCTTCAAGAAAGACAAGCTTTTAGTTGCAATTGTTCTATTTCCAAGTGATATTCGTTTAAATAATAAAAGGTGAAGACAAAAGACAGATTCGACGATTTGAAGATGCAAACGACCAAAACGCTAAAAAGTAGAAAGTACAATCCAAGTGGTTCAAATTATTGATGAGAAACGTCTAAAGATTACAAAAGTACAAGTCGCAAAACGCAAAGTACAAGATTTCAAAGCGTACGAAAGGACGTTCAAAAATCCGGAACCGAGACGTAAACCGAGCATCAACGCGCAAGTCAACGGACCTAAAATTATAAGTCAATGATGAACAAGAATATAATATAATATATATATAATTATATTAAATTATATATATTATATTATATATATTAAAAAATACGAGCAGCCCACGTTTTTAATGCATGGTGACCAATGGAAGGCAGCCATGCGATCGCATGGCTTGGAGGCTTTAAATCCATGCGATCACATGGATCACTGTACATGGCCAAGTCCTATAAAAAGGCAGTTTGATCGACGAGTTTTACACACCATATTCAATCAATTACTCTCTATCTCTCAATATATATTTATATTTATATTTTATAATTATAATTTTAATATTAAGTTAATAATAATAAGGTTATAGTGGCGAATGTTTTAAGTTTGTAATTCGAAACTCTGTCCGTGTAACACTATACGATTAATACTCATTGTAAGTTATGTTCAACCTTTTTAAATTAATGTATCGTAGCTAAATTATTATTATGTTTATTTAAGCCGAAGTAATCGTCATTTTGGACTAAATATTAAGATGGGGTTTATTGGGCTTTGGACCATAACCGACACTTGTGGAAATTGGACTATGGGCTATTAATGGGCTTTATATTAATTAAATGATATCTTGTTGATTTAATATAGAGATTTATAATTTGACGTGTTTATATATAACCACATACGCTTGACTGGGTACGATGGGCGGGATATCTATAAATACTAATAATTGTTCTTTTGACCGGACACGGTGATGGATTAATAGTCACTGGACTCATTAAAACAGGGATGGATTACATTCAAGGGTAATTGGTGTAATTGTTAAGAAAGTATTAAAACCTTGGATTACACGCATTCGATAACATGGTGTATTCATTAAACAAAGTATTAAGACCTTGTTACAGTTCGAGTCCCCAATTAGTTGGAATATTTGACTTCGGGTATAAGGTTAATTTGGCGAAGACTCTCGCACTTTATAATTATGACCGATGGACTATTATGGACAAAACCAGATGGACATATCGAATAATCCAGGACAAAGGACAATTAACCCATGGTAATAAATTAAAATCAACAAGTCAAACATCATGATTACAGAAGTTTAAATAAGCATAATTCATTTAATTTATATCTCATCGTACCTTTATTTACCGTCATTTTATTTATCGTACTTTAAATTATTGTACTTTTATTTATCGCACTTTTATTTATCGTCATTTTATTTATCGTACTTTAAATTATTTCACTTTTATTTATCGCACTTTTATTTATCGTCATTTACTTTACGCTTTAAATTAAGTTATATTTATATTTAATATTTTACATTAGGTTTTAATTGTGACTTAAGTTCTAAAATCGACAAACCGGTCACTAAATGGTAAAACCCCCCCTTTTATAATAATAATAATATTACTTATATATATTTATACAAATATAGTTTAAAATAAATATAGCGTTAAACTTAGCTGACTCCCTGTGGAACGAACCGGACTTACTAAAAACTACACTACTCTATGATTAGGTACACTGCCTATAAGTGTTGTAGCAAGGTTTAGCTATATCCATTCAATAAATAAATAAATAACTTGTGTAAAAATTGTATCGTATTTAATAGTATTTCGTAGTAAAATATAATCTATTTCGTACTACACCTCGCACACATCAATATTATTATTATTATTATTATTATTAATATTAGTATTATAATTATTAGTATAAATAATAATAATAATATTATTATTAATACATTTAATAGTTATAATATTAATTAATTAGAAAATATTAAAAACAGATAATTATATAATCGATTCCCCATCACCATCAATTCATTTTTTCTTCTGCCGCCTGTTTACTCATGATCTTCGGTCGATATAAACTGCATTTTATAACAATCAATTGTCCTGTAATCTTTGCGAATAAAATTTGAGTTTCTCACTATCAATTATTAATTACACACTGCTGCCAATAGGAAGAATCAAAAATTTGAAAACTGCTTCGATACTCTGCTCATGACAGGTTAGAAACTATAACTCAATTTCGAATCATTTACTAAAATCTAAAATTGCTATTGTGTTAGGAATCATTCAATCGAACTATCTGCAAATTTTGAGTCTCTAATTCCTCAAACTGATTCTTAATTTTGAAGTCAATTTTTAAATTCAAAAAGTCAAAGAAATTGTTCATTGAGAAATTTGAATGTATTTTGATGGTTCTGAATCAATTGGTGATTCAGAAAGCTTTTAGAAATGATTTAAAACTCACTTCATGTTACAATTTTAAACTAAAACGATCTAAAATTTGAAATTAGATTTGAAGTTCATCGTGTTCATAACAGAGATTAGCAATGGCTTGAAAACGAATAAATTTTAAAATTATAGAAATGCAATTGTGTTAGAAATCATCCACTCAAACTAACTACAAAATTTGAACTTCCAAATCCTTTTAACGAATTCAAATTTTCGAGTCAAACTTTTTAAAATAAAAGTCAACCATTTTGTTCATCGAGAAATTCGTAATCGTTTTAGTATTTCTGGATAAATTGATGAATCATAAAGTTTCTATGTACGATTTACAACAAAATTCATGTTGAAAATTTTACCTAAAACAACCTCTATTTACGAATCAAAATTTATTTATTTTTCTTTCTTAGGTCGAAACTGCAGTAGCAGTAATAATTTTTTTTTTATATTTTTTTTCTTCGTCTTCTATTAAAGACAAACTTTTGTTATTTTTTAGTTATGATTATTTTAAGTATCTAAATCATTGTTGTGTTAAATTGATTTTATGGGACGATTGAAATTATAAGGAAGAATAAGGAGATGACTGAGATGCTAGTTAAATAAATTTGCAATGGGAATATGTCAGGAAAAATTAGAACAGAGCCATGTTTAAGAGTGTTGTCGGTTGAGCGAGAGGTCACGAGTTCGAGCCCGGTCTGGGGCAATTTTTTTTAGAAAAAGCTTATAAAGGGTATACACTTTTAATTTTATTTCTATTATTGTTATTATTAGTTATTATTATGAGTATAATTATTATTATTATTGTTATTATTATGATTATCATTATTATTGTCATTATTACCATACTCATAACTATTATTATTATTATTATTATTATTATCATACTTATAAGTATTATAATCACTATTTTCATTAGTATTAGTAAAAGTATTATTTATATAATTATTATTATTAATGTTATCATTTTTGTATTATTATCATTTTTATGATTATGAGTATTAATAGTATAATTACTATGAAAATAATAAAATTTATTATTGTTTTCATAAATATTAACAATAGTATCATTTTTAGTACTATTATTGTTATTAGTAGTAACATAAGTATTATTATAATCATGATCATTACTATTATTAATATGATTATTATATTAGTTGTGTTTTATTATAAGGTGTTATCGTTATTATCATTTTTATTAAAATTACTATTTTACTATCATTAAAACTATCATTATTATTATTATTATCAGTATTATCTATATCATTATTAATAAAAATAGATATGATTACTAAAATAAAAGTTTTAATGACGTTATTAAGATTATAAGTATAAAAATACAGATTTTATATATATAAATATACTTAATACACCTAACTTAACTAACAATTATATATATAAAATAAAAATATATAAATAAATAATGAAACTTATAAATTATTAAATATATAAATAACATCATTAATAATAATATATATTTATCCGAGTACAAGCATAAGTTTTAATACATATATGAATGATATAGGTTCGTGAATCCAAGGCCAACCCTGCACTAGTTCAGTGCCGTCATATGCATAATTACTACGAATTGCTGTATTGTGAGTTTCATTTACTCCCTTTTTAAATGCTTTTGCAATATATATTTTTGGGACTGAGAATACATGCGCTGCTTTTATAAGTGTTTTACGAAATAGACACAAGTAATCGAAACTACATTCTATGGTTGGATTATTAAACCGAATATCACCCGTTTTAGCTTGGTAACCTAAGAATTAGGCAGACGAGAGGTTCTGTTCCTAATTGACGCGAATCCTAATGATAGATCTATTGGGCCTAACAACCCCCATTCAGGTTATGGATGGCTTTAGTACTTCGAGATTAATATTATACAGATGAGAGGTTCTGTTTGGGGATATTCTATGCATTAAAGTTAATGTCGGTTACCAGGTGTTCAATTCATATGAATGATTTTATCTTTATGCAGACGAGAGGTTCAGTTTATAAAAAAATGAAAATCTTGTGGTCTATTAAAATTATGAAAATGATTGATTACGTTAAACTAATGAACTCACCAACCTTTTGGTTGACATTTAAGGCATGTTTATTCTCAGGTATGAAAGAAATCTTCCGCTGTACATTTGCTCATTTTAAAGATATTACTTGGAGTCATTCATGGCATATTTCAAAAGATGTTGCTTTCAAGTCGTTGAGTTCAATAGAGATTATTATTAAGTAAATGACAGATTAGGTCATTTATAGGTTGAATATTATGAAATGGTATACATGCCTGTCAACTTTCGATGTAATGAAAGTTTATCTTTAAAACAAATGCAATGTTTGTAAAATGTATCATATAGAGGTCAAATACCTCGCAATGTATCCATATGTTATTGTATTCGTCCTTATAGATTAGGACGGGTTACTTCATGTGGTATCAGAGCGGTGGTCTTAGCGAACCAGGTCTTGCATTAGTGTGTCTAACTAATAGTTATTAGGATGCATTAGTGAGTCTGGACTTCGACCTTAGCTACATGTCAAAAAGTTTTGCTTATCATTTCTTGTCGGAAATTACATGCTTATCATTCTTAGTCTAGACACATCTTACTACATTGATTGCATAAATAGTGTATAGACAAAATTCATATCTTAGCGTATCTGCTAATTCATATCTTAGCGTATCTGTTACTGTAAACTTTGCCGGACATACTCTGTAAATTCCTCCGTAATAATCCTATATTCAAGCGTACGAAATGGAACTTGCCACTAGTTCAAGTCCCTCGAATTCCAATATGGAGTCCCACTCAAGCTCCGAAAGCAGTGTGACCGGAATGGAACAACCAATCAGCCGTCATCTATTCTGGATGAATTGGGGATGGGTTCGTAGCCTCCTCAAACACTGGAGACAAGAAGAAGGTGATCCCTTCCATCCACCACATTGCCCTCTTGGCAAAGAACCTGAAGGACTTACCGGTGAACCTGTTCGTGATACTATTTTCTCAGATTCTAGATTATATATTATCCAAAGTGTCTCGTCACGATTATATATTATCTCAGATTCTAGATCTTATTCACCCGCTTGTTCTGTGATGACCCGGGAATTTCCGACCAAATTTAAACTTAATCTTTATATGTTTCCGACACGATAAGCAAAGTCTGTAATGTTAAGTCTTGAAAATTTTGGAACAATGTTCATATAATCCTTTACCCTATGACTATGCCCGACGATTCACGAACAATTATATATATATATATATATATATATATATATATATATATATATATATATATATATATATATGTGTGTGTGTGTGTGTGTGTGTATGTGTGTGTGTGTGTGTGTGTATGTATATATAAACAATAATTAGAAATATAAATTTAACATTCGAATTAAATATTTGAAGTAGGATACAAGATAAGTAAGTGTAATTAAAAATGAATCTATATATATATATATATATATATATATATATATATATATATATATATATATATATATATATATATATATATATATATATATATATATTTAATATAAGATATAGGTATAATTATTATTATATGTATATCATGATATATAAAATTTATAGATAATAAATATTCAATAAATGTTATTATATAATAACTGAAATAATTAGTAAATAAAAATAATTAATAAATTTTAATATTAATATAATAAATGTGAATACAAGTTAAAAGTATAATTGATATACTAACATTATTATTACCACTTTCATTATTAATATTATATTACTATTATTAATACTATTATATATAAAATGTAGATATAAAATGAATACATTTAATTTGTTACAATATTATTATTATTAATATTATTGTTATCATTATTAATATCATTATTTACAATATTGTTAATAATTAACATCATACTTGCTGTTATTAGTATTATTGTTATTTTTGAAAGTATTATTATTAATATATATTTGTATTTATTAACTATAAATATTAATTATAAATCATAATAAATAATACATAATTGTAACATCAATAATTGATTATTTAATGTAATTGCTGGATTAAATATTATATATAGAAGTAGAATTTGTACGCATATCACAATCTGATTCATATCTATTTTGTTTCTTCCCTTTGTTTGGGTAAATCATGGATGACACCTTCAATTATATTTAACAAATGAACATTCTACTTTATGGACAAAATTCATTCAATCTTCCTTTACAGCTACACCAATAATCACCTACTACCACTGAGAGTCAACTACTCAATTCTCTATTTTTCTAGTTACGATTAAACATCCCAAACCCAAAACCATTTAAAGAAACATCAATACCCACTTGTATTACAACCATTTTTTTTTTTTTGCATACTAACCTGCAGCTATATAACTATAATATATGTACTTCCATGGAAAAGAAACACACTAACTGTGCAATATTTGATTAATGAAGTATGGAGCTTGATTTATCCATCCAACACCCATCTTTTCTATATGTATGCAGCTGAGGTGTGAACTTGATACAATTCAAACCACGACAACTTTACCATCTCATCTCTTTTTCTTTCTTTGATCATGAACACATAAACCATACGACTCTATTATCTATATTTCTGTTTTTCTGTGGGATCGAACAACACAAGTTAGCCGTGAATCCTCCACCATCACAATCTCCATCATAACCATCAATCCTTATGAGACTTCACCACTCCGGTGATCTGCTACACTTCCTGTGTCCTGATCAGACTAAAACACAAAACATTGTATTATTGAAAATACCTACAACTTAACACATAAGATCACAAGAATAAAAATCAAACTGCCATCCCTTGAATCTAACCTGTTCCAGCTCGAATTCTAATCCCAAACCGCCATCATCCAGTGGAGTTAATGTCTTTTTTTTATTGGTTGCAGTTACCAGACCGTAGCTCTAACATCATCACTATAAATTATCGTTGCTACTGCTCGACTTCTAATCATCAATATCACCACCACAAGCTACTGCTACCTTCTGTTGTACCACCGTGACACTATAAACCTCCATCCATGACCCCATCATCGAATATCTACATCACAGCTTCGAGCAATTATTGATACACCTGTCTTCTATTTTGGATCAAAATATAAACTGCTTCTGTTTTAGTACCATCGAAAATCATAGGTAATCATTACTATTTTAATTATCTATAATGTTTCTGTTTTGATCAATTCGAAAGATAAAACAGAATATTGTTGCAAACTGCCACTCGAATTAAACTCTTTAGACTGCTACTGCTTTATAAATTCTACTTTGACTCTATCAAACATCTTCCTGTTATGACTACTACATCATGTTGATTGAATCAAACCACAAGATCAATCTAATTTCTAAAATACAAAAAGTTTCAAAATCTAACAAAAATCATAACTATGTATATAGATCCGGTTTAAGCAAATTCAATCGGATTAAATAAAACCTTAACATTCGAATTAATTATAAGTAAATGAATTACGTACATAGATCTTTGATTCGTTACTTATCGATTGAAATGAAAATCCAATTTCTGCGATGGCTGATGATGACGATTATGATCTCCATAGTTCATGTTCTGTGAATGAGTTCTTCTCCGGATCAGACAAATCGAACAATGAAACACTGGTGACTGCTAATTGATCGATTGCTTGATAAATGGATTGATAAAAACCTGAGCCGTGATTTTTTTTCTTCCTTCTCCTGCGTGTTTTCTATCCTCGATCTGATTAACTGTCCAGCTCTCCTTTTAATTAGGTATATTTATATATATAATATATTATTATTATTATTATTATTATTATTATTATTATTATTATTATTATTATTATTATTATTATTATTATTATTATTATTATTACAAAGTATTAGTATTAGTATTAGTATTATTAATAATTGGTATTATAAATATTATTGTTATTATGAAAATGATAATAACTTGAAATGTTTTGATGATAAAGAATATATTTGTATGATACGAGTATTACTAGCATTATTGTTACATTATTAATATATTTATTATTATCACTATCAATGTAACTACAACTAAAGTGACAAATGATCTTACCCAAAAATTATTATTTTCGGCATCATTATTAAATCTGATAAATTATTATCATTATTTGGTATTATCATTAATTTAACAACTAAATGAGATTTACATAAAAATATATTTGAATATACATAACTTAACTATATTATTAGTTTTAGTTATTAAAATATATAATGAATATAAACAATGAAACATATAAGTTATTAAAATTAAATGAAATAACTGATAAATATATATATATATATATATATATATATATATATATATATATATATATATATATATATATATATATATATATATATATATATATATATATATATATATATATATATATATATATTTTGTTCGATTTCAATTATGTGTATTAATATATAAATAAATGATATAGGTTCGTAAATCCGAGGTCAACCCTACTCTTGTTAAATGACGTCATATGTATTTTTACTACAAAATACAGTTTGGTGAGTTTCATTATTCCCTTTTTAAATGCTTTCGCAATATATATTTTTGGGACTGAGAATACATGCGATGTTTTATAACTGTTTTACGAAATAGACACAAGTAAATCGAAACTACATTATATGGTTGAATTATCGAAATCGAATATGCCCCTTTTTATATAGTCTGGTAATCTAAGAATTAGGGAACAGACACCCTAATTGACGCGAACTCTAAAGATAGATCTATCGGGCCCAACAATCCCCATCCAAAGTACCGGATGCTTTAGTACTTCGAAATTTATATCATGTCCGAAGGAGGATACCGGAATGATGGGGATATTCTTATATGCATATTGTGAATGTCGGTTACCAGGCGTTCAATCCATATGAATGATATTTTGTCTCTATGCATGGGACGTATGTTTATGAGAAATGGAAATATGAAATCTTGTGGTCTATTAAAATAATGGAAATGATTATTTGTGTTAAACTAATGAACTGACCAACCTTTTGGTTGACACTTGAAGGCATGTTTATTCTCAGGTACGAAAGAAATCTTCCGCTGTGCATTTGTTCATTTTAGAAACATTACTTGGAGTCATTCATGGCATATTTCAAAAGACGTTGCATTCGAGTCGTTGAGTTCATCAAGATTATTATTAAGTCAATTATAGTCGGATATATTCTGAAATGGTATGCATGCCGTTAATTTTCATTGTAAAGAAAGATTGTCTTTTAAAATTGAATGCAATGTTTGTAAAATGTATCATATAGAGTTCAAATACCTCGCGATGTAATCAACTGTTGTGAATCGTTTATAATCAATATGGACTTCGTCCGGATGGATTAGGACGGGTCTCTACAGTTGGTATCAGAGCGGTGGTCTTAGTGAACCAGGTCTTGCATTAGTGTGTCTAACTGATAGTCTTTAGGATGCATTAGTAAGTCTGGACTTCGACCGTGTCTGCATGTCAAAAGTTTTGCTTATAATTTCTAGTCGGAAATCATTTGCTTATCATCCTTAGTAAATTACCTGCTCATTATTCTTAGTCTAGACACATCTTATTGCATTGACTACATGAAAAGTGTATAGACAAAATTCATATCTTAGCGTATCTGTTATTGTTATCTTTGCCTGACAGCTTCCGTAGATTCCTCCGTAACTTATGAGATTTTAGTATTATATATGTATATGTAAATTATGTATTACAGGATACTAATCTACATTCTATAATCTATTTCTTATCGAAAATCCTTCATCTGATCGTAGGAGATGAATCCCTCAACTAGATCGAGTCCCTCGGATTTCGACAGCTATTCCGATAGTTATCCCGACAGTTATTCAGAATGGATAGTCATCTAAGCTCTGGAAGCAACAACACCAGAATAAATCAACCAATCATCCATCCCCAATTCATCTGATGGGTTCATAGTCGACTTAATCCATGGAGACGCAAAGAAGGCTATCCTTTTCATCAACCAAATTCACCTCTTGGTGAAGAACCTGAAGCACTTACCGGCGAACCTGTCCGAAACACCATTTTCACACTCATTTCAAGGATACCACGCAATGATATTATGATATCAAAAATTCTAAAACTTTATTCATTCGCTCGTTCCTACCGACAATCATTCTGGAGTAATAATTCAACGAGCTTCGAGCCCGAGTTATAGCCTTGGAAAATATGGTGCAAAACGTACCAGCTTCAGCAACATCACCGGCACCAGTAGTACCATCAATAACAGCATCAGTACCATCAACAATCCACGCCTCAACATCTCATTATGTACCTCGAGTATAATCATCGATCTACATGACATTCTACATCTTCGTTCTACATGATGATTATGTAATCTCTAATGTTTTAGAGATTATGTACTCTAATTCTAACCGTAAATCAAATGAGTTTAATATTTTATTGACTCATTAAATCCATGATTACATCTGAAGAAAATATATATGTATATATATTTTCATAAAGATTGTAAATAAAAAAAAATTCTTTTGTACAAACTGTTAACGTGAAAACATTTTAACGGGTAGGTAATACTCGAGGAATATTTAGATTTCACATTAATAAGTTACACTGTACATTCTTCGAATCTGATTCAACAGTCATTTACTATCCTACTTACATCTACTGTTATACGAATCCGTTCACCGCAGAATAACCATTTTTATTCAATTTCATATTTGGATTTTGACTTATCATAATCAAACAAGTGGCATAATGAAGAAAACATTGGACAAAATAAAATTTGTTAGAAACAAACGAATTAACTAATTGAAATTTTGTTAAGAATCTACGCTAACTGTTCCTAGCTAATTGTTCCTAGCTAACTGATTACATTTTATATTATCGCAATTTAATTATCGCAATTTACATTCTCGCAATTTTATTTATCGTCATTTAATTTCTGTTATTTACTTTACGCACTTTATTTATCGTTATTTAATTTCTGTTATTTATTTTTTTACGCACTTTAAATATCGGGACACGTATACAAGGTTTTGACATATCATATCGACGCATCTATATATATTATTTGGAATAACCATAGACACTCTATATGCAGTAATGATCGAGTTCTCTATACAGGGTTGAGGTTGATTCTATAATAATATATATACTATGAGTTGTGATCGAGTCTGAGATGAATACGGGTCACGATACGTATTAATTAATTCAAATATTATATATTAAACTGTAAATGAACTATTGAATTGCTAACTGTAGACTATCAACTGTGGACTACCAACATTGGACAATTAAAATGTATTAAAATATTGACTATAACATATGAAACTAAACAATTCTTCAAGTTTGCCACTTGATTTCATCTTAAACCTCGTATGTATCTTGACGATTACAATCTGAGTTCAAAATTTGTTTTTTGTAATTCTTGAAAACACCTCAATCGATAGGATGAATCAACCGCACTTCATCTACGGAAGGAAAGATTTTTGGTATATAGTTATGCACCTGAGAAACTCTCGGCAACTGAGTAAAAAGTTTAACATGTAGCCGCGTCAGATCCTTTAGTATTTATTAGCAAAAATAACTTTGCGATCCCTTTCAAAGTAGCAAATTTTGTCACAGCTCCAGCAAGACAACTTCGACTTTTCGTACGAAACAACCTTATTATGACGTTGATATATACGCGTGCTCTTTTATTGTTATCAGGGAACCTTTCATATTCCACCACATTACCATCAGCGTTTAATTATCTAAAAACACAATTCTCCTGAAACCACCTCGGATTAATAACCGATGATTCAGATATCATAGCATTAAATGCAGAGGAAACAGAAAAATGGTAGATGGTCTAAACGGCCAAAAGTTTGATGATAAAGAAAGGAGTGTTGGGAACGCTCGATAGAAAATTGAGTATTGAAAAACGGATTGAGCTAACTGTGAAGGAGACCAAGGACAAATGCAAGGACCAAACCCTATATTCAAAGAATCCAGGTAATTCTGGATCCGATGAAGTCTTTAGAGAATATTTTACTCCGAAGTCATGTTAAAAGCTTGCGGAAAATCTTTCTTCATCAACCTTCGAACCTAGAAATTTCAAAATATCATCAATATCTTCGATATTTCTGAGGATATTTTCATAAATATTCTCGTCCGAAATTATATACCTCTTCGTGCTTCCTGTGTATCATTATATCGGAAACATTCAATAGAAAATTTAATATCGAAAAGCAGATTATGCGAAACTATGAAGAAAGCCGTGGACAAATCACAAAGAATAAGTTTGACTTCAAAGAATCCAAATGATCCAAAGTTTGCGAAAGTCTTTAGTGAATATTTTGCTCATTACTCTAAATCCTTGCGGACAATAGTCTCCATCATCCTCTGATCTTAGATATTCAAAAATATTATCGTAACTTTCATTATAAATATCCTAGATATTTCTGAATATATTTTTATAACTAATACTATATGAAATCATTTATCTCTTCGTGCTATCAGTGTTACATCATATAGAAACTGTTAGTTTCTATATTCTGTAAACTTTCGAGCTTAAAATATGAATGTTATTGAAGTAATGTTGGGAACTGATGCATGAGTTAGTATAATATAATGACACTTGATCAATGTGATTATATTACAGTAAGTCATGCTGAGTTCTAATGGGACATGATGGTTCACAGTAGATCATACCACCATCATGTGTCATGTTACATAACTCTTTCATTCTAATTAACTTCTGAACATATCAAGAAAGTATATTCTTGATAGATCTATTCTCAATGATTCTGGTAATTTAACGAATCAAATCGTGCTATTACGTTCTTTCTTGATTATAACATTAAATTCATTCAAAACTCCATACTTACAAATTCTAGACCATTACTCGTTTTACTAGAGATTGAGAGGAGATTAAAAAGACGAAGAGCTCCGAAACATAAAGGAAGATATAAAACTGGACAACAACACTGAAATTACAATAATTAAAAATTTAAAACATCACGACAATTAAAAATTTAAAAGATTACAATCAAACTACTCGTCGTCGTCAATTGTCATCTGCAAGGTAGCGTTCACCAGTCATTTCACCACCTGTGAGGTACTCTGGAGACATCGGTATTTCTCTTGATGCCTCAACTGCTGCTTCAGCTGATTCATCGAGGTAACGATAACCCAAAGTCTCTTCATCTTCAAGAACCGCATACAAAGAAATGCGTTTACCGCGATCTTCAATGGTATCTTTTGTAAAGTACCATTGATTATCGGTACACAGAAAACTTGCCCTACAATCTGCATCATAATCGTCTTTATAAAAGAACACAGACGTGAATTCACACGGAACTTTTTCCTTCAGAAAGGATAGCAAGTCTTGTAAACCAACATCACGAATGTCGATATCTTCAAACGAAATACTGTCGCACCACTCATATTCCTTCATTTGATTACGGAAATCACCTCCGTAATGAACATCGAATGAAACAATCATTGGGGGAAGTGTTAACATTTTGCAGTTTGGGAGTGTTGGATTTTGATCTTGAGAAAGATGGAAATATAAAAGAAATATATGTTTGAGTGTATAAAATGAAGTATATGGTTGGTATTTATATAGTGTAAAAGTGACCGTTGGGATAGCCGTTGGATTTTTTATTTATTTATTTTACTAACGGCTAAAAAAAAAAAATTTGGGCAAGTTTTTGGGCGAAGGTGGACGATGCCCGTTGGGACCTCTCTCATGATAGTTTCATTCGTGCTCTTCGAATAATCGAATTATTTTATCTGTATTATTCAATAATGATAAAACTCAATTTATCGGCTCATATTCGTCAGGAAAACATATTTACTGTTAGCCATGACGACCTCACTCAAATTTTGGGACGAAATTTCTTTAACGGGTAGGTACTGTGATGACCCGGGAATTTCCGACCAGATTTAAACTTAATCTTTATATGTTTCCGACACGATAAGCAAAGTCTGTAATGTTAAGTCTTGAAAATTTTGGAACAATGTTCATATAATCATTTACCCTATGACTATGCCCGACGATTCACGAACAATTATATATATATATATATATGTGTGTGTATGTATATATAAATAATAATTAGAAATATAAATTTAACATTCGAATTAAATATTTGAAGTAGGATACAAGATAAGTAAGTGTAATTAAAAATGAATCTATATATATATATTTATATATATATATATATATATATATATATATATATATATATATATATATATATATATATATATATATATATATATATATATATATATATATATATATATATATATATATATATATATATATATATATATATATATATATTTAATATAAGATATAGGTATAATTATTATTATATGTATATCATGATATATAAAATTTATAGATAATAAATATTCAATAAATGTTATTATATAATAACTGATATAATTAGTAAATAAAAATAATTAATAAATTTTAATATTAATATAATAAATGTGAATACAAGTTAAAAGTATAATTGATATACTAACATTATTATTACCACTTTCATTATTAATATTATATTACTATTATTAATACTATTATATATAAAATGTAGATATAAAATGAATACATTTAATTTGTTATAATATAATTATTATTAATATTATTGTTATCATTATTAATATCATTATTTACAATATTGTTAATAATTAACATCATACTTGCTGTTATTAGTATTATTGTTATTTTTGAAAGTATTATTATTAATATATATTTGTATTTATTAACTATTAATATTAATTATAAATCATAATAAATAATACAGAATTGTAACATCAATAATTGATTATTTAATGTAATTGCTGGATTAAATATTATATATAGAAGTAGAATTCGTACGCATATCACAATCTGATTCATATCTATTTTGTTTCTTCCCTTTGTTTGGGTAAATCATGGATGACACCTTCAATTATATTTAACAAATGAACATTCTACTTTATGGACTAAATTCATTCAATCTTCCTTTACAGCTACAACAATAATCACCTACTACCACTGAGAGTCACCTACTCAATTCTCTATTTTTCTAGTTACGATTAAACATCCCAAACCCAAAACCATTTAAAGAAACATCAATACCCACTTGTATTACAACCATTTTTTTTTTTTTTTTTTTGCATACTAACCTGCAGCTATATAACTATAATATATGTACTTCCATGGAAAAGAAACATACTAACTTTGCAATATTTGATTAATGAAGTCTGGAGCTTGATTTATCCATCCAATACCCATCTTTTCTATATGTATGCAGCTGAGGTGTGAACTTGATACAATTCAAACCACGACAACTTTACCATCTCATCTCTTTTTCTTTCTTTGATCATGAACACATAAGCCATACGACTCTATTATCTATATTTCTGTTTTTTTGTGGGATCGAACAACACAAGTTAGCCGTGAATCCTCCACCATCACAATCTCCATCATAACCATCAATCCTTATGAGACTTCACCACTTCGGTGATCTGCTACACTTCCTGTGTCCTGATCAGACCAAAACACAAAACATTGTATTATTGAAAATACCTACAACTTAACACATAAGATCACAAGAATAAAAATCAAACTGCCATCCCTTGAATCTAACCTATTCCAGCTCGAATTCTAATCCCAAACCGCCATCATCCAGTGGAGTTAATGTATTTTTTTTATTGGTTGCAGTTACCAGACCGTAGCTCTAACATCATCACTATAAATTATCGTTGCTACTGCTCGACTTCTAATCATCAATATCACCACCACAAGCTACTGCTACCTTCTATTGTACTACCGTGACACTATAAACCTCCATCCACGACCCCATCATCGAATATCTACATCACAGCTTCGAGCAATTATTGATACACCTGTCTTCTATTTTGGATCAAAATATAAACTGCTTCTGTTTTAGCACCATCGAAAATCATAGGTAATCATTACTATTTTACTGATCTATAATGTTTCTGTTTTGATCAATTCGAAAGATAAAACAGAATATTGTTGCAAACTGCCACTCGAATTAAACTCTTTAGACTGCTAATGCTTTAGAAATTCTACTTTGACTCTATCAAACATCTTCCTGTTATGACTACTACATCATGTTGATTGAATCAAACCACAAGATCAATCTAATTTCAAAAATACAATAAGTTTCAAAATCTAACAAAAATCATAACTATGTATATAGATCCGGTTTAAGCAAATTCAATCGGATTAAATAAAACCCTAACATTCGAATTAATTATAAGTAAATAATATACGTACATAGATCTTTGATTGGTTACTTATCGATTGAAACAGAAATCCAATTTCTGAGATGGCTGATGATGACCATTATGATCTCCATAGTTCATGTTCTGTGAACGAGTTCTTCTCCGGATCGGACAAATCGAACGATGAAACACTGGTGACTGCTAATTGATCGATTGCTTGATAAATGGATTGATAAAAACCTGAGCCGTGATTTTTTTTTCTTCCTTCTCCTGCGTGTTTTCTATCCTCGATCTGATTAACTGTCCAGCTCTCCTTTTAATTAGGTATATTTATATATATAATATATAATATATAATATTATTATTATTATTATTATTATTATTATTATTATTATTATTATTATTATTATTATTATTATTATTATTACAAAGTATTAGTATTAGTATTATTAATAATTGGTATTATAAATATTATTGTTATTATGAAAATGATAATAACTTGAAATGTTTTGATGATAAAGAATATATTTGTATGATACGAGTATTACTAGTATTATTGTTACATTATTAATATATTTATTATTATCACTATCAATGTAACTACAACTAAAGTGACAAATGATCTTACCCAAAAATTATTATTTTCGGCATCATTATTAAATCTGATAAATTATTATCATTATTTGGTATTATCATTAATTTAACAACTAAATGAGATTTACATAAAAATATATTTGAATATACATAACTTAACTATATTATTAGTTTTAGTTATTAAAATATATAATGAATATAAACAATGAAACATATAAGTTATTAAAATTAAATGAAATAACTGATATATATATATATATATATATATATATATATATATATATATATATATATATATATATATATATATATATATATATATATAAATTTTGTTCGATTTCAATTATGTGTATTAATATATAAATAAGTGATATAGGTTCGTGAATCCGAGGTCAACCCTACTCTTGTTAAATGACGTCATATGTATTTTTACTACAAAATACAGTTTGGTGAGTTTCATTATTCCCTTTTTAAATGCTTTCGCAATATATATTTTTGGGACTGAGAATACATGCGCTGTTTTTATAACTGTTTTACGAAATAGACACAAGTAAATCGAAACTACATTATATGGTTGAATTCTCAAAATCGAATATGCCCCTTTTTATATAGTCTGGTAATCTAAGAATTAGGGAACATACACCCTAATTGACGCAAACTCTAAAGATAGATCTATCGGGCCCAACAAGCCCCATCCAAAGTACCGGATGCTTTAGTACTTCGAAATTTATATCATGTCCGAAGGAGGATCCCGGAATGATGGGGATATTCTTATATGCATATTATGAATGTCGGTTACCAGGTGTTCAATCCATATGAATGATATTTTGTCTCTATGCATGGGACGTATGTTTATGAGAAATGGAAATATGAAATCTTGTGGTCTATTAAAATAATGGAAATGATTATTTGTGTTAAACTAATGAACTCACCAACCTTTTGGTTGACACTTGAAAGCATGTTTATTCTCAGGTACGAAAGAAATCTTCCGCTGTGCATTTGTTCATTTTAGAAACATTACTTGGAGTCATTCATGGCATATTTCAAAAGACGTTGCATTCGAGTCGTCGAGTTCATCAAGATTATTATTAAGTCAATTATAGTCGGATATATTCTGAAATGGTATGCATGCCGTTAATTTTCATTGTAAAGAAAGATTGTCTTTTAAAATTGAATGCAATGTTTGTAAAATGTATCATATAGAGGTCAAATACCTCGCGATGTAATCAACTGTTGTGAATCGTTTATAATCGATATGGACTTCGTCCGGATGGATTAGGACGGGTCTCTACATGTTCGAACCACCAAACATCCCGGTGTAATAGAAGAATTCAACGAGCTTCGTGCTCGAATATTGGCTTTGGAGAATGTGGTGCAAAGGTTACAAGCACCAGCAGCATCACCGACATCAACAGTACCACCATCATCAACACCAACAGTACCATTACCACCACCAACAACAACCGCATCTTGAACATCAACTTCACAATTTGTCCCCAGAGCATCAACGACATACGCCTAGTAGATATCAAGAAATACCAACAACAACAAACGATGAGGTATTAATTCATAACTTCTTCGGAGAAACATTCTACGGCGAGTATATAATTTCTAAAGTTTAGAGATTATCTATTCTAGCCTTAACTGTAAATCAAATAAGTTTAATAGTATATTAACTCATTAAATATGTATTACATCTGAAGAAAATATATATACATATATTTTCATAAAGACTGTAATAAAATTCTCTTGTACAAAATATTACTTGTGAAATTTTTTTTAACGGGTAGGTAATACCCGAGAGATATATAACTTCACAATTAATATGTTACATTCTTCGAATCTGATTCAGCAAATCATCCATTATACTCCCTACTTTCACAACAATATACATTCTTTTATAGAAATTAAAACAACCATATTCATTCAAAATCCAATTACATATTCTGATTTTGAAATCTCAGAATTCAATTTGAGATATAACCGGTATCATCACTCTTAGATTCTTACATCTTTCAAAGCTATATTTTGACTTCAAAACTGTGCTAGAACATCATATGTATATTAACGATTACAATCTGTGTTCAAACCCTTTGAAATTCCTGAAGACACTTCAAATAATGAACAATTGAGATGATGATCCAACCACATGTTACCCACAGTTATGTACCTGAAAAACTCTTAAAACCAAAGTCATAATTTAAAACGTATCCATGTCAGACCCTTTGGCATTTATTAGCTAAAATAACTTTTCAATCTCTTTTCAAAGTAGATAGTTTTGTCATAGCTCCAGCAAGTCAACTTCAACTTTTCAGTCGAAACAACCTTATTATAACCTTGATATGTACGTTGCCCTTTCGCCATCATTACCGGGGAACCATTTATATTCCACCATATTAGTAGTAAACTTATCAGTAACCGTAATAATCTAGGATTTTCAAAAAATCATTATATTATCAAAACCCCATCATTTATTCATCTGCATCTTGTAACTAGAATTGCCATACGAATCATCGGGAATTAGCAATCTGTATTTTGAAATCTCACAGCATGTCTAAGCCAACAGTTATATGTGTATATATAACATCTATCTCCTGGACTTACATACTTCGAATGTGAAGTTTTTTAAAAACACCCTAAACTGCGAATTAGTTCTCGAAATTTTGAAAATTGCTGATGAAGCAGCAAAAACTGTAAACGACCTTAACAGTAAAAAGTTTGATGATAAAGAATAGTGTGTTGGCAAAGCTCAGAAAAAGAGAAGGTTTTGAACTGGAAAACGGATTGAGCAAAGTATGAAGGAGGCTGTGGACAAATCACAAAGACTAAACCTGCCTTCAAAGAATCCAAATGATTCAGTATCTGCTGAAGTCATTAACGAATACCTTGCTCCTGACTCTAAACCCTTGCGGACAATATTCTTCATCATCCTCTTATTTTAAATATTCAAAGATATCATCGTATCGTCCATTATAAATATCCTCCATATTTCTGAAGATATTTTCATATCTATTCTTATCTGAAATCATCTACCTCTTCGCGTTATCTGTATTACATCATAAAAGAAACTATTTTAGTTTCTAAATTCTGAAACCTTCGAGTTTAAAATAAGAATGTTTTTGAAGTAGTGTTGGGAACTGAAGCATGAGTTAGTATAATATAATGACACTTGATCAACGTGATTATATTACAGTAAGTCATGCTGAGTTTCTAATGGAACATGATGTTTCACAGACCATAACGTCATCATGTGCCATGTTACACGACTATGGTATTCTATTTAACCTCTAAAAATATTAAGAAAATATTTTTCTTGATGATTCGGTCTTTTCCGAGGTATTCTGGTAATTTGACAAATCAAAATCGTGCCATTACCATTTCATTCTTAGAACATTAATTATGTTCATTCCGAACTTCATACCTACGAATTCTGGATCATTATTCGCTTGACTTGAAGTTAGGAGGAGACAAAAGTGTGGGACTCTTGATTATAAAAGAAAATATAAAGCTCGACAACACCACATAAATTACAAACCGTGTACATCAATACGTATTGCCACGTAAAGGCACGGGAGAATTAAAATTACTATAACCCCAAGGTAATAGTAAAAATAAATAAAATCCTCCGGCGACAGATGAAAAAGAAGAACGACAGATATGAAATTGAGGATTATATCGAGAATCAGCACTGGATGGAGCATATGGACGAATACTTTAAAATATGATTTGAGGGAGAGAGAATAGAAGGTGTGAGTTGTAAGGAAACGAAGGAGGTGGATTTATAGTGAAATATCCGACAGAGAAATCGAGATGGATTATCGCATTAAATCGAAGAGGATCATAATTTCTTTAACCGTCGAAGAATCAAATCCTATATAGATTACAAAGATTTTCTTTAATCTGGAAATCAACCATGATGACGTCAAAGGATAAGGCAAATCTCTATTTTCTCATTTCACTCTTTTACGATAGCTTCACTCATACGCTTCGAGAAATCGAATTATTTTATCCGTATTTCTTAATCATGATAAAATTCTATGTATCAGCTTATATTCATCATAATAACATTCTTACTGTTAGTCATGACGACCTCGATCAAATTTCGGGGACGAAATTTCTTTAACGGGTAGGTACTGTGACAATTCAGAAATTTTCGACCAAATTTAAACTTTATCTTTATATTATTCTGACACGATAAGCAAAGTCTGTAATGTTAAAATCTCAAAAACTTTGAACTATGTTATGTATTTAATTACCCATTGACTATGGTCGACGATTCACGAACTATTATGTGTATAGATATGTATTATAATATATAGTTATATAAATTGGAAAACATTAACAAAGTATTAAACGTATAAAACTTTACATAAACGTATTTATTTTAATATGTTTAATGATGGAATTAGAAGAAGATATCAAATGATTGATTTATCAGATACATTGTATGATTACGAGTCTCTGTTAAGAGGTCCACTATGATTTAAGGAAATCTGTTCCTTTTAACGGTATTCGGAATAAATGGTAATGTGAATTACAACTTTAAAAGTAAGAACGAATGTGTCAATTAACGGTAACTGGACAAAAGTTGGTGGAGATTCCTGTTTAATTTTTAATGCATACTTTACAATAATTTCCTCGTGACTTTTGATAAGATAACTGTTTAGCTTCCATATTAATTATTGTGAAAGTGAAATTATGAAATGTAGATGACTTAGAAGATGAATATCGACACGTTAAGTAAATCGACGTTTTATATTAAAATAATTTCATTCACTTAACTATCCATTCGACCTTACCCGATGATTCATGAACCATTGTGTGTAATTAAATATATAAATATATGTATATATACATATATATGATATATACATAAATATAAATGTATAGGTAATATTTTGAGTTAGTAGAATATACTATAATTAATTACCGAATTTTTTTTCCTGACATGCAGTAAATCACATGTGATTCTTCACGTCAATCACATGTGATTGTAAAACCCAATCACATTTGATTCTGCATGTCAAATCCAATCACATGTGATTGAAAAACAATTTATTTAGTAAAATGACGAATTTCAGTTAATTTGTGCTAAAACCTTTAAACACCAAGTTTTTGATCAAAACTTGATCAAATCACTGAATTAAAGTTTGAAATTTTAAAGATATGATCACGAAACACTAATAAACTTAATCAAATCACCGAATTAAAGTTTGTTTCTTGTTGAAATTTTTTTTTTTTGAAAATAAATTTGAATTTTTTTTTCAATCACATTTGATTGGATTTGACATGCAGAATCACATGTGATTGTGTTTGACAATCACATGTGATTGTGTTTGAAATGCTAAATTTTAAAAAAAAAATTTAAAAATTTTCGAAAAAAAAATTTGTAAAATTTTTTTTTCAAAATAATTTTTTTTTCAAAAAAAAATTTTAAAATTTTTTTTAATTTTTTTTAATCACATGTGATTGTTGCGCCACATGTCGCACTCTGATTGGTCTGTTGAATTTCAAGCAAATTATTGGATCCTAGTGATTACAACACTATTAATAAAATAGATATGATTACTAAAATAAAAGTTTTAATGACGTTATTAAGGTTATAAGTATAAAAATAAAGATTTTATATATATAAATATACTTAATACACCTAACTTAACTAACAATTATATATATATAATAAAAATATATAAATAAATAATGAAACTTATAAATTATTAAATATATAAATAACATCATTAATAATAATATATATATTTATCTGAGTGCAAGCATAAGTTTTAATACATATATGAATGATATAGGTTCATGAATCCAAGACCAACCATGCACTCGTTCAGTGTCGTCATATGCATAATTACTACGAATTGCTGTATTGTGAGGTTCATTTGCTCCCTTTTTAAATACTTTTGCAATATATATTTTTGAAACTGAGAATACATGCGCTGCTTTTATAAGTGTTTTATGAAATAGACACAAGTAATCGAAACTACATTCTAGGGTTGGTTTATTAAACCGAATATCACCCCTTTTAGCTTGGTAACCTAAGAACTAGACAGACGAGAGGTTCTGTTCCTAATTGACGCGAATCCTAAAGATAGATCTATTGGGCCTAATAACCCCCATTCAGGTTATGGATGGCTTTAGTACTTCGAGATTAATATTACACAGATGAGAGGTTCTGTTTGGGGATATTCTATGCATTAAAGTTAATGTCGGTTACCAGGTGTTCAATTCATATGAATGATTTTATCTTTTTGCAGATGAGAGGTTCTGTTTATAAAAAAATGAAAATCTTGTGGTCTAATAAAATTATGGAAATGATTGATTACATTAAACTAATGAACTCACCAACCTTTTGGTTGACACTTTAAGGCATGTTTATTCTCAGGTATGAAAGAAATCTTCCGCTGTGCATTTACTCATTTTAAAGATATTACTTGGAGTCATTCATGGCATATTTCAAAAGACGTTGCATTCAAGTCGTTGAGTTCAAAAGAGATTATTATTAAGTAAATGACGGATTTGGTCATTTATAAGTTGGATATTATGAAATGGTATACATGCCTGTCAACTTTCGATGTAATGAAAGTTTGTCTTTAAAAACGAATGCAATGTTTGTAAAATTTATCTTATAGAGGTCAAATACCTCGCAATGTATCCATATGTTATTGTATTCGTCCTTATAGATTAGGACGGGTTGCTTCATTTGAAGAAGCAAATGACCAAAACACTCGAACGTTAAAGTAACACTTCGAGTAATATAGTTTATTGATAACTTAAGTCTATATTTTGACAATGGTATGAGTCACGAAACGTAAAGTACAAGTTTTCTAAGCGTACGAAAGGACGTTCGAAAATCCGAAACCGAGATATAAACCGAGTATCAACGTACGAGTCAACGGACCAAAAATTACAAGTCAACTATGTACATGAATATACTATAATATATATAGTTAATATAAATTATATATGTTATATATATAATAATATGTCGACAAATAAGAAAACAAAAAAATTGTGAGCTGGATTTTGGGGCCATGCGATCGCATGGGAAATAGGCATAAAACCCATGCGATAGCATGGGGTTCAGGAATCAGAATTCTTCTATAAATAGCCCAGGTTTCTGCCTAATCCATTACAATTCAATTTCTTTCTTTCTCTCAATATTTATTATTATTATTATTATTATTATTATTATTATTATTGTTATTATTATTATTATTATTATTATTATTATTATTATTATTATTATTATTATTATTATTATTATTATTATTATTATTATTATTATTATTATTATTATTATTATTATTATTATTATAAATCTTATTATTATTATTAGTATTATTATACATAAAATACTACGACGAGGTTATGAGCAAGATATTTCAAAACGAGTCTTTCGAGCGGGATAGAGCTAAGGAAATTATGGGTTATAGCTATGGAGGTTATGGGTATTGTTCGGGGGTATTGCTCGTGAGGTCAACCTAGCGTTTGTCATGTCCGTCACGTCTACGTACTTTCCTGCAATATTGAATCACAATATTGATACGTGAGCATTCATATCTTATCTTTTATATATTAATAGTGTATCCATGACTAGTGCTCGAGTATATATGTTTATGCCTGCTTGTATGCTTTAATTTTGTCGTTAGATAGTTTATGATGAATCACCAATTTGATACATATGCTACTGACATAAAGTATATGATATGCATGTCGTTGGAAAGCTATCGAAAATTAATAACTTTTCATTTAGAAATCGCATGATTTCGATGAATGGATTAAAAGATATGGTCAACTGAATTATGGTTAACGTTAATTGAAATTGTGTTTGAAACTGTGAGTTAATATTTAAACAACTTGTCTATGAGATTGATAAATTGGATTTTTAGATATTACTAATCAAGTAAATGAATTTCTATATAAGGCACGTTTTGTTTTGTTGATCAATTGTCAAAGTTGACTGTCTTATCATGTTTTAAAGCTTTATAAACACTATAATCTGATTTTACAAGTATTGGAAAACTATGTGAAATAATAAAATATGTTCGATTGCCATGATAATTCAAATATAATATAGCTCCTGAAATAAATAATATTTTGAGTTTGATAAACTATAAATTCATTCAATTATCAAGACTTATGTTATGTTAATAAACATGTATAGATTTAATGATCATATTGGGTCAGGTTGACTTTTGAGATGACTTTTGTTAACTTTTGCATGTCAGTCTCGAGCATTAGGATTGTGATACACTAAGACCTGACCTAGCTTATTAGACATGTATTGACCAACATATGTTCTTTAGGTTGAGATCTACGATTATTTTGCATTCCGAGTTTCGGTCACATTTCGATGAATGACCTTATGTGATGCTAAGGTGAGTTTCATATGCTCCCTTTTTAATTGCTTTTTCAATCTATATTTTTGGGCTGAGAATACGTGCACTTTATTTTAAACATAATGGATACAAGTACATACTAAATTCTACACCGAGTTTGAACCGAAAATTCCTTAGCTTTGGTAACTAGTAACTGCCGGTTTTAAGAACTGGTGGGCGCGAGTAGGTATATATGAATCCATAGGGCTTGGCATTCCAACCCGTTCCAGGTATAGAAACCCTAGCCTGAACTATAAAGCGGACCTATGCTATTTGAGTTAATACACGTTGGATTGCGTGTATTATACATGTTGGTTGCGTGTATTATACATGTTGTTTGCATGTATGTTAAAACAGGGGTACTTATTATATATACGTTAAGTTTAGTTACCAGGGTGCTCAATTTCGTAGAATCTTTTGATAAACGTTTCGGATGAAACAACTGAAATCTTGTGATCCACCTTTATATACAGATTATGTGCAACATTAAAACTATGAACTCACCAACCTTTGTGTTGACACTTTTAAGCATGTTTATTCTCAGGTTCCTAGAAGTCTTCCGTTGTTTGCTTATATGTTATACAAGCTATGTGCATGGAGTCATACATGCTTTATTCGAGAAAACTTTGCATTCACAAAATCATCACCATGTATCTTATTTTGACTGCATTGACAACGGATGTATTATGGTAAACTATTATTTACAGTGATTGTCTATATGTAGAAATCATCAGATGTTGAAAACCTTGAAAATTGATATTCATTTATGGTGTGTCTTTTCAAAAGAATGCAATGTTTATAAAACGTATCATGTAGAGGTCAGTACCTAACTATGAAATCGATGAATGATGTATTCGTCCAAATGGATTTGGACGGGTCATCACAGTTGGCATCAGAGCTTGAGGTCATAGGGAACTAGAATTTGCATTAGTGTGTTTAACTGGTAATTGTTAGGATGCATTAGTGAGCCTGGACTATGACCGTATCTGTTTTTACCGAGTTTTGCTTATCATTTCTTTTCAGAAATTACTTGTTTATCATTTGTGACGACCCGGGAATTTCTGACCAAATTTAAACTTAAATCTTAAATGATTTCGACACGATAAGCAGAGTCTGTAATATTGAGTCTCGAAAATTTTAGAACTATTTCATAATACCATTTGACCGTTGACTATTTCCGACTATTCACGAACAATTAATTATAAATGTTCACCTATATATTTAAATATATATATAAATATATAATAAATTGAAATATTATTGGAAATATTATATAATTTAGTTGTTAGGATTAAATATATTTAATTTGAGTTTTAACACTCTGTACATAGGAACCCGAAATAATATCCGTATATGTTTATGTCGATAAATAAATATCTCGAATGATGACTACCAATATTATTAATATTTCGTATCCATGAATTCATATCCTTACCTTTATGTCAATTATCAATTTGTCATAATATATGTCAATTATCAATTTGTCACAATATATTTCATTTACCGTTTTTTTTTATTGATTCCATCCACTATCTATTATACATATATATATGATACTTGTTGTATCAAAACTACTATCACTTGGCCTGACCTTTTTAATAACAGAACAAGCTTTATAGGATTCCGATTTAGAACTACATCTTTTGATTCTATAAAATATAATACTTGCTAACACACAAAGATGTGAGACAAAACACCAACTATTTTTCTTCCTTTTTTCAAAAGCAATAAATCGTACAAATTGAACCACTTTACTGAAAACCATTCCAAACACAATACCATTTGCTTTGAATAATGATACATGTGAATTATTATTCAACTTTCTGTTAACAATCCTTATCTATCACTATCTACTCTACCTATCTATTAAAATACTATATCAATATATTTACATACGTACGTAATAGATATAGAAAACACCCACTTCACTTACTTCTGTGGCAGATATAAAAACCACAAACCGAACACCTCACCTGCTCAATATCTGTTTATGTTTCAGTCCGAGAACACACCCACATGACTGCTGCTACTATATGTCTTTTCTGTTTTAAGCCCATCATCCACACAAGTCTGAACAAGATCATTACTACTACAAATTGTTCCTATTGTTTCAATTTCAAATCACTAAACTCACATTCAGTTACTTTAAACGAACACCTGCAACTATCACCGTAATCTTTTTATTTCGGTCACCTGTTTTAACTGCTGCTATTTGAAAATAAAACAGAAAAGAAGAGAGGAATAAATATTCATATTATCCAATAAATTATGTATCGAAAATTCTATTCAATTTCATCATAAACTTAAACTTCATATCACTCAAATTATATACATCAACACTTTATATAATCAAATTCAGGTATAATAACATCAACATAACAATAGTAAATCATCAGGAAGTATAACCAATACCAGATTCATGACTAATTGATTCGAGTTCATCTTCGAGCTCGTCTTGATTCCTGGGTTGACACAATGACTTTCAGAATAAACTACACTTCGATTATGATCCTTTCTCGTTCACTCAAGCTTAGTGGTGCTTTAAACTGATCTGAAATCAATCAAAGACTTTCAGATTTCAAAGTCAATGATAAAACCGTTCCAATTCGTAGACTCTAAGGTGTTTATGGAACAATTGATTATTTACAAGAAATCTATGAGAGATTCTAAACACCTTTCACGAAGTAATCTATACCTGATACACTTTTAAATTTCAATTTCTGATTTCCATATTCATAAACACCGTCGCCTCTGATTACACAACAAATTGGAGTTTGTTGTTTGTTCATAGCCTTGATTTCTTCACAAAACCCTTTGAGGGTGGATCCAGAAAACGATTTCATTTGAGCGTATTTTATGGAGATTAATCTGGGAGAATTAGGGTATCGGTCGAGTGAAGGAGGAAGAGTTATATGGCTAACCTAGAACCGGGGTTTCTTTTTCTTTTATAGCAGGCCATCAGTTGTTATTTTGTTTTGTTAGGCTTGCGAAGGAATGTTGGGCCACGGGTTTATTTATAGTCCATCAATCTATTTTCCTGATCCATGATCAACAACACAAACACACATCATATTTACGGTCCGTGAATCCGAGGCCAACCCTACACTTGTTAAATGATGTCATATGTATTTTTACTACAAAATACAGTATGGTGAGTTTCATTTGCTCACTTTTTAATTGCTTTTGCAATATATATGTTTGGGCTGAGAATACATGCGCTGTTTTTATAAATGCTTTACGAAATAGAGACAAGTGATTAAAAATAATATTATGCGGATTAATGTGCTAGGTAATTTAGTTACATGTTATAAGAGCATATAAGTGCGAATCCTAAAGATAGATCTATCGGGCTTAACACCCCCATCCTGTAGGCTGTACTAGACATAAGAACTAGTGGGTGGATGTTTAGTACTTCGAGGATTATTTATACACTTGCGAGTGTATATATCCATCTTTGCGAAGATGACTTATTATATTATTGTTAAGGTTGGTTACTGAGGCCTCAACATAAGCAGAAAGGTTTTATACACTTGCGAGTGTACATATATTTATAAACGGAAATCTTGTGGTCTGTTAATATAATGAAATGATTATTATGATAAACCTATGAACTCACCAACTTTTTGGTTGACACTTTTAAGCATGTTTATTCTCAGGTATGAAAGAAATCTTCCGCTGTACATTTTCTCATTTTAAAGATATTACTTGGAGTCATTCATGGCATATTTAGATCAGTACCTCGCAATGGGACCAGATGTTGATGATTTTGTCCAGGTGGATTAGGACGGGTTGTCACAGTTGGTATCAGAGAGATGGTCTTAGCGAACCAGGTCTTGCATTAGTGTGTCTAACTGATAGTTGTTAAGATGCATTAGTGAGTCTGGACTTCGACCATGTCTTCATGTCAAAAGTTTTGCTTATCATTTAGTGTCAAAAATTATTTACTTATCATCCTTAAAGTCTAGACACGTCTTACTGCCTCTATAGCATAGACAGTGTATAGATAAATTCATATCTTAGCGTATCTGTTATTGTTACCTTTGCCTGACAGCTTCCGTAGATTCCTCTGTAACGTATGGGATTTTAGTATTATATATGCATATGTAAATTATGTATTACAGGGTACTAATCTACGTCCTATAATCTATTTCTTATCAAAAATCCTCCATCTGATCGTACGAGATGGATCCCTCAACAAGTTCGAATTTCTCGGATTCCGACAGCTATTTCGATATGGAGTCTCACCTAAGCTCCGAAAGCAGTGTCACCGGAATGAATCAACCAATTCATCTGATGGGTTCGTAGTCGACTTAACTGATGGAGACGAGAAGAAGGCGATCCTTTCCACCAACCAACTTCACCTCTTGGTGAAGAACCTGATGCACTTACCGGCGAACCTATTCGAAACACCATTTTCACACTCATTTCCAGAGTATCTCGCCACGATTATATTCTATCTAAAATTCTAAACCTTATTCGTTCACTCATTTCGACCGACAATAATCCCGGAATAATAGAAGAAGTCAACGAACTTCGCGCTCGAGTAATCAATTTGGAGAATATGGTGCAAAATTTACCAGCTTCAGCAACATCACCGGCACCAACAGTACCATCAATAACAGCACCAGTACCATCAACAATCCATGCCTCAACATCTCATTCTATACCTCGAGTATAATTATCTTTCTACGTATCGTTCTACATCAGTTATCTTCGTTTGACATGGCGATTATGTAATCTCTAATGTTTTAGAGATTATATATTCTTGTTCTAACGGTAAATCAAATGAGTTTAATATCATATTGACTCATTAAATCCATGGTTACATCTGAAGAAAATATATATGTAAGTATATTTTCATAAAGATTGTAATTAAAAATTCTTTTGTACAAACTGTTAATGGTGAAAATATTTTAACGGGTAGGTAATACCCGAGGAATATTTAGATTTCACATTAATAAGTTACACTGTACATTCTTCGAATTTCACTATCCTACTTACATCCACCGATATACGTATCCGTTCACCGCAGAACAACCATTTTCATACAATTTCATATTTGGATTTTGACTTATCAAAATTCAACAAGTGGCATAATGAAGAAAACATTTGACAAAATAAAATTTGTTAGAAACAAACAATTTAACTATGAGAAGAATTTTGTTAAGAATCCACGCTAACTGTTCCTAGCTAACTGATTACATTTTATTTATCGTATTTTATTTATCGCAATTTTAATTCTCGCAATTTTATTTATCGTCATTTAATTTCTGTTATTTATTTTACGCACTTTAAATATCGGGACACGTATACAAGGTTTTGACATATCATATCGACGCATCTATATATATTTTTTAGAATAACCATAGACACTCTATATGCTGTAATGCTGGAGTTAGCTATACAGGTTTGAGATTGATTATACAATAATATATATAGTTTGAGTTGTGATCGAGTCTGAGACATGTACACGGGTCACGATACGTATTAATTAATTCGAATATTATATATTAAATATTGGACTGCTAACTGTGGACTGTCAATATTGGATAATTAAAATGAATTAAAATATTGATTATAATATATGAAACTAAACAATTCTTCAAGTTTGCCACTTGATTTCATCTTAAACCTCATTTGTATCTTGACGATTACAATCTGCGTTCAAACTTTTCATGATCCTTGAAAACACCTCAATCGAGAGAATGAACCAACCGCACTTCATCTACGGAAGGAAAGATCTATGCGTATAGTTATGCACCTGAAAAACTCTCGAAAACTGAGTAAACGTTTAACACGTAGCTGTGCTAATTCCTTTAGTGTTATTATTACCAAAAAAAAAAAAATTTGGTAATCCCTTTCAAAGTAGCAAATTTTGTCACAGCTCCAGCAAGTCAACTTCGACTTTTTGTTCGAAACAATCTTATTAACACTTTGATATGTATATGTGCTCTTTTATTGTTACCGAAGAACCTTTCATATTCCACCATATTACCATCAACGGTTAATCATCTAAAAACACAATTCTCCTGAAACCACCTCGGATTGATAACTGATGATTCAGATATCGTAGCATTGAATGCAGATGAAACAGAAAAATGATAGATGGTCTAAACGGCCAAAGGTTTGATGATAAAGAAAGGAGTGTTGGAAGCGCTCAATAGAAAATTTAGTACCGAAAAGCAGATTATGCAAAAGTATGAAGGAAACCATGGACAAATCACAAGGACTAAACTTGCCTTCAAAGAATCCAAATAATTCAATGTCCGATGAAATCTTTAGAGAATATCTTACTCCGAAGTCATGTTAAAATCTTGCAAATTTTTTTTTCTTTCTTTCTTCATCAACCTTCGAACTTAGAAATTCCAAAATATCATCATAAATATCTTCGATATTTCTGAGGATATTTTCATAAATATTCTTGTCCGAAATTATTTACCTCTTCATGTTTTCTGTATTCCATTATATTGGAAACTTCTGTAAAATCTAAGTATAATTATGAATGAATTGTGGAGAAGTGTTGGGAATTGAAGCATGGGTTAGTATAATATAATGACGCTTGGCCAACGTGATTATATTACAGTAAGTCATGCTGAGTTTCTAGTGAAATGTGATGATTCAAAGACTATAACGTCATCATGCGCCATGTTACATAACTCTTTCATTCTAATTAACCTCTGAACATAACAAGAAAATATATTCTTGATAGTTCTATTCTCAGTGATTCTGGTAATTTGACAAATCAAATCGTGCTATTACGTTCTTTCTTGATTAGAACATTAAGTTCATTCGAAACTCCATACTTACGAATTCTGGACCGTTACTCGCTTTACTAGAGGTCGAGAAGAGAAGAAAAAGGCAAAGAGCTCCGAAACATAAGGAAAGATATAAAACCCTAAAACAACACATAAATTACAAACCGTGTATATCAATGTTTATTGCAACATAAAGACACGGGATAATTAAAAACATTATAACCCCAAGGGCGAAATAGGAGAAAACAGATTCCTCCGGTGGTAGTTGGAAAAGGAGAAGGATTGTTGTGATAGTAAAGATAAGGACAAGAATCAGAACTGGATTAAGCATTTTCAAAATCTTTTGAATTTGGGAATTTAGTATAGGAGTGGTGAAAACTAATGGAACAGAAAAGGTAAATTTATAACGGAAATATGAGACGTAGTAATCGAGACAGATCATCGCAATTAATTAAAGAGATCTTAACTTTCCTCAAATCTCAAAGAATCAAATCTTATAGATTTCTAAGATTTCTTTTGAATCCCTGGAATCCCGAAAATCAGCCTTAACTAGGTCAGAGAATAAGACAAATCTTTAATATCTCAGTTCACTACTTTGTGATAACTTCACTCGTACTCTTTACACCATCAATTTATTCTATCTATAATACTCGCTGATGATAAAACTCTATTTATCAACTCATATTCGTCATGAAAATATTTTTATTGTTAGCCATGACCACCTCACTAAAATTTCGGGACGAAATTTCTTTAACGTGTAGGTACTGTGACGACCCGGGAATTTCCGACCAAATTTAAACTTAAATCTTAAATGATTTCGACACGATAAGCAGAGTCTGTAATATTGAGTCTCGAAAATTTTAGAACTATTTCATAATACCATTTGACCGTTGACTATTTCCGACGATTCACAAACAAATAATTATAAATGTTCACCTATATATTTAAATATATATATAAATATATAATAAATTGAAATATTATTTGAAATATTATATAATTTAGTTGTTAGGATTAAATATATTTAAATTGAGTTTTAACACTCTGTACATAGGAACCCGAAATAATATCTGTATATGTTTATGTCGACAAATAAATATCTCGAATGATGACTACCAATATTATTAATATTTCGTATCCATGAATTCATATCCTTACCTTTATGTCAATTATCAATTTGTCATAATATATGTCAATTATCAATTTGTCACAGTATATTTCATTTACCCTTTTTTTTATTGATTCCATCCACTATCTATTATACATACATATACATATATATATATATATATATATATATATATATATATATATATATATATATATATATATATATATATATATATATATATATATATATGATACTTGTTGTATCAAAACTACTATCACTTGGCCTGACCTTTTTAATAACAGAACAAGCTTTATAGGATTCTGATTTAGAACTACATCTTTTGATTCTATAAAATATAATACTTGCTAACAGACAAAGATGTGAGACAAAACACCAACTATTTTTCTTCCTTTTTTCAAAAGCAATAAATCGTACAAATTGAACCACTTTACTAAAAACCATTCCAAACACAATACCATTTGCTTTGAATAATGATACATGTGAATTATTATTCAAATTTCTGTTAACAATCCTTATCTATCACTATCTACTCTACCTATCTATTAAAATACTATATCGATATATTTACATACGTACGTAATAGATATCGAAAACACCCACTTCACTTACTTATGTGGCAGATATAAAAACCACAAACTGAACACCTCACCTGCTCAATATCTGTTTCTGTTTCAGTCCGAGAACACACCCACATGACTGCTGCTACTATATGTCTTTTCTGTTTTAAGCCCATCAACCACACAAGTCTGAACAAGATCATTACTACTACAAATTGTTGCTATTGTTTCGATTTCAAATCACTAAACTCACATTCGGTTACTTTAAACGAACACCTGCAACTATCACCGTAATTTTTTTATTTCGGTCACCTGTTTTAACTGCTGCTATTTGAAAATAAAACAGAAAAGAAGAGAGGAACAAATATTCATATTATCCAACAAATTATGTATCGAAAATTCTATTCAATTTCATCATAAACTCAAACTTCATATCACTCAAATTATATACATCAACACTTTATATAATCAAATTCAGGTATAATAACATCAACATAACAATAGTAAATCATCAGGAAGTATAACCAATACCAGATTCATGACTAATTGATTCGAGTTCATCTTCGAGCTCGTCTTGATTCCTGGGTTGACACAATGACTTTCAGAATAAACTACACTTCGATTATGATCCTTTCTCGTTCACTCAAGCTTAGTGGTGCTTTAAACCGATCTGATATCAATCAAAGACTTTCAGATTTCAAAGTCAATGATTAAAACCGTTCCAATTCGTAGACTCTAAGGTGTTTATGGAACAATTGATTATTTACAAGAAATCTATGAGAGATTCTAAACACCTTTCACGAAGTAATCTATACCTGATACGCTTTTAAATTTCAATTTCTGATTTCCATATTCATAAACACCGTCGCCTCTGATTACACAACAAATTGGAGTTTGTTGTTTGTTCATAGCCTTGATTTCTTCACAAAACCCTTTGAGGGTGGATCCAGAAAACGATTTCATTTGAGCGTATTTTATGGAGATTAATCTGGGAGAATTAGGGTATCGGTCGAGTGAAGGAGGAAGAGTTATATGGCTAACCTAGAACTGGGGTTTCTTTTTCTTTTATAGCAGGCCATCAGTTGTTATTTTGTTTTGTTGGGCTTGCGAAGGAATGTTGGGCCACGGGTTTATAGTCCATCAATCTAATTTCCTGATCCATGATCAACAACATAAACACACATCATATTTACGGTCCGTGAATCCGAGGCCAACCCTACACTTGTTAAATGACGTCATATGTATTTTTACTACAAAATACAGTATGGTGAGTTTCATTTGCTCACTTTTTAATTGCTGTTGCAATATATATGTTTAGGCTGAGAATACATGCACTGTTTTTATAAATGCTTTACGAAATAGAGACAAGTGATTAAAAATAATATTCTGTGGATTGATGTGCTAGGTAATTTAGTTACATGTTATAAGAGCATGTAAGCGCGAATCCTAAAGATAGATCTATCGCGCTTAACACCCCCATCCTGTAGGCTGCACTAGACATAAGAACTAGTGGGCGGATGTTTAGTACTTCGAGGATTATTTATACACTTGCGAGTGTACATATCCATCTTTGCGAAGATGACTTATTATATTATTGTTAAGGTTGGTTACTGAGGCCTCAACATAAGCAGAACGGTTTTATACACTTGCGAGTGTACATATATTTATAAACGGAAATCTTGTGGTATATTAATATAATGAAATGATTATTATGATAAACCTATGAACTCACCAACCTTTTGGTTGACACTTTTAAGCATGTTTATTCTCAGGTATGAAAGAAATCTTCCGCTGTGCATTTGCTCATTTTAAAGATATTACTTGGAGTCATTCATGGCATATTTAGATCAGTACCTCGCAATGGGACAAGATGTTGATGATTTCGTCCAGGTGGATTAGGACGGGTTGCCACATCATTCTTAAGTCTAGACACGTTTTTCTGCATTTATTGCATAGATAGTGTACAGACGAATTCATATCTTAGCATATCTGTTACTGTACACTTTGCCTGACATCTTCCGAAGATTCCACCGTAATTTATGGGATCTTGGTATTATATATACATATGTATATTATGTATTGAAGAATACCAAATCTAAGTTCTATAATCTATTTCACATCAAAAATCATTTCCCTGATTACACAAGATGGATCACGTATCTAGTTCAAATTCCTTAGATTCTGACCGCTATTCCGATATGGATTTCCACTCGAGCTCCGAAAGTGGTGTGACCGGAATGAATCAACCAATTAGCCATCATCTATTCTGGATGAATTGGGGATAGGTTCGTAACCTACTTAATCATTGGAGACAAGAAGAAGGTGATCCCTTCCATCCACCACATTCACCTCTTGGAGAAGAACCTGAAGCACTTACCGGCGAACTTATTCGAAACACCCTTTTCTCTCTCATTTCCATAGTATCTCGTCACAATTATATACTATCTCAAATTCTGAATCTTATTCATCCGCTCGTTCGAACCGATAATCATCCCGGCGTGATTGAAGAAGTCAACGAGCTTCGCGCTCGCGTGACGGCTTTGGAGAATATGGTGCAAAGATTACAAGCATCACCAACAACACCAGTACCACTAACAACATCCACATCGCAAGCCTCAATACCACAAAAACTAGCAGCATCACCGGCATCAACAGTACCACCATCAACAACACCAACAGGATCATTACCACCACCAACAACCACATCCGCATCCCACACCTCAATATCACGTCTAAAATTTGTACTTCAAGCATCAACTTCATACGCACCATAGGTACCAAGGAGTACCAACAACAACAAACGATGAAGTATCGATTCATCACTTCATTGAAGAAATATTCTACAGAGAATATGTAGTTTCTAAATTTTTTTTTTTAGAGTTTACTTATTCTAGTTCTAACCATAAACCAGAAGAGTAGATGGACCGAAATGATAGAAGGAAGAGTAGAAACCCTGACAAGAATGGTGCTTGATTTACAAGTTAGACTTGTTATACAAGCGCCACCGGTAGTACCACCAGCATCACCATCAGTATCACCAACACCAGCAACACCTGTAGCACCACAAGCTACATCAGCTCTATAACCATCAACGGTATCGACACCACAAGCAACAACGAGTATATTATATCAACGAGTTATGAAATATTAACTCATTCCCTCTGAAGAATTTATATGTATATTTTATATATATAAATTTTGGAAACCATAATATATCTTTCATACTAAGCTATTACGTATGAAATTTTTGGGGGTAAGTACTACTCGGTTAATTCATATTACTAATATGCTATGATGTACATCCTTCGTTAATGACTTAACCATCGTTAACTACAATCTCTGTTTCAACTCAATGAATTCCATTTCATAATAAACCTAGTGTATTAATCAACTACATGTTTGATTTTACACTTTTATCTTCGATGTACTCGAAACTTTCTAGAAAACATCATTTATATCTTACGAAGTTCATAAGAATTCCAAGAGCACTAACATCATTCACCGAGGAAATATCAATAAAAATGAATAACGAAGTATTGATTCATAATTTCATTTACATTGAAGATATAATCCACGAAGATTACGAAATTTCTAAAGTTCTAGAGATTATTCATTTCTAGTTTCAGATAAAAATCAAATAGGCTTAATATGATATTAACTCATTAAATCTGTATTACATCTGAAGAAAATATACATAAATATATTTTCATAAAGACTGTAATAAAATTCTCTGGTACAAAATATTACTTGTGAAACTTTTAACGGGTAGGAAATACCCGAAAGATATATAAATTCACAATAAATATGTTACATTCTTCGATTTTGATTCAGCAAATCATCAACTATACTCACTACTTTCACAACGATATACATTCTTTCCTAGAAATCAATATTCTGATTTTTGAAAAATCAGAATCCAAGCCAAGATTTAACAGAAAATATCACTCTTAGATTCTTACATCTTTCAAATGCCATACTTTGAATTCAAAACTGTACTAGAACATCATATGTATACATATAACATTCATCTCTTAGAATTATGAGCTTTCATTCTGAAATTCTGAAAAGCAACCAGTCTATGAATTAATACTCTAAATGTTGAAAAAGCTGATGAAGCAGCAAAAACTGTAAACGACTTTAACAGTCAAAAGTTTGATGATAAAGAATAGTGTGTTGGCAAAGCTCAGAAAAGTTGGAACTGGAAAACAGATTGAGCAAACCATGAAGGAGGCTGTGGACAAATCACAAAGACTAAACCTGCCTTCAAAGAATCCAAATGATTCAGTATATGCTGAAATCATTAACGAATACCTTGCTCCTGACTCTAAACCTTTATGGACAAATCTTCTTTATCATCTTTCAATATTAGAAATTCTAAGATATCATCGTATCTTTCATTATAAATATCCTCAATATTTCTGGAGATATCTTCATAACTATTCTTATCTGAAATCATTTATCTCCTCGTGCTATCTGTGTTATATCATAAAGGAAACTGTTTTAGTTTCTAAATTCTGAAAAATTCGAATTTAAAATATGAATGTTTTTGAAGTAGTATTGGGAATTGAAGCATGAGTTAGTATAATATAACGACACTTGATCAACGTGGTTACATTACATTAAATCATGCTGACTTTCTAATGGAATGTGATAAAGGTTCACAGATCATACCCTCATCATGAACCATGTTACATAACTCTTTCATTCTATTTAATCTCTAAACTATTAAGAAAATATTTTTCTTGATGATTCGGTCTTTTCCGGATATTCTGGTAATTTGACAAATCAAATCATGCTATTACCTTTCCTTTCTACTTTGTATATTATGATCATTTGAAACGCCATACCTACGAATTCTGGACCATTATTCGTTTGACTTAAAGTCGGGAAGAGGAAACAAAAGTATGGGACTCTGAAATATAAGAGAAGAAATAAAACTCAACAACAACTCAGAAATTACAAACCGTGTATATCGATGCATATAGCAATATAAAGACACGAGAGAACTAAAAACACTATAAACCCAAGAGTATAGTAGAAGTAAATAGATTCCTCCGGCGGCAGATGAAAAAGAAGAATGACAGATATAAAAGTTAGGAGTATATCAAGTAACAGAACTGGATGGAGCATATTGACGAATGCTTTAAAGTAGGAATTGAGGGAGAAAAAATAGAAGGTGGGAGCTGTGAAAATAAGGAAACGAAGGGAGTAGATTTATAGTGAGATATCCGACAGAGCAATCAAAATAGATTATTGCATTTAACCAAAGAAGATCCTAATTTCCTTAATTACCGATGAACCAAATCTTATTGCGAAGATTTTCTTTTAAATCCCTTGAATTCCGGAAATCAACCGTGACTACGTCACCGATTAAGATGAACCTACATTTACTCATTTCACTCTTTTGTGATAACTTCACTCGTACTCTTCACAAAAATCAAATTGTTTTATCCATAGTACCCACTAATGATTAAACTTAAATTTCCAACTCATATGAGTCATGAAAACATACTTATTGTCATCCATGACCATCCCAATCAAATTTCGGGACGAAATTTCTTTAACGGGTAGGTACAGTGACGACCAGGAAATTTTCGACCAAATTTAAACTTAATCTTTATATGATTTCGACAAGATAAACAAAGTCTGTAATATTGAGTCTCAGAATTTTGGAACTATATTCATGTAATCAATTACCCTTTGACTATGCTCGACGATTCACGAACATTTATGTGTATATACTTATGTATATATAATATATAGTTATAATAATTGAAAACGTTAACAAAGTATTAGATGTATAATACTTTACATGAACGTATTTGTTTCAATATATGTTTAACATACTTATCGAATGAATTAAAAGATAATATCAAATGATTGAATTATCAGTTACATTGTGATATGATTACGAGCCTCTGTTGTGAGGTCCACATTAATTTAAGAAATCATTTCATTTTAACGGTATACGGAATAAATGGTAAAGTAATCTACGAGTGAGAACAAAGTGTCAAATAACGAGATTTAGACAAAAGTTAGTGGAGAACTAAATTTCATAATATTCTATTGATTTAGCTCCAAACGTGCGAAAACATTTTTCGATATGATAGAATTTAATTATTAAAATGTTTTGTTTAAATAACATAAATTGAATATATACAATATGTTGGAATATTAATTATTATAATTAGATATATAAATAACTTGCGACGTATATTTAAAACGTGTTTATGAATATTGAAAAATATATATATATATATATATATATATATATATATATATATATATATATATATATATATACATGATTTCAACTTAGTTAAGTAAACGATAGTAACACTTGTTTATTTTTGATTATATTTTCTTGTGGTAAAGATTTTAAATAATATTATTTAATATAACGATGATTTAAAGAAGCAAATGACCAAAACATTCGAACGTTAAAGTGACACTTCGAGTAATATAGTTTATTGATAATTTAAGTCTATATTTTGACAATGGTATGAGTTACGAAACGTAAAGTACAAGTTTTCTAAGCGTACGAAAGGATGTTCGAAAATCCGAAACTGAGACATAAACCGAGTATCAACGTACGACTCAACGGACCAAAAATTACAAGTTAACTATGTACATGAATATAATATAATATATATAATTAATATAAATTACATATATATATATATATATATATATATATATATATATATATATATATAATATGTCGACAAACAAGAAAACAAAAAAATTGTGAGCTGGATTTTGGGGCCATGCGATCGCATGGGAAATAGGCATAAAACCCGTGCGATCGCATGGGGGTCAGGAATCAGAATTCTTTTATAAATAGCTCAGGTTTCTGCCGAATCCATTACAATTCAATCTCTTTCTTTCTCTCAATATTTATATTTATTATTATTATTATTATTATTATTATTATTATTATTATTATTATTATTATTATTATTATTATTATTATTATTATAAATCTTATTATTATTATTAGTATTATTATACATAAAATACTACGACGAGGTTATGAGCACGATATTTCAAAATGAGTCTTTCGAGGAGGATAGAGCTAAGGAAATTATGAGTTATAGCTATGGAGGTTATGGGTATTGTTCGGGGGTATTGCTCGTGAGGTCAACCTAGCGTTTGTCATGTCCGTCACGTCTACGTACTTTTCTGCAATATTGAATCACAATATTGATACGTGAGCATTCATATCTTATCTTTTATAGTATTAATAGTGTATTCATGACTAGTGCTCGAGTATATATGTTTATGCATGCTTGTATGCTTTAATTTTGTCGTTAGATAGTTTATGATGAATCATGAATTTGATACATATGCTGCTGACATAAAGTATATGATATGCATCTCGTTGGAAAGCTATCGAAAAATTAATAACTTTTCATTTAGAAATCACGGGATTTCGATGAACGGATTAAAAGATATGGTCAACTGAATTATGGTTAACGTTAATTGAAATTGTGTTTGAAATTGTGAATTAATATTTAAACAACTTGTCTATGAGATTGATAAATTGGATTTTTAGATATTACTAATCGAGTAAATGAATTTCTATATAAGGCACGTTTTGTTTTGTTGATCAACAATTGTCAAAGTTGACTGTCTTATCATGTTTTAAAGCTTTATAAACACTATAATCTGATTTTACAAGTATTGGAAAACTATGTGAAATAATAAAAATATGTTCGATTGCCATGATAATTCAAATATAATATAGCTCTTGAAATAAATAATATTTTGAGTTTGATAAACTATAAATTCTTTCAATTATCAAGACTTATATTATGTTAATAAACATGTATAGATTTAAAGATCATATTGGGTCAGGTTGACTTTTGAGATTACTTTTATTAACTTTTGCATGTCGGTCTCGAGCATTAGGATTGTGATACACTATGACCCAACCTAGCTTATTAGACATGTATTGACCAACATATGTTCTCTAGGTTGAGATCTACGATTATTTTGCATTTCGAGTTTCGGTCACATTTCGGTGAATGACCTTATGTGCTGCTAAGGTGAGTTTCATATGCTCCCTTTTTAATTGCTTTTGCAATCTATATTTTTGGGCTGAGAATACATGCACTTTATTTTAAACACAATGGATACAAGTACATACTAAATTCTACACCGAGTTTGAACCGAAAATTCCTTAGCTTTGGTAACTAGTAACTACCGGTTATAAGAACTGGTGGGCGCGAGTAGTTATATATGGATCCATAGGGCTTGACATTCCCGTCCGTTCCAGGTATAGAAACCCTAGCCTGAACTATAAAGCGGACGTATGCTATTTGAGTTAATACACGTTGGATTGCGTGTATTATACATGTTGGTTGCATGTATGTTAAAATAGGGGTACTTATTATATATACGTTAAGTTTAGCTACCAGGGTGCTCAATTTTGTAGAATCCTTTGATAAACGTTTCGGATGAAACAACTGAAATCTTGTGATCCACCTTTATATACAGATTATGCGCAACATTAAAACTATGAACTCACAACCTTTGTGTTGACACTTTTAAGCATGTTTATTCTCATATTCCTAGAAGTCTTTCGCTGTTTGCTTATACGTTATACAAGCTATGTGCATGGAGTCATACATGCTTTATTCGAGAAAACTTTGCATTCACAAAATCATCACCATGTATCTTATTTTGACTGCATTGAAAATGAATGTATTATGGTAAACTATTATTTACGGTGATTGTATATATGTAGAAATCATCAGATGTTGAAAACCTTGAAAATTGATATTCATTTATGTTAGGACCCCGAAGTTGTATAGTGTTAATGTGAAATAAGCTTAAATGAAGGTTCCTTAGAAGAGGGCTATATAAGGAACCTAAGTAGTCCAAATTAGATAGCCATTGCATTGTAACTGAGTTCTAGAAGCTGTGGAATGTAATTTGTACCGATTCTCTCTCTTACTGAATCTCCTTCTCACCTACTGAATCTCATTCTATCTTATCGTTTCTCTCAATCTCAACATGATCTGACCTATCATTTGGTATCAGAGCTTCCAGAGAGTGATATTACATCACTAGATTGATCCAGAGATTGAAGATTACAGAATCTGAACACTCTCGGTATTTTGAATCAGACTCAGTATAATCGAATATGATAATCTGACGTTCAGATTCCTGTGATAAGTTCAGCGAAGGTGTATTAGGTTGATTAGAAAGAGTTTTGATCATCATCATAGCTTTTTAACATCAATTATGGAGAATCAAGTTGATTTTTAGAGTTTGTGGCTAAAACTCTCGGTATTCATCATTTCTAGCTTGATTTTATAGTTAAGTAAAGATTTGAGGTTTCAGTTGTGATCGTGAGGTATTTAATCACATTTCTGATGGTTTAATTTCATCAATTCTTCAAGTTTTGAAGATTTGATACACATTCGGTATCGTAACTGCCATACCGAATCTGCTTCAAGTTAATAATTCTAATTCAGTGTTGCAGACTGTGGTGTGTTTGTGATTCTATCACATTCGGTTTGTTCATACGCAGCTAGTTGGTGTGATTTGGGAAAGGATTTGTTTGAAATTCTAAGTTTTCATACTTAGACTCGGTATTGTCAACTGCTACAGTAGACATTCGGTATTCAATACATTCGGTATCTTTGTTATTTTGTGTGATACTAATGTGTTTCCTTGTGCAGCAAGGTTACAGAATCTAATTCAAAGGGATTGAATTGTGTTTGAACTTCATATTCATACAGAATCTGACTACCGAGTCAGATACCGAATCTGAATCTCTGTATCACTGAATCTGGGTGTGTTACTTGTATTCCTGATCAGTTTCTGTTACAGAATCTAGTTTACCGAATCTGCTACAGTACAGAATCTGTACCGAATCTGCTACAGTGCCGAATCTGTTACCGAATCTGACATTCTTGTTAGATTGTTGTGATTTTTCATCTTAGATTTGTGTAATACCCAATCTTTACCGAATCTACCTCATTTTCAAGATTTCTACTCAAGATACTTTGATCATTGGATCAGATTCCCGTCCTCCAGTGTTGTTTGATGGCAAGTACACTCAGTGGCTTCACCGTATCACTCAGTACATAGACTACAAGGGTGAGAAAGTAAAGTACATATGGGCTTCTCTGAGAGATGGTCCAGTTGTAGATTATCATCCGGATACTGGTATGCCAATTCCAGTCTATGAACTGTCTGGTGATAAACGTGAGAGAGCTCAGGGTGACATAGAGGCAAAGAACATTGTTATGCAAGCTATCCCGTATGAATTGTTTGAAAATGTTGATAGCAACACAACAGCAAAAGATATATGGGATGAGATCAAACGACAGCAAGAAGGTTATGACATGTCAGATGTTACTAAACTGAATAAGGCTCTGGGATTTTATGAAGACTTCAAGCAGGAACCTGATGAACCACTCAAGGATACCTACCGTCGTTTCAATGGTGTTCTCAATGAGTTAAAAAGGTGCAAGATCATAAAAGTAAATGCTGAAGTTAACATGAAATTTCTCAAAAAGCTCAATGTTGATTGGCTTCCTTATGGAACCATTGCTCGATCAACCAAAGAGATTGATAAGATGACTATTCATGAGCTTGTTGGAGTTTTTATGCATTACCAACCTGAAGTGTGTAAACTTCAAGAACGAAGGAAAGAGTCATCTCCAAGTGATCCTCTTGCTCCCATTGCCAAAAAGAAGAGCAAATCATTTATGACTTTCAAAAGCTTGTCCAAGAAAGAGCTTGTTGAAGATTTAACTGATTCTGAACAATTGAATCTGTCTGATGTTGATGATTCTCACCTTGAATTAGTCAAGATGGCAGTCATGTTCACAAAAGCCTTGAACAAATACAAATTCAAAGGCAAATCAACCAATCAATGCAAGAATTCATCATCTTCCTCGTACTACAAGAAAGTTGTTCAGTCAAAACAACAACGTGCTGATGATTCCAAGAAGGATGATTCAATCTGTTTCAATTGTGGCAAAGCTGGTCATTACTCTCGTGAATGTAAAATTGTAGTGACCCGAACTTTTCCATGTTTATATATATAAAATGAAATTGATATTTATATGATTAAGTATTTCCAACATGTTAAGCAATCAAACTTGTTAAGACTTGATTAATTGAAATAGGTTTTATGTAGACAATTGACCACCCAAGTTGACCGGTGATTCACGAACGTTAAAACTTGTAAAAACTATATGATGTCATATATATATGTATATATATATATATATATATATATATATATATATATGTATATATATATATATATGTATATATATGTATATATATATATATATGTATATATATATATATATATATATATATATATATATAGTTAACATGGTATTATGATAAGTAAACATATCATTAAGTATATTAACAATGAACTACATATGTAAAAACAAGACTACTAACTTAATGATTTCGAAACGAGACATATATGTAACGATTATCGTTGTAAAAACATTTAACTGTATATATATCATACTAAGATATATTAATATATCATAATATCATGATAATGTAATAATTTAATATCTCTTTAGATATAATAAACAATGGGTTAACAACATTTAACAAGATCGTTAACCTAAAGGTTTCAAAACAACATTTACATCTAACGACTAACGATGACTTAACGACTCAGTTAAAATGTATATACATGTAGTGTTTTAATATGTATTCATATACTTTTGAAAGACTTCAAGACACTTATCAAAATACTTCTACTTAACAAAAATGCTTACAATTACATCCTCGTTCAGTTTCATCAACAATTCTACTCGTATGCACCCGTATTCGTACTCGTACAATACACAGCTTTTAGATGTATGTACTATTAGTATATACACTCCAATGATCAGCTCTTAGCAGCCCATGTGAGTCACCTAACACATTTGGGAACCATCATTTGGCAATTAGCATGAAATATCTCATAAAATTACAAAAATATTAGTAATCATTCATGACTTATTTACATGTAAACAAAATTACACATCCTTTATATCTAATCCATATACCAATGACAAAAAACACCTACAAACACTTTAATTCTTCAATTTTCTTCATCTAATTGATCTCTCTTAAGTTCTTTCTTCAAGTTCTAAGTGTTCTTTATAAATTCTATAAGTTCTAGTTTCATAAAATCAAGAATACTTCCAAGTTTGCTAGCTTACTTCCAATCTTGTAAAGTGATCATCCAACCTCAAGAAATCTTTCTTATTTATAGTAAGATATCTTTCTAATACAAGGTAATACTCATATTCAAACTTTGATTCAATTTCTATAACTATAACAATCTTATTTCGAGTGGAAATCTTACTTGAACTTGTTTTCGTGTCATGATTCTGCTCCAAGAACTTTCAAGCCATCCAAGGATCCTTTGAAGCTAGATCTATTTTTCTCATTTCTAGTAGGTTTATCCACAAAACCTGAGGTAGTAATGATGTTCATAACATCATTCGATTCATACATATAAAACTATCTTATTCGAAGATTTAAACTTGTAATCACTAGAACATAGTTTAGTTAATTCTAAACTTGTTCGCAAATAAAGTTAATCCTTCTAACTTGACTTTCAAAATCAACTAAACACATGTTCTATATCTATATGATATGCTAACTTAATGATTTAAAACCTGGAAACACGAAAAACACCGTAAAACCGGACATACGCCGTCGTAGTAACACCGCGGGCTGTTTTGGGTTTGATAATTAAAAACTATGATAAACTTTGATTTAAAAGTTGTTCTTCTGGGAAAATTATTTTTCTTATGAACATGAAACTGTATCCAAAAGTCATGGTTGAACTCAAAGTGGAAGTATGTTTTTCAAAATGGTCATCAAGACGTCGTTCTTTCGACTGAAATGACTACCTCTTACAAAAATGACTTGTAACTTATATTTCCGACTATAAACCTATACTTTTACTGTTTAGATTCATAAAATAGAGTTCAATATGAAAACATAGCAATTTTATTCACTCGAAACGGATTTAAAACGAAGAAGTTATGGGTAAAACAAGATTGGATATTTTTTTGATTGTTGTAGCTACGGGAAATATTGTAACAATTCTATACAAATCATATCCTAGCTAACTTATATTGTATTATACATGTATTCTAATATATTATGTAATCATGGGATACCATAGACACGTATGCAAATGTTTTGACATATCATATCGACCTATCTATATATATTATTTGGAACAACCATAGACACTCTATATGCAGTAATGTTGGAGTTAGCTATAAAGGCTTGAGGTTGATTCCAAAAATATATATACTTTGAGTTGTGATCTAGCCTGAGACGTGTATACACTGGGTCGTGGATTGATTCAAGATAATATATATCAATTTATTTCTGTACATCTAACTATGGACAACCAGTTGTAGGTTAGTAACGAGGACAGCTGACTTAATAAACTTAAAACATCAAAATGTATTAAAAGTGTTGTAAATATATTTTGAACATACTTTGATATATATCTATATATTTGTTATAGGTTCGTGAATCGACCAGTGGCAAAGTCTTACTCCCGACGAAGTAAAAATCTGTGAAAGTGAGTTATAGTCTCACTTTTAAAATCTAATATTTTGGGATGAGAATACATGCAGTTTTATAAATGTTTTACGAAATAGACACAAGTAAACGAAACTACATTATATAGGTGAATGATCGAAGCCGAATATGCCCCTTTTGCTTGGTAACCTAAGAATTAGTAAACCGACCTACTAATTGACGCGAATCCTAAAGATAGATCTATTGGGCCTAATGAACCCCATCCAAAGTACCGGATGCTTTAGTACTTCGGATTCATTTTTATCATGTCCGAAGGATTTCCCGGAATGATAGGGGATATTCTTATATACATCTTGTTAATGTCGGTTACCAGGTGTTCACCATATGATTGATTTTTATCTCTATGTATGGGATGTATATTGAAATATGAAATCTTGTGGTCTATTATTATGATTTGATAATTTATAGGTTAAACCTATAACTCACCAACATTTTTGTTGACGTTTTAAGCATGTTTATTCTTAGGTGATTATTAAGAGCTTCCACTGTTGCATACTAAAATAAGGACAAGATTTGGAGTCCATGCTTGTATGATATTATGTAAAAACTGCATTCAAGAAACTTATTTTTGATGTAATATATTCTTATTGTAAACCATTATGTAATGGTCGTGTGTAAACGGTATATTTTAGATTATCATTATTTGATAATCTACGTAATGCTTTTTAAACCTTTATAGATAAAATAAAGGTTATGGTTGTTTTAAAAATGAATGTAGTCTTTGAAAAATGTCTCATATAGAGGTCAAAACCTCGCAACGAAATCAATTAATATGGAACGTTTATAATCAATATGAACGGGACATTTCAGTTGGTATCCGAGCGTTGGTCTTAGAGAACCATAAAATTGTATTAGTGTGTCTTACCGAGTTTGTTAGGATGCATTAGTGAGTCTGGACTTCGACCGTGTTTTTCTTCAAAAACGATTGCTTAACATTTTTTTCCTTGTTGGAAACTATATATTATTAACATGTAAATATTATGTGATATATTAATCTCTTAATGTGTTTGATATTGTGTGATAGATGTCTACCTCTAGTACAAATCTCATTGATTCACCTAATAATAATGAAGAGTCGAATATATTTTGGGAAGATTCACAAATTCCCGAAGAGGAACCGGAAGAGGATTAACCGGAAGAGGATTAACTGGAAGAGGAAGAACCGGAAGAAGAGGAATCAGAAGAGGAGGAATCAGAAGAGGAGGAACCAGAAGAAGAAGAGGTTCCGGAGGAAAAAATATTGATACCTATAGTAAATTGATTAAATAAAAGAAAATCCCCAACCAACGGACCAAAGTTAATAATGGTCAATGGTGTTTCCGCCGAGGAAGCAAAATATTGGGAAGATTACCAATTTTCTGATGAATCGGATCCCGATGAGGATTCCGATGATGTTATAGAAATTACCTCGACCCAATTTAATAAAGCGAAAGAAAATAATAAGGGAAAAGGTATAACAATAGAGAAACCCGATTCCAACCCCGATGAACTTTATATGTATCGGCAACATCCGTATTTCCTAAAATGTAACAATGACCCGGGAACCTCTAAACCACCAGATTTTTCTAAACCATTATGGAAAACGACGGCTCGTATTAGAGGAATTTCATGACCCATCCTAATCCATCTGAACGAAGTCCATATCGATTATAAACGATTCACAATAGTTGATTACATCGCGAGGTACTTGACCTCTATATGATACATTTTACAAACATTGCATTCGTTTTTAAAAGACAAACTTTCATTACATCGAAAGTTGACAGGCATGCATCACATTTCATATTATATCAAACTATCAGCGACTTAATAATAATCTTGATGAACTCAACGACTCGAATGCAACGTCTTTTGAAATATGTCATGAATGACTCCAAGTAATATCTCTAAAATGAGCAAATGCACAGCGGAAGATTTCTTTCATACCTGAGAATAAATATGCTTTCAAGTGTCAACCAAAAGGTTGGTGAGTTCATTAGTTTATCATAATCATTCATTTTCATCATTTTAATAGACCACAAGATTTTCATTTACAGTTCTCATAAATATACGTCCCATGCATAGAGACAAAATTATCATTCATATGGATTGAATACTTGGTAACCGACATTCACAATATGGATATAAGAATATCCCCATCATTTCGGGATCCTCCTTCGGACATGATATAAATTTCGAAGTACTAAAGCATCCGGTACTTTGGATGGGGCTTGTTGGGCCCGATAGATCTATCTTTAGGATTCGCGTCAATTAGGGTGTCTGTTCCCTAATTCTTAGATTACCAGACTTAAAGGGGCATATTCGATTTTGATCATTCAACCATATAATGTAGTTTCAATTACTTGTGTCTATTTCGTAAAACAGTTATAAAAACAACGCATGTATTCTCAGTCCCAAAAATATATATTGCAAAAGCATTTAAAAAGGGAGTAATGAAACTCACCTAATGTATTTTGTAGTAAAAATACATATGACGATATTGAACAAAAGTAGGGTTGACCTCGGATTCACGAACCTATATCATTTACATATATATTAACACATATAATTGGAATCGAACAATTTGATATATTATATTTTCAGTTATATGTTATATATATTTATTTTTGTAAACTTAGTAATATTTATACACATAGTTATATCAATCTATATATATATTTGTAATTGATATTATATCAAAAATCGATAATTTGTTATATGTAATACTAATATACTTATGTAATACTAATTTAATTATGTATCAAATCTGTTTTTGTATATTTAAAATTAATATTAATAATAATAAAAAAAATCATGTTACTAATAAAAATAATAATAATAGTAATAATATTTATCGATATCACCTAGTAATGACTAAAGTGATAATAATAATAGTCTTATCATAAATTTTTACATAATAATAACATCAATTAATAACAATAACTATAATAATAATAATAATAATAATAATAATAATAATAATAATAATAATAATAGTAATAATAATAATAATAATAATAATAATAATAATAATAATAATAATAATAATAATAATAATAATAATAATAATAATAATAATAATAATAATAATAATAATAATAATAATAATAATAATAATAATAATAATAATAATAATAATAATAAATTTTGTATTGAAATCTACCTTCAAAAAGCCTTTAAAAAAAAAATACCCCAAGTCAGGCTCGAACCCTCGATCTCTCGCTATACCCACAACACACTTAACCATTCATCTATTCCAATTTCTCTGAAATAATATCACCTAATTATGTATATCATTCGTTCTTTCATTTTCTGCTTATTCTTCTTCAAAAAAAAAAAAATCAAGGCCGAAGTTCGAACCCAGGAACCTTTACTTAATCCCAACACTCTTCACCGTCCTTGTACTTCTGCGTTTCTATTTTAATATCACAAACGTACCCATATAATCCGTATATATTTGTCTCTTCTCCTTCTTTTTTGTTCATCATCTTTTGTAACCTTCGGTCTTGTTTCAGCCTCAATAAACAATAATATATGGGTCGCGGCCCAAAGTCTAACGCAAACCCATTCTATTTATTCAATCATCGATCCACTAGTTTGATAGAATATGTTTAGTAGAAGAAAAAGCAAGAGGACCGTCGGTGGTGGTGATTTAATTAGATAAAGTTATTCAGCTAGCAGCTTATTCGTTAACCATCATCTTCACATCATCATTCTTACGATCATAACATCGTCGTTATCATCCTCATCATCGTGTATCATAACCTTTATGTTATACGCATCATCTCATCAATCATCTTTTCATTCTACGTCATCAATCTTATCACCCCGGAATTATTATTATTAACTATACTAAAGTCCATTAAGATTTAGAGAATCCAATATAATAATTCAAGTTGCTAATAGTTCGGCCAAGTTGATTTGTAACAAACATTTACATTCTTCCAAAAAGAAGTATAAGTAGTGGTGACTTGTTTAAAGTTGTCGACCACTAAGAATGAAAAGGAGACATGCGCTAGTAATTTCATAATACATATATACCTTCATCATTCTTGCATCTTCTTTAATGTAAAACAGCCCATCACCATTATCGTCTTCATATCGCAAGTCACATAAAATCACCATCCCATCTTCGTATTCATCCTAAACAGAACCTAATGGTAGTTGGATAGTAGCTGTAACAGCAGCATTGAAGCATCGATTCATGAACAAGAACACTTCATCGTTGCAGTGAAACAATTGAACACGGATTGAATTACTTGCAGCCTTTTGGCTGAAGATCGATCATAAAAAAAAATATTAAAAAGGTTGCAGCGGTTGGGAACAAAAGAAAAAAAAATTTAAAAGGTGGTGGTTATGGAGGTTAGTCTTCGACGGATAGCAGTGGGGTGGTGGCTTAACGAATAGGAACATGAAAGGTGATCATAGTGAAGTTTATGGGTGGTTAAAGGTGAGTTCAAAACAGGAATAAAATTGGTTGATAGCAATGGGTTTACTTTTCTTTATGTTCAAAATGTGTAAGGATGTATGTAATATATCTATAGAGTTAGAGAGAGAGATAGTAGATGAAGATGGTGGTTTCGTTTTATAGGAAAAAAGACGGGTGTTACCATGTATCACATTTATATAGAGAAGGTGATGAAAGTGATATGGTTCGGTGGTAAACAGAAAATTAGGAGATGCTATAGCAATGGTGATAATGCACATATATGCATGTATATGAAATATTCTCCGTAAACATTTGTTAGTGGGGAGAAGAAGTAAGGGACATAATCCAAACACAGTAAACAAAGAAATATCATTTAGTAATAGTAAAGCCATCATAATAGTTGTCAGCATATTATTGACACAATTATCAATTCTAGTGAGATAGAAACAAAACTCATATAGTGGAGGCATCAATCACATGCAATTAGTCAAAAGAATAACAACTAAAAAGTTGATTAGATTTATAACTGATTTCGCCTAATTATTATCTCTTTATTTTATTTATTTTATATTTAAATAATCTTAATAATTAATAATTTTATTAATAATAATAATAATAACATCAAAATAATACTAATAATAATAATAATGATAAGAGTAATAAATGTTAATTTTAATTATAATACAAACTAATCACAACTAAATTATAATTTTAATCATTCTTGTAATAATATCTATATTTAAAAATCTTTATTTTGATAATCATAACCTTAAAATTATTTAGAATTTTGATATTTATAATTATAACAATTTAGTTCTTACAACTAAATCATATATTATTTCAAATTATATTTCAAATTAATTTATATATTTATATATATATATATATATATATATTTTTAATATATATTTATCTATTTACAGATAGTTGTTCGTGAATCGTCGAGAATGGTCGAAGGTCAGTTGAGTATAAGAAGACAGTTCAAAGTTTTTGAGACTCAACATTACAGACTTTGCTTATCATATCGAAATCATATAAAGATTAAGTTTAAATTTGGTCAGAAATCTCCGGGTCGTCACAGTACCTACCCGTTAAAGAAATTTCGTCCCGAAATTTGATCGTGGTCGTCATAGCTAACATCAAAAATGTTTTCATGACAAATTTGAGCTGATAAAGAGAGTTTTATTACTGTTGAGTAATATAGTTAAGATAATTCGATTACTCGAAGAGTACGAGTGAAACTATCACTAAATAGTGAAATGAGAAAGACATGTTTCATCATAATTTTTGACTAGTCATGGTTGAATTCCGGAATTCAAGGGATTTAAAAAAAATCTTCGAAATCCGAAAGATTTGATTCTTCGGCGAATAAGGAACTTAAGATATCTATAATTAAATACGGTGATCTGCCTCAATTACTCTGTCTGATATTCCCATTGTAAGTTAAACTTTTTCCGTTCCATTATTTTCCACCATTCTCATTTCCTATACTTTAATTCATATTTCCAAATCATCAGTCAATATGCTTAATCCAGTTTTAATTCTGGATATAATTCCGACTTTCATATCAATCATTCTCCTTTTTCATCTACCACTGGAGGAATCTGTTTTCTTCTACTTCGCCCTTGGGGTTATAGTGTTTTTAATTCTCACGTGTCTTTATGTTGCGATAAACATTGACATACACGGTTTGTAATTTATGTTTTATTATCGGCTTTATATCCTCCTCTATATTTCAGAACTCCATGCTCTTGTTTTTCTCTTCCATCCATTAAGCACATCAAGTAATGGTCCAGAATTCGTGGTATGGAGTTTCGAATGAACTTAATGTTCTAAGTAAGAAAGAACGTAGTCGCATGATTTGATTTGTCAAATTATTAGAATCACTGAGAATAAAACTATCAAGAATATATTTTCTTGATATGTTCAGAAGTTAATCAGAATGAAAGAGTTATGTAACATGACACATGATGACGTTATAATCTGTGAATCATCATGTTCCATTTAGAAACTCAGCATGACTTACTGTAATATAATCACGTTGATCAAGTGTCATTATATTATACTAACTCATGCATCGGTTCCCAATATTACTTCAATAACATTCATATTTTAAGCTCGAAAGTTTACAGAATATAGAAACTAACAGTTTCTATATGATGTAACACTGATAGCACGAAGAGATTAATGATTTCAGATAAGAATAGTTATGAAAATATCTTCAGAAATATGGAAGATATTTATAATGAAAGATACGATGATATCTTGGAATTTTCTAATATCAAAGGATGGTGAAGAAAATTTTTCCGCAAGAGTTTAGAGTCAGAAGCAAGGTATTCGCTAAAGATTTCATCAGAAACAGAATCATCAGAATTCTTAATGTACAAGTTTAGTCCTTGTGATTTGTTCAGAGACTTCTTCGTAGTTTGCTCAATCAGTTTTTCATTTTCAAACTTTTCTGAGCTTTTCCAACATACTATTCTTTATCATCAAACTTCCGACGATTAAGGTCGTTTACAGTTGCCTGCAATTTTCTGCTGCTTCATTCAGAAAGTTCAATGTATTAATTTGCAGAATGGGTGCTTTTCAGAATGTCAGAATGGAAGATCATAGTTTTAAGAGATAAATGTTATATGGATACATATAACTATTGATGTGGAACGTTGCGAGACTCACAATACAGATTTGCTGATTCCCGATAATTGGTATGGCAATTCTTGTTACAAGATGCGGATGAGTACATGATGAGACTTCAATAGATAAATTTAGTGATTTGTCGGAGAGATTTAAACCAAGGAGCAACGAGGTTGCTGATACGTCTGCTGGTAATATGATGGAATATCAAAAGTTCCCCGGTAACAATAAAAGAGCACGCATATATATCAAAGTTATAATAAGGTTGTTTCGAACGAAAAGTCGAAGTTGACTTGCTGGAGCTGTGACAAAATTGGCTAATTTGGAAAGAAATTGCAAAGTTATTTTCGGTAATAGTAATGCCAAAGGAATTAGCACAGTTACGCGTTAAACGTTTACTCAGTTTCTGAGAGTTTTTCAGGTGCAATACTATATGCATAAATCTTTCCTTTTGTAGATGAAATGCGGTTGGTTCATCCTCTCGATTAAGGTGTTTTCAAGAATCATGAAAGGTTTGAACGCGGATTGTAATCGTCAAGATACAAATGAGGTTTAAGATGAAATCAAGTGGCAAACTTGAAGAATTGTTTAGTTTCATATGTTATAATCAATATTTTAATTCATTTTAATTGTCCAATGTTGATAGTCCTCAGTTGATAGTCCACAGTTAGCAATTCATTAATTCATATATAATTATATATATAGTATTCGAATTAATACGTATCGTGAACCGTGTACATGTCTCAGACTCGATCACAACTCAAAGTATATATATTATTGTAGAATCAACCTCAACCCTGTATAGAGAACTCGATCATTACTGCATATAGAGTGGCTATGGTTATTCCAAATAATATATATAGATGCGTCGATATGATATGTCAAAACCTTGTATACATGTCCCGATATTTAAAGTGCGTAAAATAAATAACAGAAATTAAATGACGATAAATAAAATGAGTAAAGTAAATAACAGAAATTAAATGACGATAAATAAAATTGCGAGAATTAAAATTGCGATAATTAAATTGCGATAAATAAATTGCGATAATTAAAATGTAATACGGAATTAACAGTTAGCTAGGAACAGTTAGCTAGGATTTTGTTAGCGTGAATTCTTAACAATATTCCTTATAGTTAATTTGTCTGTTTCTAACAAATTTTATTTTGTCAAATGTTTTCTTCATTATGCCACTTATTGGATTCTGATAGATCAAAATCCAAATATGAAATTTTAATGAAAATGGTTATTCTGTGGTGAACGAATACGTATGTCTGTGGATGTAAGTAGGATAGTAAATGATCGTCGAATCAGATTCGAAGAATGTACAGTGTAACTTATTAATGTGGAATCTAAATATTCCTCGGGTATTACCTACCCGTTAAAATATTTTCACCATTAAAAGTTTGTACGAAAGAATTTTTAATTACAATCTTTATGAAAAAATACATATACCTATATATTTTCTTCAGATGTAATCATGGATTTAATGAGTCAATATGATATTAAACTCATTTGATTTTTGGTTGGAACTAGAATAAATAATCTCTAAAACATTAGAGATTACATAATCGCCGTGAAGAACGAAGATAATAGATGTACAACGATACGTAGAACGATGATTATACTCGAGGTATAGAATGAGATGTTGAGGCATGGATTGTTGATGATACTGGTGCTGTTACTGATGGTACTGTTGGTGCCGGTGATGTTGTTGAAGCTGGTAGATTTTGCACCATATTCTCCAAATTGATTACTCGAGCGCGAAGTTTGCTAACTTCTTCTATTATTCCGGGATGATTGTCGATCAGAATGAGCGGATGAATAAGGTTTAGAATTGTGGATAGAATATAATCGTGGTGAGATATTCGTGAAATGAGGGTGAAAATGGTGTTTAGGGCTAGTTTGCCGATAAGTGTTTCAGGTTCATCGCCAAGAGGTAAATTCGGTTGGTGAAAAAGATCGCCTTCTTGGCATTTCCATTGATTAAGTCAACTATGAACCCATCAGATGAATTGGGGATGGATGATTGGTTGATTCATTCTGGTGACACTGCTTTCGGAGCTTAGGTGAAACTCCATATTGGAATAGTTGTCGGAATAACTATCGGAATAGCTATGGAAATCTGAGGGACTCGAACTGGTTGCAGGATTCATCTAGTACGATCAGATGAAGGATTTTTCGATAAGAAATAGATTATAGGATGTAGATTAGTACCCTGTAATACATAATTTACATATGCATATATAATACTAAAATCCCATAAGTTACGGAGGAATCTACGGAATATGTTAGGCAAAGTTAACAATAACATATACGCTATGATATGAATTTATCTATACACTGTCTATGCAATAGAGGCAGTAAGACGTGTCTAGACTTTAAGGATGATAAGAAAATAATTTTTTTTTACACTAATGATAAGAAAAACTTTTGACATGCAGACACGGTTGAAGTCCAGACTCACTAATGTATCCTAACGACTTATCAGTTATACACACTAATGCAGACCTGGTTCGCTACGACCATCGCTCTGATACCAACTGCCAAGACTCGTCCTAATCCATCTGAACGAAGTCCATATCGATTATAAACGATTCACAATAGTTGATTACATCGCGAAGTACTTGACCTCTATATGATACATTTTACAAACATTGCATTCGTTTTTAAAAGACAAACTTTTATTACATCGAAAGTTGACAGGCATGTATCACATTTCATATTATATCAAACTATCAGTGACTTAATAATAATCTTGATGAACTCAACGACTCGAATGCAACGTCTTTTAAAATATGTCATGAATGACTCCAAGTAATATCTCTAAACTGAGCAAATGCACAGCGGAAGATTTCTTTCATACCTGAGAATAAACATGCTTTCAAGTGTCAACCAAAAGGTTGGTGAGTTCATTAGTTTATCATAATCATTCACTTTCATCATTTTAATAGACCACAAGATTTTCATTTACAGTTCTCATAAATAAACGTCCCATGCATAGAGACAAAAATATCATTCATATGGATTGAATACCTGGTAACCGACATTCACAATATGCATATAAGAATATCCCCATCATTCCGGGATCCTCCTTCGGACATGATATAAATTTCGAAGTACCAAAGCATCCGGTACTTTGGATGGGGCTTGTTGGGCCCGATAGATCTATCTTTAAGATTCGCATCAATTAGGGTATCTGTTCCCTAATTCTTAGATTACCAGACTAAAAGGGGCATATTCGATTTCGATCATTCAACCATATAATGTAGTTTCAATTACTTGTGTCTATTTCGTAAAACAGTTATAAAAACAGCGCATGTATTCTCAGTCCCAAAAATATATATTGCAAAAGCATTTAAAAAGGGAGTAATGAAACTCACCTAATGTATTTTGTAGTAAAAATACATATGACGATATTGAACAAAAGTGGGGTTGACCTCGGATTCACGAACCTATATCATTTACATATATATTAACACATATAATCGGAATCGAACAATTTGATATATTATATTTTCAGTTATATGTTATATATATTTATTTTTGTAAACTTAGTAATATTTATACACATAGTTATATCAATCTATATATATTTGTAATTGATATTATATCAAAAATCGATAATTTGTTATATGTAATATTAATATAGTTATGTAATACTAATTTAATTATGTATCAAATCTGTTTTTGTATATTTAAAATTAATATTAATAATAATAATAAAAAATCATGTTACTAATAAAAATAATAATAATACTAATAATATTTATCGATATCACCTAGTAATGACTAAAGTGATAATAATAATAGTCTTATCATAAATTTTTACATAATAATAACATCAATTAATAACAATAACAATAATAATAATAATAATAATAATAATAATAATAATAATAATAATAATAATAATAATAATAATAATAATAATAATAATAATAATAATAATAATAATAATAATAATAATAACAATAATAATAATAATAATAATAATAATAATAATAAAAAATTTTGTATTGAAATCTACCTTCAAAAAGCCTTTTAAAAAAAATACCCCAAGTCAGGCTCGAACCCTCGATCTCTCGCTATACCCACAACACACTTAACCATTCATCTATTCCAATTTCTCTGAAATAATATCACCTAATTATGTATATCATTCGTTCTTTCATTTTCTACTTATTCTTCTTCAAAAAAAAAAAATCAAGGCCGAGGTTCGAACCCAGGAACCTTTACTTAATCCCAACACTCTTCACCGTCCTTGTACTTCTGCGTTTCTGTTTTAATATCACAAACGTACCCATATAATCTGTATATATCTGTCTCTTCTCCTTCTTTTTCGTTCATCATCTTTTGTAACCTTCGGTCTTGTTTCAGCCTCAATAAACAATAATATATGGGTCACGGCCCAAAGTCTAACGCAAACCCATTCTATTTATTCAATCATCGATCCACTAGTTTGATAGAATATGTTTAGTAGAAGAAAAAGCAAGAGGACCGTCGGTGGTGGTGATTTAATTAGATAAAGTTATTCAGCTAGCAGCTTATTCGTTAACCATCATCTTCACATCATCATTCTTACGATCATAACATCGTCATTATCATCCTCATCATCGTGTATCATAACCTTTATGTTATACGCATCATCTCATCATTCATCTTTTCATTCTACGTCATCAATCTTATCACCCCAGAATTATTATTATTAACTATACTAAAGTCCATTAAGATTTAGAGAATCCAATATAATAATTCAAGTTGCTAATAGTTCGGCCAAGTTGATTTGTAACAAACATTTACATTCTTCCAAAATGAAGTATAAGTAGTGGTGACTTGTTTAAAGTTGTCAACCACTAAGAATGAAAAGGAGACATGCGCTAGTAATTTCATAATACATATATACCTTCATCATTCTTGCATCTTCTTTAATGTAAAACAGCCCATCACCATTATCGTCTTCATATCGCAAGTCACATAAAATCACCATCCCATCTTCGTATTCATCCTAAACAGAACCTAATGGTAGTTGGATAGTAGCTGTAACAGCAGCATTGAAGCATCGATTCATGAACAAGAACACTTCATCGTTGCAGTGAAACAATTGAACACGGGTTGAATTACTTGCAGCCTTTTGGCTGAAGATCGATCATAAAAAAAAATATTAAAAAGGTTGCAGCGGTTGGGAACAAAAGAAAAAAAAATTAAAAGGTGGTGGTTATGGAGGTTAGTCTTCGACGGATAGCAGTGGGGTAGTGGCTTAACGAATAGGAACATGAAAGGTGATCATAGTGAAGTTTACGGGTGGTTAAAGGTGAGTTCAAAACAGGAATAAAATTGGTTGATAGCAATGGGTTTACTTTTCTTTATGTTCAAAATGTGTAAGGATGTATGTAATATATCTATAGAGTTAGAGAGAGATAGTAGATGAAGATGGTGGTTTCGTTTTATAGGAAAGAAGACGGGTGTTACCATGTATCACATTTATATAGAGAAGGTGATGAAAGTGATATGGTTCGGTGGTAAACAGAAAATTAGGAGATGCTATAGCAATGGTGATAATGCACATATATGCATGTATATGAAATATTCTCCGTAAACATTTGTTAGTGGGATGAAGAAGAAAGGGACAGAATCCAAACACAGTAAACAAAGAAATATCATTTAGTAATAGTAAAGCCATCATAATAGTTGTCGGCATATTATTGACACAATTATCAATTCTAGTGAAATAGAAACAAAACTCATATAGTGGAGGCATCAATCACATGCAATTAGTCAAAAGAATAACAACTAAAAAGTTGATTAGGTTTATAACTGATTTCGCCTAATTATTATCTCTTTATTTTATTTATTTTATATTTAAATAATCTTAATAATTAATAATTTTATTAATAATAATAATAATAACATCAAAATAATACTAATAATAATAATAATGATAAGAGTAATAAATGTTAATTTTAATAATAATACTAACTAATCACAACTAAATTATAATTTTAATCATTCTTGTAATAATATCTATATTTAAAAATCTTTATTTTGATAATCATAACCTTAAAATTATTTAGAATTTTGATATTTATAATTATAACAATTTAGTTCTTACAACTAAATCATATATTATTTCAAATTATATTTCAAATTAATTTATATATTTATATATATATATATTTTTTTTTGAATATATATTTATCTATTTACATATAGTTGTTCGTGAATCGTCGAGAATGGTCGAAGGTCAGTTGAGTATATGAAGACAGTTCAAAGTTTTTGAGACTCAACATTACAGACTTTGCTTATCATATCGAAATCATATAAAGATTAAGTTTAAATTTGGTCAGAAATCTCCGGGTCGTCACAAGGAACACCGTATATTCCTAGAAAATTAGGAAAACGAACCAAGTTCGAAGAAGAAGAAACCAGTGATTCAGATTAGAGGGTTGTAATCATGTTGTGTATTATATGTATTGTAGTGTGCTTGTACTTTTATGTTCTATGTAAAAATTGCTTGTATTGTTTGTTAATTATCTTTTACGAATCTAATCCTTGTCTATTTTACAGTATAAAAACAAAATGGACGTTGAGGGTAGACAACCGAATATTTTAGAAGATCTACTAGAGGATATGATTGAGGAAATCTTGTCTAGAGTCGGTCAGAATTCATCAGCACAATTAATTATGGTAAAATTAACTTGTCAAACATTTGAAAGACTTTCCAGAAATGCCTTAGTTTATAAAAGGCTTTCCTTTGATAGGTGGGGTATATCACATTGGGGAGACCGTAAGTTACGCCGTGTTTTCTTTAAAGCGTCAAATGCGGGGAACCCAAATGCAATTTTGTGCTACGGGTTAAGAACCTATTTTGACTCAACATATCCCAACATAGGATTTCGTGAATTAGAAAGAGCTTCTAACATGCAACATAAAGAAGCATGTTATGCTTACGAGTTAGTGATGTTCGCTTCTTACCAAAGTGAGAAAAAGAACATCGGATTGCAACTTTTAAATAAAACCTTCCCACAAGTTACGGATTTAGTAGTTAGGGTGAGAAACAAGGTTTTTAGATTATTACGGGGCTGTTGGACATTACGAAACCCTCGTCCTTTTGACGACATTACAACATGCTGCCTAGCCAATGGTCATAACGGTTATTTTCCACAAGACCAAGGATGGGAAGTCGTCTTAGTAAAACCAGAATGCAGGACTTGTTTCTGGACTTATGAATTACGTGTCATTATTTCTTTTGCTGAGCAACTTGCTTATTAACTAGAATTGCCTTTATAGCTGCCGAGTAGTAAAGTTATTATGTGCTATATTTCATCCTATATGTATTATAGCGGTATTGTAAGTTTGTAAAATATTTTGTATAAAGTTTGAACACGAAATATTATTGTAATAAGTTTTTCATATAGAAACGTAGTAGTTGAGTTGTATAGTAGCTAGTAAGTATGAACTTAACGTAGTAGTTGAATATAAACTATAAAATGCTAATATGAAGAAAAAGCTTTTATAAATAAGTTCATATAATGCTACGAGATACTATTGACTATTCTTAAATTCTATATGATTAACTCAATTCTTTTGGCTATTTTTGAAGGAAATGGCACCGGAGACTCGTCAGAATTTGAACATGAGCGAGAAAGACTTCCGTGTTTTCCTTGCAGCAAACATAGCCGCAGTACAGGCTGCGATGCAAAATAACAATAACTCTGGATCTAGCAGTAGAACTAATTCCACAAGAAATCGTGTAGGATGCTCCTACAAAGAATTCACTGCCTGCAAACCTTTGGAATTTTGATGGAACCGAAGGACCAATTGGATTGAAACGGTGGACCGAGAAAGTCGAATCGGTGTTTGCCATAAGTAAGTGTACTGAAGAGGACAAAGTTAAGTACGCTACGCATACCTTCACAGGTACGGCGCTAACATGGTGGAATACCTATCTCGAGCAGGTAGGACAAGATGCTGCTTACGCACTACCGTTTTCAGCATTCAATCAATTGATGCACGAGCAGTATCGTCCCAGAAACGAGGTCAACAAGCTCAAGGTAGAGCCTAGAGGATTACGAACGCAAGGTTTCGATATCACCACGTACGAATGACGATTCATCGAATTGTGCCTATTGTGCCCCAGAACGTTCGAAGACGAAGAAGAGAAGATCGACGCATTTGTAAAAGGGTTACCGGAAAGGATTCAAGAAGATGTGAGTTCACACGAGCCCGCCTCCATACAAGAGGCAAGTCGAATGGCTCACAAATTAGAGAACCAGATCGAAGGAAGGATTAAAGAGCAGACGACTGAAGAGGCTAACATGAAACAAGTCAAGAGAAAGTGGGAAGAAACCAATGACAAGAGTCATCAATACAACAACAAAAATCACAACCACAATCGCAATAACTATCGCAACAACAATCGCAACAATAACCGCAATCCTAACAATAACTACAACAAACATCCCAATAACAACAACAACTACAACAACCATTTTAACAACAATAACAATCCCAACAACAACCTCAATAACAACAACGGCAACAAAAACCAAAAACAGCTATGTCATAGGTGTGAAGAAAATCATCAGGGGTTTTGCACGACATTTTGCAACAGGTGTAAAAGAAATGGTCATAGCACGACAAAGTGTGAGGTCTACGGACCAAGGTTTTACAGAACTAAAGGAACAAATAATGTCGGAACAAGTAATGCCGAAACGAATAGTGTCGGAGCAAGTAATACCAACGCTGTTTGTTATAAATGTGGAAAACCGGGCCACATTATTAGAAATTGCCCGAATCAGGGGAATACTAATGGGCAGGGCTGTGGAAGAGTTTTCAATATTAATGCGGCAGAAGCACAGGAAGACCCGGAGCTTGTTACGGGTACGTTTCTTATTGACAATAAATCTGCTTATGTTTTATTTGATTCGGGTGCGGATAGAAGCTATATGAGTAGAAATTTTTTTGCTAAATTAAGTTTCCCATTGACGCCTTTGGATAGTAAATTTTTACTCGAATTAGCAAACGGTAAATTAATTTCAGCAGATAATATATGTCGGGATAGAGAAATTAAACTGGGTGATGAAACGTTTAAGATTGATTTAATACCAGTCGAGTTAGGGAGTTTTGATATAATAATTGGCATGGACTGGTTGAAGAAGGTAAGTGCAGAGGTCGTTTGTTACAAAAATGCGATTCGCATTATGCGTGAAAAAGTAAAAATTTTAATGGTGTACGGAGAAAAGAACAACGCGAAGTTAAATCTTATTAGTAGTTTGAAGGCGCAAAAACTAATAAGAAAAGATTGTTACGCCATTCTAGCACACATCGAGGAAGTTAAACCTGAAGAAAAGAACATCAGTGTTGTTCCCATCGCAAAAGACTTTTCCGATGTATTTTCGAAAGAATTACCGGGATTACCCCCACATCGATCCATTGAATTTCAAATAGACCTTGTACCAGGAGCTGCACCAATAGCTCGTGCTCCATACAGACTCGCACCCAGCGAAATGAAAGAATTACAAAGTCAATTACAGGAACTTTTAGAGCGTGGTTTCATTCGACCAAGTACATCACCATGGGGAGCTCCGGTTCTATTAATCAAGAAGAAAGATGGTACATTCAGGTTATGTATTGACTACCGAGAGTTGAACAAACTTACCATCAAGAACCGTTACCCATTACCGAGAATCGACGACTTATTTGATCAACTACAAGGCTCGCCTGTTTATTCGAAGATCGATTTACATTCTGGATATCATCAAATGCGGGTGAAGGAGGATGATATTCCAAAGACTGCTTTTAGGACGCGTTACGGTCATTACGAGTTTATGGTTATGCCGTTTGGATTGACTAACGCACCAGTTGTGTTCATGGACCTCATGAACCAAGTGTGTGGGCCATATCTTGACAAGTTTGTCATTGTTTTCATCGATGACATACTTATTTACTCGAAGAATGATCAAGAGCACGAAGAACATTTGAGAAAAGTGCTAGAGTTGCTGAGAAAAGAAAAACTGTACGCTAAGTTTTCAAAGTGTGCATTTTGGTTAGAAGAAGTTCAATTCCTCAGTCATATAGTGAATAAAGAAGGTATTCGGGTGGATCCAGCAAAGATTGAAACCGTTGAAAAGTGAGAAACCCCAAAAACTCCGAAACACATACGTCAATTTTTAGGACTGGCTGGTTATTACAGGAGATTCATCCAAGATTTTACCAAAATAGCAAAACCCTTGACTGCATTAACGCATAAAGGGAAGAAATTTAAATGGAAGGATGAACAAGAGAAAGCCTTTCAATTATTGAAGAAAAAGTTAACTACGGCACCTATATTGTCATTACCTGAAGAGAATGATGATTTTGTGATATATTTTGACGCCTCAAAGCAAGGTCTCGGTTGTGTATTAATGCAACGAATGAAGGTAATTGCTTATGTGTCTAGACAATTGAAGATTCACGAGCAGAATTATACGACGCATGATTTGGAATTAGGCGCAGTTGTTTTTGCATTAAAGACTTGGAGGCACGACTTATATGGGGTCAAAAGTATTATATATACCGACCACAAAAGTCTTCAACACGTATTTAATCAGAAACAACTGAACATGAGGCAGCGCAGATGGATTGAATTGTTGAATGATTATGACTTTGAGATTCGTTACCACTCGGGGAAGGCAAATGTGGTAGCCGACGCCTTGAGCAGAAAGGACAGAGAACCCATTCGAGTAAAAGCTATCAATATAATGATTCACACTAACCTTACTACTCAAATAAAGGAGGCGCAACAAGGAGTTTTAAAAGAGGAAAATTTAAAGGATGAAATACCCAAAGGATCGGAGAAGCATCTTAATATTCTGGAAGACGGAACCCGGTATAGGGCTGAAAGAATTTGGGTACCAAAATTTGGAGATATGAGAGAAATGGTGTGAGGACCCGTCCTTATCCCCCTGGACGAAGTCATCAACATCTGGTCCCATTGCGAGGTACTGTCCTAAGTATGCCATGAAGGACTCCAAGTAATGTCTTTAAAATGAGCAAATGCACAGCGGAAGATTTAATTCGTACCTGAGAATAAACATGCTTTAAAGTGTCAACCAAAAGGTTGGTGAGTTCATAGGTTTATCATAACAATCATTTCAATATTTTAATAGACCACAAGATTTCATGATCATAAACATAATACACTCGCAAGTGCATGTAAAGCATTCTAAGTGGTTGAGCACTTGGTAACCATACTTAACATTTAATCACGTCGCATATTCCCTTTATTATGAAATCTCACTACACCGTACCAAGTGTAGTCACCGAAACGAAGTACTGTGCAACCGTTGAATACTGGTCGTCCAGTCCGGTTGGGGTTGTCAGGACCGATAGATCTATCAACAGGATTCGCGTTTACAATACCCATGTAAATAGTAGTTACCAAGCTACAGGGAAGTATGCCAGTGGTACAACTCAACGTAGAATATATTTTTAAGTACTTGTGTCTATTTCGTAAACATTTATAAAAGCAGCGCATGAATTCTCAGCCCAAAATTATATATTGCAAAAGCAATTAAAAAGGGAGCAAATGAAACTCACCATACTTTATTTTTGTAGTAAAAATACATATGACGTCATTTAACAAGTGTAGGGTTGACCTTGGATTCACGAACCTATATCATTTATATACATATTAACACATAAAATTGAATTCGAACAGATTTATTAGTGAATGTTATCTTTAATAACTATATTTATTATATCTATTTTATATATTTTGAATAACTAGTAAATATTTATATATTAAGTTATTTTAAGTTATATCTTTATCTTATATGTATCTTAATTAATATTATATAAAAATAACTAATAACCTTTTATTAAAAAAATAGTATATAATATTGGTATAGTTATTATGTAATAGCTATATATTTTTTTTTATATAAATATCTTTTATTTGTTAAAATAATAATAGAAATGTTAATACTAATAATAATAATAATAATAATAATAATAGTAATAATAATAATAATAATAATAATAATAATAATAATAATAATAATAATAATAATAATAATAATAATAATAATAATAATAATAATAATAATAATAACTACCTCAGAAGAAGAGTTCCAAAAATTAAACTGCCACAGTCTGGGATCAAACCCCAGACCTATCACTTAACCACTCACACTCTTAACCATTGTTCCGCCCATTCGTTTCTGTTTTAAGTCACTGAATAACTTTTATAATCAAAGTAACTATCTATTTCTTCTTCTTCATCACTTATCATCATCAAGCTAAGGCATCACCAAGTGGTCATCATACCACCCCGTCATTAATATCATCATACACAATATCATCATAAGTTTACATACCACATTATTTTCATCTTATGTGTTATACCGACACCATTATCATCATTTTTTTTATATCGATTCACCCGCAGAAGCCCAAGAGAGGCCCAATCTCAGCAGCCCAAGTAACATGTCATTTGTATTATTAAAAGCCCAATATGACATGCCCAGAAGTCCACTGACTAATCCCTAAATGATCAATTAGCCCTTTACTTGAGGAGTTCTGTTTTATAACCGATTGAAAAAAAACGGCAGTAAACACAACCACTTGCTCGTTTACAGATCAATCATCAAATACATATAAACACCTTCTTCTTTGTTCCCAAGTATTATCCATCATCATGATTGTTATTAATTCCTTAACATCGTTATCTTTATTTTGTTAGTCATCAACATCAACGTTTTATCATTGCTACTGTATCATCACAGTAACAACTTGGACTGTATTGAAGTCGAACAGAAGCAGGTTTGGGATTACATGTAACATGTAATTATATTTATTGTCATAGTTTAAAATTCGTTTCCCTTTATGACTCACACATAAACTTTAACAGCTGCCATTCCACCAACAACCATAAAACCAAACATTTATATGACCCACATACAATAAACTATGTTTGTTTAATCTGTGACCCACATGTTTGTTAAATAAAACAAAAAAATATTGTGTTTCGGTTGGCTTTGGTTTGTTTGACAGAGTACAGGAAGTGTAGCAGCAGCAACAAATAATACTGATGATGATTTTATGTGGTTTTGTTGTGGTCATCGGTTATAAAATAAAAGGAAATTGAATATCAACTTTGAAGATGGGTTGTTCGAACCAAATAAGAAACGCGAGCAGGTAAGGGGTTTGGGTTTTTGTTGCATAGACACATACAAACAAACAAGATCGAATAAAGTGTTGCTCTAAGTGGGGTTCGAAGTTGAGTAGAACAGACAACACTTAAATAGCAGCAGATTTAATGAGAGAGGTAAGAGATAGGTGATTGTGTGATGATTTAGGGAGTCAAGTGGTGGTGTTTGCGTGTGTTTGCACCTGCAAAACAGAAAAACCGAAGTGGGTTTAATGAAGGTGGTTGTGATGTGTGTGAGACCGGATCATAATGCAAAGGAGAAACATATAGATAGTTTACATGGTGGTGAGTTGGTATTTGATAGTGGTGTGTGTTCTAAATAGAGAAGGTGGTATTCGATAGAAAAGATGAAAGAAGGAAAGAAGAACTAATGTGATATTTCCCCACATCTATATGTGTATATGTTAGTGCATTTATCTAGGTGAGAAGATAAATAGAAAGAAAGAGATAGAAGGAAAAAGATAGAAGGAAAAAGATCGGTAACAGAAAGTTATTTATGATGGAACTAGACACAGTAAAAGAGGGTGAGGATTGTCAACATATGCACACATATATCCTATATAAGAATATAACTTAATAATTGATTATAAAGAAGTAATATAATAATAATAATTTGGAATACTCGTGAATCTTAATTGATATATGTCACCGACAGTTTTTCCCATATTGCTATTTCGTGCTCCATTGCTAAACATTTACGGATAAAAGTCTTCAGAAAAATCCCAAATTTTAAGATTAATTATCTTTAATTAATTCAGTCTTTATGGTATAAAATTCGGTCATTGACTATTAAATAAAATTTACATTAATTATTCACTCCCAACCCCAAGTAAAAATATAAAAAGTCTTTAAATTCAACAAATGATTCCTAAATACATTTTTAATAAATCTATAATTTGTAAAACTCATTTTCGGATCATCGTTTATTTCAAAATCACATACGTTCGATTTTAACTTGTTTAATATTGATCGAATGGTAAATGAGTGTAACCGTCGTTTACTAAATAGATTCGATATTATTCACTTTCAATATACTATATATATACATTTTAATTAACAAATTTTATTTACATAATTGACTAAACTAATTATATATTTTTAACCAAATAAATTTAATATTATTATATATTTACAAATAATATTCATATATTATATATATATATATACACATATTTATTTGTAAATAGTTGTTCGTCAATCGTTGGAAATGGTCAAAGTTCAATGGAATATATGAAACGGTTCTAAATTTTTGAGACTCAACCTAACAGACTTTTCTTATCATGTCAAAAATATTAAGTCTTATAGAGAGTTTGGTTTAAAATTAGTCGAAAATTTTCGGGTTGTCACAGTACCTACCCGTTAAAGAAATTCCGTCCCGAAATTTAATCGAGGTCGTCATGGCTAACAATAAAAATGTTTTCTTAACGAATATGAGTCGATAAATAGAGTTTTATTATTATTGAGTAATATGGATAAAACAATTCGATTACGCGAAGAGTATAAGTGAAGTTATCGCAAAGGATTGAAAAATAGAAATAGAAATTCGTCTTATCTTTTGACGTAGTCATGGTTGATTTCCGGAATTCAAGGGATTTCAAAGTAAATCTTCGTTATCTGTATAAGATTTGATTCGTCAGTGATTAATGAAATTAAGAGATCTTTACTTAAATGCGGTCATCTGCCTCGATTGCGCTATCGGATGTTCCCATTATAAATTTACCTCTTCCGTCTTATTATTCTCACCATTCCTATACTTTCTTCCTTGATTCATACTTCTAAAGATTGTAAAAATGCTTAATCCAGTACTGATCCTTGGCATTCTTCTGACAATCACTTCTGTCTTCCTCCTTTTTCATCTACCACCGGAGGAATTTGTTTACTTCTACTTCGCTCTTGGGATTGTTCTATTTATAATTCTCTCGTGTCTTTGTATTGCTATACGCATTGATATACACTGTTTGAAATTTTATGTTGTTGTCGTGCTTATATTCTCCTTTATATTTTTAAGCTTCATGCTTTTGTTTTCTTCTTGACTCATAGTAAAGCGATCAAGACGTCTCGGATTCGTAGATATGAAGTTTCAAATGATCATAATATACTATGCTGAAAGAAAAGGTAATAGCACGATTTGATTTGTCAAATTACAAGAATATCCATAAAAGATAGAACTATCAAGAAAATATGTTCTTGATATATTTAGAGGTTAAATAGAATGAAAGAGTTATGTAACATGGCACATGATGCGGGCAAGGTCTGTGGACCATCATCACGTTCCATTAGAAATTTAGCATGACTTACTGTAATATAACCACGTTGGCCTGACGTCATTATATTATACTAACTCATGCTTCAATTCCCAACACTTCTCTAGGAAATCATTCATAATTTAAACTCGATGGTTACAGAATATAGAAACTAAAATAGTTTCTTTTATGATGTAATATAGATAGCACGAAGAGATAAATAATTTCGGACAAGAATAGCTGTGAAGGTATCCTCAGGAATATCGAAGATATTTATAACGGAAGATACGATGTTATCTTAGAATTTCTAAGTACCTGCAAAGAATTGAAATAAGTAGGAAGCAAGATATTCGTTGGAGATTTCGTCAAGTACAGAATCGTCTGGATTCGTTAAGTACATGTTTACTCTTTGTGATTTGTCCACAATCTCCTTCATGGTGTGCTCAATTCGATTTTCAGTACCAAATTTTCTATCGAGCGTTCCTAACACTTCCTTCTTTATCATCAACTTTTGGCCATTAAGACCATCTACAACATGCTGCTTCGTCAGCATTTTCAAAGTTAACGGATCTGGGTCATCAGTTATCAAATCGAGGTGGTTTCAGGAGAATTGTGTATTTAGATGATTAAACGCTGATGGTAATATGGTGAAATATAAAAGGTTCTCTGGTAACAATAAAAGAGTACGCATACATTCTGAGGTTGTAATAAGGTTGTTTTGAACGAAAAGTCGAAATCAACTTGCTGGAGCTGTGACAAAATTTGGCCATTTTGGAAAGGAATTGCAAAGTTATTTTGGGTAATAATAACACCAAAGGAACTAGCACAGGTATGTGTTAAACGTTTACTCAGGTTCTGAGAGTTTTCAAGTGCGTAACTATATGCATTAATCTCTCCTTACGTAGATGAAGTGCGGATGGTTCATCCTCTCGATTGAGGTGTTTTCAAGAATTATGAAAGGTTTGGACGCAGATTGGAATTGTCAAGATACAAATGAGGTTTAAGATGAAATCAAGTGGAAAACTTGAAGAAATGTTCAGTTTCATATGTTATAATCAATATTTTAATTCATTATAATTGTCCAATGTTAGGAGTCCAGAGTTCGTAGTTCAATAATTCATATATATATATACGATAATCGAATTAATTAATATGTATGGTGACCCGTGTACCGGTCTCAGACTCGATCACAACTCAAAGTATATATATATTTTGGAATCAACCTCAACCCTGTATAGCTAACTCCCAACATTACTGCATATAGAGTGCCTATGGTTGTTCCGAAATATATATATAGATGGGTCGATATGATATGTCAAAACCTTGTATACGTGTCCTGATATTTAAAGTGCGTAAATTAAATAACATAAATTAAATAACGATAATAAATTGCGATAATTAAATTGCGATAAATAAAATGTAATCAGTTAGCTAGGAACAGTTAGCGTGGATTCTTAACAAAATTCTTCTCATAATTAAATTGTTTGTTTCTAACAAGTTTTATTTTGTCCAGTGTTTTCTTCATTATGCCACTTGTTGAATTCTGATAGATCAAAATCCAAATATGAAATTGAATGAAAATGGTTATTCTGTGGTGAACGGATACGTATATCAGTGGTTGTAAATAGGATCGTAAATGACTATTAGATTTAGAAGAATGTACAGTATACTTATTAATGTGAAATCTGAATATTCCTCGGGTATTACCTACCCGTTAAAATATTTTCAACATTAACAGTTTGTACGAAAGAATTTTTAATTACAATCTTTATGAAAATACACTTACATATATATTTTCTTCAGATGTAATATAGATTTAATGTGTTGATATGATATTAATCTCATTTAATTTACTGTTAGAATGAGAATATATAATCTCTAAAACATTAAAGATTACATAATCGTCATGTCGAACGAAGGTAACTGATGTAGAACGATTCGTAGAACGATGATTATACTCCAGGTACAGAATGAGATGGTGAGGCATGGATTGTTGAAACTTAGGTTATTTGTGGTACTGGTACCGTTGGTGCTGAAGCTGGTGATGTTACTGGTGTTGGTGATACTGCTGGTGCTTACAAATTATGTATCGTGCTCTCTAAAGTTAATACTCGAGCTCGGAGTTCTCTAACTTCTTCTACTAACCCTGGTTGGTTATCAGTGTGAGGTAAAGGTCGGATATCTTCTCTAGTTCCATTAATGGTAGTCTCAAGACAAAAAATTCTTGCAAAAAGGGTATAAACGGTGTTGCGAACGGGTTCGCCGGTTAGCGGGTCAAGTACTCCAAGGTTAGGTGGTAGATTCGGTTCATGATATGGAGTACCTTCTTCCCTTCTCCATAGGGTGAGTATGTCGCGAACCCACCCCCATTTTCTCCAGTAATCACGGTAGTTGATTGGTTGGTGTGCTCCTGTCACGCTGTCTTCGGAGTCAGAGGAACTTGGTCGATTCGTAGAGGCCATCTTACGCGATCTCAGAAAAGATTTTTGGTATGAAGAGTTTAGTGACAGCAATTGATAGTTGGATGGTATTCTCAATGCATCATATTCATAGATATATATAGTACCAGATTCCCCTAAATTACGGAGAAATTTACGGAAGATATCAGGCAAAGTCTATCGTAATAGATACGCTAAGATATGATTTAGCAGATACGCTAAGATATGAGTTTTGTCTATACACTAATCATGCAGTCAATGCAGTAAGATGTATCTAGACTAAGAATAATGAGCAGGTAATTTCCTAAAGATGATAAACAGATGATTTCCGACAAAAATGATAAGCAAAACTTTTGACATGCAGATACGGTCGAAGTCCAGATCCACTAATGCATCTAAACAACTATCAATTAGACACATTAATGCAAGACCTGTTTCGCTAAGACCACCGCTCTGATACCACCTGTGAGGACCCGTCCTTATCCCCCTGGACGAAGTCATCAACATCTGGTCCCATTGCGAGGTACTGTCCTAAGTATGCCATGAAGGACTCCAAGTAATGTCTTTAAAATGAGCAAATGCACAGCGGAAGATTTAATTCGTACCTGAGAATAAACATGCTTTAAAGTGTCAACCAAAAGGTTGGTGAGTTCATAGGTTTATCATAACAATCATTTCAATATTTTAATAGACCACAAGATTTCATGATCATAAACATAATACACTCGCAAGTGTATGTAAAGCATTCTAAGTGGTTGAGCACTTGGTAACCATACTTAACATTTAATCACGTCGCATATTCCCTTTATTATGAAATCTCACTACACCGTACCAAGTGTAGTCACCGAAACAAAGTACTGTGCAACCGTTGAATACTGGTCGTCCAGTCCGGTTGGGGTTGTCAGGCCCGATAGATCTATCAACAGGATTCGCGTTTACAATACCCATGTAAATAGTAGTTACCAAGCTACAGGGAAGTATGCCAGTGGTACAACTCAACGTAGAATATATTTTTAAGTACTTGTGTCTATTTCGTAAACATTTATAAAAGCAGCGCATGAATTCTCAGCCCAAAATTATATATTGCAAAAGCAATTAAAAAGAGAGCAAATGAAACTCACCATACTGTATTTTTGTAGTAAAAATACATATGACGTCATTTAACAAGTGTAGGGTTGACCTTGGATTCACGAACCTATATCATTTATATACATATTAACACATAAAATTGAATTCGAACAGATTTATTAGTGAATGTTATCTTTAATAACTATATTTATTATATCTATTTTATATATTTTGAATAACTAGTAAATATTTATATATTAAGTTATTTTAAGTTATATCTTTATCTTATATGTATCTTAATTAATATTATATAAAAGTAACTAATAACCTTTTATTAAAAACAAAATAGTATATAATATTGGTATAGTTATTATGTAATAGCTATATATATTTTTTTATATAAATATCTTTTATTTGTCAAAATAATAATAGAAATGTTAATACTAATAATAATAATAATAATAATAATAATAATAATAGTAATAGTAATAATAATAATAATAATAATAATAATAATAATAATAATAATAATAATAATAATAATAATAATAATAATAATAATAATAATAATAATAACTACCTCAGAAGAAGAGTTCCAAAAATTAAACTGCCACAGCCTGGGATCAAACCCCAGACCTATCACTTAACCACTCACACTCTTAACCATTGTTCCGCCCATTCGTTTCTGTTTTAAGTCACTGAATAACTTTTATAATCAAAGTAACTATCTATTTCTTTTTCTTCATCACTTATCATCATCAAGCTAAGGCATCACCAAGTGGTCATCATACCACCCCGTCATTAATATCATCATACACAATATCATCATAAGTTTACATACCACATTATTTTCATCTTATGTGTTATACCGACACCATTATCATCATTTTTTTTATATCGATTCACCCGCAGAAGCCCAAGAGAGGCCCAATCTCAGCAGCCCAAGTAACATGTCATTTGTATTATTAAAAGCCCAATATGACATGCCCAGAAGTCCACTGACTAATCCCTAAATGATCAATTAGCCCTTTACTTGAGGAGTTCTGTTTTATAACCGATTGAAAAAAAACAGCAGTAAACACAACCACTTGCTCGTTTACAGATCAATCATCAAATACATATAAACACCTTCTTCTTTGTTCCCAAGTATTATCCATCATCATGATTGTTATTAATTCCTTAACATCGTTATCTTTATTTTGTTAGTCATCAACATCAACGTTTTATCATTGCTACTGTATCATCACAGTAACAACTTGGACTGTATTGAAGTCGAACAGAAGCAGGTTTGGGATTACATGTAACATGTAATTATATTTATTGTCATAGTTTAAAATTCGTTTCCCTTTATGACTCACACATAAACTTTAACAGCTGCCATTCCACCAACAACCATAAAACCAAACATTTATATGACCCACATACAATAAACTATGTTTGTTTAATCTGTGACCCACATGTTTGTTAAATAAAACAAAAAAATATTGTGTTTCGGTTGGCTTTGGTTTGTTTGACAGAGTACAGGAAGTGTAGCAGCAGCAACGAATAATACTGATGATGATTTTATGTGGTTTTGTTGTGGTCATCAGTTATAAAATAAAAGGAAATTGAATATCAACTTTGAAGATGGGTTGTTCGAACCAAATAAGAAACACGAGCAGGTAAGGGGTTTGGGTTTTTGTTGCATAGACACATACAAACAAACAAGATCGAATAAGGTGTTGCTCTAAGTGGGGTTCGAAGTTGAGTAGAACAGACAACACTTAAATAGCAGCAGATTTAATGAGAGAGGTAAGAGAGAGGTGATTGTGTGATGATTTAGGGAGTCAAGTGGTGGTGTTTGCGTGTGTTTGCACCTGCAAAATAGAAAAACCGAAGTGGGTTTAATGAAGGTGGTTGTGATGTGTGTGAGACCGAATCATAATGCAAAGGAGAAACATATAGATAGTTTACATGGTGGTGAGTTGGTATTTGATAGTGGTGTGTGTTCTAAATAGAGAAGGTGGTATTCGATAGAAAAGATGAAAGAAGGAAAGAAGAACTAATGTGATATTTCCCCACATCTATATGTGTATATGTTAGTGCATTTATCTAGGTGAGAAGATAAATAGAAAGAAAGAGATAGAAGGAAAAAGATAGAAGGAAAAAGATCGGTAACAGAAAGTTATTTATGATGGAACTAGACACAGTAAAAGAGGGTGAGGATTGTCAACATATGCACACATATATCCTATATAAGAATATAACTTAATAATTGATTATAAAGAAGTAATATAATAATAATAATTTGGAATACTCGTGAATCTTAATTGATATATGTCACCGACAGTTTTTCCCATATTGCTATTTCGTGCTCCATTGCTAAACATTTACGGATAAAAGTTTTCAGAAAAATCTCAAATTTTAAGATTAATTATCTTTAATTAATTCAGTCTTTATGGTATAAAATTCGGTCATTGACTATTAAATAAAATTTACATTAATTATTCACTCACAACCCCAAGTAAAAATATAAAAAGTCTTTAAATTCAACAAATGATTCCTAAATACATTTTTAATAAATCTATAATTTGTAAAACTCATTTTCGGATCATCGTTTATTTCAAAATCACATACGTTCGATTTTAACTTGTTTAATATTGATCGAATGGTAAATGAGTGTAACCGTCATTTACTAAATAGATTCGAAATTATTTACTTTCAATATACTATATATATACATTTTAATTAATAAATTTTATTTACATAATTGACTAAACTAATTATATATTTTTAACCAAATAAATTTAATATTATTATATATTTACAAATAATATTCATATATATATATATATATATATATATATATATATATATATATATATATATATACACATATTTATTTGTAAATAGTTGTTCGTCAATCGTTGGAAATGGTCAAAGTTCAATGGAATATATGAAACGGTTCTAAATTTTTGAGACTCAACCTAACAGACTTTTCTTATCATGTCAAAAATATTAAGTCTTATAGAGAGTTTGGTTTAAAATTAGTCTAAAATTTTCGGGTCGTCACAAATGGTACTTAGAGAAGCTCATAAAACCAGATACTCAATACATCCTGGAACGGGGAAGATGTACAAGGATCTCAAGAAACATTTTTGGTGGCCGGGTATGAAAGCCGATGTTGCTAAATACGTAGAAGAATGTTTGACATGTTCTAAGGTCAAAGCGGAGCATCAGAAACCATCAGGTCTACTTCAACAACCCGAAATCCCGGAATGGAAATGGGAAAACATTACCATGGATTTCATCACTAAATTGCCAAGGACTGCAAGTGGTTTTGATACTATTTGGGTAATAGTTGATCGTCTCACCAAATCAGCACACTTCCTGCCAATAAGAGAAGATGACAAGATGGAGAAGTTAGCACGACAGTATTTGAAGGAAGTCGTCTCCAGACATGGAATACCAATCTCTATTATCTCTGATAGGGATGGCAGATTTATTTCAAGATTCTTGCAGACATTACAGCAAGCATTAGGAACTCGTCTAGACATGAGTACTGCCTATCATCCACAAACTGATGGGTAGAGCGAAAGGACGATACAAACGCTTGAAGACATGCTACGAGCATGTGTTATTGATTTCGGAAACAGTTGGGATCGACATCTACCGTTAGTAGAATTTTCCTACAACAACAGCTACCATTCAAGCATTGAGATGACGCCATTTGAAGCACTTTATGGTAGAAAGTGCAGGTCTTCGATTTGTTGGAGTGAAGTGGGGGATAGACAGATTACGGGTCTGGAGATAATACAAGAAACTACCGAGAAGATCATCCAAATTCAACAACGGTTGAAAATCGCCCAAAGTCGACAAAACTATTCTTATCTGAGATCATTTATCTCCCCGTAATATCTGCAACATAAAAGAAATTGTGTTAGTTTCTAAATTCTGAAACCTTCGAGTTTAAAATATGAATGTTTTGAAGTAGTGTTGGGAACTGAAGCATGGATTAGTATAATATAATGACACTTGATCAACGTCATTATATTATAGTAAGTCATGCTGAGTTTCTAATGAAGCATGATGATTCACAGTACCGTCATCATGTGCCATGTACATGACTCTTACATTCTATCTAATCTCTAAACATATCAAGAGAATATTTTTCTGGATGACTCGGTCTTCTCCAGGGTATTCTGGTAATTTAACAAATCAAAATCGTTCTATTACCATTTTCTTCTTAGAGCATTAGCTATGTTCATTTTGAATTTCATATCTACGAATTCCGGACCATTACTCGCTTGACTCGAAGTCCGGAAGAGAAAACGAAAGCATGAAGCTCCGAAAAATAATGAAGAATATAAACTTCGATAATAACCCCGAAATTACAAACCGTGTATATCGATGCAGATAGCAATATAGAGACACGGGAGAATTAGAAACACTATAAACACAAGAGTATAGTAGAAGTAAATAGATTCTTCTGGTGGTAGATGAAAAAGAAGAATGACAGATATAAAAGTTAGGAGTATATCAAGAATCAGGACTGGATGGAGCATATTGATGAATGCTTTAAAGTAAGAATCAAGGGAGAAAGAATAGAAGGTGTGAGTCATGGAAAATAAGGAAACGAAGGGATGAATTTATAGTGAAATATCCGACAGAGCAATCGAAACAGATTATTGCATATAATCAAAGACGATCCTGATTTCCTTAATCACCAAAGAACCAAATCTTATTACGTAAGATTCTCTTTAAATCCCTTAAATCCCGGAAATCAATCATAACTACGTCATCGGTTAAGACGAATATATTTTACTCATCTCACTCTTTTACGATAGTCTCATTTATATTCTTCGCATAATCGAATCGTTTTATCTACATTACTCAATGATGATAAAACTCCATTATCACCTTATATTTGTCATGAAAACCTTCTTATTGTTATCCATAACAACCTCTATCAAATTTCGGGGACGAAATTTCTTTAACGGGTAGGTACTGTAATGACCCGGAATTTTCCGACCAAATTATACTTATGAGATTAATATTTACATAAATTAAACCATACCAACATGATAAGCAATCCAAATTGTTGAGACTTGTGTTTTTGAAAAGAGTTTTACACAACGTTTGACCGTCCAATATGACCGATGATATCACGAACTATATAACATACGATAATTATACGTTTGTGTATATATATGTATTTATATATATTTAACATGATCTAAGGATGGTTTAACATCTCATTGTGTACTAATGACAATGAGTTATAAGTATATTTTGAAACTACTAACTTAAGTTTTCAAAACGATAACTATACGTAACATTCTTTGATATATATACTTATAATCTATAATGCTTATACATGTATCGTATATATAATGTATTTAATCACTTTTTAAGGACTTAAATACATAAAACAATATAAATATATTCACAAAAGATAACTATATTTGAATTCTCGTTCCGTTTCCTCAAGATTTCTATACGTATATCTAGGGTATATGTACCCGTATCATACCCAGCTTCTATACGTATTTACTATTGGTATATACACATCAAATCAACATCCTAATCAACATTATTACTGCCCTAGATATGAGGTAACTAGAATTTGTCAAGTAGTATGAATTATTAGTAAGAAAACAAAATTAGGAATCCTTTTCTTTCTTTATAAACTAAAAACGTTTTTATAAATGAACATCATTTCTTCACTCCATTTTCTCATACCTACACCCTCATTTCTCTCTCAAAATATTCCTAACTTCATACTTGATCATCTCCAAGCATTTTCCCCATCATTTAGCTTCAATTACAAGCCTTAAACACCATAAGAAAACTCTTTCAAGAACATATCAAAATAACCACCCATTTGAAGAAGTTTACTTCCAACCTTTTGATCTAACTCCACCACTCTTTGATTCCAAGATTATTTCTTATCTTTTGCAGTAACTTTGTCCAAGTAACTTGAGGTAGTAACCTTGTTCATAATCTTATTCAATTCATATTCATATAGCTATCTTATTTTGTGGTATAAAATTTTAACAACAAGAACATAGTTTGAATGATTTCAAACTTGTTCGCAAACTAAATAGATCCTTATAACTTGACATTTAAAACACTTCAAGACCTGTAATATATCATAATGATATGCTAACCTAACAAGATATAACTTGGCTTTACAAAGAACATCTTAAAAACTGAATCTACGTCGTCGGAGTGCAATCGGGGGCTGTTTTGGGTTGGATAATTAAAAACCATCTTGAACTTTGAATTGGAAGTTCATGTTCTGGAAAAATGATATTTCTTATGAATATGTTAACACATAAAAATTTTATGGTTTAACTCAAAGTGTAAGTATTTTTAGAAAAATGATCATTAAATGTTGTTTTTATGATGGAAAATGATCACTTTCATAAGTTTCACCAAAGTTTAACCTATAACCTATGATTTCGAATACAAACTAAGGTATTTTCAGTTCATATTCTTAAAATTTGACTCGATCCAAGGAAGTGGCAAGTTGAACCAACAAAAACGGAGTTGTAATGAAGAAACTACCACTAAAACAAGATTGGGTATCAGAAGCTGGTTTAGCTACGAAAATATTTGGAGAAAAAGTAAATTAATCATATCTTTTCTAATTAATATGATATTTTATATATAATTACTTATGATTTGATTTTATATATTTCAGGACCACCCGTAAACAACACGAGAAGATTAATCATAAGACCTCATGATTGTACGCAACACGTCATTTGACAACACGGTACTTTATGTACGCAACACGTCATTTGACAACATGGTACCATGGGTCGAGATTAATTCTGATCAATACGAATACGATGGGGTCTTTATTTATTTTATTTAAGCAACTAATTGTGGACCACTAACATCGGACTGCTAACTACGGACTAAGAAAATATTAAAAGTATTAAAAGTATATATATATGTAACGATTACTTAAAAAGAAAATATGTTGATATATTATATATATGGTTAGGTTCGTGATATCTATCGGAGACCAAGTCGAATTAAATACCTTCAAGGCAAAAGTGAGTTTCATTTGCTCCCTTTTTAATTGCTTTTGCAATATATATTTTTGGGCTGAGAATACATGCGCTGCTTTTATAAATGTTTACAAAATAGACACAAGTACTTAAAAATATATTCTACGTTGAGTTGCACCACTGGCATATTTCCCTGTAGCTTGGTAACTACTATTTACATGGGTATTGTAAACGCGAATCCTGTTGATAGATCTATCGGGCCTGACAACCCCAACCGGACTGGACGACCAGTATTCAACGGTTGCACAGTACTTCGTTTTGGTGACTACACTTGGTACGGTGTAGTGAGATTTCATAATAAAGGGAATATGCGACGTTGATTAAATGTTAAGTATGGTTACCAAGTGCTCAACCACTTAGAATGCTTTACATACACTTGCGAGTGTATTATGTTTATGATTATGAAATCTTGTGGTCTATTAACATATTGAAATGATTGTTATGATAAACCTATGAACTCACCAACCTTTTGGTTGACACTTTAAAGCATGTTTATTCTCAGGTACGAATTAAGTCTTCTGCTGTGCATTTGCTCAATATAAGGACATTACTTGGAGCCGATCATCGCAATGGGACCAAATGTTGATGACTTCGTCCAGGTGGATTAGGACGGGTCCTTTCATCGTAGAGGACCTGAGTTCACCTGGGAATGAGAAGATCAGATGAAGAAGAAATACCCGCACTTATTTCCAGAAGATACGTCAACACCTCCAACTGCTTAAAATTTCGGGACAAAATTTATTTAACGGGTAGGTACTGTAGTGACCCGAACTTTTCCATGTTTATATATATTAAATGAAATTGATATTTATATGATTAAGTGTTTCCTACATGTTAAGCAATCAAACTTGTTAAGACTTGATTAATTGAAATAGGTTTTATGTAGACAATTGACCACCCATGTTTACCGGTGATTCATGAACGTTAAAATTGTAAAAACTATATGATGTCATATATATGGATATATATATATATATATATATATATATATATATATATATATATATATATATATATATATATATATATATATATATATAGTTAACATGGTATTATGATAAGTAAACATATCATTAAGTATATTAACAATGAACTACATATGTAAAAACAAGATTTCGAAACGAGACATATATGTAACGATTATCGTTGTAACAACATTTAACTGTATATATATCATACTAAGATATATTAATATATCATAATATCATTATAATGTAATAATTTAACATCTCTTTAGATATAATAAATAATGGGTTAACAACATTCAACAAGATCGTTAACCTAAAGGTTTCAAAACAACATTTACATCTAACGACTAACGATGACTTAACGACTCAGTTAAAATGTATATACATGTAGTGTTTTAATATGTATTCATACACTATTGAAAGACTTCAAGACACTTATCAAAATACTTATACTTAACAAAAATGCTTACAATTACATCCTCGTTCAGTTTCATCAACAATTCTACTCGTATGCACCCGTATTCGTACTCGTACAATACACAGCTTTTAGATGTATGTAATATTGGTATATACACTCCAATGATCAGCTCTTAGCAGCCCATGTGAGTCACCTAACATATGTGGGAACCATCATTTGGCAACTAGTATGAAATATCTCATAAAATTACAAAAATATTAGTAATCATTCATGACTTATTTACATGTAAACAAAATTACACATCCTTTATATCTAATCCATATACCAACGACTAAAAACACCTACAAACACTTTTATTCTTCAATTTTCTTCATCTAATTGATCTCTCTCAAGTTCTATCTTTAAGTTCTAAGTGTTCTTCATAAATTCTATAAGTTCTAGTTTCATAAAATCAAGAATACTTCCAAGTTTGCTAGCTTACTTCCAATCATGTAAAGTGATCATCCAACCTCAAGAAATCTTTATTATTTATAGTAAGATATCTTTCTAATACAAGGTAATACTCATATTAAAACTTTGATTCAATTTCTATAACTATAACAATCTTATTTCGAGTGGAAATCTTACTTGAACTTGTTTTCGTGTCATGATTCTGCTTCAAGAACTTTCAAGCCATCCAAGGATCCTTTGAAGATAGATCTATTTTTCTAATTTCCAGTAGGTTTATCCACAAAACCTGAGGTAGTAATGATATTCATAACATCATTCGATTCATACATATAAAACTATCTTATTCGAAGATTTAAACTTGTAATCACTAGAACATAGTTTACTTAATTCTAAACTTGTTCGCAAATAAAGTTAATCCTTCTAACTTGACTTTTAAAATCAACTAAACACATGTTCTATATCTATATGATATGCTAACTTAATGATTTAAAACCTGGAAACACGAAAAACAAAGTAAAACCGGACATACGCCGTCGTAGTAACACCGCGGGCTGTTTTGGGTTTGATAATTAAAAACTATGATAAACTTTGATTTAAAAATTTTTATTCTGGGAAAATGATTTTTCTTATGAACATGAAACTATATCCAAAAATCATGGTTAAACTCAAAGTAGAAGTATGTTTTTCAAAATGGTCATCAAGACGTCGTTCTTTCGACTGAAATGACTACCTCTTAAAAAATGACTTGTAACTTATATTTCTGACTATAAACCTATACTTTTTCTGTTTAGATTCATAAAATAGAGTTCAATATGAAACCATAGCAATTTGATTCACTCAAAACGGATTTAAAACGAAGAAGTTATGGGTAAAACAAGATTGGATATTTTTTTGAATGTTGTAGCTACGGGAAATATTGTAACAATTCTATACAAATCATATCCTAGCTAACTTATATTTTATTATACATGTATTCTAATATATTATGTAATCTTGGGATACCATAGACACGTATGCAAATGTTTTGACATATCATATCGACACATCTATATATATTATTTGGAACAACCATAGACACTCTATATGCAGTAATGTTGGAGTTAGCTATAAAGGGTTGAGGTTGATTCCAAAAATATATATACTTTGAGTTGTGATCTAGCCTGAGACGGGTATACACTGGGTTGTGGATTGATTCAAGATAATATATATCAATTTATTTCTGTACATCTAACTATGGATAACCAGTTGTAGGTTACTAACGAGGACAGCTGACTTAATAAACTTAAAACATCAAAATGTATTAAAAGTGTTGTAAATATATTTTGAACATACTTTGATATATATATATATATATATATATATATATATATATATATATATATATATATATATATATATATATATATATATATATATATATATATATATATATATATATCTATGTATATATATGTATGTATATATTTGTTATAGGTTCGTGAATCGACCAGTGGCCAAGTCTTACTCCCGACGAAGTAAAAATCTGTGAAAGTGAGTTATAGTCCCACTTTTAAAATCTAATATTTTGGGATGAGAATACATGCAGTTTTATAAATGTTTTACGAAATAGACACAAGTAAATGAAACTACATTATATGGGTGAATGATCGAAGCCGAATATGCCCCTTTTGCTTGGTAACCTAAGAATTAGTAAACCGATCTACTAATTGACGCGAATCCTAAAGATAGATCTATTTGGCCTAACGAACCCCATCCAAAGTACCGGATGCTTTAGTACTTCGAATTCATTTTTATCATGTCCGAAGGATTTCCCGGAATGATAGGGGATATTCTTATATGCATCTTGTTAATGTCGGTTACCAGGTGTTCACTATATGAATGATTTTTATCTCTATGTATGGGATGTATATTGAAATATGAAATCTTGTGGTCTATTATTATGATTTGATAATATATAGGTTAAACCTATAACTCACCAACATATTTGTTGACGTTTTAAGCATGTTTATTCTCAGGTGATTATTAAGAGCTTCCGCTGTTGCATACTAAAATAAGGACAAGATTTGGAGTCCATGCTTGTATGATATTATGTAAAAACTGCATTCAAGAAACTTATTTTTGATGCAATATATTCTTATTGTAAACCATTATGTAATGGTCGTGTGTAAACGGTATATTTTAGATTATCATTATTTGATAATCTACGTAATGCTTTTTAAACCTTTATAGATAAAATAAAGGTTATGGTTGTTTTAAAAATAAATGCAGTCTTTGAAAAACGTCTCATATAGAGGTCAAAACCTCACAACAAAATTAATTAATATGGAACGTTTATAATCAATATGAACGGGACATTTCAAAAATGCCTAAGAAGAAGGATGCAGCTTACTACAAGAAGAAAATGTTGTTGGCTAAGATTGTAGAAACTGAGGGAGAGCTGAAATCGGTTGATGATACTTGGTTTAACTGGACTGACGATTCAGATTCAGAGGTTGAACATGCAAATGTTTGAAAGGTGACTAAGCTCATCAAAGCTATGGAGGCAATGGAGAATTCTGACTTAGCATCTGATGATGATGAGGTACAATCATCTGAAATTCCACCTGATTTTATCAAAGTGCAAAATGACATGATGAAGAATTTGGTCTCAATGTCAAAAGAAGTAAAAGGTTTAAAATCTGAAAACAAGGTTTTAAAAGATAAAATCAAACTTTTTGAGACCAAACCATCTTCATCTAAATTACAATTGGAACTGCAAAGATTGACTGTCCAACTCAGCTCCACGAAAACTGAGTTGGAAGATCTTAAAAAATCAGTTCATCCGATTAAAGTCGAAAGGATAGATTATCGTCTAAAATCGGAACGACTTGCAGAAAAAGTTCAATTTCTAGAAAAAGATCTTTTTGATTTAAAAACTCAACATAAACCCACACTTTTAAAGCTAAACAAGAAAATTATTCAATTGAAAAACTCCATTATTGAAAAGGACTCTGAAATCTCTTTGTTTTCAAAAGAGTCTTTTCAAATGAAAGCACAACTTGCTCGATATGAGAAAAAACTCTATCGAACAGATCAATCCAAAGCTATCATGAATATAGAACTTTCAAAACAGACGATTTTCATGAATAGACTAAAAACAATTCATGGAGACAAGTGGGGGTTGGGTTATGAAGATCCTAAGATCTTAGAAAATGCTTCCAAAAAGATTCCAGGACTATATCATTCTGATTATTTTTAAGCTGGTTTACCATATCATTTTGTGCATGCTTCTGATGCTGATTTTGATGATATTATTGTTAATCACAAATCTAGAAAATACCATCAAATTAGCTTAATGTATGAGAAAATCAATGCTAAAATGGGTAAATCAAATCCTAATTTTTTGAAGGAACTTGTTGAAACTGAAAAGAATATGCAACATGAAAATTATGTACCTAAGCGTAGACTGGTTTATATTCCAACACTCATGCTAGAGAAATACATTTTAATGCTTGAGAATGAAGTGTTTAACAAACCTAGTTCTAGCATTATTGCCATAGATGAGGTGTTTGATGAACCAACTTTTGAAGTGAAACCAATTCTACCCGCTTTACCTGCATGTTCTGATAATGTTTACAATGAAGACCTAGCACATGAATTAACTGTCTTCTTTGAGACAGAATCCCTAGGTCAAACTGATTTAGATGTAAAGGTAGAACCTCGAGATGAACCAACTCCTGCAAACCTGATAGACTTTGACAAACCAATTGATCCTTTGAATGAATTTTATGCGAACTTACCTATTGTACAAAACTTGAAACGTATACCAGGTGAAGTTGAACGGAAAAACGTTGATTTGCAACTTAAGTGTCAATCATTAGAACAAATGCTTGCTTTGTGTGATAAATTGCCTCCACTTCCTAAGAAAGAATGTACTTATGATTTTAAGAAATGTGAAGTGATAGTTTCTGCAGAGGAATTATGTCTTGAGATTAAGAGCTTAAAACAAAAAAATAATTCAACTGAAACAGGCTAAAACACTTAAGCAATCATCCATTGTTGAAACCATTGTGTCTACAAGTGTTGGTGGGATGACTAAGAAGGGGAAGGGGACAACAACATCTAAGTATGTAAAACCCATTACTCTTCTTAAAAACCCAATACGTTCTCAATTTGGAAACCGTATTTCAAAAGCTGTACATTCAACACAATTTGTTGTCAAGAGAGTTCATTCTCAAAATGGTTCTGTGTTAACTGAAAAGATTCCTGTGATTCCAATGTCAAATCAATCAAAGGAAAGTCTTTTACAAAAATTAGTCAAGTCAACACAACACAAGAGTCCAAAACCTGATTTGAGTGAGTATGATGCAAAGGAATGTAAAATCAAATTGGAAATTTTGCAAAATCAATCATCTCATGTGTCAACTGAACAGTTTGGACGTCTAACTAATAGAATTGTTTTTCGTGTCACAGGTTATAATCCAAATTTGACTCACAAGTCTGTATGGGTTCCTAAGTCCACGACTAAGAAAGTAGCATCTAAACCAAAGAAATCTGCTAGTCAACCTAGGAAATCATCTCATATTTTTCGATTTTCGTCTGTGAACAAAACATCTACTTGGAATAAGTTGTGTGTTAAAATTTCTGATAATGATGTAAAACTTGATATTGCGTATGATGCTTCATGTAATGTGGTTTTAAATGATGCTTTATTGTTAAAATTGCATGATGCTTTACGTGATTATCTCATTGTTGATCCAAAGTTTATTGTTGGTACTAACCGAAAAGGACCCATGAAACTTTGGGTACCTAAACTCTAGGAAATTAACGTTTACATGGTTTCGACGTCTGTGTTTGGTATATCGATTCCGGTTGTTCTCGACACATAACGGGCGATAAATCCTTGCTTGTCAATTTCATTGACAAATTCCTAGGAACGGTTACTTTTGGAAATGATGAGATTGCAGCAATAACGGGTTATGGAGATTTTGTGAAGAATGACATAACGATCAAACGGGTCTCATATGTTGAGGGTTTGGGGTGCAGTTTATTTAGTGTTAGCCAGTTTTGTGATGGAGATCTCAAGGTTTTGTTTGAACGTCGTCAATGCTCGGTGCAATCTACCGATGGAAACGATCTCCTTGTTGGTAAACGTTGTGCTTCACTTTATACTATTGACCTCAATGATGCACCATCACATGGAACCATGTGTTTGGTCACTCATTCAACGAAAGAGAACTCATGGTTATGGCATCACCGGATGTCTCACCTGAATTACAAGGGTATTAATCAACTAGTCTCTAAAGACTTAGTTGATGGTATTCCAAGCTTTCAATATGATAAGCATCATGTGTGTCCATCATGTGCGATGGGTAAGCTGAAACGGACTTCTCATCCCACCCAAGTACTTCATCGTCCTTGCAATTATTGCATATGAACTTATGTGGACCCATGAGGATTTCTAGTCTTGGTGGCCGGAAACATGTGCTTGTTATTGTTGATGACGATACCCGATTTACATGGATTTTCCTTCTACGAACAAAGTCAGAAACCCCCGCCATTATCATTGAGTTCATTAAAAAGACTCAACGCTCTTTTAACAAACATGTTAAGAGTATTCGAACTGATAATGGGACGAAATTTAAGAATGACCTGCTTGATAGTTATTTGAAAGCCCAAGGCATTGAACATCAGTTCTCTGCTGCACGAACCCCTCAACAGAATGGAGTAGTCGAACGACGTAATCGTACATTGTGCGAAGCAGCTCGAACGACGCTTGCGTACTCCAAACTACCTTCGAAAATGTGGGGGGAAGCCATTTCTACTGCATGTTATACCCAAAATTGTTGCATCATTAATAAACGTTTTGATAAAACTCCATATGAGTTACTATATGGTAGACGCCCGAATGTCAAATATTTCCGTGTCTTTAGTTGTATATGCTATGTGCTTAACGATATTGACAGCCTTGGAAAGTTTGATCCACATGGCGATCAGGCCATATTTCTTGGTTATTCTTCGAACAAAGTTGCCTATTGTGTTTATCACAAACGGACAAAGACGATCAAGGAAAGCATTAATGTATGGTTCGATGAATTATCGGGAATGGCTTTTGAACAACTCAGTGCAAAACTCGATCCTAACCTGGCTATTACTTCTTCCGCGCAAAACTCAATTTTCTTGAAGAAGGGTGTTCCTACGGTTACAACAGAGGAACTGGATATCTTGTTTGATAGTCTTTATGCTCCTCAACGAATTTCAAATGTTCAAACTGCACCGGTTACACCATCACAGTCAACTACTGTGGAGACTCAATCAAGTCTTTTTGATGAAGATACAACACCAACTGATTCACCCGTTGCTTCTTCATCCTCCCTCCCACCTCCACATACAGATAATCTTGAACCAATTCAAGATTCATCAGTTGATACAACTCCAGTTGTTTCTCCAGATACTCAATTGAATCCATTAGATGATGATACATCAGATCAAGTGAATCAAGGCTCAACGTCAACAACGGTTGATGTTCCAACGGATACCACTGATGTATAACCTCTTCCACATAACAACCGATGGACTAAAAGTCATCCAATTGATCTTATCATTGATGATGCATCTGCTCCAGTCTCAACTCAAAGGGTGACTTGGAATATGTGTTTATACACTGCCTTTCTTAGTAAGATTGAACCAACAACGGTTGCTCAAGCTTTACTAGATCCGAACTGGGTAGTAGCAATGCAAGAAGAGATAAGTCAATTTGATCATTTGAAAGTATGGCGATTAGTTCCAAGACCAACGGGTCAACGACCAATAGGGGTTAAGTGGATTTTTAAGAACAAGAAGGATTCTGATGGAATTGTGGTTCGAAACAAGGCACGTCTTGTGGTCAAGGGATATTGACAACAAGAGGGTATTGATTATGACGAAACGTTTGCTCTGGTTGCTAGGATTGAGGCTATTCATCTTTTCCTTGCATTTGCTTCTCACATGAAGTTCACGGTGTTTCAAATGGATGTCAAAACTGCTTTTCTGAATGGTCATCTTCAAGAGGAAGTTTATGTTGATCAACCAGAAGGCTTTGTCGATCCCATTCATCCAAACCACGTCTATTACTTGGAGAAAGCTTTATATGGTCTGAAGCAAGCACCGCGTGCATAGTACGAGACCTTGACAAAGTATTTGCTGGACAATGGCTTCTCTCGTGGAACGATTGATACAACGCTATTTATCTGTAAAAACCACGGTCACATTCTCTTGGTTCAAATTTACGTTGATAATATTATTTTTGGTTCCACGTCCCCGGCCTTATGCAAAGAATTTGGTGACCTTATGGCCAACAAATTCGAAATGAGCATGCTTGACCAGTTAAATTTCTTCTTGGGGTTACAAGTAAAATAATTACCAAATGGGATTTTTATTAGTCAAACAAAGTATATCAATGATATGCTAAAATGTTTTAAAATGACTGATTTAAAACCAATGACAACCCCAATGAGGACTTTACTGGATACTGATGCTAATGGGGAACCCTTTGACATAACGCTTTATCGAAGCATGGTTGGTTCTTTAATGTATTTGACTGCAAGTCGACCAGACATTACACTTGATGTAACTGTCTGTGCCCGATTTCAGTCTAAACCTAAGAAATCTCACTCCAAAGCGGTTGTTAGGATTTTTTTCAGTACCTTAAAGGTACACCTAACCTTAGGATCTGGTATCCTCATGGATCCGATTTCAATCTCACTGCTTATACTGATGCGGATCATGGCAGTTGCCATGTTGATAGAAAAAGCACATCTGGATCAATTCAGATGTTGGGGAATAGGCTAGTTGGTTAATCATCCAAAAAGCAGAACTGTGTGTCTTTATCAACAGCTAAGTCTGAGTACATTGCTGCAGCTCACTATTGTTCACAAGTCTTGTGGATGCAAACTTAACTTTTGGACTATGGCTTTAAGATTTCTAAGACCTCAATTTACTGTGATTCACAAAGTGCTATTGAAATTACGAGCAACCCGGTCCAGCATTCTAAGACTAAACACATTGATATTCATTATCATTTCATTAAGGACCATGTAGAAAAAGGGGATGTAGTGTTATACTTTGTGCCTACCAAAGTGCAATTAGCTGACATATTCACTAAGCCCTTAGATGAACTTAGGCTAAAGTTCTTGATCAAAGAAATTGGCATGGTAGAGTATAGTGCTTGATATTCCTTAGATCTGTTGGGACTTATACTTGGGATCTGGTGTTTAGGGGGGGTAGATACATTCTAGGGGGAGCAACTATTCCTTTTGCTTTAGATAACATCTTTCAAGGGGGAGTCATACTTTTAGATTTCTGTTAACTACCTGGGATTAAATTTCAATGGTTACGAAAGGGGGAAGTAACTCATTGAAATCATATTTCAAGGGGGAGTTGACTCATTTTCTTGGGAATATATCAAAATGGTGATTTACTTTCTTGTATATCACATTTTGAGGGGGAGAAAGGGGAGAAAATGAAAAGAAAACTGTTTTTCAATAGTGAATTTCATAAATTCTTTGTTTTTATCTGAAATAATTCACTAAGGCTTGTATACATCTCAGTATGAAACCCGTTTTAACAATTGGTATCACTGAAGATTTGTACTTTGTACATAATTCAATATTTTCTAAGTACAAATCTTGTTTTCATAAAATTCATAAAAATTGGAAAAGATAAAATCCAAAAATATTTGAATTTTACTGAATAAATGCTAATTTTAGCATTATACCGAATCTGACAACCAAATGTACAGATTTGGTAAGTCAAAAATTTTCAATAATTGTCTCAGAAATATTTTTCATGAAAAGATTGAAATGAATATTGAGAGAAAAAGTCAATTTGTCAAGATTTGAAGTTAAATTGATAAAGTTTTGAAAAGTGGACTGTATTCGGTATAATAGGCCCATTCAGTAAAGCCCATTCGGTATTTTATCTTCGGTATCTATAAAAGGAGGGTCAAAGTCAAACTAACTCTCTTACTATTCTTAATTACCTACCGAGTCTGACTGAACATACCGAATCTGCCTAATCTACCGAGTCCGTCCTTCTTTTTCTTTAAATCTTTGGTATATTTTCATTTTAATCAATGTTTAAGATACATAATTATAGATTTGAGATAATTAAGTGTTTATCAACCAGAAAAAATCAAAATAACTGGATTATGACTTTTAATTTTGAAATATTGTTGATTATACCGAATCTGAGTCGTACTCTTTTAATCTTTGATTAAAGTCAATTGATTTGGATAATTAACATAAAATCTTGTCTAATCTGAGTTAAATTTGATTGATCTATCATTTGACCGAGTTTGATTACATGGTTAATTGCTTATTTGATGGATTCTGTATATACCGAATGTGTTCTATCTACAGTACCGAGTCTGTTCAAACAATTAACATGTTGTTATGCTTTAATTGAGTGGTTAATTGATTTTGGTTTTGTTCTTGCATGATATGTGATAGAATATGCATGTTTAAGTGACTTTCTGTTAATTTTGAAGATACCGAATCTGTTCTTGTCTTGATACCGAGTCTGACATTTAGGACGTCGAAACTTTCTGGTTTATATCTTCGAATACTTAACATGTTTATTCTGGATCTTTTTGAATTGAAAACTCAAAACTAGTTTGGTTTCCAAATCTTAAAATTTTTGGTATACCGAATCTGCTTAATTGTGTTTAAAATTGACTAAGTGTTGTTCTGATTCTTTGTGTTATATAATTGACTTTGCATGATGACTTTATACTGTAATGAATATCATATGAATGTCATGTTTGTCAATTACTTGTGCATATTTGGAATAAATGGTGTTTTTAACTTAGAAAAACCATAAAAATTATAAAACTAGAAAAAAATACAAAGGATTTCAAAGGCAAATAAGAATAGAGATATGTGCTTTATGTTGAATATCTTGTGGTCTTCTATTTCTTATTCATACAGCTAAATGGCGAATAATCACTTCATCAACTCTGAAACCAACATTCCTTGCAATTACTGGACTGCAATTCTAGAGAGGCATACACTATGGCCTGCTCTAAGCTCAACTGTCAGTATACCAGTAATAGATCTGGAGCTACTCAATAGAACCATTAGGTTTGTGGAAGCTGCACAACCTACTGCTGAAAATCCAGAAGGAACTCAAGCTCGATTTAAATTTCAACTAAGGGGAGTTCAAGGGATGAGGAGTATCACTAAGGCTGATTTCAGGAGGATCTTCAGACTTCCTCTTGTACAGAATGCTCCTGTTTTCCCTGCTACTCAGCAAATGATGAAAGCAGTCTTCGATTGAAGCGACCCGTCCTAAACCATCCGGACGAAGTCCATATCAATTACAAATGATTCACAATAGTTGGTTACATCGCGAGGTACTTGACCTCTATATGATACAATTTTACAAACATTGCATTCGTTTTTAAAAGACAAACTTTCATTACATCGAAAGTTGACGGCATGCATACCATTTCATAATACATCCAACTATAATTGACTTAATAATAATCTTGTTGAATTCAATGACTCGAATGCAATGTCCTTCAAAATATGCCATGAATTACTCCAAGTAATATCCCTAAAATGAGCTAATGCACAGCGAAAGATTTCTTTAATACCTGAGAATAAACATGCTTTAAAGTGTCAACCAAAAGGTTGGTGAGTTCATTAGTTTATCATAATCATTCATTTTCATCATTTTAATAGACCACAAGAATTTCCTTTCCAGTTCTCATAAATATACGTCCCATGCATAGAGACAGAAATCATTCATATGGATTGAGCACCTGGTAACCGACATTAACAAGATGCATATAAGAATATTCTCTATCATTCCGGGAAATCCTTCGGACATGATAAAAACAACATCGAAGTACTAAAGCATCCGGTACTTTGGATGGGGTTCGTTAGGCCCAATAGATCTATCTTTAGGATTCACGTCAATTAGTAGACTGGTTTACTAATTCTTAGGTTACCAAGTAAAAAGGGGCATATTCGGCTTCGATCATTCAACCATATAATGTAGTTTCGATTACTTGTGTCTATTCCGTAAAACATTTATAAAAGCAGCGCATGTATTCTCAGTCCCAAAAATATATATTGCAAAAGCATTTAAAAAGGGAGTAATGAAACTCACCTAATGTATTTTGTAGTAAAAATACATATGACGGCATTTAACAAGTGTAAGGTTGGCCTCGGATTCACGAACCTATATCAAGTATATATATTAACACCTATAATTGTAATCAAATAATTTCACTTATTAATTATATAATATTTATATATTTAATGTTTATAGTTTATATAGAATTTTTACTAAATCCAAATATATATCTTATTTATATCTTAAATTATATGTTATATATATTTATTCTGTATATAACGAAAATTAATATTTATTCATATAGTTATATTAATATATGTATATAAGTAATTAATAATTGGTTATATGTAATATTTATATAATTAATGTTAATATGTTTATTCCAAGATTTTATGTAATACTAATATAATTATGTATCAAATATGTTTTTATGTATTTAATATTTATTTGATAAACTAATGTTAATAATAATAATAATAATAATAATAATAATAATAATAATAATAATAATAATAATAATAATCATGTTAATGATAAAAATAATAATAATACTAATAATGATGAATAAAATGACAGTTTTTCTAAAAATGATAAATTTAATAGTAATGAAAATTTTAATAAAAATACTATCTTTAATAATAAACGACAATTTTAATAATAATAATAATTTTAATAATAATAACAATAATAATAACTATAATACTAATCATCTTACTACTAATGATAATAATGATAATAATATTACTAATAATGATATTCATAATAATAATGATAATATTAATAATAATAATAATAATAATAATAATAATAATAATAATAATAATAATAATAATAATAATAATAATAATAATAATAATAATAATAATAATAATAAATGAAGACTACCTTTAAGAGCTTTTCTAAAAAAAAATGCCTCAAACCGGACTCGAACCCGAGACCTCTCGGTTAAACCAAATACCCTCAACCATCTTTCTATCTGATTCTTTCAGAATTACTACCCAATCAATTTAATATAACTCGTACGTTCTCTTGGCCCAAAAGCAGATTCTCAAACCCAACTACTCAACCCAATTGTAAAATTCATTTAAACCCAAATAATCCAACAGCAGCCCGATACCACTAATCCAAGTTGCATTATTAAAAGGAATTCAGTTTTCTTCGGTTTATAAAGAAAATAACAGGAAAAAGACAAGTGGGTTTTGGTTTATCATTATCGTCCATCATCATCTTTATCATCTTCACGACCATCATCGTGCAACAAAATCATCTTTTTATTTCGTGATTAAGAACATCATATCGATCATCTTTATCATCCCATCATCATAACAGTCCTTCGTCATCATCATTTTTCGTTTGTACAGTGAATAGGAAACAAGTAAGTGCTGCAGTAGCAGGTTGAGGTGATCGTTCGATTGCAGCAGTCCTTTGTAATAGAAACGAATGTACAAATAGGTTTACGATGGGTTTGGTTTTTGGTGGTGATGTTCTTAAACTGTAAAGCAGTAGGCTAGCAGTCGTAAGTTTTAAATGTATGTTTCATGGTGATTTCGATTATGTTGTAGATTAGTTCATGGATCTTGTGGTTTGATCTGTTCAACGAAGAGGAAAAAAAATAATAACAAAAGCAATTAGAAAATCACAAGTTTGTAGCAAGGACGAATAGTAAAACGGTTGTTAGTGGTGGATTTTGGTGATCGTGAAACAAACACAACAGCAACAGTAGCAGTCGTAGGAGTTGTTGTTTGAATAGCAACCTATAATGATGGCAGGGTTGCAGCAGTTTTGAACAGGAAATAGATAATAGAAGTAGCAGCAGGTAGTGTTCATGGTGGAAGAGAGTTGTTTCGTGATAGTTATATAAAAAAATGAAACAGCAACATCTAAGTGGGTTTTGTTTGTCTTCGGTTCAAACACATAAACGAATAATCAATGGTTGTAGTTGGGTTTCGAAAGAAAACAAGTATATGAAAAAGAAAAACAATAAGGGGTGCTCGTGATGTTTAAATGGGTCTCCATAAAATGTTAGGGGTGGTGATTCAATCGGAGGTTGAGGGTGTTTTTTTTGTGGTGATGATTCATGGTTGTATGTGTTGTGTTGAATCAAGTGAAACGAAACAGAAAACTCGACTAGTGGCAACCCATGATCGTTTTATGTTGGTGGTTTAAGTGTTTCAAGTGGTAGTTAAGGTGCAACAAGAAAAGAAACAGGAACTATGGCAGTTAATATGATTAAGGTGGTGGTGACCGATTGTTTGTGGTGATGGTGGAAGCGGTTTAGGGTGGCTCTCGCGAAAAAAGAAAATATAAGAATGGGTGATGGTTGTTATTATTGAAGAAGAAGAGTAACTTGTTTTTGTGTCCAATAATTGTCTAACTAACCATCTATTTATGATGTAAGTATGTATATATTAAAAGATTCGGTGGAATGTGAAAACAAAACATACAATAATATAATTCATGTGAAACACTAGTAAAGCAGACACTCAAATGTCTTTTAGTACCGACACTTTTAAATTACAAGGTGCTATCGTGCCCCGTTGATTAGCTCAGTGACGGATAAAAATCCTCTGAAAAATCCCATATTTTTAGATTAACTATATTTATTTATTTTGGTCATTATTGTATAAAATTCGATCCTTAATTTGTTAAATAAAAATTACATCAACTGTCCCTCTCATTTATGGGTAAAATATAAAAAATGTTAAAATTAAATAATTAGATCCTAAATATACTTTTAATAAGCCTATAATTTATATAGACAAAATTGCTGAAATGGTCCTTGTGGTTTGTATCAAAATGCTGATTTAGTCCCTGTGGTTTTTTTCTGATGTATTTTGTCCTCGTGGTATGCAAATGTTGTTGATTTCGTCCCTCTGACTGACGGACGTCAAAAAAGTCCGTTAAATCTGATCACATGTCATGCACATGGGGGTATTTTTGTCAATTTAATATTGATCTTTTTCTATATTTCTTTATTCTAACATGAGTACTACCATTAGTGCATAAAGTACAAACCAAATGTAAATAAACCATAACCCACTTTTTCATTGTAACCAAGGGTACGTTCCAGCTTGTTCTTCACCTTTACTTTCACAGCAAAAATACAAATTGATTGAATGAGGTTTATCTTGTTCTTCCCCTCATTTCTTCCCCAAATTCATTCACCTCTAATTTTTTCTACAAAACCCAAATCAATTACAAATCTTTAAACGTAATCACACAAAAGACAACTAATTGTGTTCGTTCATGTTGGTGTTATTTGTTTGGGTTGTCGATCGTCGCTTGACGAACCACCATCGCTGCCGTTGAAGAAGAACCGTCGCCGCTGCCGGAGAAGAAGAGCAACAACAACAGATGTCTAGATTGGCCCGTTGCTTGTAAATATTGATCTGTTCATGATTTCTGATCTATTAATGAACAAGATGAACGCACTCTGGTTTTGTGTATATCGAATTCCAAAAATCGCACCCAGATTCCGGCCATTTCAGTTTCGATTTATAGATCTGTTTCATAGGTGAAATTGGTGGGTATGGGGCAAAAAAAAGTGCCATGTTTTTGTTCTGTGTTTGTTGATTAGTGTAAATCTTCTTACAAATTCATAATTTTATGTTTTCTAAAGTTTATCCATTTTATTATTTTTTGTGTTTTTCATATTCTAGTACGCCGTATTTATTTTGTTGGAGTGGAACAAATTATTTAGTTTTGTTGATTATTTTGGTTACGTGAGAAATAGGAACAAATCGTAGGTGGTTTTTGTTTTGTTTCTCTTGCAATTTCAAATTGTGTTGGTGAGTATTGATTGGGGTGTTTATTTAAAATGTTTAATTTTAGATTTGAAGGGTTTTGTAAAAGTGTGCGAAGAAAATGGAAAATTAGGGTTTGTTCATCCTCTTTAGTGGGTAAAGATGAAGGTGAGGAAGGAGACAACGTAAAATGACATTTTTACCCTCGTGTGCATGACATGTGATCAAATTTAACGGAGTTTTTTTTACGTCCGTCAGTCAGAGGAACGAAATCAGCAACATTTGCATACCATGAGGACGAAATCCATCAAAAAAAACACTGGGACTAAATCAGCATTTTGGTACAAACCACAGGGACCATTTCAGCAATTTTGTCATTTATATAACTCATTTTCGTATCACCGTTTATTTTAAAATTACATAAGTTTGAATTTAACTCACTTAATATCCATCGAAACATCGAACGAGTATTACTATCATTTAATATTTATTTTTAATATACTTTATTCATATATAGAGATATATTTTAAATAATAATTATTATAATATCCTATTTTTATTTTATTAATTTTTAATAACAACCACATATAATATTTCAAATTATATTTTGAATTATTATTTATATATACATACCCACATATATATTTACAATTAATTGTTCGTGAATCGTCGAGAGCCGTCGATGGTCAATTTAATATATGAAATAGTTTAAACTTTTTGAGACTCAACCTTACAGACTTTGCTTATCATGTCGGAATTATAATAAGATTAAGTTTAAATTTGGTCGGAAATTTTTGGGTCGCCACAGTACCTACCCGTTAAAGAAATTTTGGGACGAAATTTGATTAGGATAGTCATGACTGGCAATAAGTATGTTTTCATGACGCATACGAGCTAGAAATTAGAGTTTTATCATCAGTTAGCAATATGGATAAAACGATTTGATTTCGTGAAGAGTAAAAGTGAAGCTATTATAAAAAGTAAAATGCATAAATGCAGATTCGACTTAACTGGTGACGTAGTCATGTTTGAATTCCGGAATTCAAGGAATTTAAAGAAAATCTATAAAATCTGTAAGATCTGATTCTTCGCGAGTAAGGAAATTAAGATCTCTATAATTAAATACGGTGATCTGCCTTGATTACTCTGTCTGATATTTCCATTATAAATTAAACTCTTCCGTTCTATTATTCTCACCATTCCTATACTTTCTTTCTTGGTTCATACATCCAAAAGATAATGAAAATGCTTAATCCAGTACTAATCCTTAATATTTTCCTAATTATCATTTCTGTCATCCTTCTTTTCAATCTTTCACCAGAAAAATCTATTTACTTTTACTATTACCTTGGGATACTATTCTTAATTCTACTGTATCCTTATATTGCTATTCGTATTAATGTCTACGGTTTGTAACCTCCATGTTGTTATTGGGCTTTATATTTTCTCTTATATTTCGGAGCTTCATGCTCCTGTCTTCTCCTCCCGACTTTAAGTCAAGCGAGTAATGGTCCAGAATTCTTAGGTATGTAATTTCGAATGAACATGACTAATGTTCTAAGAAAGAGTTTGTAATAGCTTAACAGCACAATCTTGATTGGTTAAATTACCATAAAGATTGAACTATCAAGAAATTATGTTCTTGATATGTTTATAGATTAGATAGAATGTAAGAGTCTCGTAACATGGCACATGATGACGTTATGATCTGTGAATCATCACGTTCCATTGGAAACTCAGCATGACTTACTGTAATATAATCACGTTGATCAAGTGTCATTATATTATACTAATTCATGCATCAATTTCTTTACATTTCTCCAGAATTCATTCATAAATTAAAATTAGATTTTACAGAAGTTTCCAATATAATGAAACACAGGAAGCGCGATGAGGTATATAATTTCGGACAAGAATATTTATGAAAATGTCCTCAGAAATATCGAAGATATTTATGATGATATTTTGGAATTTCCAAGTTCGATGGTTGATGAAGAAAGATTATCCGCAAGATTTTAACATGAGTACGGAGCAAGATATTCGTTGAAGGTTTCATCGGATCCAGAATTACCTGGTTTCTTTGAATATATGGTATGGTCCCTGTATTTGGCCTTGGTCTCCTTCATGGTTTGCTCAATCTATTTTTCAGTACCAAATTTTCTATCGAGCGTTCCTAACACTCCTTTCTTTATCATCAAACTTTTGGCCGTTTAGACCATCTATAATTTTTCTATTTCCTCTGCATTTAACGTTACCATATCTGAATCATCGGTTATCAATTCGAGGTGGTTTCAAGAGAATTGTGTTTTTTTAGATGATTAAACGCTGATGGTAATATGGTGAAATATAAAAGGTTCCCCGGTAATAATAAAAGAGCATACATATAAATCAAGGTGATAATAAGGTTGTTTCGAACGAAAAGTCGAAGTTTACTTGCTGGAGCTGTGATAAAATTTGCTACTTTGAAAGGAATTACCAAGTTATTTTGGGTAATAATAATATTAAAGGAATTAGCACAGATACGTGTTAAATGTTTACTCAGGTTCCGAGAGTTTTCAAGTGCATAACTATATGCATCAATCTCTTCTTACGTAGATGAAGTGCGGTTGGTTCATTCTCTCGATTGAGGTGTTTTCAAGAATCATGAAAGGTTTGAACAAAGATTGTAATCGTCAAGATACAAATGAGGTTTAAGATGAAATCAAGTGGCAAACTTGAAGAATTGTTTAGTTTCATATGTTATAATCAATATTTTAATTCATTTTTAATTGTCCAATCTTATTAGTCCACAGTCGATAGTCCACAGTTAACAGTCCAATAATTCATATATAGTTTAATATATAATATTCAAATTAATTAATACGTATCGTGACCCGTGTACATGTCTCAGACTCGATCACAACTCAAAGTATATATATTATTGTAGAATCAACCTCAACCCTGTATAGCTAACTCCAGCATTACTGCATATAGAGTGTCTATGGTTATTCCAAATAATATATATATATATATATATATATATATATATATATATATATATATATATATATATATATATATATATATATATATATATATATATATGCGTCGATATGATATGTCAAAACCTTGTATACGTGTCCCGATATTTAAAGTGCGTAAAATAAATAACAGAATTTAAATGACAATAAATAAAGTGCGTAAAGTAAATAACAGAAACTAAATGACGATAAATAAAATTACGATAATTAAATTGCGATAAATAAACTGCGATAAATAAAATGTAATCAGTTAGCTAGGAACGGTTAGCTAGGATTTTTGTTAGCGTGGATTCTTAATAGAATTTCTCATAGTTAATTCATTTGTTTCTAACAATTTTTTTTTTATTTTGTCCAATATTTTCTTCATTATACCACTTGTTGTATTCTGATAGATCGAAATCCAAATATGAAATTGAATGAAAATGGTTATTCTGTGGTGAACGGATACGTATATCTGTTGATGTAAGTAGGATAGTAAAAAATTGTTGAATCAGATTGAAAGAATGTACAGTGTAACTTATTAATGTGAAATCTAAATATTCCCCGGGTATTACCTACCCGTTAAAATATTTTCACCATTAACAGTTTGTACAAAAGAATTTTTAATTACAATCTTTATGAAAACGTATACACATATATATTTTCTTCAGATGTAATCATGGATTTAATGAGTTAATATGATATTAATCTCATTTGGTTTTCGGTTGGAACCCGAATGAATAATCTCTAAAACTTTAGAGATTACATAATCGCCGTGAATAACGAAGATAATAGATGTACAACGACACGTAGAACGGTGATTATACTCGAGGATTAGAATGAGATGTTGAGGCATGGATTTGGTGATGGTACTGGTGCTGTTATTGATGGTACTGTTGGTGCTGGCGATGTTGCTGAAGCTGGAAAGTTTTGCACCATATTCTCCAAATTAATTACTCGAGCGCGAAGTTCGTTGACTTCTTCTATTATTCCGGGATGATTGTCGGTCGGAACGAGCGGATGAATAAGGTTTAGAATTGTAGATAGTATATTATCATGGCGAGGTACTCGGGAAATGAGGGTGAGAAGGGTGTTTCGGACTGGTTCGCCGGTAAGTGCTTCAGGTTCATCACCAAGAGGTGAATTCGGTTGGTGGAAGGGATTGCCTTCTTCGCGTCTCCATTGATTATGTAAACTACAAACCCATCAGATGAATTGGTTGATTCATTCTGGTGACACTGCTTTCGGAGCTTAGGTGAAACTCCATATCGGAATAGCTGTCCGAATCCGAGGAATTCGAACTGGTTAAGGGATTCATCTCGTACGATCAGATGAAGGATTTTCGATAAGAAATAGATTATAGAATGTAGATTAGTACCCTGCAATACATAATTTACATATGCATATATAATACAAAAATCCCATAAGCTACAGAGGAATCTACGGAAGCTGTCAGGCAAAGGTAACAATAACAGATACGTTAAGATATGAATTTATCTATACACTGTATATGCAATAGAGGCAGTAAGACATGTCTAGACTAAGAATAATGAGCAGGTAATTTCCTAAGGATGATAAGCAGATGATTTCCGACAAAAAAGATAAGCAAAACTTTTGACATGCAGACACGGTCAAAGTCCAGACTCACTAATGCATCCTAACAACTATCAATTAGACACACTAATGCAAGACCTGGTTCGCTAAGACCACCACTCTGATACCAACTGAAGCGACCCGTCCTAATCCATCCAGACGAAGTCCATATCAATTACAAACGATTCACAATAGTTGGTTACATAGCGAGGTACTTGACCTCTATATGATACAATTTTACAAACATTGCATTCGTTTTTAAAAGACAAACTTTCATTACATCGAAAGTTGACGGCATGCATACCATTTCATAATACATCTAACTATAATTGACTTAATAATAATCTTGTTGAATTCAACGACTCGAATGCAACGTCTTTCAAAATATGCCATGAATGACTCCAAGTAATATCCCTAAAATGAGCTAATGCACATCGGAAGATTTCTTTAATACCTGAGAATAAACATGCTTTAAAGTGTCAACCAAAAGGCTGGTGAGTTCATTAGTTTATCATAATCATTCATTTTCATCATTTTAATAGACCACAAGAATTTCCTTTCCAGTTCTCATAAATATACGTCCCATGCATAGAGACAAAAATCATTCATATGGATTGAACACCTGGTAACCGACATTAACAAGATGCATATAAGAATATCCCCTATCATTCCGGAAAATCCTTCGGACATGATAAAAACAACATCGAAGTACTAAAGCATCTGGTACTTTGGATGGGGTTCGTTAGGCCCAATAGATCTATCTTTAGGATTCGCGTCAATTAGTAGACTGGTTTACTAATTCTTAGGTTACCAAGTCAAAAGGGGCATATTCGGCTTAGATCATTCAACCATATAATGTAGTTTCGATTACTTGTGTCTATTCCGTAAAACATTTATAAAAGCAGCGCATGTATTCTCAGTCCCAAAAATATATATTGCAAAAGCATTTAAAAAGGGAGTAATGAAACTCACCTAATGTATTTTGTAGTAAAAATACATATGACGACATTTAACAAGTGTAAGGTTGGCCTCGGATTCACGAACCTATATCAAGTATATATATTAACACCTATAATTGTAATCAAATAATTTCACTTATTAATTATATAATGTTTATATATTTAATGTTTATAGTTTATATAGAATTTTTACTAAATCCAAATATATATCTTATTTATATCTTAAATTATATGTTATATATATTTATTTTGTATATAATGAAAATTAATATTTATTCATATAGTTATATTAATATATGTATATAAGTAATTAATGATTGGTTATATGTAATATTTATATAATTAATGTTAATATGTTTATTCCAAGATTTTATGTAATACTAATATAATTATGTATCAAATATGTTTTTATGTATTTAATATTTATTTGATAAACTAATGTTAATAATAATAATAATAATAATAATAATAATAATAATAATAATAATAATAATAATAATAATAATAATAATAATAATAAAAATCATGTTAATGATAAAAATAATAATAATACTAATAATGATGAATAAAATGACAGTTTTACTAAAAATGATAAATTTAATAGTAATGAAAATTTTAATAAAAATACTATCTTTAATAATAAATGATAATTTTAATAATAATAATAATTTTAATAATAATAACAATAATAATAACTTTAATACTGATCATATTACTACTAATGATAATAATGATAATAATATTAATAATAATGATATTCATAATAATAATAATAATAATAATAAGAATAATAATAATAAGAATAATAATAATAATAATAATAATAATAATAATAATAATAATAATAATAATAATAATATAAATAATAATAATAATAATAATAATAATAATAATAATAATAATAATAATAATAATAATAATAATAATAATAATAATAATAATAATAATAATAATAATAATAATAATAATAATAATAATAATAATAATAATAATAAATGAAGACTACCTTTAAGAGCTTTTCTAAAAAAAAATGCCTCAAACCGGACTCGAACCCGAGACCTCTCGGTTAAACCAAATACCCTCAACCATCTTTATATCTGATTCTTTCAGAATTACTACCCAATCAATTTAATATAACTCGTACGTTCTCTCGGCCCAAAAGCAGATTCTCAAACCCAACTGCTCAACCCAATTGTAAAATTCATTTAAACCTAAATAATCCAACAGCAGCCCGATACCACTAATCCAAGTTGCGTTATTAAAAGGAATTCAGTTTTCTTCGGTTTATAAAGAAAATAACAGGAAAAAGACAAGTGGGTTTTGGTTTATCATCATCGTCCATCATCATCTTTATCATCTTCACGACCATCATCGTGCAACAAAATCATCCTTTTATTTCGTGATTAAGAACATCATATCGATCATCTTTATCATTCCATCATCATAACAGTCCTTCGTCATCATCATTTTTCGTTTGTACAGTGAACAGGAAACAAGTAAGTGCTGCAGTAGCAGGTTGAGGTGATCGTTCGATTGCAGTAGTCCTTTGTAACAGAAACGAATGTACAAATAGGTTTACGATGGGTTTGGTTTTTGGTGGTGATGTTCTTAAACTGTAAAGCAGTAGAGTAGTCGTAAGTTTTAAATGTATGTTTCATGGTGATTTCGATTATGTTGTAGATTAGTTCATGGATCTTGTGGTTTGATCTGTTCAACGAAGAGGAAAAAAAATAATAACAAAAGCAATTAGAAAATCACAAGTTTGTAGCAAGGACGAATAGTAAAACGGTTGTTAGTGGTGGCTTTTGATGATCGTGAAACAAACACAACAGCAATAGTAGCAGTCGTAGGAGTTGTTGTTTGAATAGCAACCTATAATGATGGCAGGGTTGCAGCAGGTTTGAACAGGAAATAGATAATAGAAGTAGCAGCAGGTAGTGTTCATGGTGGAAGAGAGTTGTTTCGCGATAGTTATATAAAAAAATGAAACAGCAACATCTAAGTGGGTTTTATTTGTCTTCGGTTCAAACACAGAAATGAATAATCAATGGTTGTAGTTGGGTTTCGAAAGAAAACAAGTATATGAAAAAGAAAAACAATAAGGGGTGCTCGTAATGTTTAAATGGGTCTCCATAAAATGTTAGGGGTGGTGATTCAATCGGAGGTTGAGGGTGTTTTTTTTTTGTGTGGTGATGATTCATGGTTGTATGTGTTGTGTTGAATCAAATGAAACGAAACAGAAAACTCGACTAGTGGCAACCCATGATCGTTTTATGTTGGTGGTTTAAGTGTTTCAAGTGGTGGTTAAGGTGCAACAAGAAAAGAAACAGGAACTATGGCAGTTAAAATGATTAAGGTGGTGGTGACCGATTGTTTGTGGTGATGGTGGAAGCGGTTTAGGGTGGCTCTCGCGAAAAAGAAAATAAAAGAATGGGTGATGGTTGTTATTATTGAAGAAGAAGAGTAACTTGCTTTTGTGTCCAATAATTGTCTAACTAACCATCTATATATGATGTAAGTATGTATATATTAAAAGATTCAGTGGAATGTGAAAACAAAACATACAATAATATAATTCATGTGAAACACCAGTAGCAGACACTCAAATGTCTTTTAGTACCGACACTTTTAAATTACAAGGTGCTATCGTGCCCCGTTGATTAATTCAGTGACGGATAAAAATCCTCTGTAAAATCCCATATTTTTAGATTAACTATATTTATTTATTTTGGTCATTTTGGTATAAAATTCGATCCTTAATTTGTTAATTAAAAATTACATCAACTGTCCCTCTCATTTATGGGTAAAATAAAAAAAATATTAAAATTAAATAATTAAATCCTAAATATACATTTAATAAGCCTATAATTTATATAACTCATTTTCGTATCACCGTTTATTTTAAAATTACATAAGCTTGATTTTAACTCACTTAATATCCATCGAAACATCAAACGAGTATTACTATCATTTAATATTTATTTTTAATATACTTTATTCATATATAGAGATATATTTTAAATAATAATTATGATAACGCTAAAAACGAACATATATTTCATAGCATTATCCCTCAAGAAAGACAAGCTTTTAGTTGCAATTGTTCTATTTACAAGTCATATTCGTTTAAATAATAAAAGGTGAAGACAAAAGACAGATTCGACGATTTGAAGACGCAAACGACCAAAAAGCTCAAAAGTACAAAATACAATCAAAGTGGTTCCAATTATTGATGAGAAACATCTCAAAATTACAAGAGTACAAGACGCGAAACGCAAAATACAAGATATTAAATTGTACGCAAGGACGTTCGAAAAACCGGAACCGGGACCAGAGTCAACTCTCAACACTCGACGCAACGGACTAAAAATTACAAGTCAACTATACACATAAATATAATATAATATTTAAATAATTCTTAAAATTATTTATATATTATATTTATTTATTAAATCCGTCGGCAAGAAAGAAAACAAAGTAACCTGAGCTGGAAAAAGTGGCCATGCGATCGCATGGCCTGGAAGCACATTTTCCATGCAATCGCATGGAAGTAGGTGACAGGCCACATGCTATAAATTTTGCGGTTTTAGCTCAGTTTATATCCATCCTATCTCTCTATCTATCACGTAATATATATATATATATATATATATATATATATATATATATATATATATATATATATATATATATATATATATATATATATATATATATATATATATATTATAATTTTAATTTTAATTTTAAATTCTAATAATAAGGGTATGTTAGCGAATGTTGTAAGGGTGTAAGTCGAAATTCTGTCCGTGTAACGCTACACTATTTTTAATCATTGTAAGTTATGTTCAACCTTTTTAATTTAATGTCTCGTAGCTAAGTTATTATTATGCTTATTTAATGCCGAAGTAATCATGATGTTGGGCTAAATATTAAAATTGGGTAATTGGGCTTTGTATCATAATTGGGGTTTGGATAAAAGAACGACACTTGTAAAAATTAGACTATGGGCTATTAATGGGCTTTATATTAACTAAACGAGACCTCGTTAGTTTAATATATAGACTTATAATTTGACGTATTTATATATAACCACATACGCTTGACTGGGCACGGTGGGCGGGATATCTATAAATACCAATAATTGTTCATTTTACCGGACATAGGAACTGGATTAATAGTTAATAGACTTGTTGAAACAGGGGTGGATTACATTCAAGGGTAATTGGTGTAATTGTTAACAAAGTAGTAAAACCTTGGACTACACGCAGTCGATAACTGGGTGTATTCATTAAACAATGTATTAAGACCTTGTTACAATTCGAATCCCCAATTAGTTGGAATATTTGACTTCGGGAATAAGAATAATTTGATGAAGACTTCCGCATTTTATGATTATGACTGATGGACTATTATGGACAAATCCGTATGGACATATCAAATAATCCAGGACAAAGAACAATTAACCCATGGGAATAAACTAAAAATCAACACGTCAAACATCATGATTACGGAAGTTTAAATAAGCATAATTCCTTTATTTCATATATAATTGCACTTTTATTTACTGTCATCGTATTTAATTGCACTTTTAATTATCGTTCTCTTTAATTATCGCAATTTTATTTTATCGTACTTTTATTTATCGCAATATCATTATCGTTATTTACTTTACGCTTTAAATTAAGTTATTTTTATTTTTAATATTTTACATTAGGTTTTAACTGCGACTAAAGTTTTAAAATCGACAAACCGGTCATTAAACGGTAAAAACCCCCTTTTATAATAATAATATTTCTTATATATTTTTGTATTTTTACAATTATAAGTTAAAACTAATATAGCGTTAAACTTGGCTAGAGTTCCCTGTGGACGAACCGAACTTACTAAAAACTACACTACTGTACGATTAGGTACACTGCCTATAAGTGTTGTAGCAAGGTTTAGGTATATCCACTCTATAAATAAATAAATCACTTGTGTAAAATTGTATTGTATTTAATAGTATTTTGTAGCAAATATATAACTATTTTATACACCACCTCGCACACATCAAATTATTATAATATCCTATTTTTATTTTATTAATTTTTAATAATAACCACATATAATATTTCAAATTATATTTCGAATTATTATTTATATATACATACCCACATATCTATTTACAATTAATTGTTCGTGAATCGTCGAGAGCCGTCGAAGGTCAATTGAATATATGAAATAGTTTAAACTTTTTGAGACTCAACCTTACAAACTTTGCTTATCATGTCGGAATTATAATAAGATTAAGTTTAAATTTGGTCGGAAATTTCCGGGTCGTCTCATCGATCTTGGTTATGTTGGAGCTACTAATGTTTCACCGGCTAAGTTCCAGAAGAAATATCTGCACTCAAGGTGGTATGTGATCTTTTCAATCATCAACAGATGCTTGCTGATAACAAGAAGTGGATCCGACAGCCTGACCATGCCAATGCTGAAGTTGTACTACTCTTTCATAAGAGTAGAGGCTCCTAACTATGCTGAGCTTCTATGGGAACTGGTTCAAGCACAAGTTGATAAGCCAAGGGGTTCATACATCCCTTGTGAAAGGTTTTACTGTATCTTTATCCATAATGCTAACACTGCTTGCAGAAATGCAAATATTTTTGTACCAGGTACACATGGATTACAGATGAAGAGATTTGGGGAGCTGAAGATGAATACCCCAATGATTTCTGACAATCAATTCACTGTGCCGATTCCATATTGGCTTGTGGGGCTAGCTGTACCCCAAGACGCTCGAATACGCTCTTATTTTGAGGCTGTAGGAATAACTCTTCCGAACCCGGCACAACAAGAACAAGTTGAACCCGCCGCGGTTCCAGCCCCAGAGGTTGTAGAGGAACCTGTAGTACAACCACCTGGACCAGCTAATCCTCCACTTAGGGTGAACCTCAAACGTTCTAGGGTAGCACACCAAGCTCAACCCGTGAGGATCAGGGACCTAGTTCACCTAGGATTGAACCAACCCTTTCAACAACTCCCGAAGTGAGCAGTGACACCGATTCTTCAGCAACTGAGTCATCTCCTGAACCTTCTCCTAAGAGAACTCGATTTATACCTGATGAGATGCTTCAGACTCCGCCAACCCAACGAGTAACTAGATCTAGGACTTTGACACCCATCGTCCGCCAATCAGTTACTCCAACCGTTGGTGATATGGACCAAGACCTAGAACCAATTAGGTCACCCTCACCCATCTCCGTATCACATCCAATAATAACAGTAAGCCCTACGCTAAATGAAGCGCAAGCTTCGGTAGGCAAGAGATCTAAACGTAAGGATGGTAAAAATACCACTAAGCCCATCCAATCTAAACAGGACTTAACAATAAATCTTACACAGAAAGATGCTTCGACATCTAAGGAAGTAAAGTCTTCCTCTGCAATAAAGTCTGCGTTGACTCAATCGATTGAGGAAACTCAATCATTAAAGTCCCGAACGGCCGAAGGGGAGCCGAAAAGTCTTGAAAAGGCACCCTGCGTATCGGCTGGAAATCCTCATGTGCCTCAATGTACAACAGGGTCTCGAGGTCCGGCTTATCTTGATGAGGGAGATCTGTCGCGTCCCATGAAAACGAGTCAACATGACAATCCTTCGGGATATTTATCAGACTTCCAGCAGACTGATCCTTTGGTTCATGCAAGTGATCCATTGGTTCAAACCACTTCTCTTTCGAATTCTGAAACTCAGGGTTAACTGAAAGAGATGTACCATCTCATGGTATATCAATGATTTCAGGAGTCGAAGATAGCAATATCTCTGCGAGATCAAAATCGACGGGTAGTTCTACTACTTTGTCAGAGTCCCATGAGACTAAAGTCATGGAGGCGGATGCTTCAAAAGAAACTTCGCCGGCGAAAACTCCGGTTATTGCCCAACCTCCATCAGAAGGGGATATCACGAATCTGACTAGTAGTATGTACAGCCCTACATATAAGAATAATACCACACAAACATCTTTACCTGCCCTCACGGCAACTCAAACACTTCCACCGACATCGCCTTCAACAGTTGCTGTTGATGCTGATGTTGTTCGTGGTTACACTGTTGTTTCACCGACTGGGTCACCTTCTCGGATTTCAAATAGATATGGATTAAGATATCTCTCTGACAATGAGGTGGAGGAACTATATCTTGCTGAGTTTGCTAAACGAACTAATCTTGATGAAGTTCGCGAGACTATGATGATTTATCTTGAGCAAGCAAGGATAGTATATCCTTTATCTCCATGCAAGTCACCTGGACCAATTCACATGCCTGATCATGATGATTTCGATCCCGACAATCTTCATGAGGGGGAGAATAGACAAGGTGGTTATCGGTCCAGTGGTTTTCAAAGATCAACGTATGAAGCTGGTGCATCTAGTCAACATAAGGATCAAGATGTTGTTGATATTTCTGATTCTGAAAGCGATGAAATTGAGGAAATTCAGTGTGAAAGTTTTCTAGATGAATTGAAAGGTCAGAGAGAGGGTGACTCAGGGATGCTTATGATTATGGATTCAGCTGATCAAGTAGAGAATAAGTCAGCTCAAGAGGACAATCAAAACTTCGATAGTATTGAAGATATTTTGAAGGGGTCGTCGAGTGTCTTCAATGAATTCAACGATCATCAATTTGTTAATTTGTCATCTCCAACTGATGAATTTGGGATACACTTTGAGAAAGAGATTTTCTCTAATGGCAAGGAAGATACTACGACTCCTCCTGATCTGAATGTTCCATTTCAAATTGCAGAGATTGTTTTTGAGCGTGATGCTGATTTCCAATTAAGTGAGAAAGAAGAGAAGATGATTCTTCGTTCACCATTCATTGAACAACAAGCGTATAGAATCTATGGTGATTCTGATCTCGTCCTTTCTGCATCAATGAGTGTTCTGGGTGCATGGAAATATCATAAGAAACCAGAATATCTCAAAGCTTATCTGAGTGTTCGTGACAAATATAAATTGAAGAATGAAGAGAAACTTCAAGTTAAGCGAAATTCAGAGATCAAAAGCATAAATAAGATTTTGATGATTAACAAGGATGGAGTGAAGATGACATTGTTTCAAGTAACAAGAATGGATGATGAAGATTATCAATTCTCTGAGGCAGATTTTGATAGATTGAAGATGGACGACATTATTTTCATTTACAACTACTTGATTAACTTGAATGAATCTGCAACAATTTATCATGCTACTGTGATGAAGGCAGTCTACAGATTTATTCTTGACTCGATGAGATGGATGTCCGTTCACGATTTTCAAATGGGGTTAGAATCTGGATACAAAAAGCTCAGAATCAAACCGCCAAATCAAGTAATCGAAGAGCTGAGATATATGTCCTTACTTGAAGTAAGTGATAGTCCTTATGGGTTTGTGTTTGTCAATTCTCACTATACAAAGATCTTCATCAGAGTCTCAGATTTCAGAATATACTCAGACGGAACGTTGATGTATGCTTTCAAATGTTTGAGACGGGGACTGATCAATAACTGCTATTCAACTGAAGATAATGAGATTTTTAAATACATTCTCACAAGATTGAAAAGTCGTCTAAAGACAAGAGTGAACATACGAAGATATAAGATTCTCAAGGGATTCAAATCCAAAGTTCACTTCAGAGGAACAAAGTTCCTTTAGATGTTTTAATAGGATTATATTGTAAAGTTCACATTTAACACTAAGGGGGAGATTGTTAGGACCCCGAAGTTGTATAGTGTTAATGCGAAATAAGCTTAAATGAAGGTTCCTTAGAATATGGCTATATAAGGAACCTAAGTAGTCCTAATTAGATAGCCATTGCATTGTAACTGAGTTCTAGAAGCTGTGGAATGTAATTTGTACCGATTCTCTCTCTTACCGAATCTCCTTCTCACCTACCGAATCTCATTATATCTTATCGTTTCTCTCAATCTCAACATGATCTGACCTATCAATTTATGATGTGCCTTTTCAAAAGAATGCAATGTTTACAAAACGTATCATGTAGAGGTCAGTACCTCACTATGAAATCGATGAATGATGTATTCGTCCAAATGGATTTGGACGGGTCATCACAGGTTAAATGTAGGATTACACTACGGGACTTAATCAGGCGGTTCCATGCCAATCTAAGAGAATATATTAACGAACTGTCACTTAAGTGCCACTAAGGTTAAATGTATGAATATATTAAGAGGTCCAGTTCGTTAATATACCGATAGCATGATTCTAAGCCAATCTAAGAGATCAATTAGAACAATTGGTTGTTATTGCTCAATCCACACTTGTTTTACCTCACAATATTCGCATCGAGTTCCCTAAAAAGTGGGTAGTTTGGTGCAATATGGTATTGATTTGGTATTAGATTGATGATTTGGGGCAAAAAGCCTATCTTGGTGTAAAATTGACCAAGTTTTGAGCTTAAAATGAAGTTTGAAGAGAATTGGCAGAAAACAACAAAATGTGCCACAGTAAATATAGAAATGCAGTGCACTTTTAGTGCAATGGGGGTCCATTCTTCATCAGTAGCAAAAACAAAGGAAAATGCGGTGCACTTTTTGAAATGTCCCGTTCTTATTGACTAAAAACGTTCCATATTAATTGATTTCGTTGCGAGGTTTTGACCTCTATATGAGACGTTTTTCAAAGACTGCATTCATTTTTAAAACAAACCATAACCTTTATTTCATAGATAAAGGTTTTAAAAAGCTTTACGTAGATTATCAAATAATGATAATCTAAAATATCCTGTTTACACACGACCATTACATAATGGTTTACAATACAAATATGTTACAACAAAATAAGTTTCTTGAATGCAGTTTTTACACAATATCATACAAGCATGGACTCCAAATCTCGTCCTTATTTAAGTAGGCGACAGCGGAAGCTCTTAATAATCACCTGAGAATAAACATGCTTAAAACGTCAACAAAAATGTTGGTGAGTTATAGGTTTAACCTATATATATCAAATCATAATAATAGACCACAAGATTTCATATTTCAATACACATCCCATACATAGAGATAAAAATCATTCATATGGTGAACACCTGGTAACCGACATTAACAAGATGCATATATAAGAATATCCCCATCATTCCGGGACACCCTTCGGATATGATATAAATTTCGAAGTACTAAAGCATCCAGTACTTTGGATGGGGTTTGTTAGGCCCAATAGATCTATCTTTAGGATTCGCGTCAATTAGGGTGTATGTTCCCTAATTCATAGATTACCAGACTTAATAAAAAGGGGCATATTCGATTTCGATAATTCAACCATAGAATGTAGTTTCACGTACTTGTGTCTATTTTGTAAATCATTTATAAAACCTGCATGTATTCTCATCCCAAAAATATTAGATTTTAAAAGTGAGACTATAACTCACTTTCACAGATTTTTACTTCGTCGGGAAGTAAGACTTGGCCACTGGTTGATTCGCGAACCTATAACAATATATACATATATATCAAAGTATGTTCAAAATATATTTACAACACTTTTAACATATTTTGATGTTTTAAGTTTATTAAGTCAGCTGTCCTCGTTAGTAACCTACAACTAGTTGTCCACAGTTAGATGTACAGAAATAAATCGATAAATATTATCTTGAATCAATCCACGACCCAGTGTATACGTATCTCAGTATTGATCACAACTCAAACTATATATATTTTGGAATCAACCTCAACCCTGTATAGCTAACTCCAACATTCACATATAGAGTGTCTATGGTTGTTCCGAAATATATATAGATGTGTCGACATGATAGGTCGAAACATTGTATACGTGTCTATGGTATCTCAAGATTACATAATATATAATACAAGTTGATTAAGTTATGGTTGGAATAGATTTGTTACCAATTTTCACGTAGCTAAAATGAGAAAAATTATCCAATCTTGTTTTACCCATAACTTCTTCATTTTAAATCCGTTTTGAGTGAATCAAATTGCTATGGTTTCATATTGAACTCTATTTTATGAATCTAAACAAAAAAAGTATAGGTTTCTAGTCGGAAAAATAAGTTACAAGTCTTTCGGAAATACATCGGGAAATTCTTTTGCAATGGGAACATCATTGATGCTCTTTTCTTCAGTTTGTACTTTCTCGACGTGTGCTAGAACAGCATAGCAACCTTTTCTTATTAGTTTTTGTGCCTTCAAATTACTAATAAGATGTAGCTTCGTGTTGCCCTTTTCTCCGTACACCATTAAGGGTTTTCCTTTTTCTCGTATAATGCGAATTGCATTTTTGTAACAAACGATCTCCGCTTTCACTTCTTTCAACCAGTCCATACCGATTATCACATCAAAACTCCCTAACTCTACTGGTATCAAATCAATCTTAAATGTTTCGCTAACCAGTTTAATTTCTCGATTCCGACATATATTATCTGCTGAAATTAATTTACCATTTGCTAATTCGAGTAAAAATTTACTATCCAAAGGCGTCAATGGACAACTTAATTTAGCACAAAAATCTCTACTCATATAGCTTCTATCCGCACCCGAATCAAATAAAACGTAAGCAGATTTATTGTCAATAAGAAACGTACCCGTAACAAGCTCCGGGTCTTCCTGTGCCTCTACCGCATTAATATTGAAAACTCTTCCACGGCCTTGTCCATTCGTGTTCTCCTGGTTCGGGCAATTTCTAATAATGTGGCCTGGTTTTCCACATTTATAACAAACTACATTGGCATAACTTGCTCCGACACTACTTGCTCCGCCATTACTCGTTCCGACACCATTTGTTCCTTTCGTTCTATTAACCCCTGGTCCGTAGACCTCACACTTCGCCGCGCTATGACCATTTCTTTTACACTTGTTGCAAAATTTGGTGCAGAACCCCGAGTGATTCTTTTCACACCTTTGGCATAGTTGCTTCTGATTGTTGTTGTTGTTGCGGTTATTATTGTTGTTGGGATGATTGTTGTAGTTGCTGTTGTTGTTGTTGTTGTTGTTGTTGTTGGGCCGTTTGTTGTAGTTGCGATTGATGTTGCGATTGTTGGGATAATTGTTGCGATTATTGTTGTAATTGCTGTTGTTGTTGTATTGGTGATTCTTATCACCGTTTTCCTCCCACTTTCTTTTTACTTGCTTCACATTGGCCTCTTCAGCAGTCTGTTCTTTAATTCTTTCTTCAATCTGGTTCACTAGTTTGTGAGCCATTCTACATGCCTGTTGTATGGAGGCGGGCTCGTGTGAACTTATATCTTCTTGGATTCTTTCCGGTAATCCTTTCACAAACGCGTCGATCTTCTCTTCCTCATCTTCGAATGCTCCCGGACACAATAAGCACAATTCTGTGAATCGTCTTTCGTACGTGGTAATATCAAATCCTTGGGTTCGTAACCCTCTTAGTTCTGTCTTGAGCTTATTGACCTCGGTTCTGGGACGGTACTTCTCGTTCATCAAGTGCTTGAATGCTGACCACGGTAGTGCGTACGCATCATCTTGTCCCACTTGCTCTAGATAGGTATTCCACCATGTTAACGCAGAACCTGTGAAGGTATGCGTAGCGTACTTCACTTTGTCCTCTTCAGTACACTTACTTATGGCAAACACCGATTCAACCTTCTCGGTCCACCGTTTCAATCCGATCGGTCCTTCGGTTCCATCAAATTCCAAAGGTTTGCAGGCAGTGAATTCTTTGTAGGTGCATCCTACACGATTTCCTGTACTGCTAGATCCAAGGTTATTGTTGGTATGTAGCGCAGCCTGTACTGCGGCTATGTTTGAAGCTAGAAAAGTACGGAATTCCTCTTCATTCATATTCACGGTGTGTCGAGTAGTCGGTGCCATTTCCTTCAAAATAGTTAAATGGAACAAGTTAATCATACAGAATATTAAGAGTAGTTAATAGTATTTGGTAGCATAATATGAACTCATTTATAAAAGCTTTTTCTTCATATTAGCGTTTTATAAGTTTAAATTCGGGTAGTACCTACCCGTTAAGTTCATACTTAGTAGCTAATATACAATTCAACTACTACAATTCTATATGAAAAACTGATTATAATAATATTTCGCGTTCAAACTTTTATACAATATTTTACAAACTTACAATACCGCTTATTTTACATAAAGCATGAAATATAGCACACAATAACTTTGATACAAGATAGTTGTGAAGACAATTCTAGCTAGTACACAAGTCGTTCAGCAAAGGCAATAAAGACACGTAATTCATACGTCCAGAAACAAGTCATGCATTCTGGTTTTACTAGGACTACTTCCCATCCTTGGTCTTGTGCAACATAACCGTTATGGCCGTTGATAAGACAGCGTGTTGTAACGTCATCAAAGGGACGAGGGTTACGTAATGTCCAACAGTCCCGTAATAATCTAAAAACCTCATTTCTTACCCCAATTACCGACTCCGTCACTTGTGGAAACGTTTTGTTTAATAGTTGTAGCCCGATGTTCTTGTTCTCACTTTGGTGAGAAGCGAACATTACTAATCCATAAGCATAACATGCTTCTTTATGTTGCATGTTAGCCGCTTTTTCTAAATCACGAAGTCCAATATTCGGATATATTGAGTCAAAATAATTTCTTAACCCGTTGCGTAAAATAGCATTTGGGTTCCCCGCAATATATGCGTCAAAGTAAACACATCGTAACTTATGGGTTTCCCAATGTGATATCCCCCATCTTTCAAACGAAAGTCTCTTATAAACCAAGACATTCTTGGAACGTTCTTCGAATGTCTTACAAACTGATCTCGCCTTAAATAGTTGTGCCGAAGAATTCTGGCCGACTCTAGACAAGATTTCATCAATCATGTCTCCGGGTAGGTCTCTTAAAATATTGGGTTGTCTATCCATTTTGTGTTTTTAAACTGTAAAATAGACAAGAGTTAGATTCATAAAAAAAATACTTATTAATACAAGCAATTTTTACATATATCATAAAGCATAAGAACACTATATTCCATATATTACACCACACGAATACAACTATCTTATTCCGACTCGCTCGTTTCTTCTTCTTCGGTTTTGGTTCGTTTTGCCAAGTTTCTAGGGATATATGATGTTCCCCTAATACGAGCCGTCGTTGTCCACATTGGTTTAGAAAAACCTGGTGGTTTAGAGGTTCCCGGGTCATTGTTACAACTTAAGGACTTCGGGGGTTGACGATACATATAAAGTTCATCGGGGTTGGAATTAGATTTCTCTATTTTTATGCCCTTTCCCTTATTATTTTCTTTTGCCTTTTTAAATTCAGTTGGGGTAATTTCTATAACATCATCGGAATTCTCGTCGGAATCCGATTCATCGGAGAATTGGTAATCCTCCCAATATTTTGCTTCCTTGGCGGAAACACCATTGACCATAATTAACTTTGGTCGGTTGGTTGAGGATTTTCTTTTACTTAACCGTTTTATTATTTCCCCCACCGGTTCTATTTCTTCATCCGGTTCCGATTCTTCTTCCGGTTCCGATTCTTCTTCCGGTTCCGACTCTTCTTCCGGTTCCTCTTCGGGAACTTGTGAATCAGTCCACAAATCATTCCAATTTACATTTGACTCTTCATTATTATTAGGTGAGTCAATGGGACTTGTTCTAGAGGTAGACATCTATCACATAATATCAAACACGTTAAGAGATTAATATATCACATAATATTCATATGTTAAAAATATATAGTTTCCAACAAAAATGTTAAGCAATCATTTTTAAAGAAAACACGGTCGAAGTCCAGACTCACTAATGCATCCTAACAAACTCGATAAGACACACTAATGCAAATTTTCTGGTTCTCTAAGACCAACGCTCTGATACCAACTGAAATGTCCCGTTCTTATTGACTAAAAACGTTCCATATTAATTGATTTCGTTGCGAGGTTTTGACCTCTATATGAGACGTTTTTCAAAGACTGCATTCATTTTTAAAACAAACCATAACCTTTATTTCATAGATAAAGGTTTTAAAAAGCTTTACGTAGATTATCAAATAATGATAATCTAAAATATCCTGTTTACACACGACCATTACATAATGGTTTACAATACAAATATGTTACAACAAAATAAGTTTCTTGAATGCAGTTTTTACACAATATCATACAAGCATGGACTCCAAATCTCGTCCTTATTTAAGTAGGCGACAGCGGAAGCTCTTAATAATCACCTGAGAATAAACATGCTTAAAACGTCAACAAAAATGTTGGTGAGTTATAGGTTTAACCTATATATATCAAATCATAATAATAGACCACAAGATTTCATATTTCAATACACATCCCATACATAGAGATAAAAATCATTCATATGGTGAACACCTGGTAACCGACATTAACAAGATGCATATATAAGAATATCCCCATCATTCCGGGACACCCTTCGGATATGATATAAATTTCGAAGTACTAAAGCATCCAGTACTTTGGATGGGGTTTGTTAGGCCCAATAGATCTATCTTTAGGATTCGCGTCAATTAGGGTGTATGTTCCCTAATTCATAGATTACCAGACTTAATAAAAAGGGGCATATTCGATTTCGATAATTCAACCATAGAATGTAGTTTCACGTACTTGTGTCTATTTTGTAAATCATTTATAAAACCTGCATGTATTCTCATCCCAAAAATATTAGATTTTAAAAGTGGGACTATAACTCACTTTCACAGATTTTTACTTCGTCGGGAAGTAAGACTTGGCCACTGGTTGATTCGCGAACCTATAACAATATATACATATATATCAAAGTATGTTCAAAATATATTTACAACACTTTTAACATATTTTGATGTTTTAAGTTTATTAAGTCAGCTGTCCTCGTTAGTAACCTACAACTAGTTGTCCACAGTTAGATGTACAGAAATAAATCGATAAATATTATCTTGAATCAATCCACGACCCAGTGTATACGTATCTCAGTATTGATCACAACTCAAACTATATATATTTTGGAATCAACCTCAACCCTGTATAGCTAACTCCAACATTCACATATAGAGTGTCTATGGTTGTTCCGAAATATATATAGATGTGTCGACATGATAGGTCGAAACATTGTATACGTGTCTATGGTATCTCAAGATTACATAATATATAATACAAGTTGATTAAGTTATGGTTGGAATAGATTTGTTACCAATTTTCACGTAGCTAAAATGAGAAAAATTATCCAATCTTGTTTTACCCATAACTTCTTCATTTTAAATCCGTTTTGAGTGAATCAAATTGCTATGGTTTCATATTGAACTCTATTTTATGAATCTAAAAAAAAAAAAGTATAGGTTTCTAGTCGGAAAAATAAGTTACAAGTCGTTTTTGTAAAGGTAGTCATTTCAGTCGAAAGAACGACGTCTAGATGACCATTTTAGAAAACATACTTCCACTTTGAGTTTAACCATAATTTTTGGATATAGTTTCATGTTCATAATAAAAATCATTTTCTCAGAATAACAACTTTTAAATCAAAGTTTATCATAGTTTTTAATTAACTAACCCAAAACAGCCCGCGGTGTTACTACGACGGCGTAAATCCGGTTTTACGGTGTTTTTCGTGTTTCCAGGTTTTAAATCATTAAGTTAGCATATCATATAGATATAGAACATGTGTTTAGTTGATTTTAAAAGTCAATTTAGAAGGATTAACTTTTGTTTGCGAACAAGTTTAGAATTAACTAAACTATGTTCTAGTGATTACAAGTTTAAACCTTCGAATAAGATAGCTTTATATGTATGAATCGAATGATGTTATGAACATCATTACTACCTTAAGTTCCTTGGATGAACCTACTGGAAAAGAGAAAAATGGATCTAGCTTCAATGGATCCTTGGATGGCTCGAAGTTCTTGAAGCAGAATCATGACACGAAAACAAGTTCAAGTAAGATCATCACTTGAAATAAGATTGTTATAGTTATAGAAATTGAACCAAAGTTTGAATATGATTATTACCTTGTATTAGAATGATAACCTACTGTAAGAAACAAAGATTTCTTGAGGTTGGATGATCACCTTACAAGATTGGAAGTGAGCTAGCAAACTTGAAAGTATTCTTGATTTTATGAAACTAGAACTTTTGGAATTTATGAAGAACACTTAGAACTTGAAGATAGAAATTGAGAGAGATCAATTAGATGAAGAAAATTGAAGAATGAAAGTGTTTGTAGGTGTTTTTGGTCGTTGGTGTATGGATTAGATATAAAGGATATGTTATTTTGTTTTCATGTAAATAAGTCATGAATGATTACTCATATTTTTGTAATTTTATGAGATATTTCATGCTAGTTGTCAAATGATGGTTCCCACATGTGTTAGGTGACTCACATGGGCTGCTAAGAGCTGATCATTGGAGTGTATATACCAATAGTACATACATCTAAAAGTTGTGTATTGTACGAGTACGAATACGGGTGCATACGAGTAGCATTGTTGATGAAACTGAACGAGGATTTAATTGTAAGCATTTTTGTTAAGTAGAAGTATTTTGATAAGTGTATTGAAGTCTTTCAAAAGTGTATAAATACATATTAAAACACTACATGTATATACATTTTAACTGAGTCGTTAAGTCATCGTTAGTCGTTACATGTAAGTGTTGTTTTGAAACTTTTAGGTTAACGATCCTGTTAAATGTTGTTAACCCAATGTTTATAATATCAAATGAGATTTTAAATTATTATATTATCATGATATTATCATGTATGAATATCTCTTAATATGATATATATACATTAAATGTCTTTACAACGATAATCGTTACATATATGTCTCGTTTAAAAATCATTAAGTTAGTAGTCTTGTTTTTACATATGTAGTTCATTGTTAATATACTTAATGATATGTTTACTTATCATAGTATCATGTTAACTATATATATATCCATATATATGTCATCATATAGTTTTTACAAGTTTTAACGTTCGTGAATCACCGGTCAACTTGGGTGGTCAATTGTCTATATGAAACATATTTCAATTAATCAAGTCTTAACAAGTTTGATTGCTTAACATGTTGGAAACATTTAATCATGTAAATATCAATCTCAATTAATATATATAAACATGGAAAAGTTCGGGTCACTACAGTACCTACCCGTTAAATAAATTTCGTCCCGAAATTTTAAGCTGTTGAAGGTGTTGACGAATCTTCTGGAAATAGATGCGGGTATTTCTTCTTCATCTGATCTTCACGCTCCCAGGTGAACTCGGGTCCTCTACGAGCATTCCATCGAACCTTAACAATTGGTATCTTATTTTGCTTAAGTCTTTTTACCTCACGATCCATTATTTCGACGGGTTCTTCGATGAATTGAAGTTTTTCGTTGATTTGGATTTCATCTAACGGAATAGTGAGATCTTCTTTAGCAAAACATTTCTTCAAATTCGAGACGTGGAAAGTGTTATGTACAGCCGCGAGTTGTTGAGGTAACTCAAGTCGGTAAGCTACTGGTCCGACACGATCAATAATCTTGAATGGTCCAATATACCTTGGATTTAATTTCCCTCGTTTACCAAATCGAACAACGCCTTTCCAAGGTGCAACTTTAAGCATGACCATCTCTCCAATTTCAAATTCTATATCTTTTCTTTTAATGTCAGCGTAGCTCTTTTGTCGACTTTGGGCAGTTTTCAACCGTTGTTGAATTTGGATGATCTTCTCGGTAGTTTCTTGTATAATCTCCGGACCCGTAATCTGTCTATCCCCCACCTCACTCCAACAAATCAGAGACCTGCACTTTCTACCATAAAGTGCTTCAAACGGCGCCATCTCAATGCTTGAATGGTAGCTGTTGTTGTAGGAAAATTCTGCTAACGGTAGATGTCGATCCCAACTGTTTCCGAAATCAATAACACATGCTCGTAGCATGTCTTCAAGCGTTTGTATCGTCCTTTCGCTCTGCCCATCAGTTTGTGGATGATAGGCAGTACTCATGTCTAGACGAGTTCCTAATGCTTGCTGTAATGTCTGCCAGAATCTTGAAATAAATCTGCCATCCCTATCAGAGATAATAGAGATTGGTATTCCATGTCTGGAGACGACTTCCTTCAAATACAGTCGTGCTAACTTCTCCATCTTGTCATCTTCTCTTATTGGTAGGAAGTGTGCTGATTTGGTGAGACGATCAACTATTACCCAAATAGTATCAAAACCACTTGCAGTCCTTGGCAATTTAGTGATGAAATCCATGGTAATGTTTTCCCATTTCCATTCCGGGATTTCGGGTTGTTGAAGTAGACCTGATGGTTTCTGATGCTCAGCTTTGACCTTAGAACACGTCAAACATTCTCCTACGTATTTAGCAACATCGGCTTTCATACCCGGCCACCAAAAATGTTTCTTGAGATCCTTGTACATCTTCCCCGTTCCAGGATGTATTGAGTATCTGGTTTTATGAGCTTCTCTAAGTACCATTTCTCTCATATCTCCAAATTTTGGTACCCAAATCCTTTCAGCCCTATACCGGGTTCCGTCTTCCCGAATATTAAGATGCTTCTCCGATCCTTTGGGTATTTCATCCTTTAAATTTCCCTCTTTTAAAACTCCTTGTTGCGCCTCCTTTATTTGAGTAGTAAGGTTATTATGAATCATTATATTCATAGATTTTACTCGAATGGGTTCTCTGTCCTTCCTGCTCAAGGCATCGGCTACCACATTTGCCTTCCCCGGGTGGTAACGAATCTCAAAGTCGTAATCATTCAATAATTCAATCCACCTACGCTGCCTCATATTCAGTTGTTTCTGATTAAATATGTGTTGAAGACTTTTGTGGTCGGTATATATAATACTTTTGACCCCATATAAGTAGTGCCTCCAAGTCTTTAATGCAAAAACAACCGCGCCTAATTCCAAATCATGCGTCGTATAATTTTGTTCGTGAATCTTCAATTGTCTAGACGCATAAGCAATCACCTTCGTTCGTTGCATTAATACACAACCGAGACCTTGCTTTGATGCGTCACAATAAATCACAAAATCATCATTCCCTTCAGGCAATGACAATATAGGTGCCGTAGTTAGCTTTTTCTTCAATAACTGAAACGCTTTCTCTTGTTCATCATTCCATTCAAATTTCTTCCCTTTATGCGTTAATGCAGTCAAGGGTTTTGCTATTCTGGAAAAGTCTTGGATGAACCTTCTGTAGTAACCAGCTAGTCCTAAAAACTGGCGTATGTGTTTCGGAGTTTTCGGGGTTTCCCACTTTTCAACAGTTTCTATCTTTGCCGGATCCACCTTAATACCTTCTTTGTTCACTATGTGACCGAGGAATTGAACTTCTTCCAACCAAAATGCACACTTTGAAAACTTAGCGTACAATTCTTCCTTCCTCAATACTTCTAACACCTTTCTCAAATGTTCACCGTGTTCTTGGTCATTCTTTGAGTAAATAAGTATGTCATCAATGAAAACAATGACAAACTTGTCAAGGTATGGTCCACACACTCGGTTCATAAGGTCCATGAACACAGCTGGTGCATTAGTTAAACCAAACGGCATGACCATAAACTCGTAATGACCGTAACGTGTTCTGAAAGCAGTCTTTGGAATATCATCTTCTTTCACCCGCATTTGATGATACCCGGAACGTAAGTCAATCTTTGAATAAACAGACGAGCCTTGTAGTTGATCAAATAAGTCGTCGATTCTTGGTAGTGGGTAGCGGTTCTTGATGGTAAGTTTGTTCAACTCTCGGTAGTCGATACACAACCTGAATGTACCATCTTTCTTCTTGACAAACAAAACAGGAGCTCCCCACGGTGATGTGCTTGGTCGAATGAAACCACGCTCTAAAAGTTCTTGTAATTGGCTTTGCAGTTCTTTCATCTCGCTGGGTGCGAGTCTGTAAGGAGCACGAGCTATTGGTGCAGCTCCTGGTACAAGATCTATTTGAAATTCAACGGATCGATGTGGGGGTAATCCCGGTAATTCTTTCGGAAATACATCGGGAAATTCTTTTGCAATGGGAACATCATTGATGCTCTTTTCTTCAGTTTGTACTTTCTCGACGTGTGCTAGAACAGCATAGCAACCTTTTCTTATTAGTTTTTGTGCCTTCAAATTACTAATAAGATGTAGCTTCGTGTTGCCCTTTTCTCCGTACACCATTAAGGGTTTTCCTTTTTCTCGTATAATGCGAATTGCATTTTTGTAACAAACGATCTCCGCTTTCACTTCTTTCAACCAGTCCATACCGATTATCACATCAAAACTCCCTAACTCTACTGGTATCAAATCAATCTTAAATGTTTCGCTAACCAGTTTAATTTCTCGATTCCGACATATATTATCTGCTGAAATTAATTTACCATTTGCTAATTCGAGTAAAAATTTACTATCCAAAGGCGTCAATGGACAACTTAATTTAGCACAAAAATCTCTACTCATATAGCTTCTATCCGCACCCGAATCAAATAAAACGTAAGCAGATTTATTGTCAATAAGAAACGTACCCGTAACAAGCTCCGGGTCTTCCTGTGCCTCTACCGCATTAATATTGAAAACTCTTCCACGGCCTTGTCCATTCGTGTTCTCCTGGTTCGGGCAATTTCTAATAATGTGGCCTGGTTTTCCACATTTATAACAAACTACATTGGCATAACTTGCTCCGACACTACTTGCTCCGCCATTACTCGTTCCGACACCATTTGTTCCTTTCGTTCTATTAACCCCTGGTCCGTAGACCTCACACTTCGCCGCGCTATGACCATTTCTTTTACACTTGTTGCAAAATTTGGTGCAGAACCCCGAGTGATTCTTTTCACACCTTTGGCATAGTTGCTTCTGATTGTTGTTGTTGTTGCGGTTATTATTGTTGTTGGGATGATTGTTGTAGTTGCTGTTGTTGTTGTTGTTGTTGTTGTTGTTGGGCCGTTTGTTGTAGTTGCGATTGATGTTGCGATTGTTGGGATAATTGTTGCGATTATTGTTGTAATTACTGTTGTTGTTGTATTGGTGATTCTTATCACCGTTTTCCTCCCACTTTCTTTTTACTTGCTTCACATTGGCCTCTTCAGCAGTCTGTTCTTTAATTCTTTCTTCAATCTGGTTCACTAGTTTGTGAGCCATTCTACATGCCTGTTGTATGGAGGCGGGCTCGTGTGAACTTATATCTTCTTGGATTCTTTCCGGTAATCCTTTCACAAACGCGTCGATCTTCTCTTCCTCATCTTCGAATGCTCCCGGACACAATAGGCACAATTCTGTGAATCGTCTTTCGTACGTGGTAATATCAAATCCTTGGGTTCGTAACCCTCTTAGTTCTGTCTTGAGCTTATTGACCTCGGTTCTGGGACGGTACTTCTCGTTCATCAAGTGCTTGAATGCTGACCACGGTAGTGCGTACGCATCATCTTGTCCCACTTGCTCTAGATAGGTATTCCACCATGTTAACGCAGAACCTGTGAAGGTATGCGTAGCGTACTTCACTTTGTCCTCTTCAGTACACTTACTTATGGCAAACACCGATTCAACCTTCTCGGTCCACCGTTTCAATCCGATCGGTCCTTCGGTTCCATCAAATTCCAAAGGTTTGCAGGCAGTGAATTCTTTGTAGGTGCATCCTACACGATTTCCTGTACTGCTAGATCCAAGGTTATTGTTGGTATGTAGCGCAGCCTGTACTGCGGCTATGTTTGAAGCTAGAAAAGTACGGAATTCCTCTTCATTCATATTCACGGTGTGTCGAGTAGTCGGTGCCATTTCCTTCAAAATAGTTAAATGGAACAAGTTAATCATACAGAATATTAAGAGTAGTTAATAGTATTTGGTAGCATAATATGAACTCATTTATAAAAGCTTTTTCTTCATATTAGCGTTTTATAAGTTTAAATTCGGGTAGTACCTACCCGTTAAGTTCATACTTAGTAGCTAATATACAATTCAACTACTACAATTCTATATGAAAAACTGATTATAATAATATTTCGCGTTCAAACTTTTATACAATATTTTACAAACTTACAATACCGCTTATTTTACATAAAGCATGAAATATAGCACACAATAACTTTGATACAAGATAGTTGTGAAGACAATTCTAGCTAGTACACAAGTCGTTCAGCAAAGGCAATAAAGACACGTAATTCATACGTCCAGAAACAAGTCATGCATTCTGGTTTTACTAGGACTACTTCCCATCCTTGGTCTTGTGCAACATAACCGTTATGGCCGTTGATAAGACAGCGTGTTGTAACGTCATCAAAGGGACGAGGGTTACGTAATGTCCAACAGTCCCGTAATAATCTAAAAACCTCATTTCTTACCCCAATTACCGACTCCGTCACTTGTGGAAACGTTTTGTTTAATAGTTGTAGCCCGATGTTCTTGTTCTCACTTTGGTGAGAAGCGAACATTACTAATCCATAAGCATAACATGCTTCTTTATGTTGCATGTTAGCCGCTTTTTCTAAATCACGAAGTCCAATATTCGGATATATTGAGTCAAAATAATTTCTTAACCCGTTGCGTAAAATAGCATTTGGGTTCCCCGCAATATATGCGTCAAAGTAAACACATCGTAACTTATGGGTTTCCCAATGTGATATCCCCCATCTTTCAAACGAAAGTCTCTTATAAACCAAGACATTCTTGGAACGTTCTTCGAATGTCTTACAAACTGATCTCGCCTTAAATAGTTGTGCCGAAGAATTCTGGCCGACTCTAGACAAGATTTCATCAATCATGTCTCCGGGTAGGTCTCTTAAAATATTGGGTTGTCTATCCATTTTGTGTTTTTAAACTGTAAAATAGACAAGAGTTAGATTCATAAAAAAAATACTTATTAATACAAGCAATTTTTACATATATCATAAAGCATAAGAACACTATATTCCATATATTACACCACACGAATACAACTATCTTATTCCGACTCGCTCGTTTCTTCTTCTTCGGTTTTGGTTCGTTTTGCCAAGTTTCTAGGGATATATGATGTTCCCCTAATACGAGCCGTCGTTGTCCACATTGGTTTAGAAAAACCTGGTGGTTTAGAGGTTCCCGGGTCATTGTTACAACTTAAGGACTTCGGGGGTTGACGATACATATAAAGTTCATCGGGGTTGGAATTAGATTTCTCTATTTTTATGCCCTTTCCCTTATTATTTTCTTTTGCCTTTTTAAATTCAGTTGGGGTAATTTCTATAACATCATCGGAATTCTCGTCGGAATCCGATTCATCGGAGAATTGGTAATCCTCCCAATATTTTGCTTCCTTGGCGGAAACACCATTGACCATAATTAACTTTGGTCGGTTGGTTGAGGATTTTCTTTTACTTAACCGTTTTATTATTTCCCCCACCGGTTCTATTTCTTCATCCGGTTCCGATTCTTCTTCCGGTTCCGATTCTTCTTCCGGTTCCGACTCTTCTTCCGGTTCCTCTTCGGGAACTTGTGAATCAGTCCACAAATCATTCCAATTTACATTTGACTCTTCATTATTATTAGGTGAGTCAATGGGACTTGTTCTAGAGGTAGACATCTATCACATAATATCAAACACGTTAAGAGATTAATATATCACATAATATTCATATGTTAAAAATATATAGTTTCCAACAAAAATGTTAAGCAATCATTTTTAAAGAAAACACGGTCGAAGTCCAGACTCACTAATGCATCCTAACAAACTCGATAAGACACACTAATGCAAATTTTCTGGTTCTCTAAGACCAACGCTCTGATACCAACTGAAATGTCCCGTTCTTATTGACTAAAAACGTTCCATATTAATTGATTTCGTTGCGAGGTTTTGACCTCTATATGAGACGTTTTTCAAAGACTGCATTCATTTTTAAAACAAACCATAACCTTTATTTCATAGATAAAGGTTTTAAAAAGCTTTACGTAGATTATCAAATAATGATAATCTAAAATATCCTGTTTACACACGACCATTACATAATGGTTTACAATACAAATATGTTACAACAAAATAAGTTTCTTGAATGCAGTTTTTACACAATATCATACAAGCATGGACTCCAAATCTCGTCCTTATTTAAGTAGGCGACAGCGGAAGCTCTTAATAATCACCTGAGAATAAACATGCTTAAAACGTCAACAAAAATGTTGGTGAGTTATAGGTTTAACCTATATATATCAAATCATAATAATAGACCACAAGATTTCATATTTCAATACACATCCCATACATAGAGATAAAAATCATTCATATGGTGAACACCTGGTAACCGACATTAACAAGATGCATATATAAGAATATCCCCATCATTCCGGGACACCCTTCGGATATGATATAAATTTCGAAGTACTAAAGCATCCAGTACTTTGGATGGGGTTTGTTAGGCCCAATAGATCTATCTTTAGGATTCGCGTCAATTAGGGTGTATGTTCCCTAATTCATAGATTACCAGACTTAATAAAAAGGGGCATATTCGATTTCGATAATTCAACCATAGAATGTAGTTTCACGTACTTGTGTCTATTTTGTAAATCATTTATAAAACCTGCATGTATTCTCATCCCAAAAATATTAGATTTTAAAAGTGGGACTATAACTCACTTTCACAGATTTTTACTTCGTCGGGAAGTAAGACTTGGCCACTGGTTGATTCGCGAACCTATAACAATATATACATATATATCAAAGTATGTTCAAAATATATTTACAACACTTTTAACATATTTTGATGTTTTAAGTTTATTAAGTCAGCTGTCCTCGTTAGTAACCTACAACTAGTTGTCCACAGTTAGATGTACAGAAATAAATCGATAAATATTATCTTGAATCAATCCACGACCCAGTGTATACGTATCTCAGTATTGATCACAACTCAAACTATATATATTTTGGAATCAACCTCAACCCTGTATAGCTAACTCCAACATTCACATATAGAGTGTCTATGGTTGTTCCGAAATATATATAGATGTGTCGACATGATAGGTCGAAACATTGTATACGTGTCTATGGTATCTCAAGATTACATAATATATAATACAAGTTGATTAAGTTATGGTTGGAATAGATTTGTTACCAATTTTCACGTAGCTAAAATGAGAAAAATTATCCAATCTTGTTTTACCCATAACTTCTTCATTTTAAATCCGTTTTGAGTGAATCAAATTGCTATGGTTTCATATTGAACTCTATTTTATGAATCTAAACAAAAAAAGTATAGGTTTCTAGTCGGAAAAATAAGTTACAAGTCGTTTTTGTAAAGGTAGTCATTTCAGTCGAAAGAACGACGTCTAGATGACCATTTTAGAAAACATACTTCCACTTTGAGTTTAACCATAATTTTTGGATATAGTTTCATGTTCATAATAAAAATCATTTTCTCAGAATAACAACTTTTAAATCAAAGTTTATCATAGTTTTTAATTAACTAACCCAAAACAGCCCGCGGTGTTACTACGACGGCGTAAATCCGGTTTTACGGTGTTTTTCGTGTTTCCAGGTTTTAAATCATTAAGTTAGCATATCATATAGATATAGAACATGTGTTTAGTTGATTTTAAAAGTCAAGTTAGAAGGATTAACTTTTGTTTGCGAACAAGTTTAGAATTAACTAAACTATGTTCTAGTGATTACAAGTTTAAACCTTCGAATAAGATAGCTTTATATGTATGAATCGAATGATGTTATGAACATCATTACTACCTTAAGTTCCTTGGATGAACCTACTGGAAAAGAGAAAAATGGATCTAGCTTCAATGGATCCTTGGATGGCTCGAAGTTCTTGAAGCAGAATCATGACACGAAAACAAGTTCAAGTAAGATCATCACTTGAAATAAGATTGTTATAGTTATAGAAATTGAACCAAAGTTTGAATATGATTATTACCTTGTATTAGAATGATAACCTACTGTAAGAAACAAAGATTTCTTGAGGTTGGATGATCACCTTACAAGATTGGAAGTGAGCTAGCAAACTTGAAAGTATTCTTGATTTTATGAAACTAGAACTTTTGGAATTTATGAAGAACACTTAGAACTTGAAGATAGAACTTGAGAGAGATCAATTAGATGAAGAAAATTGAAGAATGAAAGTGTTTGTAGGTGTTTTTGGTCGTTGGTGTATGGATTAGATATAAAGGATATGTTATTTTGTTTTCATGTAAATAAGTCATGAATGATTACTCATATTTTTGTAATTTTATGAGATATTTCATGCTAGTTGCCAAATGATGGTTCCCACATGTGTTAGGTGACTCACATGGGCTGCTAAGAGCTGATCATTGGAGTGTATATACCAATAGTACATACATCTAAAAGCTGTGTATTGTACGAGTACGAATACGGGTGCATACGAGTAGCATTGTTGATGAAACTGAACGAGGATTTAATTGTAAGCATTTTTGTTAAGTAGAAGTATTTTGATAAGTGTATTGAAGTCTTTCAAAAGTGTATAAATACATATTAAAACACTACATGTATATACATTTTAACTGAGTCGTTAAGTCATCGTTAGTCGTTACATGTAAGTGTTGTTTTGAAACTTTTAGGTTAACGATCCTGTTAAATGTTGTTAACCCAATGTTTATAATATCAAATGAGATTTTAAATTATTATATTATCATGATATTATCATGTATGAATATCTCTTAATATGATATATATACATTAAATGTCTTTACAACGATAATCGTTACATATATGTCTCGTTTAAAAATCATTAAGTTAGTAGTCTTGTTTTTACATATGTAGTTCATTGTTAATATACTTAATGATATGTTTACTTATCATAGTATCATGTTAACTATATATATATCCATATATATGTCATCATATAGTTTTTACAAGTTTTAACGTTCGTGAATCACCGGTCAACTTGGGTGGTCAATTGTCTATATGAAACATATTTCAATTAATCAAGTCTTAACAAGTTTGATTGCTTAACATGTTGGAAACATTTAATCATGTAAATATCAATCTCAATTAATATATATAAACATGGAAAAGTTCGGGTCACTACACTTTTCATGAAAATGCGGTGCACTTTTCATGAAAATGCGGCGCACCAAACCAGAAAAATGCGGCGCACCAAAAGCATAAATGCGGCGCATTTCGTGCTGAAAATCCAGATTTTTTATAAAGTATAAATAGAAAGATATAGGGTTTGAGGAGGAGAGCTGAGTTGGTTACCGCATATTTTACCTCGTTTTTCATACACAAATCATCAATTTCATCATCCATTAGAGATTGAAGGTCTATTTGAAGATCTAGCTCAAAAAGATCCAACTTAGTTTAGTGTTTATCTTCATCATCTTCTCCATTTTTACTTGTAATTTCTCAAATTAGGTACATCTCAACTTTATTTCATTGGCTAGATCTTTAGTGTTTACTTGTTTGTTGAAACCTCAAGTATGAGACTGCTCTAAATTATGAATAAAATGATGTTTGAATGAAATTATTGAGTTATTGTTGTTGAGTTTGGCTACAAATCCATTTCTGTAATTGTTTTGGACTTTACTTTGATTACATAGATTGGCTAACTTATCTCAGTGAGTTTATTTGTGAACTAGTTTGTGCTTCAACAACTTTGGTGATCTAGACAACCAAATTTGGGGATTTCAAGTGATTGTGCTTTGGGTTTGGGTTGATTTTCAATTGATGGAAGTGTTAGCCACTGCAAGTGATTGTAGTGATTAAGGATTTTATGTAAGTTTAATCCAAGGTCAATGTCTTAATGATTTCTCAATCCAAACTTGGTCTTTTGAACACATTTATGTGAGTTTATGAGTTTAATTGGTCAAGGTTTGGTGGTGAAACTAAACTTATAATAATTCAACATCAAAAGTGAATCTAAGTGTTAAGGGCAATCAATTACAAAGGGTGGATTAAACAAGTGGACACGTCTTAGTTAATTTGATACATTCTCATTATTTAGTCTACTTGCTATTGCAATATTAGTTGTTAATCAAAATTATACAAAACCCCCCCTTTTACTTAGGATAGTTATTAGTTTTCGAATATTCGATAAAACACTCTCTCTTGGGAACGAATTTGATTGAATACATGTTAATACGATGATCGATTCCATGTTTCTTGTGTTTGTTTGTCTATTTGGTGTGAGTTAATTTGCATCGTTTATTTAGAGTACTGACAAACGAACACCATGGGTCTATTTAACCAAACCCGTAAGAGTTCTCAATAAAATGCATTCAAAACAGAGTAATAAGTCTTCTGTCACGAAAAGGTCACTGGCTGTTGTTATCCAGTCACCGGCTGGTATCTTGAACAAAAGAGGCCGCTGGCTTGCCATATACAGTTGCTGGCTAAACTAGGCATTTTACGATACTTTTATAACCTATTATTCTATAGTTTCGCCACCGGCTAGCCACGGATAGCCGCTGTCTTGGAACATTGGAAGACAGAAACCGGTTTGAATTACCAAAGACGGTGTTCAAAACAGTTTTCTGATTTTAAAGGTCCTAGGAAGCCGGCCTCGCCACTCAGGCTGCAAGCCCTGCTCAGCTAAATGTCAAAATGCAATTTACAGTTTTATCCTATTTTACCCAAACCAACACCCAAAGGGTGTTTAGCTATTCATAATAACAGGAACAAAACAGATAAAAGAGATAAACATAATATCATTAAAATTTATTATAATAATAATAATAATAATAATAATAATAATAATAATAATAATAATAATAATAATAATAATAATAATAATAATAATAATAATAATAACGAGATTATACCTTAAATGAAAGATGAACATCGGGTATGTAAATTGCGAAATCTTCAATAACTCGAATGAAAGTATAATACTTGGTTTCAACTTGGAAATTAACTTGAATAATTGAAATAACAATACTTGAAAAGCAATTTGATAATGTAAATTGACTAGAATAGAAGGAGAAATTAGACAGAATGATAAACCTAACTAATGAATATATGACTTGCACACATAAACTAGAACCAAACGTCTCCTTTTATAGGAAAAATCCAGCCATCGGCCTAGCTTCACAGGCTACCGACCTAGTATGGTGGTGGAGATGAGGCCGCAGTCTACAACTTGATGGTCGTCGTCTTCATTTATGGAAAATGTCTTCTGTATTACAACTGACACGCTCAGCCGTATGCTTGACTCGTGAGGCCGCCGTATTGAGGTTTTCTTTCCTTTTTTACTGAGACGCGTTAATCTTTTCCCTAAATAAACCCGACGGCTTTGACTTCTTGGCCGACGTCCTGAGCTGCTTCTGAAATTTTCTTCATTAAAGCTTAATATTTTCCTTATTTAACATGGTCGCCGTACTCTTGGCCGCCGTATTGAGTTTTGATCTTGGCGAGAGAAACCATCCATCGCTATATTGGGTTTTGATCTTGGCGAGAGAAATCATCCATCCAACTAAATCTTCTGCAAGAACGACAAGAACTGGCAAGAATGGCCGGAGTTCTCACCTGCTACCGGGAAAAAGAAATAGGAATGAAGAATCCTGGCCATTAGCGAGATGTCGGTGGCTGGAGAAGAGAACTTACCTTCGACTACAAAATGAATGGTGAGGGCAGACGGCGAAGATAAAAAGAAGACGAGGGTAGTCGAAGAAACGTCAGCCTAAAGAGATGAAACCTTATATCTAGCAAGTATGGATATATGTAGAGAAATTAGAACGAAGAGATAGTTACAAATATCTAATATAATATATAGATATGAAAGAATTTATAAGATTCAATGATGGAAATATAATACTATTGATATGAACAAATTACACCGGCTAGATGACCTAAGGTACTAACGAATCAATAGGATAATTTTTATAAAACAAAATACATAGCTAAGATGTGAAGTAGGACTATATTAAGAGTCACATAGTTGTCAACCAAGTGCTTCAAAATTGGACCATCCTTACTTTCCCCACCAAGCACATGCTTGTAATATTGTAATGCCCTAATCATAGGGTAAGGAATTTATTATATTATATTATACTATACACTAAATATGGACAACACCCTCCAACCATAACCCGCCACATACCCCAACAACACTGTAGCTACTGTAGCGCACTGTAGCAACAGAAGTTTTTTTTTTTTTTTTTTTTTTTTGGAGATAATTTATTTAATCTTCTGATTTTATACAACGACCACCAGTTAATATTCGTCTTTTTACATATATTCAAAAAAAAAAAGAAAAAAAATAAAGAAAAACCATGAACTTATTAATTTTTGGGTCTTTTTTCCATCTACACCAGTATTCCATGTCCACCAACCACCTGCAACCGCCACCATCAGCCACTTTACACCACCATGCACTGCCACCTACCACCGCTGATTTCACGGCCGGCTATGACCGCCACCGTCCACAACTTTCAACCACCATCAAATCTGATCTAAACAAAAAACATCCAGATCCACACATGAGACAAACTTCCGGAACAAAGGGCAATTTAGTATTTGATGAAATATATAAACATACCTGAAAACTTAAAAGACACCCAGCATATCAAATACCTCACGAGTCCACCCAATTGTCTGATTTAGGGGGGGGGGGGGGGGGGGGGATGATAAACATATATATTAAAGGAACAAAAACAAATCTAAAAATCAACCGATCAATAAACAAATCTGAACATATGACGGTTTGGTAGTGGTTAGAAAAAACACATACCTGAAAAGTCAAGTTTTTGAGTCGGGTTTTTCACGACCGTGGCTCTGATAAATGTCAAGCGCTGGACCTCCTATAGGAGAACAACTACAATAGCCCAACACACCACGAGAGTGGCGGTGGAAAGCTACTTCCGGCAACAGTTACGATCACAACAGCCGACGCCGCCGTCGACCTTCACCGTCGGCCAACACCTTACTATTGTAAAAAAACATCAAAAATAATAATTTTTTCTTACCTGCATTCTTGAGTACAACTAGCTATTCACATATATATTATACTATATACTAAATATGGACAACACCCTCCAACCATAACCCGCCACATACCCCAACAACACTGTAGCTACTGTAGCGCACTGTAGCAACAGAAGTTTTTTTTTTTTTTTTTGGAGATAATTTATTTAATCTTCTGATTTTATACAACGACCACCAGTTAATATTCGTCTTTTTACATATATTCAAAAAAAAGAAAAAAAATAAAGAAAAACCATGAACTTATTAATTTTTGGGTCTCTTTTCCATCTACACCAGTATTCCATGTCCACCAACCACCTGCAACCGCCACCATCAGCCACTTTACACCACCACGCACTGCCACCTACCACCGCCGATTTCACGACCGGCTACGACCGTCACCGTCCACAACTTTCAACCACCATCAAATCTGATCTAAACAAAAAACATCCAGATCCACACATGAGACAAACTTCCGGAACAAAGGGCAATTTAGTGTTTGATGAAATATATAAACATACCTGAAAACTTAAAAGACACCCAGCATATCAAATACCTCACGAGTCCACCCAATTGTCTGATTTAGGGGGGGGGGGGGGGGGGGAAATGATAAACATATATATTAAAGGAACAAAAACAAATCTAAAAATCAACCGATCAATAAACAAATCTGAACATAGGACGGTTTGGTAGTGGTTAGAAAAAACACATACCTGAAAAGTCAAGTTTTTGAGTCGGGTTTTTCACGACCGTGGCTCTGATAAATGTCAAGCGTTGGACCTCCTGTAGGAGAACAACTACAATAGCCCAACACACCACGAGAGTGGCGGTGGAAAGCTACTTCCGGCAACAGTTACGATCACAACAGCCGACGCCGCCGTCGACCTTCACCGTCGGCCAACACCTTACTATTGTAAAAAAACATCAAAAATAATAATTTTTTCTTACCTGCATTCTTGAGTACAACTAGCTATTCACATATATATTACAACTAAATTTGCACACGGTACAACTAACCATATAAATAGTACAACTCTATTGAGAGTGGGGTGTTAGAAAAACCCAAAAACTAAATCGAGTTCAGGTGGTCGGAACTACTGGAAACCACCGAGTCAACCGCAACCATCGATATAATTTTTCTTGATTTTTTATTTTTATGATTTTAGTGTAAGATATTATAATGGTAGTGAAAATGAGAATGGAAAATTGGGGAAGATCGGTGGAGAGGATAATAAGCTGTTAAAGGAGAGAATACGGAGTACTAAAGATAGGGTAGGATGGATATGTGGATGAAATCAACCCATTTTACTTTATTTTTTTTATTTACACCCCCATTTACGATGAAAATGACAAACTGAACCTCTAAGTTATATACATTACCACTTTAAATTCTTTTTTTTTAGCTTCAATATGTGTTACACAAAACATTGAACCTACATAAAATTGTTAAGATTTATATTTCGAACATCAATTAAATTAAATTCTTATATTATACTCTATATAAACTTTAGAGTATGTTAATATTACCGGTAACCGTTTTCCTTTTACGTATAATTAACTTATCGTTAACCGATCAAAATCATCCCGAGGCGAAATATGATATCGGGTTGGAAAACTAAATTTTTTATCTCACGACCGAAACCACCTATTCGATTAATCGAGAGTAAAGGGGTAAGACAAAGTAGTAAAGTAATTGTTGACCAAATCATGTGGCTACCAAATACGAAGTCCAGTTGGCCGTTGCATCTTCCAACTTTTTTTAATCAAAAAAATACTGCAATATTACGGAGTATAAATCCTTTCATTTTTCATATATTTTGCTCTCAAAAACATAATAAAAATAAATGTCTATAAATTTATAGTGGGGATAAATGAGTAAATAATCAATGCTGAATGCGTACAACAAATATTTTGTCAAAACACGTTATTGCAAAAACGTTATGACAAAAACATTGAGAACCGCAGCAACGTGCGGGCTTCCGAATCTAGTTACAACTAAATATGCACACGGTACAACTAACCATACAAATAGTACAACTCTATTGAGAGTGGGGTGTTAGAAAAACCCAAAAACTAAATCGAGTTCAGGTGGTCGGAACTATTGGAAACCACCGAGTCAACCGCAACCTTCGATATAATTTTTCTTGATTTTTTTTTTATGATTTTAGTGTAAGATATTATAATGGTAGTGAAAATGAGAATGGAAAATTGAAGAAGATCGGTGGAGAGGATAATAAGCTGTTAAAGGAGAGAATACGGAGTACTAAAGATAGGGTAGGATGGATATGTGGATGAAATCAACCCATTTTACTTTATTTTTTTTATTTACACCCCCATTTACGATGAAAATGACAAACTGAACCTCTAAGTTATATACATTACCACTTTAAATTCTTTTTTTTTAGCTTCAATATGTGTTACACAAAACATTGAACCTACATAAAATTGTAAAGATTTATATTTCTAACATCAATTAAATTAAATTCTTATATTATACTCTATATAAACTTTAGAGTATGTTAATATTACCGGTAACCGTTTTCCTTTTACGTATAATTAACTTATCGTTAACCGATCAAAATCATCCCGCAGCGAAATATGATATCGGGTTGGAAAACTAATTTTTTATCTCACGACCGAAACCACCTATTCGATTAATCGAGAGTAAAGGGGTAAGACAAAGTAGTAAGTAATTGTTGACCAAATCATGTGACTACCAAATACGAAGTTCAGTTGGCCGTTGCATCTTCCAACTTTTTTTAATCAAAAAAATACTGCAATATTACGGAGTATAAATCCTTTCATTTTTCATATATTTTGCTCTCAAAAACATAATAAAAATAAATGTCTATAAATTTATAGTGGGGATAAATGAGTAAATAATCAACGCTTAATGCGTACAACAAATGTTTTGTCAAAACACGTTATTGCAAAAACGTTATGACAAAAACTTTGAGAACCGCAGCAACGCGCGGGCTTCCGAATCTAGTTTAGATAAAATATTATGTTCTATTAAAATTTTCTAATAAGTTTGAGTAAGGAAAAGGCAGTATTACTTTTTTATCTCAAAAGATAAATAATAAGTTAAAGATAAATAACTTAAAAGGTAAAAACTTCCATATAAAAACTAAAAAGGTTAAGTGCATTGAATTATAGTATTGCACTACCCTGGATTTAGGTTTAAAGATGACTATAAAGAAATGTTACTATGTTTAATATTTTAACTTTGTTTTTTTTAAAAGGCAAAATCCAAGTACGATAAAAATTCGAATTAAAACACGAGATTTTTTTTTAAGTTAATATTTCAACTTTGTTTATTTATATTTCTTGAAAGACAAACTCACACATATAACGCGAGTTTTTTTTTTCCTAAAATATATACATATATGGTTTACCCTTCGGCTCTAACTCACAACTTCATTGTTGGAGAGGTCACTGGCTACGGGTAAATCATTAGCCCTTTGATATTTTGTTTCATTTATATCACATATGCTTTGATCTTCTTAGGATGAATCGATCCGGAAGAAGGCCCGAATAAGTTAAAAAAAAAAAAAAATTGTATGTATTTTGGAAAATAATTTACTTTCAACATCAAAGCGGAAATTTAAGTCAATGTACAAATAATTTTAAAAATTCATGTAGTTTACTAGCTTAGTTACCAGTTTGCTTGTTTGATGAAACTGTTAGTAGTAATGTTTCTTTAAGAAAAAAATCACTAATATTTTTGATGGTTTACAAGGTCCACTCTGCTAGCCAAAGAAGCCCATAAAATGGTTATGAAGCCAGCAATAATGGTAGCTTGACAGACGGACTAAACACAATCTTATGTAATCTGCTAGTTATGAAGCCCACAAAATGGTAGCTTGACAGACGGAATAAACACAATCTTATGTAATCTGACAGGCTTAAAAAAAATGGTAGCTTGACAGAGGGCTTAAACACAATCTTATGTAATCTGACAGGCTTAAAAGGTAAAAATAACTTATAACTAATAATACCAAAATATATCATGTTTAGTCATTGTTAATGCATGCTATGTAGCAGTATACTATATTATTATATACGAGTGAGATTAAGCTCGCACGTTGCTTCGAAAAATATCTACGATATATTTGTAATAGTATACCGTGTTACATAAGATAAAAAAATAATGATCTTTAACATTACTATTACAACTTTGGTATGCTGAAATATCTCATAAAACTATACTTATAGATCAAGTTCGAAACTTTTATTTACCTCGCATTAACCGTTACATAGAATCAATTAATTATTTTCTTCTTATTTATCTGAAAGAGATTGATACTTAACATGTCATATTTTTTAGTTATCTTTGATGCTCAGTCAATACCATATATGCATCGACTTCTCTCTTATTATCGCTTTTGTTATGGTATTTTGACCATTTGTTTTTCGAGAAACAGTCTCTTTATTCTCCAATAGAGGTCGGGATGAGTTTTTCTTACCATGAGATGAGTGAGGAACTCATTCTCTAACTCCTGGTGAGAAGATGACCTTCATTTTCATTATTATATGATAGATAAAAGGTTATTTACATTTTACCTCTTATATACTCTACTTTCGTAAAATTGAGTATTGTTAGTTGTAATCTAAAAGAATGATAATATCATACATTTATTATATTTATTTTAATAATGATATATATATATATATATATATATATATATATATATATATATATATATATATATATAGTGGTAGGATCAAGAGGGAAGTAACCAATCGGGGGGAAGCGGGGGGAAGCAAAAACTTTTTTTTTTCGTTTTTTGAAAAAACTTTGTTCACGAACATTATAGATGAGATGAAAATATGAACATTTAGTACAGACACTTTGTGATAAATATTTTTATTTTGGCGGAAAAACGCTCGAAGAAGTAATATATAACAATTATCGTGTTTTTCGAGCGTATGTTGAGGTTTTAGCTATTGGGGTTTAGATATTAGGGTTTTGATATTAGGGTTTATAGGGTTTAGATATTAGGGTTTAGAAATTTAGGGTTTAGGGTTTAGATTTAGGATTTAGATTGAGTTTTTAACACGAACGGTTTAGAGTTTAGGGTTTAGGGTTTAGGGTTTGGTGTTTTGGGTTTATGGAATAAACCAAAACACCAAACCCTAAACCCTAAACCCTAAACCCTAAACTCTAAATCGGGCTAAATTTTACTTCACAAAACATGAAGAAAAAAAACGTTCATATTCTTCATGAACAATATTATCTTGAATGTTATTTTTGTCGATCGTTTTTCCGCCTAAATAATAACATTCATCACGAAGTGTCTCTTCTAAATGTTCATATTTTCGTGTGATCTTGATGCCGGAAAAAAAATTCCAAAAAAAACGAAGAAAAAAAAATTTGCTTCCCCCCGATTGGTTACTTCCCCATTGATCCTGCCCCTATATATATATATATATATATATATATATATATATATATATATATATATATATATATATATATATATAATTAAATACGTATTTGATTTGTCATATAACCTTTAATGAAAAAATTAATGTATTTTATTAAAAATATAAATTAACTTATATACTTTTTATTGTATCTAAAAACTTGATACTTATAATGTGATAATCTAAAATTATATTTGATAAAAGAAGTGTAGTGACCCGAACTTTTTCATATTTATATATATATTAAATGAAATTGTTATTTACATGATTAAGTGTTTCCAACATGTTAAGCAATCAAACTTGTTAAGACTTGATTAATTAAAATATGTTTCATATAGACATTTGACCACCCAAGTTGACCGGTGATTCACGAACGTTAAAACTTGTAAAAACTATATGATGACATATATATGATTATATATATAGTTAACATGATATTATGATAAGTAAGTATCTCATTAGGTATTTTAACAATGAGTTATATACATAAAATTGAGTTTATTGAATTAAGAAACTCGAAACGATATATATAACGATTATCGTTATAACAACTTCTTACTAAATACATATGAATCATATTAAGATATTGATAAACTATGTTTAATCATGATAAATGATAAGTAAACATGTCATTAAGTGTATTAACAATGAACTACATATGTAAAAACAAGACTACTAACTTAATGATTTCGAAACGAGACATATATGTAACGATTATCGTTGTATCGACATTTAAATGTATATATATCATATTAAGATATATTAATATATCATAATATCATGATAATATAATAATTTAACATCTCATTAGATATAGTAAACATTGGGTTAATAACATTTAACAAATCGTTAACTTAAAGGTTTCAAATCAACATTTACATGTAACGACTAACGATGACTTAACGACTCAGTTAAAATGTATATACATGTAGTGTTTTAATATGTATTCATACACTTTTGAAAGACTTCAAGACACTTATCAAAATACTTCTACTTAATAAAAATGCTTACAATTACATCCTCGTTCAGTTTCATCAACAATTCTACTCGTATGCATCCGTATTCGTACTCGTACAATACACAGCTTTTAGATGTATGTGCTATTGGTATATACACTCCAATGATCAGCTCTTAGCAGCCCATGTGAGTCACCTAACACATGTGGGAACCATCATTTGGAAACTAGCATCTCATAAAATTACAAAAATATGAGTAATCATTCATGACTTATTTACATGTAAACAAAATTACACATCCTTTATATCTAATCCATATACCAACGACCAAAAACACCTACAAATACTTTCATTCTTCAATTTTCTTCATCTAATTGATCTCTCTCAAGTTCTATCTTCAAGTTCTAAGTGTTCTTCATAAATTCTACAAGTTCTAGTTTCATAAAATCAAGAATACTTTCAAGTTTGCTAGCTTACTTCCAATCTTGTAGAGTGATCATCCAACCTCAAGAAATCTTTCTTATTTACAGTAAGATATCTTTCTAATACAAGGTAATACTCATATTCAAACTTTGATTCAATTTCTATAACTATAACAATTTTATTTCGAGTGGAAATCTTACTTGAACTTGTTTTCGTGTCATGATTCTACTTCAAGAACTTTCAAGGCATCCAAGATCCTTTGAAGCTAGATCCATTTGTCTCTTTTCCAGTATATTTATCCACAAAACTTGAGGTAGTAATGATGTTCATAACATCATTCAATTCATACATATAAAGCTATCTTATTTGAAGGTTTAAACTTGAAATCACTAGAACATAGTTTAGTTAATTCTAAACTTGTTCGCAAACAAAAGCTAATCCTTCTAACTTGACTTTTAAAATCAACTAAACACATGTTCTATATCTATATGATATGCTAACTTAATGATTTAAAACCTGGAAACACAAAAAACACCGTAAAACCGGACATACGCCGTCGTAGTAACACCGCGGGCTGTTTTGGGTTTGATAATTAAAAACTATGATAAACTTTGATTTAAAAGTTTTTCTTCTGGAAAAATGATTTTTCTTATGAACATGAAACTATATCCAAAAATCATGGTTAAACTCAAAGTGGAAGTATGTTTTTCAAAATGGTCATCAAGACGTCGTTCTTTCGACTTAAATGACTACCTCTTACAAAAATGACTTGTAACTTATATTTCTGACTATAAACCTATACTTTTTCTATTTAGATTCATAAAATAGAGTTCAATATGAAACCATAGCAATTTTATTCACTCAAAACGAATTTAAAATGAAGAAGTTATGGGTAAAACAAGATTGGATATTTTTTTGATTTTTGTAGCTACGGGAAATATTAACAATTCTATACAAATAATATCCTAGCTAACTTATATTGTATTATACATGTATTCTAATATATTATATAATCTTGGGATACCATAGACATGTATGCAAATGTTTTGACATATCATATCGACCCATGTATATATATTATTTGGAACAACCATAGACACTCTATATGCAGTAATGTTGGAGTTAGCTATACAGGGTTGAGGTTGATTCCAAAAATATATATACTTTAAGTTGTGATCTAGCCTGAGACGTGTATACACTGGGTCATGGATTGATTCAAGATAATATATATATCGATTTATTTCTATACATCTAACTGTAGACAACTAGTTGTAGGTTACTAACGAGGACAGCTGACTTAATAAACTTAAAACATCAAAATGTATTAAAAGTGTTGTAAATATATTTTGAACATACTTTGATATATATGTACATATTTGTTATAGGTTCGTGAATCGACCAGTGGCCAAGTCTTACTTCCCGACGAAGTAAAAATCTGTGAAAGTGAGTTATAGTCCGACTTTTAAAATCTAATATTTTGGGATGAGAATACATGCAGTTTTTTTAAATGTTTTACGAAATAGACACAAGTAAATGAAACTACATTATATGGGTGAATGATCGAAGCCGAATATGCCCCTTTTGCTTGGTAGCCTAAGAATTAGTAAACCGATCTACTAATTGACACGAATCCTAAAGATAGATCTATTGGGCCTAACGAACCCCGTCCAAAGTACCGGATGCTTTAGTACTTCGAATTCGTTTTTATCATGTCCGAAGGATTTCCCGGAATGATAGGGGATATTCTTATATGCATCTTGTTAATGTCGGTTACCAGGTGTTCACCATATGAATGAATTTTATCTCTATGTATGGGATGTATATTGAAATATGAAATCTTGTGGTCTATTATTATGATTTGATAATATATATGATAAACCTATAACTCACCAATATTTTTGTTGACGTTTTAAACATGTTTATTCTCAGGTAATTATTAAGAGCTTCCGCTGTTGCATACTAAAATAAGGACAAGATTTGGAGTCCATGCTTGTATGATATTATGTAAAAACTGCATTCAAGAAACTTATTTCTGATGTAATATGTTCTTATTGTAAACCATTATGTAATGGTCGTGTGTAAACGGTATATTTTAGATTATCATTATTTGATAATCTACGTAATGCTTTTTAAACCTTTATCGATAAAATAAAGGTTATGGTTGTTTTAAAAATGAATGCAGTCTTTGAAAAACGTCTCATATAGAGGTCAAAACCTCGCGACGAAATCAATTAATATGTAACGTTTATAATCAATATGAACGGGTCATTTCAGTTGGTATCCGAGCGTTGGTCTTATAGAACCAGAAAATTGCATTAGTGTGTCTTGCCGAGTTTGTTAGGATGCATTAGTGAGTCTGGACTTCGACCGTGTTTTTCTTTAAAAAAAAAACGATTGCTTAACATTTTTTTGTTGGAAACTATATATTATTAACATGTAAATATTATGTGATATATTAATTGTAACATCCCGCCTTTTTCCATTTACTTTTCCGTTATACTAATATAAAGTCCGTTATATGTTTATAACATCTCCCGTTGATACGCGTTTTAAATTATCTCGTTTAGGTAATTCCCGCACCCGAACGAAAGTTGAGGGACTAAACTTGGCAAGGGATCAAACCCTTGACTAGGTCAAAGGGTCAAACCCCTTTCACCCATTCATTTCCACCTCCATCTCTCTCTCTTTCTCTCTAGCAAGAACACACACTCAAAACCAAATTCATTCAATCATCATCTAAATTCGATCTAGGAGGCTTACAACAAAATAAACTACATATTTGTGATCCTCTCTTCATCCTCTTCATTTTGGTACCAACTTCATCTCATTTGGGTAACTTTCTAAAATCACTAGATTTTGTGTTCTTGATGTTTTTAACTTATAAAAGTGTTAATTAGTGTCTATGGCTCAAGTCTAACACGAATATATGATTTATATGCTCGATCTCGTTGTTTTAGTGTAACTAGCATGAACTTGAATTTTGGTGTGTTGTTCTTGACTTTTGGATGATCATATGTTGTTAGATGTTAAAAGTTGATGTTTTAATTGTGTTACTAGCATCACTAGCTTCAATTTGATGTGTAGGTTGCCTTAGAAAACTTCATGAACTTGATTAGTGATTTTGGTGAATTTGGGTTAGGGTTTGATGAACTTGAAATGGACTTCTGATGCATTGAATGCCATGGATTATTATTGGTAAGTGTTTAGTTGGATTGTATGCTTGATTACCTTCGAAACGGCATATCATTCATGTAAATTGGTTGCCCGAATCATTGAATTGCATTTATGAACTTGTATGCGGTTAATGTTAAGCATTAGATGCGGTTTTGGTTGTTGTAATAGGTAGATTGATTGATGAAATGTGTTTAGTTGTTTTCCTCGTCAAATTACCTTCCCAACGGTATAAGATACTTGTCTTGATTGTTTGCGGATCATAAATGGTGATTGTTTGAAGTTAGGTTCGTGCATAAAACTTAAAAACTGCCAGAATTCACTGCACAGGTACCCGCGCGGCGCGCCATATACCCGCGCGGCGCGCCGTTTGGGTCTGTCCAACTTGGTCAATTTTCGAATAATGTTTGCTATGCTACGCACCTCCGATTCACATGTAACTTGTCCTAGCATGCTCATACATGATTAAAAACCTCAGAAAAATAGTTCGGGACACGACCCGAACGTGTTGACTTTTTCGTTGACTTTGACCGACCAAAGTTTGACTTTTTGTCAAACTTAACCAAATGATTTTGCAACCTTCCTAACTTGTTTATATACTTGTATCTTGCATGAAACTTGACAATTTGATTTCACATGCTAAATAATCGAGTCGTAACGAGCCATAGGACTAATTGAACATCTTTGACCTATCGTGTTTACCGTTATTGATACGACCTATTTGTTTAGGTCAAGACTAGCACTATCCTTCGCACACGTTATTTTGTGAAGTACTTTTCGTACGTGCACTCAAGGTGAGATCATAGTCCCACTTTTACTCTTTTTGAACTTACATTTGGGATGAGAAAACATAAACATTTCTTTTACTAAGTGAACACAAGTACAGGAAAACAAACATTCTACATACGAGTTTAGAACAAAATCCTCAATTCGATTATCATTAGTTACACTTGCCGGGTGTAAGCGAGAACTTATGTTATATGGCCATATGGGTTGACAACCCTCATCCTTGACGGTTCGCTACCGTCTACGGATGAAATATATTTTCGAGAATCAGTGTTTGTTCTAGCACTAAGTGATGGGGTATACAATGGAAGGAATGTTAAGCTTTGATAATTGGGTGCTCGTGAAACAAACTTTTGGAATGTATACTATTATTTCTTTGATGCAAATCTTGTGGTTCACTTGTACTTACTTACTTAAACCTATGATTTCACCAACGTTTTCGTTGACAGATTTCTATGTTTTTCTCAGGTCCTTGAACGATACATGATACATGCTTCCGCTCACTATTTGATACTTGCATTGGATGTCGAGTATATATGCATACATGGAGCGTCTTTTGAATACTTTTAAATTGTGTCCCATAAGTTTCATTTGTACTTAAAACTTCGTATCGTAACTTGTGGTGGAACTATTCTTGTAAACTTGAACAACCTTTACATTTGAAATGAATGCGACATATCTTTTGGTCAAACGTTGTTTTAAAGACTTATGACCACGTAACGGGACCTAAGTAGACGGCGCCGTCAATGATGTTTTGGTCGGGTCGCTACAGATGGTATCAGAGCGTTGGTTGTAGGGATTTAGAGTTCATTAGTGTCAACCCCGAGTCATAGGGTACATTGGTGAGTCTAGACTACAACCGGCATATAGACTTGAAGTAGGAATTACTTGACTACTTGTGCATTTATACTCGAACGCTTCTACTCATATCTACTCTTAGTTCATCTTAATCTCACGTTGTTTAATTTGATTGACACGCCACCTTGACTATATGAAATGATGTCGAATGCACATATGAATCAGGGTAATATAATTTCCGGGATTATATTACGGTGACTCATATGAACGTTCCGACATTATGACATAAAGAATTTAAGGCGAGTCGAGGAAAAACTTCTCTTTATCTTTATTCTATATCACGGTTAGTAATATTGAGAATACTAATCAATGATATTCTTGTGTCTTGAAGGAACAATGGCTCCTCGTCGTGTACGCCGCAATGAAACTCCCGAACAAGCTCTCGAACGGATGATAGCTACCGCCGTAGATGCGGCCATGGCCGGTCACTCATCCAACAACAATAATAATAACAACCACAACAACAACAACAACAACAACAACAATGGAGCCGGAAACTCAAACGAGGGATGCTCTTATAAAGCTTTCATGGGGTGCAAACCTCACACTTTTGATGGAACCGGGGGACCGGTCGTGCTCACCCGATGGTTTGAGCAAACGGAAGCCGTCTTTAGCATAAGCGGTTGTCGGGACCAAGACAAGGTCAAATACTCCACTCACACTTTCTCCGGAATTGCTCTAACATGGTGGAACACCTATGTTCAATCGGTGGGTACCGATGAAGCTCATGCCCTCTCTTGGGCCGATCTAAAGGAAAAGATGATTGTTGAATATTTTCCGCGCGAAGAAACCCGAAAGCTTGAGGAAGAACTAAGAGCTTTGAAAGCGGTCGGAAACGATCTTAAAGCTTATAATCAACGCTTCGCCGAACTATCCTTGATGTGTCCTAATCTTGTTAACCCCGAATCTCAAAGGATTGAGCTCTACATGCTCGGTCTTCCAAAAAGCATCAAACAAGGGGTGATGTCATCTAAACCCACTACTCATCAAGCCGCTATGAACATGGCTCGCCAACTAATTGAAACGGTTGACGAAATCGTAGTTCCGGCACCTAAGGCCGAGGATAAATCGGGCGGCAACAAAAGAAAGTGGGAACCCTCCCAATCAAGCAACAACAACTTTGCTAAGAAGCCTTACACCTCCGATGGCAAGAGGGGTTATGCCGGGAACCTACCTCTTTGCAACAAATGCAACAAACATCACTTTGGCGAATGTAGTAAGTTAATTTGCCACCGGTGCCAAGGAGTTGGTCATAAGGCCAACGATTGTAAAAGTGCCACTCCCGTCGCTCGAAAGTGGCCCAATGCACCAAAGACGGGCACTTGTTACGAATGTGGCCAAACGGGTCATTATAGAAATGCATGCCCAAAGAAGAAAGATAACCCCAATACGCGCGGCCGAGCTTTCAACATAAACACCGAGGAAGCCCGGGATGACACTGAACTAGTCACGGGTACGTTTCTTCTCAACAATTCTTATGTCTCTTGCTTATTCGATTCAGGTGCCGATAAATGCTTTGTATCCAAGACTTTGACTCATTCTTTTAGCACTCCACCTCTTCCATTAGATACCACTTACACCATTGAAGTGGCTAACGGGAAACTATTAAGTGCCGACACATATTACCGGGAGTGTACGATAAACATTTTGGGTAAGGAATTTGAAATTGATTTGATACCCATGGAACTAGGAAGCTTTGATGTAATAATCGGTATGAATTGGTTAGTCAAAACGAAATCTCACATTCTTTGTGATCTTAACGCAATCCGAATTCCTATCGAGAATGGTGAACCTTTGATCGTCTATGGCGATAAGAGTTGCACCGGACTCAACCTCGTTTCGTGTGTTAAAGTTAGAAAACTACTCCGTAAGGGTTGTTTTGCGATCCTTGCTCACGTTAAGAAAGTCGAGTCCGATGAGAAGCACATCGATGATGTGCCAATTGTTAGTGACTATTCCGATGTATTTCCCGACGAATTGCCGGGTCTTCCGCCTCATCGACCGGTTGAATTCCAAATCGATCTTATTCCGGGAGCCGCACTCGTAGCACGTGCACCATATAGACTCGCTCCATCTGAAATGCAAGAATTGCAAAGTCAAATCCAAGAACTACTTGATCGTGGTTTTATCCAACCTAGCCATTCACCTTGGGGCGCTCCGATTTTGTTTGTTAAAAAGAAAGACGGATCCCTACGAATGTGCATTGATTATCGTGAACTAAATAAATTGACGGTTAAGAACCGATATCCTCTTCCTCGCATCGATGACCTCTTTGATCAACTACAAGGGTCTTGTGTATATTCGAAAATCGATCTCCGCTCGGGTTATCATCAATTAAGGGTTAAGGGGGAAGATATCTCCAAAACCGCTTTCCGGACTCGTTACGGTAGTTATGAATTCCTTGTCATGCCATTTGGTCTCACTAACGCACCGGCGGTGTTCATGGATCTTATGAACCGCGTGTGCAAACCGTATCTCGATAAATTTGTTATTGTGTTCATCGATGACATATTGATCTATTCTAAAAATGAAGAAGAGCACGAACAACATCTCCGACTCGTGCTTGAACTTTTAAGACAAGAACAACTCTATGCCAAATTCTCCAAGTGTGAATTTTGGTTAAAGGAAGTTCAATTTCTTGGTCATGTTGTAAGTGACCAAGGTATTAAAGTCGATCCAACGAAAATCGAAGCCATTAGCAAATGGGAGACTCCTACTACTCCTACTCACATTCGTCAATTTTTGGGTCTCGCCGGGTACTATCGTAGATTCATCGAAAATTTCTCTTTGGTTGCACGTCCTCTAACCGCATTGACTCACAAGGGAAAGAAATTCATTTGGGCGACCGAACATGAATCCGCATTCCAAATCTTGAAAACGAAGCTAACCACCGCTCCTATCTTGTCACTTCCCGAAGGCAATGATGACTTTGTTGTATATTGCGATGCCTCAAAACATGGTTTTGGGTGTGTATTGATGCAACGAACGAAAGTCATTGCTTATGCTTCTCGACAACTCAAAATTCATGAACGAAACTATACGACACATGATCTCGAACTCGGAGCCGTTGTCTTTGCACTTAAAATGTGGAGACACTATCTTTATGGAACCAAGAGTACTATCTTCACCGATCACAAAAGCCTTCAACACATTTTCGATCAAAAGAAACTAAACATGAGACAACGAAGGTGGATTGAAACCTTAAACGATTACGATTGCGAGCTTCGTTACCATCCCGGGAAGGCAAATGTAGTAGCCGATGCCTTAAGTCGAAAAGAAAGAGCGGTGCCTCTCCGTGTCCGAGCTTTAAACATCACCATTCACACCAACCTTAATAGCCAAATTCGGGTAGCCCAAGATGAGGCTCTCAAGGATGAAAACATCTCTCTCGAACACTTGAACGTCCTCACCTCTCGATTCGAAGTTAAAGAAACCGGACTCCGATATTTCGCCAGAAGAATTTGGGTGCCTAGTTATGGGGATCTACGAAGCCTTATTTTAGATGAAGCCCATAAGTCACGATACTCGATTCACCCCGGTGCCAATAAGATGTACCACGACCTTAAACAACTATATTGGTGGCCGAACATCAAAAGGGACGTAGCTACTTATGTTTCCAAGTGTTTGACATGTTCCAAAGTCAAAGCCGAACACCAAAGACCGTCCGGACTACTCCAACAACCCGAGATCCCGCAATGGAAGTGGGAAAGGATAACGATGGATTTTATCACCAAGCTACCAAAAACGACGGGCGGTTATGATACCATTTGGGTTATTGTTGACCGTCTCACCAAATCCGCACACTTCCTTGCCATGAAAGAAACGGACAAAATGGAGAAACTTGCACAACTTTACATTAAGGAGATCGTAGCCCGACACGGTGTACCTTTATCGATTATCTCCGACCGAGATGGCCGTTTCGTTTCTAGATTTTGGCGTACATTGCAAGAAGCGTTGGGAACGCGTTTAGACATGAGCACCGCATATCATCCTCAAACCGATGGACAAAGCGAACGTACAATTCAAACCTTAGAGGACATGTTACGAGCTTGCGTGGTTGATTTCGGAAAAGCTTGGGACAAGCACTTACCTCTCGCCGAGTTCTCTTACAACAATAGTTATCACGCGAGTATTAAAGCCGCACCTTTTGAAGCGCTATATGGCCGCAAATGTCGTTCACCTCTTTGTTGGGCCGAGGTAGGCGACGTGAAAATCACCGGACCCGAACTCATTCACGAAACCACCGAGAAAATCGTTCAAATCCGAGATAGGCTTAGGACGGCCCGAAGTCGTCAAAAGAGCTATACCGACAAACGACGCAACGATCTTGAATTTCAAGTCGGTGACCGAGTAATGTTAAAAGTCGCACCTTGGAAGGGTGTAATCCGTTTTGGGAAACGCGGGAAGCTAAATCCGCGGTATATTGGTCCTTTCGAAATCTTGGAGCGTATTGGAACCGTTGCTTATCGTTTAGATCTTCCGCCTCAATTGAGCTCCGTTCATCCTACTTTCCATGTATCCAACTTGAAAAAGTGTCTTGCCGAACCCGATATCGTCATCCCTCTCGAAGAACTTGCTATTGATGACAAACTTCATTTTGTGGAGGAACCGGTTGAAATTGTGGACACCTCCGTCAAGACATTGAAACAAAGCCGAATCCCGATTGTCAAGGTTCGTTGGAATGCCAAAAGAGGACCCGAGTTTACTTGGGAAAGACAAGATCAAATGCAAAGGAAGTATCCCCATCTATTCGTGAATTCGGAAACGCAAGATCTCGAGGAAGAAACAACGACTACTACGCCTACTTAAATTTCGGGACGAAATTTCTTTTAAGGAGTAGGTAATGTAACATCCCGCCTTTTTCCATTTACTTTTTCGTTATACTAATATAAAGTCCGTTATATGTTTATAACATCTCCCGTTGATACGCGTTTTAAATTATCTCGTTTAGGTAATTCCCGCACCCGAACGAAAGTTGAGGGACTAAACTTGGCAAGGGATCAAACCCTTGACTAGGTCAAAGGGTCAAACCCCTTTCACCCATTCATTTCCACCTCCATCTCTCTCTCTTTCTCTCTAGCAAGAACACACACTCAAAACCAAATTCATTCAATCATCATCTAAATTCGATCTAGGAGGCTTACAACAAAATAAACTACATATTTGTGATCCTCTCTTCATCCTCTTCATTTTGGTACCAACTTCATCTCATTTGGGTAACTTTCTAAAATCACTAGATTTTGTGTTCTTGATGTTTTTAACTTATAAAAGTGTTAATTAGTGTCTATGGCTCAAGTCTAACACGAATATATGATTTATATGCTCGATCTCGTTGTTTTAGTGTAACTAGCATGAACTTGAATTTTGGTGTGTTGTTCTTGAATTTTGGATGATCATATGTTGTTAGATGTTAAAAGTTGATGTTTTAATTGTGTTACTAGCATCACTAGCTTCAATTTGATGTGTAGGTTGCCTTAGAAAACTTCATGAACTTGATTAGTGATTTTGGTGAATTTGGGTTAGGGTTTGATGAACTTGAAATGGACTTTTGATGCATTGAATGCCATGGATTATTATTGGTAAGTGTTTAGTTGGATTGTATGCTTGATTACCTTCGAAACGGCATATCATTCATGTAAATTGGTTGCCCGAATCATTGAATTGCATTTATGAACTTGTATGCGGTTAATGTTAAGCATTAGATGCGGTTTTGGTTGTTGTAATAGGTAGATTGATTGATGAAATGTGTTTAGTTGTTTTCCTCGTCAAATTACCTTCCCAACGGTATAAGATACTTGTCTTGATTGTTTGCGGATCATAAATGGTGATTGTTTGAAGTTAGGTTCGTGCATAAAACTTAAAAACTGCCAGAATTCACTGCACAGGTACCCGCGCGGCGCGCCATATACCCGCGCGGCGCGCCGTTTGGGTCTGTCCAACTTGGTCAATTTTCGAATAATGTTTGCTATGCTACGCACCTCCGATTCACATGTAACTTGTCCTAGCATGCTCATACATGATTAAAAACCTCAGAAAAATAGTTCGGGACACGACCCGAACGTGTTGACTTTTTCGTTGACTTTGACCGACCAAAGTTTGACTTTTTGTCAAACTTAACCAAATGATTTTGCAACCTTCCTAACTTGTTTATATACTTGTATCTTGCATGAAACTTGACAATTTGATTTCACATGCTAAATAATCGAGTCGTAACGAGCCATAGGACTAATTGAACATCTTTGACCTATCGTGTTTACCGTTATTGATACGACCTATTTGTTTAGGTCAAGACTAGCACTATCCTTCGCACACGTTATTTTGTGAAGTACTTTTCGTACGTGCACTCAAGGTGAGATCATAGTCCCACTTTTACTCTTTTTGAACTTACATTTGGGATGAGAAAACATAAACATTTCTTTTACTAAGTGAACACAAGTACAGGAAAACAAACATTCTACATACGATTTTAGAACAAAATCCTCAATTCGATTATCATTAGTTACACTTGCCGGGTGTAAGCGAGAACTTATGTTATATGGCCATATGGGTTGACAACCCTCATCCATGACGGTTCGCTACCGTCTACGGATGAAATATATTTTCGAGAATCAGTGTTTGTTCTAGCACTAAGTGATGGGGTATACAATGGAAGGAATGTTAAGCTTTGATAATTGGGTGCTCGTGAAACAAACTTTTGGAATGTATACTATTATTTCTTTGATGCAAATCTTGTGGTTCACTTGTACTTACTTACTTAAACCTATGATTTCACCAACGTTTTCGTTGACAGATTTCTATGTTTTTCTCAGGTCCTTGAACGATACATGATACATGCTTCCGCTCACTATTTGATACTTGCATTGGATGTCGAGTATATATGCATACATGGAGCGTCTTTTGAATACTTTTAAATTGTGTCGCATAAGTTTCATTTGTACTTAAAACTTCGTATCGTAACTTGTGGTGGAACTATTCTTGTAAACTTGAACAACCTTTACATTTGAAATGAATGCGACATATCTTTTGGTCAAACGTTGTTTTAAAGACTTATGACCACGTAACGGGACCTAAGTAGACGGCGCCGTCAATGATGTTTTGGTCGGGTCGCTACATTAATCTCTTAACGTGTTTGATATTGTGTGATAGATGTCTACATCTAGTACAAATCCCATTGATTCACCTAATAATAATGAAGAGTCGAATATATTTTGGGAAGATTCACAAATTCTCGAAGAGGAACCGGAAGAAGAGGAACCGGAAGAGGAGGAACCGGAAGAGGAGAAACCGGAAGAAGAGAAACCAGAAGAGGAGGAATCGGAAGAGGAGGAACCAGAAGAAGAAGAGGTTCCAGAGGAAGAAATATTGATACCTATAGTAAATCGATTAAATAAAATAAAATCCTCAACCAACGGACCAAAGTTAATAATGGTCAATGGTGTTTCCGCCGAGGAAGCAAAATATTGGGAAGATTACTAATTTTTCGATAAATCGGATCCCGATGAGGATTCCGATGATGTTATAGAAATTACCTCGGCCCAATTTAATAAAGCGAAAGAAAATAATAAGGGAAAAGGTATAAAAATAGAGAAACCCAATTCCAACCCCGATGAACTTTATATGTATCGACAACATCCGTATTTCCTAAAATGTAACAATGACCCGGGAACCTCTAAACCACCAGGTTTTTCTAAACCATTATATAAAACGACGGCTCGTATTAGAGGAACACCATATATTCCTAGAAAATTAGGAAAACGAACCAAGTCCGAAGAAGAAGAAACCAGTGATTCAGATTAGAGGGTTGTAATCATGTTGTGTATTATATATATTGTAGTGTGCTTGTATTTTGTTTGTTCTATGTAAAAATTGCTTGTATTGTTTGTTAATTATCTTTTACGAATCTAATTCTTGTCTATTTTACAGTATAAAAACAAAATGGACGTTAAGGGTAGACAACCGAATATTTTAGAAGACCTACCAGAGGATATGATTGAGGAAATCTTGTCTAGAGTCAGTCAGAATTCATCAGCACATTTAGTTATGGCGAAATTAACTTGTCAAACATTTGAAACACTTTCCAGAAATGTCTTAGTTTATAAAAGGCTTTCCTTTGATAGGTGGGGTATATCACATTGGGGAGACCGTAAGTTACGCCGTGTTTTCTTTAAAGCGTTAAATGCGGGAATCCAAATGCAATTTTACGCTACGGGTTAAGAACCTATTTTGACTCAACATATCCCAACATAGGATTTCATGAATTAGAAAGAGCTTCTAACATGCAACATAAAGAAGCATGTTATGCTTACGGGTTAGTGATGTTCGCTTCTTACCAAAGTGAGAAAAAGAATATCGGATTGAAACTTTTAAATAAAACCTTCCCACAAATGACAGATTCAGTAGTTGGGGTGAGAAACAAGGTTTTTAGATTATTACGGGGCTGTTGGACATTACGAAACCCTCGTCCTTTTGACGATGTTACAACATGCTGCCTAGCCAATGGTCATAACGGTTATTTTTCACAAGACCAAGGATGGGAAGTCATCTTAGTAAAACCAGAATGCATGACTTGTTTCTGGACTTATGAATTACGTGTCTTTATTTCCTTTGCTGAACAACTTGCGTATTAACTAGATGTATCTTCAAAACTGTCCTGTATCATAGTGTACTATATTTCATGTTATATGTAATATAGCGAAGTTGTAAGTTTGAAGAATATTTGTATGTGATATATTATTATAATCAATTTTTTATATAGAATTGTACCAGTTGAATTGTATATTAGCTAATAAGTATGAACTTAACGGGTAGGTAGTACCCGAATTTATACTTATAAAATGCTAATATGAAGAAAAAGCTTTTATAAATGAGTTCATATTATGCTACGAAATACTATTGACTACTCTTAATATTCTGTATGATTAACTCGATTCAGTTGTCTATTTTGAAGGAAATGGCACCGACTACTCGACAAACCATGAATATGAACGAAGAGGAATTTCGTACCTTTCTTGCTGCAAACATAGCCGCAGTACAGGCTGCGCTACATACCAACAATAACGCTGAATCTAGCAATGCAGCTAACGGCGCAAGAAATCGTGTAGGATGCACCTACAAAGAATTCATTGCCTGCAAACCTTTGGAATTTGATGGAACCGAAGGACCAATTGGATTGAAACGGTGGACCGAGAAAGTCGAATCGGTGTTTGCCATAAGTAAGTGTACTGAAGAGGACAAAGTTAAGTACGCTACGCATACCTTCACAGGTACTACGTTAACCTGGTGGAACACCTAACTTGAACAGGTAGGACAAAATGCTGCTTACGCACTACCGTGGTCGGCATTCAAGCAATTGATGAACGAGCAGTACCGTCCTAGAAACGAAGTCAATAAACTCAAGGCAGAACTTAGAGAGTTACGAACACAAGGGTTTGACGTTACCACATATGAACGACGATTCACAGAGTTGTGCCTATTGTGTCCGGGAGCATTCGAAGATGAAGAAGAGAAGATCGACGCGTTTGTAAAAGGTTTACCAGTAAGGATTCAAGAATATGTAAGTTCACACGAGCCCGCTTCTATACAGAAGGCAAGTCGAATGGCTCATAAACTCATAAATCAGATTGAGGGAAGAATTAAAGAGCAGGTGGCCGAAGAAGCCAACACAAAACAACTCAAGAGGAAGTGGGAGGAAAACGGTGACAAGAGTCACCAGTACAACAACAACAACAATTACAACCACAATCGCAACAACTATCCCAACAGCCGCAACAACAATCGCAACAATAACCGCAATCCTAACAATAACTACAACAAATATCCCAACAACAACAACTACTACAACAACCGTTTCAACAACAATAACAATCCCAATAACAACCTCAATAATAACAACGACAACAAAAACCAAAAACAGCCATGTCATAGGTGTGAAGAAAATCACCAGGGGTTTTGCACGACATTTTGCAACAGGTGTAAAAGAAATGGTCATAGCGCGACAAAGTGTGAGGTCTATGGACCAAAGTTTAACAGAACTAAGGGAGCAAATAATGCCGGAACAAGTAATGCCGAAACGAATAGTGTCGGAGCAAGTAATACCAACGCTGTTTGTTATAAATGTGGAAAATCGGGCCACATTATTAGAAATTTCCCGAATCAGGGGAATACTAATGGGCAGGGCCGTGGAAGAGTTTTCAATATTAATGCGGCAGAAGCACAGGAAGACCCGGAGCTTATTACGGGTACGTTTCTTATTGACGATAAATCTGCTTATGTTTTATTTGATTCGGGTGCGGATAGAAGCTATATGAGTAGAGAATTTTATGCTAAATTAAGTTGCCCATTGACGCCTTTGGATAGTAAATTTTTACTCGAATTAGCAAATGGTAAATTAATTTCAGCAGATAATATATGTCGAAATCGAGAAATTAAACTGGTTAGCGAAACATTTAAGATTGACTTGATACCAGTAGAGTTAGGGAGTTTTGAAGTGATAATCGGTATGGACTGGTTGAAAGAAGTGAAAGTAGAGATCGTTTGTTACAAAAATGCAATTCGCATTATACGAGAAAAAGGAAAACCCTTAATGGTGTACGGAGAAAAGAGCAACGCAAAGTTAAATCTTATTAGTAACCTGAAGGCACAAAAACTAATAAGAAAAGGTTGCTATGCTGTACTAGCACACGTCGAGAAAATCAATTCCGAAGAAAAGAACATCAATGATATTCCCGTCGCAAAAGAATTTCCCGATGTATTTCCAAAAGAATTACCGGGACTACCTCCACACCGATCCATTGAATTTCAAATAGACCTTGTACCGGGAGTTGCACCAATAGCTCATGCTCCATACAGACTCGCACCTAGCGAAATGAAGGAACTTCAGAGCCAATTACAAGAACTTTTAGAGTGTGGTTTCATTCGACCAAGCACATCACCGTGGGGAGCTTCTGTTTTGTTTGTCAAGAAGAAATATGGTACATTCAGGTTGTGTATCGACTACCGAGAGTTGAACAAACTTACCATCAAGAACCGCTACCCACTACCGAGAATCGACGACTTATTTGATCAACTACAAGGCTCGTCTGTTTATTCGAAGTTCGATTTACGTTCTGGATATCATCAAATGCGGGTGAAGGAGGATGATATTCCAAAGACTGCTTTTAGGACGCGTTACGGTCATTACGAGTTTATGGTTATGCCATTTGGATTAACTAACGCACCAGCTGTGTTCATGGACCTCATGAACCGAGTGTGTGGGCCATATCTTGACAAGTTTGTCATTGTTTTCATCGATGACATACTTATTTACTCGAAGAATGATCAAGAGCACGAAGAACACTTGAGAAAAGTGCTAGAGTTGTTAAGGAAAGAAAAACTGTACGCTAAGTTTTCAAAGTGTGCATTTTGGTTGGAAGAAGTTCAATTCCTCGGTCACATAGTGAACAAAGAAGGTATTCAGGTGGATCCAGCAAAGATTGAAACCGTTGAAAAGTGGGAAACCCCGAAAACTCCGAAACACATACGCCAGTTTTTAGGACTAGCTGGTTACTACAGAAGGTTCATCCAAGACTTTTCCAGAATAGCAAAACCCTTGACTGCATTAACGCATAAAGGGAAGAAATTTGAATGGAAGGATGAACAAGAGAAAGCGTTTAAGTTATTGAAGAAAAAGTTAACTACGGCACCTATATTGTCATTACCTGAAGGGAATGATGATTTTGTGATATATTGTGACGCCTCAAAGCAAGGTCTCGGTTGTGTATTAATGCAACGAACGAAAGTAATTGCTTATACGTCTAGACAATTGAAGATTCACGAACAAAATTATACGACGCATGATTTGGAATTAGGCGCGGTTGTTTTTGCATTAAAGACTTGGAGGCACTACTTATATGGGGTCAAAAGTATTATATATACCGACCACAAAAGTCTTCAACACATATTTAATCAGAAACAACTGAATATGAGGCAGCGTAAGTGGATTGAATTGTTGAATGATTACGACTTTGAGATTCGTTACCACCCGGGGAAGGCAAATGTGGTAGCCGACGCCTTGAGCAGGAAGGACAGAGAACCCATTCGAGTAAAATCTATGAATATAATGATTCACAATAACCTTACTACTCAAATAAAGGAGGCGCAACAAAGAGTTTTAAAAGAGGGAAATTTAAAGGATGAAATACCCAAAGGATCGGAGAAGCATCTTAATATTCGGGAAGACGGAACCCGGTATAGGGTTGAAAGGATTTGGGTACCAAAATTTGGAGATATGAGAAAAATGGTACTTAGAGAAGCTCATAAAACCAGATAATCAATACATCCTGGAACGGGGAAGATGTACAAGGATCTCAAGAAACATTTTTAGTGGCCGGGTATGAAAGCCGATGTTTCTAAATAAGTAGGAGAATGTTTGATGTGTTCTAAGGTCAAAGCTGAGCATCAGAAACCATCAGGTCTACTTCAACAACCCGAAATCCCGGAATGGAAATGGGAAAACATTACCATGGATTTCATCACTAAATTGCCAAGGACTGCAAGTGGTTTTGATACTATTTGGGTAATAGTTTATCGTCTCACCAAATCAGCACACTTCCTGCCAATAAGAGAAGATGACAAGATGGAGAAGTTAGCACGACTGTATTTGAAAGAAGTCGTCTCCAGACATGGAATACCAATCTCTATTATCTCTGATAGGGATTGCAGATTTATTTCAAGATTCTGGCAGACATTACAGCAAGCATTAGGAACTCGTCTAGACATGAGTACTGCCTATCATTCACAAACTGATGGGCACAGCGAAAGGACGATACAAACGCTTGAAGACATGCTACGAGCATGTGTTATTGATTTCGGAAACAGTTAGGATCGACATCTACCGTTAGCGGAATTTTTCTACAACAACAGCTACCATTCAAGCATTGAGATGGCGCCGTTTGAAGCACTTTATGGTAGAAAGTGCAGGTCTCCAATTTGTTGGAGTGAAGTGGGGGATAGACAGATTACGTGTCCGGAGATAATACAAGAAACTACCGAGAAGATCATCCAAATTCAACAACGGTTGAAAACCGCCCAAAGTCGACAAAAGAGCTACGCTGACATTAAAAGAAAAGATATAGAATTTTAAATTGGAGAGATGGTCATGCTTAAAGTTGCACCTTGGAAAGGCGTTGTTCGATTTGGTAAACGAGGGAAATTAAATCCAAGGTATATTGGACCATTCAAGATTATTGATCGTGTCGGACCAGTAGCTTACCGACTTGAGTTACCTCAACAACTCGCGCCTGTACATAACACTTTCCACGTCTCGAATTTGAAGAAATGTTTTGCTAAAGAAGATCTCACTATTCCATTAGATGAAATCCAAATCAACGAAAAACTTCAATTCATCGAAGAACCCGTCGAAATAATGGATCGTGAGGTTAAAAGACTTAAGCAAAACAAGATACCAATTGTTAATGTTCGATGGAATGCTCTTAGAGGACCCGAGTTCACCTGTGAACGAGAAGATCAGATGAAGAAGAAATACCCGCATTTATTTCCAGAAGATACGTCAACACCTTCAACTGCTTAAAATTTCGGGACGAAATTTATTTAACGGGTAGGTACTGTAGTGACCCGAACTTTTCCATGTTTATATATATATTAAATGAAATTGTTATTTACATGATTAAGTGTTTCCAACATGTTAAGCAATCAAACTTGTTAAGACTTGATTAATTGAAATAGGTTTCATATAGACATTTGACCACCCAAGTTGACCGGTGATTCACGAACGTTAAAACTTGTAAAAACTATATGATGACATATATATGATTATATATATAGTTAACATGATATTATGATAAGTAAGTATCTCATTAGGTATTTTAACAATGAGTTATATACATAAAATTGAGTTTATTGAATTAAGAAACTCGAAACGATATATATAACGATTATCGTTATAACAACTTCTTACTAAATACATATGAATCATATTAAGATATTGATACACTATGTTTAATCATGATAAATGATAAGTAAACATGTCATTAAGTGTATTAACAATGAACTACATATGTAAAAACAAGACTACTAACTTAATGATTTCGAAACGAGACATATATGTAACGATTATCGTTGTATCGACATTTAAATGTATATATATCATATTAAGATATATTAATATATCATAATATCATGATAATATAATAATTTAACATCTCATTAGATATAATAAACATTGGGTTAACAACATTTAACAAGATCGTTAACTTAAAGGTTTCAAATCAACATTTACATGTAACGACTAACGATGACTTAACGACTCAGTTAAAATGTATATACATGTAGTGTTTTAATATGTATTCATACACTTTTGAAAGACTTCAAGACACTTATAAAAATACTTCTACTTAATAAAAATGCTTACAATTACATCCTCGTTCAGTTTCATCAACAATTCTACTCGTATGCATCCGTATTCGTACTCGTACAATACACAGCTTTTAGATGTATGTACTATTGGTATATACACTCCAATGATCATCTCTTAGCAGCCCATGTGAGTCACCTAACACATTTGAGAACCATCATTTGGCAACTAGCATGAAATATCTCATAAAATTACAAAAATATGAGTAATCATTCATGACTTATTTACATGTAAACAAAATTACACATCCTTTATATCTAATTCATATACCAACGAACAAAAACACCTACAAACACTTTCATTCTTCAATTTTCTTCATCTAATTGATCTCTCTCAAGTTCTATCTTCAAGTTCTAAGTGTTCTTCATAAATTCTACAAGTTCTAGTTTCATAAAATCAAGAATACTTCCAAGTTTGCTAGCTTACTTCCAATCTTGTAGAGTGATCATCCAACCTCAAGAAATCTTTCTTATTTACAGTAAGATATCTTTCTAATACAAGGTAATACTGATATTCAAACTTTGATTCAATTTCTATAACTATAACAATTTTATTCCGAGTGGAAATCTTACTTGAGCTTGTTTTCGTGTCATGATTCTACTTCAAGAACTTTCAAGCCATCCAAGATCCTTTGAAGCTAGATCCATTTGTCTCTTTTCCAGTAGGTTTATCCACAAAACTTGAGGTAGTAATGATGTTCATAACATCATTCAATTCATACATATAAAGCTATCTTATTCGAAAGTTTAAACTTGAAATCACTAGAACATAGTTTAGTTAATTCTAAACTTGTTCGCAAACAAAAGTTAATCCTTCTAACTTGACTTTTAAAATCAACTAAACACATGTTATATATCTATATTATATGCTAACTTAATGATTTAAAACCTGGAAACACGAAAAACACCGTAAAACCGGACATACGCCGTCGTAGTAACACAGCGGGCTGTTTTGGGTTTGATAATTAAAAACTATGATAAACTTTGATTTAAAAGTTGTTCTTCTGGAAAAATGATTTTTCTTATGAACATGAAACTATATCCAAAAATCATGGTTAAACTCAAAGTGGAAGTATGTTTTTCAAAATGGTCATCAAGACGTCGTTCTTTCGACTGAAATGACTACCTCTTACAAAAACGACTTGTAACTTATATTTCCGACTATAAACCTATACTTTTTCTGTTTAGATTCATAAAATAGAGTTCAATATGAAACCATAGCAATTTGATTCACTCAAAACGGATTTAAAATGAAGAAGTTATGGGTAAAACAAGATTGGATATTTTTTTGATTTTTGTAGCTACGGAAAATATTAACAATTCTATACAAATCATATCCTAGCTAACTTATATTGTATTATACATGTATTCTAATATATTATATAATCTTGGAATACCATAGACACGTATGCAAATGTTTTGACATATCATATCGACCCATGTATATATATTATTTGGAACAACCATAGACACTCTATATGCAGTAATGTTGGAGTTAGCTATAAAGGGTTGAGGTTGATTCCAAAAATATATATACTTTGAGTTGTGATCTAGCCTGAGACGTGTATACACTGGGTCGTGGATTGATTCAAGATAATATATATTGATTTATTTCTGTACATCTAACTGTGGACAACTAGTTGTAGGTTACTAACGAGGACAGCTGACTTAATAAACTTAAAACATCAAAATGTATTAAAAGTGTTGTAAATATATTTTGAACATACTTTGATATATATGTACATATTTGTTATAGGTTCGTGAATCGACCAGTGGCCAAGTCTTACTTCCCGACGAAGTAAAAATCTGTGAAAGTGAGTTATAGTCCCACTTTTAAAATCTAATATTTTGGGATGAGAATACATGCAGTTTTTTTAAATGTTTTACGAAATAGACACAAGTAAATGAAACTACATTATATGGGTGAATGATCGAAGCCGAATATGCCCCTTTTGCTTGGTAGCCTAAGAATTAGTAAACCGATCTACTAATTGACGCGAATCCTAAAGATAGATCTATTGGGCCTAACGAACCCCATCCAAAGTACCGGATGCTTTAGTACTTCGAATTCGTTTTTATCATGTCCGAAGGATTTCCCGGAATGATAGGGGATATTCTTATATGCATCTTGTTAATGTCGGTTACCAGGTGTTCACCATATGAATGAATTTTATCTCTATGTATGGGATGTATATTGAAATATGAAATCTTGTGGTCTATTATTATGATTTGATAATATATAGGATAAATCTATAACTCACCAACATTTTTGTTGACGTTTTAAGCATGTTTATTCTCAGGTGATTATTAAGAGCTTGCGCTGTTGCATACTAAAATAAGGACAAGATTTGGAGTCCATGCTTGTATGATATTATGTAAAAACTGCATTCAAGAAACTTATTTTTGATGTAATATGTTTTTATTGTAAACCATTATGTAATGGTCGTGTGTAAACGGTATATTTTAGATTATCATTATTTGATAATCTACGTAATGCTTTTTAAACCTTTATCGATAAAATAAAGGTTATGGTTGTTTTAAAAATGAATGCAGTCTTTGAAAACCGTCTCATATAGAGGTCAAAACCTCGCGACGAAATCAATTAATATAGAACGTTTATAATCAATATGAACGGGACATTTCAAGAAGAACAAATGAAAAACTAGATATTAAAAAAATTAATAGAGGTTGATGTCATCAATTTTACTATTCATGATATCTCTACTAGTACTATATGGGATAATTAAGTTATTATTAACAGTGTTAGGGTTCTTTTTAGCTAAACAATGATTATTTAGGTGAAGTGATAGTAACACAATTAAATCCCGATGATCAATGTCAAAATTTTGGGAGATGAATATGGCGATTCGAGCGGTCTTTTCTTTTGAATTAGCGCTAAACACTTGCTGGGGTGGCGCTTGCCTACGGCCCAGATTCTTTGTCGTTAGAATAAATTGATTCGAGGAGTACTGATGATATTTTTGAAGTCATCTCACCCTTTAAGGAGGGAGAGAACGCTTGTACTGGAAAGGGCTTACGATACCGATAAGAGTAAGGCAAGAACGTCTTCTTTTTCGGTCTTTGGTCTACTTCCAACAGAGGTAGGACATGAGTACCAATAAGCAAAAGGACTTCTTTGGGACTCCATTAAGACTTCTTTGGAACTCCGTTACGGCTAAATTTAGATAATATGATACAATGTGAAAGTTTGTTATATTAGAATTTTTAAATACACGAGACATTTTTTGCGAAGTCTATTTCTTTTATATTAAAATCGAAAAGTTGTAACACATTAATGGAACTTATATTATGCCGCATAAATTAGTCAAACAATTGTTATAGATTGTAAAATATATACCATGTTGAACACATACCTTGGTAAGTTTATAAATTAACATCCTTAGTAAATTAAAAAAAAATTGTAAAATATATACCATGTTGAACACATACCTTGGTAAGTTTATAAATTAACATTCACATGCTTAGTAAATTAAATAGAGAAAAAAAAGGTAACCGCTTTAAATTATTTCGAGTACAAGATTCTTTGTCGTTAGAATATATACAACCCAGATCCTTTGTTGTTAAAATAAATTGATTCGAGGAGTACTGATAATACTCTTGAAGTCATCTCACCCTTTAAGGAGGGAGAGAACGCTTGTACTGTAAAAGGCTTACGATACCGATAAGAGTAAGGCAAGAACGTCTTCTTTTCCGGTCTTTGGTCTACTTTCAACAGGGGTAGGACATGAGTGTACCAATAAGCAAAAGGACTTCTTTGGGACTCCATTAGGACTTCTTTGGGACTCCATTACGACTAAATTTTGATGATAGGATACAACGTGAAAGCTTGTTATCTTAGAATTTTTAAATACATGAGACATTTTTTTGCGAAGTTTATTACTTTTATATTAGAATCAAAAATCGTAACACATTAATGGAGCTTATCTTATGCGGCATAAATTAGTCAAACCATTGTTATAAATTGTAAAATATATACCATGTTGAACACCTACCTTGGTAAGTTTATAAATTAACATCCTTGGTAAATTATAAAAAAAATGTAAAATATATACCATGTTGAACCCATACCTTGGTAAGTTTATAAATTAACATTAACATCCTTAGTAAATTAAAAAAAAAAAAAAATTAACATTAACATCCTTAGTATATTAAAAAAAAAAAAAAAAAAAAAAAAAAAAAAAAGGGGGGGGAGAGAGAGATAATCGCGCCAGGTAGGGGTCGAACCTACGACTTTCTGCTTAGGAAACAGGCTCTATCCACTGAGCTACATGCGCATTATTAGAATGCTAATTCCATAAAATTATATATCTGTAAGCGTTATAAATCATGCGACTCTTTTAGCAAAAATGACTTTTCACAACTGTTTATACAATTATCATCAACCTATCTCCAAATATGAGATTATTATCCCCTTGATCTAATCTTTACGTTAAAGTGATTTTTAGGAACCGAAACACGTCCCCCACTCGTTCGACACAAAAGAAAAAGGCGTATTGTTTTAGCAACATGTGAAGTTGATATATGCAAGATACATCAACTAAAAGATGACATTCCAACGCTATTTTGAAGAAATAAAACAACTTTGAACGGTTAGGAAACTAGACATGGACCGTTCGTTTACTTGGATAATTAGTTAAATTAAAAAATTATGTAAATAATAAAGCAAATAAAGTGAAGAATGTTATAATATATAAAAATATATATAAATGGATAGTCAATTATTGATACACAAAAGTAATATTATTGTATTACCTAAACTTGTGATATTTTTGCTATAAATAGCCATGAATGTAAGCATTAAACTTGCACCATTTTCTCACACTTACAAAGTGTTTCTTTCTTTCTCTCCATTATCATCTTTGTTCTTACACTTCATTATTAGCATTCTTAATCAAGAATCAAACCACTAAAGGTAGTTATAAGCCTACTGAATTATAACATCAAGAATCAAACCACTAAAGGTAGTTATAAGCCTACTGAATTATAACACGTTATCAGCACGATAATCTTAATACTAATTATGGTTGGCTCTGCCACCTAAATGATATATGGTCGGTTATACCACCTGAATAATATATGGTCGACACTGTCGTCTAATTATCATTTATATTACTAACATTTATATTTCAATTATCTAACATTTATATGACCGACACTGTCGCCTAATTATCATTTATGTTACTAACATTTATATTTCTATTATCTAACATTTATATGGCCGACACTGTCGCCTAATTATCATTTATGTTTACTAATATTTATATTTATGTTATATAACATTTATTAATGATTGCTTACATATGGTCGACACTGTCACCTACTTATCATTTATGTTATATTAAATTTATGTTTAATGTTTATATACTTATGAATATAAATTGACTCTAATTTATCATGTTGTTTGTTTTAATTTTTGATAATATAAAATGTCTAATCTGGAAAAGCTTAAATTTACTCCTTTAGAATCAACAGGAAACAAATACATGTCATGGGTTATAAAAGTAAAAATGCATCTTAAATCAATGGGCATTCTTGAAACTATAAATGAAAACAACATTTGTTCTGAAAAAGAACAAGCAACGGCATGTTGCTTTATTCATCAACATATTGATGAATGCTTACAAAATAATTATGTGACTGTAGAAGATCCCCATGTTTTATGGGAAGGTCTCAAAAGCAGATTCAATAATCAAAGAGAAATTTTACTTCCAGCTGCTATGGATCAATGGAGAACATTAAGGTTCCAAGACTTTAAGAAAGTAAATGAATACAGCTCAGCTCTGTATAATACAGTCTCACAACTTAAATTCTGTGGACATGAAATAAGTGATGCAGACATGTTGGAGAAAACTTTCTCCACAATGAATGCTGTCAACATCACAGTGCAAAGAAATTTGAGAATGCTAAAGTTCAACACATATCCTGAACTTAATTCATATCTCTTGGTTGCAGAGCAAAATGATGAGCTATTAATGAAAAATCAGCAATCCCGTCCTACTGGTACACTTGCAATCCCTGAAGCAAATACTGCAAATAATTATAAACAGGGACAAGGACGCGGGCAAGGTCGTGGTTATAATAACCATCGCCATCATCATGCCAAAAGCCATAACTATGGTAGAAACCATCCTTATGGTAATGGGAATGGGCGTGGACGTGGCCGTGGTCGTGGCCGTGGTGGTCAAAGAAATAATAATCCACGAAAATATAAATATCAACCACAAAACAAGCCCACTAAACAAGATGTTGAAGAAAATTCTTCTAAAAATTCTGAAGAATCTTGTTACAGATGTGGTAGAATGGGCCACTGGGCTAATACTTGCCGAACATCTAAACATCTTGTTAAGATGTATCAGGATTCGCTGAAAGGTAAAGAAAAGGAAGTAAATTTTGTGGATAATATTGATCCAACAGTCACTGAGCAACCATCTGATTTATATGAAGATTTCTTGAATTAAATTAATATGTTTCTTTTATAAATAAAACGATTTAACCTTTGTCATCATGTTTTCTCAAATGTTTCAGTTCTATATGTTTTATCAAATGTTCCAGTTCTATGTTTGATGTTTCAATTCTATGTATGTCAAATGTTTCAGTTTTATCTATTTGTGTGTAATAAACATTTTGTGTAACATTTATATACTTACTGTTTGTTTCTTATATATGAAGTTTAATATGAATTCTGCTGGAACACAACATCAATCAAGTAGTGGAGATCTCTGTATAGCAGATAGTGGTACTACACACACTATACTTAAATCTGAAAAATATTTCATTGATTTGAAACCAACGGAAGGAACTATACATACAATATCAGGTGCTGCTAACTTGATAGAAGGGATAGGAAAGACAAAATTCATATTACCAAACGGTACAACATTTTTAATTAATAATGCCTTATTCTCTCCTAAGTCAAGCAGAAATTTATTGAGTTTTTCTGACATATATCTTAATGGATATGATTATCAGTCAGTAACGGCAGAAAATGAGAAATATTTAAGTATCACTAACAAGAATCACGTGATTGAAAAACTGCCAAGACTTAATTCTGGATTACATTATACACATATAAATGTACCAGAAGCACATATGGTGATTAAAGAAAAGTATATTGATCCTGGTGTATTTAATTTATGGCATAACAGATTGGGCCATCCAGGATCAACAATGATGAAAAGAATTATTGAATGTACACATGGACATCCACTGAAGGATAGAAAAATCCTTCATGATACAATGGTTCCATGTATATCTTGCTCTCTTGGAAAATTGATAACTAGACCCTCACCACTTAAGGTTGAGAAAGAATCACCAATGTTTCTTGAAAGAATTCAAGGTGATATTTGTGGACCAATTCATCCACCATGTGGACCATTTAGATATTTCATGGTCCTAATAGACGCATCTAGTAGATGGTCTCATGTTTGTCTGTTATCAAGCCGTAATGTGGCATTTGCAAAATTTCTTCCCGAAATTATTAAATTGAGAGCACATTTTCCTGATTACATCATTAAAAAGGTGAGACTTGATAATGCTGGTGAGTTTACATCTCAAGCATTTAATGACTATTGCATGTCTATAGGAATTGTTGTTGAACATTATGTTGCTCATGTGCATACACAAAATGGTTTAGCCGAGTCACTGATTAAACGTTTACAGTTAATCGCTAGACCATTGATAATGAGAACAAAACTCCCTGTATCTATATGGGGTCATGCAATTTTACATGCTGCTGCATTGATTCGCATCAGACCAAGTGCAAGTCATAAATATTCCCCCCTACAACTTGCTTTTGGTCAAGAGCCAAATATTTCCCACCTTAGAACATTTGGTTGTGCAGTATATGTTCCAATTGCGCCACCACAACGTACAAAAATGGGTCCTCAAAGGAGGTTGGGAATATATGTTGGATATGAAACATCTTCAATCATAAGGTATATTGAATCTATGACAGGTGATGTTTTTACAGCACGTTTTGCTGATTGTCATTTTAATGAAACATTGTTTCCTAGATTAGGGGGAGAAATAAAAAATAAAGAAAATGATGTTTCATGGTGTGAACCTCAATTAAAGTATCTTGATCCTCGCACAAAAGAATGCGAGACAGAAGTTCAAAAGATAATGCATATACAAGAACTTGCAAATCAATTGCCTGATGCATTTACAGATACAAAAACGGTGACAAAATCATATATACCAGCAGTAAATACTCCAGCTCGAATTAAAATTTCAAAAGCTGGCAATAACGTCACTCATGAATCTTTGCCACGTCAGAAATGTGGAAGACCAATTGGTTCAAAGGATAAAAATCCTCGAAAAGGAAAATCAGCTGATAATGAAGTAAAAAAAAGTGTTCAAGAAGAATCACAAATCAGTATTCCTACTGCAGAGGAGATTGATGATGTCAATACAGAAATTGCAATCAATTATGCATATTCAAAAATATTATGGAACCGAAATGAAATGAAAAATCTTGATGAGAAATTTTCATTTAATGTTGCATATGACATCATGAATAATGATGATGATCCAGAACCAACATCTATGGTTGAATGTCAAAATAGACATGATTGGGCTCAATGGAAAGAAGCAATACGAGCTGAATTAGAATCACTCAATAAAAGAAAAGTTTTCGGATCCATCATTCTCACTCCTAAAGATGTGAAACCTGTAGGATACAGATGAATTTTTGTCCGAAAAAGAAATGAGAAAAATGAAGTTACAAGGTATAAAGCAAGACTTGTAGCTCAAGATTTTTCTCAAAGACCGGGAATTGATTATGAAGAAACTTATTTCCCTGTTATGGATGCAATTACTTTTAGATACTTAATCAGCCTGGCAGTTTCTAAAAATTTAGAAATGCATCTCATGGATGTTGTGACTGCTTATCTATATGGATCACTTGATAGTGATATATATATGAAGATACCTGAAGGATTTAAGGTACCAGAAGCATCAAATGCAAAACCCAAAGAAATGTATTCGATTAAATTACAAAGATCTTTATATGGGTTAAAACAATCGGGACGTATGTGGTATAACCGATTAAGTGATTACTTGATAAGCAAAGGGTATACAAATAACCTTACTTGTCCTTGTGTTTTCATTAAGAAAACAACATCCGGATATGTGATCATAGCTGTTTATGTTGATGATCTTAACATCATAGGTACAAATAAAGAGATCCATGAAGCCATTCAACTTCTAAAGAAAGAATTTGAAATGAAAGATCTCGGAAAAACCAAGTATTGCCTTGATTTACAAATTGAGCATATGCCTAATGGTTTACTTGTACATCAAACAACATATACTGAAAAGATTCTGAAACGTTTCAATATGGACAAGGCAAAACCATTAAGTACTCCTATGGTTGTTAGATCACTCAATATTGAAACTGATCCATTTCGTCCATGTGAAGATCATGAAGATATTCTTGGACCAGAAGTACCATATCTTAGTGCAATTGGAGCTCTTATGTATCTTATAAATTGTACAAGACCTGACATTTCTTTTGCAGTTAATTTGTTGGCAAGGTTCAGCTCTGCTCCTACCAAAAGACACTGGAATGGGATCAAACACATATTTCGATACCTTCGAGGAACTACTGATTTAGGATTATTTTATTCTAACGAATCAAAACAAGATTTGGTTGGTTATGCTGATGCAGGTTATTTATCTGATCCACATAAAGCTAAATCTCAAACTGGATATGTATTCCTAAATGGAGGTACTGCAATATCATGGCGTTCTCAAAAACAAACACTTGTTGCTACATCATCAAATCATGCCGAAGTGATTGCATTACATGAAGCTACTCGGGAATGTTTTTGATTGAGATCAATGACACAAATCATTACTGATTCTTGTGGACTAGAACGCGATAAAAGTTCAACAATTATCTATGAAGATAATGCAGCTTGCATAGCACAGATGAAAGAAGGGTATATCAAAAGTGACCGAACCAAACACATACCTCCTAGATTCTTCTCATACACTCAAAATCTCATTAAGGACAACGAGATTGAAATGAGATATGTTCAATCCAGCAAAAACTCTGCTGATCTTTTCACGAAAGCACTTCCAACTGCTATTTTCAGAACACACGTTCATAACATTGGTATGAGACATGTTCAAAAGATGTAACAACTGAAGCGATGTCTACTTGAGGGGAAGTCAACTCCATGCTGCACTCTTTTTCCCTTAGCTAAAGTTTTTTTTCCACTGAATTTTCTTTAGCAAGGTTTTTAACGAGGCAGTAACTTACGGTTGATCTTCAACAAACAAAATTGCTATCCAAGGGGGAGTGTTATAATATATAAATATATATATAAATGGATAGTCAATTATTGATACACAAAAGTAATATTATTGTATTACCTAAACTTGTGATATTTTTGCTATAAATAGCCATGAATGCAAGCATTAAACTTGCACAATTTTCTCACACTTACAAAGTGTTTCTTTCTTTCTCTCTATTATCATCTTTGTTCTTACACTTCATTATTAGCATTCTTAATCATTCTTAATCAAGAATCAAACCACTAAGGTAGTTATAAGCCTACTGAATTATAACATCAAGAATCAAACCACTAAAGGTAGTTATAAGCCTACTGAATTATAACAAAGAAAACAATTGTAATAGCAAATCTTGTAGTATACTTTTAAATGTCTCATAAAAAGTATAGTTAGTACTTAAAGTAAAACTAACAGTAGCATCCACACACTCATAAAACAGAGCATAATTTTTTTGTATATAAACAGCAAAAAACCATACTCCCAATGACAAGTGGCCACCTTCTTTCAATACTTTGAATGTCTTCCTTCCTCTTTCTAATTCTTCTATCTTTTGGGTTCATCCACGATCAGAACTGATACCAATTTCGATCTACCGATTCTTGAGTTTACAACTTACGATTCGATCTACAACGAAGGTGAGACTGAAACTACACACAATTGGAAGAAGCAAGTTATCACCTTTTTGCCTTTTTTATCATTTAATCACTATTTTTACAGATAATTCTCAGCTTTAAACTTGTTTTTCCATCTGGGTATTTGATTATTTGTTTGAATTTTGTTGCTTTTGCAGGATATAGGCAGTTTGAGGTTGTTATTCCTTATTTTACAAGGTTTTCTTGATTCTTGATTAGGTGAGTCTTTTTAAGCTTTTTGGACATATTATGGTTAATCTTGAAAGGGGTATTCAAGTTCCCATTAGATGATAATTTATTGCAATCTTTAGAGCAAACTGAAGTGGCTATGGAGGCCTTATCTTTGTCTTCCTATAGTGTGAGCTCAGACAATGTAATGCTAGGAAACAAAAACACACACACAGATTGGACTAGTGAACAAAACACATGGTTTGAAAGTGCTCTTGCTATATTCGATACTGAAACACCCGATCGGTGGTCAAACGTTGCTGCTTTGGTCCCTGGTAAATCAGAGATTGATGTCAAGAAACAGTATGAGAAATTGAAAGCTGATATCAATGAAATCGAGTCTGGTTATGTCTCGGATCCAGGCTACATAACTTCCTCTTTCAAACTAGAGCTAGAAGAAGATAATAATTACAGTATTTTCAAAAAAAGGCCTTCAAAGTGTCGATCTTTTGACCACGAAAGGCGAAAAGGTGTGCCATGGACTGAAGAGGAGCATAGGTAGAGCATTCCGGTTTCTGTTTCTTGATCTTTTTGTTTATCTTGAAATAAAGATTCGATTTTTATTATAATATCAATTACTTTTTAGGCGATTCTTGATGGGTCTTCAAGTTCATGGAAAAGGCGATTGGAGAAGTATTTCGCGTAACTTTGTGAAGACAAAAACGCCTACACAAGTCGCAAGTCATGCTCAAAAGTACTACGCAAGACAACATTCAGATGGTAAAGAAAAAAGAAGGCCTAGCATACATGATATCAAAATGGTCAATATTTCGAACGATACTAACCCTCCATCGATCAACAAATCTATCGGCTTACCAAAAAACTTACATTATTGGAACAACCCGTGTGATGGAATCAACGTCCGAGTTTACAACTCTGGCCTTCAATCCAACCTACTAGGTACTAGGTTGAAGGTTGATTAAGAAAGCAAAAGTTTGTGTTTGTCCTTAAAATTCATGTTTATATGTACTTGTACTATGTTTGTATGCCAATACATTGGTTTCATGTCTCTTTCTTCGTGATTATTACATGCACTTATGATAATGATATACAATTTTCTAGAGTTGATTTTATCACCATCAGATTTCAATTCCAATTCGGACAAGATTGGAATCTGTTTCCCATTCCAACGAATATCTTTAAACCGTTGTTCATGATCATGTTCACACTTAGATTTGCCTTTATTTTAACAAAGTTAAAGCAAAGTTGGCCAGTTCTGTTAGTAAAGAAATAGATGACTCAGCTGTTGATATGTTCGTTAATAGGTCCATGTCAGCGCTGACTCATCATCCACCGGTACCAAGATTTTCAGAATATCTAATTTCTAGCTTTAGTTTCCTATTGGCATCCTTTTCACCACAATGCATAGTATATATGCACATTAGTACAGGCATATTTGTTAACTGTTTAGCTTTATAATAGAGCTAGCTGAGTCTGAATTCCACAAGCATATTGTGTTATTATGCTTTCGAATACAATATTTTTGCATATTAATATTACAAATTAATAATATACGGAGTATAATTTATCGAATTCAAGAGGTCCCCTTTGATGGTTTTGTTCCTTCATACTTTCGATTATTCTGTCAACTACTGTAATTAGCATCTCGTGTAATCCGAACAGAACAAAGCAGCAAGTGACTAATATTCGAGATTACGAATATGAAAAGGATCAACTTTTGACCATGAAATGGAAATACATATTGGAATCTAAATTCTAAAGCATATATTCATGTATCAAGCAATTAATTTTGGAAGTGCAATTATGTTTAATGGTGTTAGATGATTAACTTTAATGATTTTTTCTATCTATAATGCATGAATCCTTTTTATTTCAGTCAAGTCATGATTTTGACATCTCCTTGACCTTAGGAAAATAACTACATGTATTAATCATGGATTAGCTTTTTAGAATAATTTTATACTAACCTGAATTCGGTTGCCATTAAAAAGTGGGAAGATATCTAGTATTAATCTAAGAATAAAGAAGTCATCGACATCGAATAATGATAAGTTGTAAACTTCTTATTAGGCTTTGCTATGGTTTTGCTATTGTTTTACTTGGTATCCAGAATTAAAAATTATGAGTTTCGATTCTGTTGTTATCTGATTTTTTGAACAAAGATCATAGTTTGTAACAACCCAACCCGTATTAAGACCGGCCTATAAAAATTGTTTCCTTTTAATACGCGTTAAATAACACCTTAGGTCCCAATTGTGTTTCCGTAAACATCTTTAATACAATGGAAGGTTTAAATAAACTTCAAAACATTTAATCCGCTAGTTAATTGTTCAAACGGACATACACGACCCGACTAGTTTAGTTTCCAACAAAAACCGAGCATGGTGATTTGGGACTACGTTACCCAAATCCTAATCGAATACAAAAGCAAGATCTTCTAAGCAACCTAGCCAAGATCTCTAATCCCCAGGCTTACCCGAGCCGCCAAGCATGCAAACCTATAAAAATATAAACAACGAGAGGGTAAGCTAACGCTTAGTGAGTGAGAATATACTACATACATATATATGCATAAAATGGACACGCCACATAAATAAACAAATACCGCATACGGAAGCATCCAAGCATAAAGGCAAGCTAATATAAGCATACCGTACGATCACTAAGCAATAAGCTACAAAAACATCAACAATGAGTAAGTTCACCAACGACAATGTGAACAAATGCCAATAAGCTACACCCGGAGGGTTAGCTACATCACGACAATACAACATTATACGTATACAATATATATATATATATATATATATATATATATATATATATATATATATATATATATATATATATATATATATATATATATATATATATATATATATATATATATATATATATATATATATATATATATATCTCGAATAACATAAATTTGCTTACGCTTACAACACAATAACCATGGTTAACCAAATCTTCGCAAGGGAATGACTTCGCGAAACAAGTCATCGATGTTCATAACAACCGTTAGCTTCCAAACACGGCTATGGCATGCTAACCCCCAAGGTGTTCCAAAAACGGCTATGGCATCACCCCCAAGTGTTCCAAAAACGGCTATGGCATCACTTGATCAATGTGTGAGTAAAACACGGCTATTACTCACAATCATGTGCACAAACACGGCTATGTGCAACAATTAATACGGGCAACAACGTGGGAGTAAAACACGACTATTACTCACCACCATATGCACAAACACGGCTATGTGCATAATTATCAATTGGAAAGAACGGCTATGTCCCACATCTATGGTCACAAAAACGGCTATGTGACACCATTACTACGGGCACATAAATCATATACATACATACATAGATATTCCACTCACTATATTAACCCTTCGTCATTGGGGTTATATAAGTCCACATCACACGCTCATGTGATAACGTACACACAAAGTGTGCACCTCGCCAAAGTGGTCAACCAAAACGCACAACCGTGCCAATTGGACCTATACACAAGTCCAACAATTCCACCTATACGAGAAGCGAGCTCTATAAGCGAGAACCCCTTCACCCGACCCGCACCCATCCTACACATACATATGCATATAGGATATTAACACTCACCTTGTCGCCTTGATGAATGCTTCCAAAATAATCCGCAACGCGCCGATGGAACGTACCTATTCCATTATCACAAACACAACAACACAATTAGGGTTGACTTACAAATCAACCCATATGACACTTAGTGCAATTCCGACCCAAATGCACTTCCGAGCACAAACCGCGCCCAAACTAACCAATAATCACTAACACGAGTGAAAATGGTCCTAACACGCCAATTAAACCCGAACACAAGTGTTAAACACGTGTCATACCCATTTTGACACCAAAACCCTAATTTTGACCCATTTCAAAATTAGTTAGCCAAACTCACCCAAAAGAGTTTCAACACTTCCATAATCACTAAACCTAGTGATTAAACTCAAGATCAAACCCTAATCAAGGCTAAAACGTCAACCAACCCAAAACCCGCCAAGTGACAAGATTAACAAGTCACCATGAACCTACTTCATCATCTAAAAGGGTTTCACAACAATCTAGTTCAAAACCCTAACTTGAACATCAAATCTAACAAATGAAATTCGGAGTTTGAGCTTACCAATACCACCACAACGTAGCTAGGAGCGAGATGAACAACTTTAGAACCCGAGCTTTTGCGAGAATCCGACTCCTTCTTCTCCAAATCCACCTCTCTCTCTCTCTAGAACTTCTCCTCTCTCTCTCTCGATAATGTTGGGAGTGTTTGTGAGGATGAAATATGATCCACAAATGACCAAGGAACAGCCTTAAAGGCTCCAAACCAGCATCTAAGTGATTTTACCATTTTACCCCTTTTAAAATAATTAAAACAGCTGGCTCGACAGACCGTTTGGACGGCGTCCCAAACTTTGGACGGCGTCCCACCTTTTGTTGCTGGACGGCGTCCCCCCTATCGGGATGGCGTCCCACCTTTTGTTGCTGGACGGCGTCCCTCCTATCTGGACGGCGTCCCGACCTACTGCAAAATCAGAAACAAAAACAGGGTGTTACAACTCTCCCCCACTTAGAATCGATCACGTCCTCGTGATCCTCGTCACTTAACCAAACGGACCACACTCCACGGTCCTCAACATAAGTCCCAATCCGACTTTCCTAGTCAACTCTTCCCAAGGAATCACCTTTAACAACTAAAATCGTCTCCCGCTATTTATCAAACCCACTATTCGAGCACTAAAACCATGCTCACTCCCTATCATCGGGAAAACTCAACCAATCTCGGACCGAGATATCAACCCTTCAGCGTACCATTACAGGTACAGTGCTAGAAGCAACCAAGTCTCAATCCTAAAGTCAACAATCCGAAACGATGAAGACCAAACCACATGAATCCTTACGGATTACACTTACCACTAAACATCCTTTGTAGTGCGCAATACAACCAATACGCCACTATCCTAACATGATAAACAACGGCTAAAACCAAAAGCGCCCAAAACGACTATGGCAATGCTAATCCTAAGGTGTACAAAATCGATTATTGTCACACCCATAACAACATGTGAGCGAAACACGGCCATCACATCACTAATCACACAACATGGTCCTCACGACCCCACCATCGGTGTATAAAACAACCAATATATCACACATCAACAACAATACGCCATGTCGACATTCGAATCGATGTTGGTCGACGAAGAGCGGTAGGTCAAATACGTTAACCACTCACCAACCATCGCAACGCGCACGTGACCGACGAGGCCGACGAAAAGTGCCACCAAGACGTTAACACTTACCTCAATCACACATGTGGCCGACGAAGAGCGATAGGTCAAACGTTAATCACTCGCCACATAACCAACTACCTACATGTGACCGACGAAGAGCGATAAGTCAAACATTAATCACTCGTCACATGCCTCACACATGGCCAAACCAAAGCGCTTCCTAACGGAAAACGCATTCCACATACCAATAAGTAGCCAACGAAAAGCGAATCCTAACGGATAACACTTACTACTTATCACATTCCAACCGTGGTCAACGAAAAGTGAATCCTCATTGGATAACACTTGCCACAATACAACAAGCAAATTAAGTATATACGCATACATAGAATCATTCCACTCAACTTGGAATCTCCCGCACACGAACCATACGTAGGCACAAAACATTGCTAACAAGATCAAGCAAGAACCACCTATCACGCCCATAGGCACAAAACAATATTTCTCTTAGAAGAGAACCCTACACACACATCCCTTAACCGAGGAATTTCACCTTGCTCGTCAAATACGCCCCTTATCTCCCAACGAGATTCACCACATTACCACCCCGGTGATAATTCAAATCCAAAATCATAAGTACAATTTAACCAAAATTGTACTCTACTACAAATCGACCAAAACTAGGTCCCGACACGAATTCCGGATCTATCAAAAGCATCATCCGCAATCTCACACTAAAATTTCCTCGTGCGGGAGTGTAACTCCCCCACTTGGAACTACGTTCCATAACCGCATTTTGTACAACCGTACATTGCTACCAAAGGTAGACTTTACCAACAACTGGGTTCACACGACCCATCACTACATCTTGATCCAACCATGAGCATACAAAGGATTTCAAACGATCCTTAAACACTTCGAATGAAAAGTGTACCACAAAATGCACAAACTATACTCTCGCAATCATCCAATCGCTTTAGTTTGTCAGATTTCAACCCAGTCACTCATGTACCTAAGGGTTTCTCCGGTACCCTAAGTACAACGTAACCGCATCACTATCGGAGTCGAACACCACGCTAGTAGGTATAAGAGAGGCACCTAATGTCGCGTCATGTAGACTCCATTACCAACATACATCGAGGTCCAAAACACTCGATCTCAAGGGTTCCAACCACCCGACGAACCTCACGGTTCATCAACTTTAACACGAGGGCGAACACACTCTAACATCCGAACACCTAAGCCCATCCACGTGGCTTGGTAGAAACATTTCCCAATACTAAGGAATGCTTGGTTGCACCAAGTCTTACGCCCTTCGCCCAACAATCAAAACGTCACCATAGGGTACTTCCATTAGGAACGTCACCCATAACAACAATATCAAGCACAACATAATGCATCTAATAAACTCAACTCAACGGCACATAATAAATAATCAAAGGACATATTTATTAAAATGAAACGTACCTTAACGTCTCCTTGCCGCACCTGTCCCCGCTAACTTGGGACACTCCGACTTACGATGTCCTTCTTCTTGGCAATTGAAACACACCATACCATTACCCTTTGGTACCGAACATTCCCAAGACTTGTGACCCCTCATGCCACAATTGTAACATCTAGATGCACTAGAATCCGATATACCCGTCCGTGTACCACCCGTGCTCACGCTCGGACCCTTAGTCCTCTTACTTGGAGCACCATAAGAAACAACCCTTCTCTCACTTGAAGGTTCACCAACCTTCGATCGCGAATACGACTCGAAACCTCTAGCCACGGCAAATAACTCCGCAAACGATTTCGCATGAACTCTGCTAATCTTACTCTTCAAGTCATCATTCAAGGTTCGATAGAAATCTTGCATCAACAAATGATCATTCTCCAAATACTCCGGGCAAAAACGAGCCTTCGCCATAAAGGTCGTCTTGAGAATATTCAAATCCATAGAACCCTGTTGCAAAATTTCGAAACTCATTACGCAATTCCCACAAGTCGGCCGAAGTCCGGAACTCCTCGAAGAATTCCTCCTTAAAATCGTCCCACGCTAAAGCCATAAACGTTTCGCCACCGACAAGATCAATCTTACCATCCAACCAATCCCTCGCCCTACCCCGTAACAAATTAGTAGCGAGTCTCGTCTTTTTCTCGGGAAGCATTCAATAGTACGAAAACACCCTTCGACATCCGAGATCCATGTTGTGCTAACCAAAGGATCCGGTTTTCCGTCATACATCGGGGGTTTAGTTCTCATGAAGCTCTTAAGACAACGCTCCATTTCACTACTTCCCCGAAATTCGGAATACTTTCTATCCATTTCTTCTCGAAGCGCACTCATTTGCTCCGCAACGGCGGCCGCAACTCTAGAGTTAAACTCCTCGTCATTCGTCTCGATCTCGTTTCGCGTCGTCATTCTAAAGAATGCAAGACGATTAGTCCACGAACGTATAAAACAACACGCATAATACCGCCCCATCTTGCTCAACACTCGTCGTATATCACTTGTTAGACACGATTTGCACCCGTAATAAGGTTTGCAAGTCCTTATTACCCACACACGCCGTATCGACTTGTTAGTACAACGACCGTCTCGCTCGATGTTATAAACAAACACAAACAAAATTCTACGCGATATAACACACGCGAGAATTATCATCACACCACAAATAATATATTAATAATATCCGCATTACTAATATAAACGTTAGTCAACCTATAAACAAGGCACTAACTAAACCCATTCCGACCCGTAATCCTACAAGTCCCGCAACAATAAGCACACACAAAAGTCTAAGTCTAGGCACCTATCTCAAGTCGCCTAAATCCCTTAGACCATGCTCTGATACCACTTGTAACAACCCAACCCGTATTAAGACCGGCCCATAAATTTTTTTCCTTTTAATACGCGTTAAATAACACCTTAGGTCCCAATTGTGTTTCCGTAAACATCTTTAATACAATGGAAGGTTTAAATAAACTTCAAAACATTTAATCCGCTAGTTAATTGTTCAAACGGACATACACGACCCGACTAGTTTAGTTTCCAACAAAATCCGAGCATGGTGATTTGGGACTACGTTACCCAAATCCTAATCGAATACAAAAGCAAGATCTTCTAAGCAACCTAGCCAAGATCTCTAATCCCCAGGCTTACCCGAGCCGCCAAGCATGCAAACCTATAAAAATATAAACAACGAGAGGGTAAGCTAACGCTTAGTGAGTGAGAATATACTACATACATATATATGCATAAAATGGACACGCCACATAAATAAACAAATACCGCATACCGAAGCATCCAAGCATAAAGGCAAGCTAATCTAAGCATACCGTACGATCACTAAGCAATAAGCTAACAACATCAGCAATGAGTAAGTTCACCAACGAAAATGTGAACAAATGCCAATAAGCTACACCCGGAGGGTTAGCTACATCACGACAATACAACATTATACGTATACAATATATATATCTCGAATAACATAAATTTGCTTACGCTTACAACACAATAACCATGGTTAACCAAATCTTCGCAAGGGAATGACTTCGCGAAACAAGTCATCGATGTTCATAACAACCGTTAGCTTCCAAACAGTTCATAACAACCGTTAGCTTCCAAACACGGCTATGGCATGCTAACCCCCAAGGTGTTCCAAAAACGACTATGGCATCACCCCCAAGTGTTCCAAAAACGGCTATGGCATCACTTGATCAATGTGTGAGTAAAACACGGCTATTACTCACAATCATGTGCACAAACACGGCTATGTGCAACAATTAATATGGGCAACAACGTGGGAGTAAAACACGGCTATTACTCACCACCATATGCACAAACACGGCTATGTGCATAATTATCAATTGGACAGAACGGCTATGTCCCACATCTATGGTCACAAAAACGGCTATGTGACACCATTACTACGGGCACATAAATCATATACATACATACATAGATATTCCACTCACTATATTAACCCTTCGTCATTTGGGTTATATAAGTCCACATCACACGCTCATGTGATAACGTACACACAAAGTGTGCACCTCGCCAAAGTGGTCAACCAAAACGCACAACCGTGCCAATTGGACCTATACACAAGTCCAACAATTCCACATATACGAGAAGCGAGCTCTATAAGCGAGAACCCCTTCACCCGACCCGCACCCATCCTACACATACATATGCATATAGGATATTAACACTCACCTTGTCGCCTTGATGAATGCTTCCAAAATAATCCGCAACGCGCCGATGGAACGTACCTATTCCATTATCACAAACACAACAACACAATTAGGGTTGACTTACAAATCAACCCATATGACACTTAGTGCAATTCCGACCCAAATGCACTTCCGAGCACAAACCGCGCCCAAACTAACCAATAATCACTAACACGGGTGAAAATGGTCCTAACACGCCAATTAAACCCGAACACAAGTGTTAAACACGTGTCATACCCATTTTGACACCAAAACCCTAATTTTGACCCATTTCAAAATTAGTTAGCCAAACTCACCCAAAAGAGTTTCAACACTTCCATAATCACTAAACCTAGTGATTAAACTCAAGATCAAACCCTAATCAAGGCTAAAACGTCAACCAACCCAAAACCCGCCAAGTGACAAGATTAACAAGTCACCATGAACCTACTTCATCATCTAAAAGGGTTTCACAACAATCTAGCTCAAAACCCTAACTTGAACATCAAATCTAACAAATGAAATTCGGAGTTTGAGCTTACCAATACCACCACAACGTAGCTAGGAGCGAGATGAACAACTTTAGAACCCGGACTTTTGCGAGAATCCGACTTCTTCTTCTCCAAATCCACCTCTCTCTCTCTAGAACTTCTCCTCTCTCTCTAGATAATGTTGGGAGTGTTTGTGAGGATGAAATATGATCCACAAATGACCAAGGAACCAGCCTTGAAGGCTCCAAACCGGCATCTAAGTGATTTTACCATTTTACCCCTTTTAAAATAATTAAAACAGCTGGCTCGACAGACCGTTTGGACGGCGTCCCAAACTTTGGACGGCGTCCCACCTTTTGTTGCTGGACGGCGTCCCCCCTATCGGGACGGCGTCCCACATTTTGTTGCTGGACGGCGTCCCGACCTACTGCAAAATCAGAAACAAAAACAGGGTGTTACATAGTTCAAAGTAAACCTTGCATAAAACTGACTAACCAAAAACTTCACCTTGAATTACTCTTTTGTAATAAGAACAAGCTCTCAATTATGACGTACTTTCTCATAAAGACTGACATGCACATCAGCGACACATCTACACTACTACTCACCAGGACTAATTGATACTAAATACTCTCAACCTTGACATACTTACTCAAAATAAATTGGAACTCACTATATCATTTAACTAAACAAGTTACAAGCATTAAAGTACAAGTAAAAAAAACAAACATTTTGTCCTCAAATTTATTTATTTAATTTTTTTAGCCGGAGGTCCTCACCGAAGCAATCTCTCTACCCTGGAGGAGAGAGGGATAACTTTCTCTTCCTGTGGGTGGAGAATTTTTTTTCTCGACTCGTGGTTAGAGAAACGACTTCTCTTCTATTCTAGGGTAGATGAAGGATTGTCTACATCTCACCTCCTCATACCTCGCATGTGTGGAATTGGATATTGTTGTTGTTGTATTTTATCCTCAGATGTGTGTGGGGAAGAAAAAAAGGAGGACGAGGGTAAGGGCTAAGTGAGGGCTAGACATTGCCAATGTCGCCCTCGAGGGCTACGGTGAGGACATGTGTGGAGGGGAGTTGTTGGAAATGGTCTTAATGTCTATGTTTTTTTAAATTTCGGCAAGCTTATGTTTTTATCTCAATATAAGAGCACTACATTTTTTTAATAAAAAGGTATACTCTGTTATCACAACATAACTTAGGTGGCATTGCAATGTTGTTGATTGCTTGAAGCACTCTTACAATGAAATTACACAACCTTCAACGAACGATATATATTTTAAACGTCGTTGTCTCTCATACATTGAAGATTAATCAGTACTACATTGTAGAGCAAAAGGTTATACTATTGTGTATCTCATGCAAATGAAGTTGTACACATTTTAGCTCTATAAAATTCATGTCTCACAAAAATTAACAAACAATTAATGTCCAATATTGAAGATTGCTGTTGGTTACCTAATAAGTACTATACTAATATAGTGGTTGATGCTACAATACAAGGATCATCAACAGAAAAGTTAAGCTTAAGTGCCCATACACCTTAAGGACCACTTTATTCATTTTATACAATGACCACACAAATATGCAATAAAAAAGTATATTGTGTACTATATATGGTTCATTCAACTTTATTCTGGAGTATGACACAGGCCCTTATTTCATAAAACACATTTTTAATTGGAGAAACCTTTCTGCAAGTTGCCTGAGAAAGCACTTACTTCTACCACTTTATTCTACATTTGATCAATTTTTCTTAGTGGTGATGGCCCACATATGTTAGATCCTTAACATACACCTTATGTGTTGTTAGACAATGTGTTTGAGATTGATAACCTTGGATTATTCTTGAATCGTAAAACACTTTCTCAATATGTATTTTGACAATTTACCTTATCAATGCCTCGGGTTCACGAATTCGATATTGAGATAAGACAAGAACAACAATTTGTATCTAGGCAATCAGATGACAAATCAAAATAATAGGGAGTATATGTATAATGTTGTTTTTATGAAACCAGACACCCATAACCCCGCAATTGACCCCTGCTATTTCTGAGACAATGTCTAGTTACCTCGAACGAATGTGCACTCTGCATTATCCTAACTCGTCAGTGAGATTATAATTAGATAACCCTTAGTAAATCACAATTAACTAAAATAATTGTTGATAGCACTAAATTCACCAACATATGACATTCTTCTCTAACTCTTGATTCATAATTTCATGTGCAGTGGATTAAAAATGTAATTTAAGTGGTTTATATTCATGATGGATGGAACTAACAAACTTTTAAAGTATGAGCTATAAGCTATTATTTATCATGCAATATGAACTTACAGTCTCAGGGGAAGTTCTTGAGGTAAAATTTATTTATAAATCTGATAGGGGGATATCCAATATCAATAAAGAATACAATCCCAAATTGTTCAATCTAAAGTAAAGTTCACTTTTAGTTTAAATCAATGATTTTAAGAAAGTGACAACTTTTGTATGATAAATAAGGTTCCACGAATCGACTCGAGTCTAGTCAAGTACATTTGATTTCAGTGTATGCATTACTGTCATTTCTTATTCATCAAGTAATAATGCAAGTTTATCTAGACCAAGGAACATGTGTACAAGGATCTCCAAAAAAAAATAGGTAACAAACACCTTTTGTAAAGAACATCCAAAAGGAAAATTTGAAGACTAATAGAAACTTAACAAAGGGAAGCACAGTAATAAGTAATAACAGTAGATCTGCATTAAAAGCTATGCCTTTTGATCAATCGAGAACAGTTAAGTTAGGCACGCAAACTGATGTATGAAACTTGTTACCAATTTTTATCATAATGGAACTCGAAATGAGGTTTAACAGCATTTACATAAGATCAATTAGTTGACTTACCTGATGGGTTTAACTTTTGAGCCTGCAGTTGAGTGGTAGAGGGCTGATGAATACACAAAATAAGTTACAGAGCAATTGATTAGTTGTGTTTAACGATGAGAATAAACAAGTTATTAAATTCAGAAAATATACCTCGTTATCATCACAAATGATTTGAAGGTCATAGTAATAATAGTAATAAACATCAAACTTATTAGTTATTACATGCCCATCATTGTAAGAATTAATAAGACTGAGAATTCATGATACAGAAACATGAAAAAGAAAAACAGTTATAGCTTAAGTAAGGGTGCGTCTGATTACCTCGTAACTGAGGTTCAATGCTGGATGCAGAACCATTCAGCATCCAACGCGTTTGTTTCTCATCTCTGAATAACATATAGTGTTGATTCAGTGTTGAAGCATTGAGAGTTGAAATATGCCCTTAATCATTAAGCACCTGAATTTTATGGAATATCCTCGATACTAAAAACATATATTTATGTTATTAATGCAAAAGGTTAATAAGGTAATTTTACATCAATCATTGTTAATTTAAAATGTTATCAAAGAGGTTCTTGGCATTCAGAACCAACTTCATTCATAACCTTTAAATCATTCAAATTATGAACCATCCAAGTATCAAACGTTTAATCATTCAGTTTTATTAAACGCACTCTAAGCCTGTGATAAATTAAGCATATACGCCTAGTCATTAAGATACATATCCGAATCCAACGAGATAACAGTAGGTGAGAAATCCGTTCTTGGTCCAGCAAGAATGTAATATGCAAGAACATGAACAGGATGCTCAACCTCTGTATCGTCTTTAACATGGACCTTTCTAGAAGGAATTATTTCAACATTCCAAAGCGGGCAACCCATTAGCATCTCCATTAGAAGACCCGTTATACCCTTTTACCCAAAGGTACCTCAAAGACTTTAAATGTAAAACACTAAAACTGCAATAGCCAACGCTTGTTCGCTAAAACAGCATCCCCTAACTTCTAGTTTTTGTAAACTTCGGCACCCTTTAGAGAACAGTATAAGCCCTGCATTAGTATTTTCAAATAACCTAACATCCATCTTATGTTTTGACTATTTTGACCAATGAGTCAAACCAACGTCAGTCAAACCTCCTGGTTGAAGATACGGAGCAAATCTTTTAAGCTTTTGGCAGCCACTTAAAAGAGCTCCGACTCCATTGTCAAGGGGTAAATCTGTAATTACCTCTTCCTTATCTAGCAATACCATACGGAAATCAAGGAGATTTTTTGGTGCGCGCCCATGGATTCTAGTGCTGTCTTTGTGATATCGGATACGTATACAAAAACGTATTTTAGTTCGATACATCCTTGTGCTATGAAAATAATGCCTCTATGAGAAACAATGCCTTCTTCAACTTACATTTCTTGTTCATCAGCACCTTGCTCGATTCTAAGCCGCTTTTTTCTTACAAAAACAAGCCAGAACTTCTAACACACGGTCTCCAATTGAATTCCTGGTCTGTTCATAAACATTAGACATCAAAACGTCATGTATTTAAAATGTATATGACGTAATAACGGGGTATTTGAGATTTGATATTAAAGTGTGTATATGCTAATCGCTAATATTTACAATAGATAATAAAATCTTTTGTCAAAAACTACTTATCTGTTTACTTTGAGTAGCTACGAGATTACTTATTGCAGATATACACATTCACCATAATTGTGCTAAGCTATACAACATGTTAAGGTGGATGTAGTAAAAAATTTATCACCATCATACTTTTACAAAATATGGTTTTGTACCATACTGAGTATTTTTTATTACATCCGTCATAAATTATACATTAATATGTTGTACAATACAATCTGTTTATGCATAATTTATGGATGATGTATTTAAAAAATGTTGGATATCAATACCCTTTCTAGAATCACTTATTCTAGACAGTTCTTCCGCCTAACATATGCTAAAAATTCTATTAACTCACGTCATACACCGGACATACAAGGGTATAATTGTCATTTTAGCTTTTTATACTCTCTATTTTCTAATTGAACCACCATCTTCATCTTCACCTATCTAACACCCCTCAAAACTTGAAACAACACCGATTAAAATGTCTACAATCACTGCATTTGTCTATTCGTTTCAAGAAATAGCCTACACAGTACTCATTTGGATGACGAGTGAGTTTCAGTTGTGTGATTTTTTTATACAGACAATACAACATATCATTGGATGGATGACAGAGTTAAAAACAGTCAAAAATGGTTATTTGTTCTCAGTTATTATTTTTTGCCGAGAAAACTAAAACTTTATATAAATGAAAGGCTCATTAAAAAGATAAAACCTAAACACTATACAAAATACAAAAAAAACCAGCATCGAACGCCTAAAACAGATCCATACCAACCGAACTAACCAAACTATTCGACCAAACAAAATGATTCTTAGTAAAAAGTTACTGATAAGTAATAAGTAACTAATAATAAAGGAATACATCAAATAGGTCACTAAAACTATTTTTTACCTTAACTAAGTGTTGTCTAGTATAAAGTTAAATAATGGGGAATGTTAAATTTGAGTGAAAAAATTTTGGGTGATTGAAGTCGAGTACCAAAATAAATAAAGTACTAACAATATAGAAAATATTTGGTGCATTCTAATTGGCTGAAAATCAGACGCTCACATTTTTTCCTTCATAAGCATGAGTGCCTCGGGCCTCTAATACTGCATTAGGGGCGTCCGGGCATCACATTTTGTACCAACTCCCATATTTAAGGGCGTCAAAATTCGGTTTTCACGCCGGGTTAAAATTTAATTAATAGAGTTGCATCTATTAGCAGTTTCTCTACAGACTAACAAGCAGTAGTCTATGATAGAGAGCGGCCCAAATCCAAGCCCAACAATAAATAGCCCAATAGAAAGCCTATATATTGTTGTTGAGTTGCTCTGGACTGGACTGCTCAACTATGGAGGCTTGTTCTCTATCAATACTGACGTCATGAAAATCAGGCTTGTCCTCAAGCCTGAAGTCAGGAGATTGGGTGTGTACACCGAGTGAACCTAACCAAGTGATCTCAAGAATGAAATCTAAATGGCCTAGATCATACACTAAAGCATCTACCACACAATTGAACAACACAAACTTCAATGGAACATTCTTATGTTGCTCCTTAATCAGAATATAATTACCATCTCCAAACCAAATTCGTAGAGGACACATCAACTTTATTTCCAAACTTAGAGTTGTTGCAAATTTCTTAGGAATAAAATTTTTGGATGTACCACTATCAACAAGTATCAATACTTGGAATTTATTCCATTCGCCAACCACTTTAATTGTTTTCAAGTTTTGTGGAAACTCAAATAACATACCAGAATAATCCATAGAACCATGCCATGGAATAAGCCATTGATGAATTTGATTTTTATCCTTCGAGATTGTATGACCACATATTTCCATAGCTTGACATTCATTTTCAGCTTGAGCCTCTTCAGAATCAATGAACCTATATCTTGGCCTTTTAAACCGCAACTGAAGCATAACACATGTCGACGCCGGTCTTTCAATTTATGCTTAATCAAATGTCGTGTAGACAGCTGATTAGGGTTAAGGTGCTTAATTAAATGCCATGTAATCAGTCTCTGTAACTTATTTTGCTCACTTTTAACCCGAAATCTGATCAAGTGTGTTTGCCAGTTAATAATAACATCACCTAATTTCTGCAACCAAGTGATACCAACAATAATATGTGTAGCACCACTGTCTACTAAAATCAGAGCAGGGTAGTTATTAAGTTGACCGGTTAATTTTAGAGTGCGAAGGTTAAAGATGCCATGGTGCTCGAGAGCGTGACATTCTTCATCAATTGGATTAATGGTCGATTTAGTGTAGATAACTGATGAATCGTCAATAGCAGCAGGGGATAGTGTTGATGGGGTTTTAGTTAAAGGGCTTGATGTAGTATGGGCTGGTGTAGTGATGGATTTTGTTAATGGGCCAGAGCAAGTAGACTGATCGGTTTTTAGGTTAGTAGTATAAATGGGCCTGTTTGAAAATCCTGAATAATTAGGGTGATAGGGCTGATCATTTTTTAGGTTGTTATTATAATTGGGCCTGTTTGTTTGGGCTAATTTATAATCAGAATTAATAGGGTAGGGCTTACTCTTAGAATGATCGGTGTGTACAGCAGCAGTAACAACAGATGTATCAGCAGCGGCCATTTGATCAACGACGACTGTATTTCTCAAATTAGGTTTACAAGCTTGACCGGTGGCGATGGAGACATGTCGAGCAAGATCGATAGCCCGAGTACAAGATACCGGATTCAATAATTGTAACCAGTTTTTAACATCTCTTTGTAATCCCTTCACGAACATTTTAATTGCTTCATCTTCAGAACAATAAGAACAAGCCTCCATAGTTGAGCAGTCCAGTCCAGAGCAGCCCAACAACTCCAAGCCCAAGCCCATGAAGGAATGCTCTTATAAATAGCGTAGGTAAGGGTAAAAGATGGAGTGAGATTTAACGTTATTGATAGAGAACAAGCCTCCATAGTTGAGCAGTCCAGTCCAGAGCAACCCAACAACAATATATAGGCTTTCTATTGGGCTATTCATTGTTGGGCTTGGCTTTGGGCCGCTCTCTATCAGTCTAACACGAATATTAAACAAAAGAAACATCTAATCAAAAACATCACGTTTTGAATCCAAACAAACAAGAGTATTACGGTTGTTGAAACGAAAACCAGAATAACAAAAATATCTCAACAGAAACCTAAACAAATTGTCTGATACGGGAACGTAAAAAAAGCTTTCAAAGATAATCTAATCAAACCAGCAGAAGCCCATGTCATCATCAGACTCTCAGGAAGATTAATCGTCAAACAGGCTAAAGCCCATTTCTTCGTCAGACTCCTCAGCTGGCTCTTCCTTCTTCTCTTCAACTGGTGCAGCAGCAGCAGCTGCACCTCCACTAGCAGCAACAACTGGTGCAGCAACAGCAAACTTGCTCGGGTCCTGCAATAAAGTGATGCTTTAACAAAGTGATACTTTAACAGACAACGATAATTATTATAACAAACACGCCATCATACCTGGAGGTACTCCTTGACCTTATCAGCCAGAGGGAAAGAGTAACCAGTCTCAACAGCAATGGCCAAAACATTTTTGTAACCATTAATCAACATGTGAGGAGCAGCTGCAACAGTTGGGTAATGGATGGCCAATGCAAGGGATGTGATCATTGACACACCCAAAGCAAACTTCTCAACCAGGTCATCTTCAGTCAAGTCAAGCACCTCTGGGCTGAAGGTTGAACCGTTGTCATATACAGTTTCAACAACAAGACCATATGAAAATGGCCTGATGCCCAGTTTAGCCAAAAGAGCAGCTTCAGAAGATCCAACTTTGTCACCCTTCTTGATAAGCTCCACAGGGGTGATAATTTCGACAGTTCCCTTGTTAATCTTGGTGGGAATGTTAAGGACCTAAGAATTTTACAAACACGGACTTAGAACTGTAACAAATATGCATATAAATATAATGAAAAGGTTTATAAATAAAAAAAAAACAAATAATAAGTATAAAGATGATAACCTGAAAGAAAGAAGTCTGAGATGGATCTAGACCAGTGTTGCCAGGTGGAACAACCACATCAACTGGAGCAACCAGACCAACACGGGCGGGAGCTCCAACCTGATGACAAAATAAATATAATTGTAAAATGAAATAGATAAAACATAAGAACATACATCTATACCAAATATGTAAAGTTTAATAAACGTGACAGCGTGACTTTAATAAAAATCAGACTAAGTATATCATACAATATCCTCCAAGACTTGTATCACTGACTAGAAAAATGTAGATTCTATAGCTAAAAACAAAGAGTGATATTTCAAGCTGGTGAAATAAATCTAATACAAATTCAGTCAAAATCAACATCATTTTACAACTTGTAACATTTGTAATATGGAGGTAAATAAATGTTATACAAGCTCTATATATGCAAATACCACTCCCCAAAATAGGAAGATTTTTTTTATCTAGAAAGAAACGGTAAGTAACAAGCAAGTGAACTAAATCTTATACAACAATCATCATATCTCAGAACACACTGACTATAAAAGGCACCCTATAGCACTAAAAACGATAAGCTAAGGACTAATATATCCATATACATCAAAGTTATCATACAAAGAGGTTAAATTTATTTTATAAACCATCTAAACAAAAAGCCTTTTCTTATATTAACAATAACATATAAGACATAAACAATTTCAATATTATATAAACACATATTATCAAATTCAAAGACATACATTACACATACTAAGAATCATAGACTAACGTACAAACAGCATTATGTTAAAGCTAAAAAGCACATTAAGTCTCTAAATATACCTTAAAAATAAATAAGTAATACTCGTAGTATAAATTAACAAATTACCTTGTACTTCGCAACTTCCTCACGGACTTCTTTCAAATCACCCTTAGTAAAGATCAAACCAACATTTCCCTAAATTTCAAAAACAAAATAATACACAAAAATCAAACACAATACATTTCTAACTAAAAAAATAAGTAACAATCTCACAAATTACAAAGACTTACAACAAGAAGGGGGATAAGGTTGAGGTAAGCCTTGTTGCCAGTCTTCTCAGAGTGCATCCTAATTGACCTTTTCATCATAGTATTCTTTCCCATCAAAATAACCGAATCACCTCTCAAACCCTGACGAATATTCTGGAGCTGATTCGACCCGACATTATCAGCAGCAGCAATCAACACCTGAGTGTAATCGTCAAGAAGCTGACACAGCTTGGAATCGTAAGCGATCTTCTTATCAGCTTTCGAAACCTTGCCCATTTTTGTTAATACAGTATTCAACAACTAAACCCTAGATATGAACGGAAGAGATGGTGGTTTGTTTTACAAAACCGAGGGCCAAGACTGAGCGATTGAAATGCTAAGTCAAGGGGGACAGCGGCGGCGCCGTCACTTTAACCTCTTCTATTCAGATTGATTGTTTGGGCGGTGAAGGTAGAAGATAGAGATACAAAACCCTAAATTTGCTATGAGGATTGTTTGATGTTTTTTTGGGTTTTATACGGATAACAAACCGAAATGTTTAACCTAATTTTATTATAATTGGCTTATCTAGTTGGGCTTGGACTGTTTTTAGACATTGGGCTATTAAAATATACAAACATTTGGTACTTTATTGTATCATATTTTGGATATATAAAATATTAATCGGTGTAACGTTAAGTTGTAAAACGTTAAAACGCATTTAGACAATTTTCGATCCATCACTTACCTTTCTTTTAATACCTTTTATTATACACAGTTTTAATTGTGAGATCTCGAAATAATAATGCGAAGTATGCCCATAAATTCTAAGACTGCTGAGACAATAGTTACTCGCTCTTAGCTCTACCATGTAGGTAGGTGTCAGTTTTAAAATCTTATTTCTTCTAACAATGTCAATAATGAATGATTCTTGGTAAAAAGTTTATGATAAGTAACAAATAACAATGTCAATGATGAATGATTCTTTGTAAAAAGTTTATGATAAGTAACAAATAGAGTTGCATCTAGTGATGCAATTTCTCTAATCAACTAGGCGTTTCGATTGTCTATTTCTTTAAAATTGTTGTGAATTGTGATTGTCTATTGCTTTGAAATTGATAAAATGGATGAGTTTGGTGTCAATTTCAGTGACCATTTTGAAAAGAGATCAAAGACAATCAACACCGTGTGCACTTATAAGGATTTGGGTGTGACTGTGATCTAACATGAAGATTTAAAAGAAAACCAACTTAAAATCAAAAGCATTAACTTTTGTATTCAAAACACACTAATGTATCTTGATGAAAGAAGGTACAATAACAAATAATCCAGATAAGTAAACAAATTGTCTAACAGGAAAACATAAAGAAAGCTCTCAAAGATACTTAATCAAACAAGCCCATGTCAGAATCAAGCTCCTTGGGAAGATTAATCGTCAAACAGGCTAAAGCCCATTTCCTCATCAGACTCCTCAGCTGGTTCTTCCTTCTTCTCTTCAACTGGTGCAGAAGCAGCAGCGGCACCACCGCCACTAGCAGCAACAACTGGTGCAGCAACAGCAAACTTGCTCGGGTCCTACAATCAATTTCATAAAAAAACCAATTAATTATGCAATTCAATTATAACTTTAACAGATAATTAATTATTATTATTATTATAACTATAACAAACTAAGTAACATACCTCAAGGTACTCCTTGACCTTATCAGCCAAGGGGAAGGAGTAACCAGTCTCAACAGCAATGGCCAAAACATTTTTGTAACCATTGATCAACATGTGAGGAGCAGCAGCAACAGTTGGGTAATGGATGGCCAATGCAAGAGATGTGATCATTGATACACCCAAAGCAAATTTCTCAACCAGGTCATCTTCAGTCAAGTCAAGCACCTCTGGGCTAAAGGTTGACCCGTTGTCATAAACGGTTTCAACCACAAGACCATATGAGAATGGCCTGATACCAAGCTTAGCCAAAAGAGCAGCCTCGGACGAACCAACTTTGTCACCCTTTTTGATAAGCTCCACTGGGGTGATAATTTCAACAGTTCCCTTGTTAATCTTAGTGGGAATGTTAAGGACCTAAAATAATTAACAAAACTCAAAGTTATATTAAACATATATAAAGATCATAAAAGAGCAAAAAAATAAAATCCTGATTATAATAACCTGGAAGAAAGAAGTCTGGGAAGGATCTAGACCAGTGTTGCCAGGAGGAACAACCACATCAACTGGAGCTACCAAACCGACACGGGCAGGGGCTCCAACCTGATAACAAAGTAAATAAAATTGTCAAATGCCATAGCTAAAACTTAAAAGATACTACAAAATCAAAAATGTAAAGTTAAATCAGTGTTACATAAATACAAAATACGGACAACGACAACAACAACAACAACAACAACAACAACAACAACAACAACAATACCCAATTCCACCAAAGTGGAGTATGGGGGAGGTTAGATGTAGACAGTCTTTCCTCAACCCTAGAGTAAAAGGGAAGTCATCCCTCCACCCACGGCTACCTAACGGTCAGCGGGTAAAAGAAGTCGTCCCTCCCTATACTAGAGGACAGAGAAGCTGCTTCCTAAAGACCTCCGGCCAGAAAAAACCATGAGTTCCGATTTAAAAAATAAAATAAAATAAAAAATACAAAATACGGAGTAATCAGGAAAACATTTGTTTTGAGAAGTCTCTAATTAGATTAATCAATAACACTCAATAAACTCAGTTAACCGACAATCAAATATAAATTAACCGGTCAAGGACAGAATTAAACAATCAAAGATGGGATAAGCGGTCAAAGAACAAATCACTTTGCTTAAAATAAAAGTTTTGAGCCTAATAATGACGCTTTATTTCTACTTCAATTAGAGTTTCAAGTCACTGATGGTCTATATTATGTAATGCAACTGCTTCTTTGGAATTATTATTAGTAATATCATCATTAATTAATATGCCTATGCTATATGTAATGTAACTCCTATTAATCCATAAAGCCCATTTCTTAATCAGACTCCTCAGCTGGCTTTTGAGTTATACAAAATCTACACCAAATTAATCGTTGACTAAAAAGGTAGATACTTTAGGTACAAACAATTAGTGAAGTAACAAATTGGTGAAATAAATTTCACCTTATACAAACACCATTAAAACATACAACATTTTATAGTATGTGACATATTGGTGAATGCAAAAACTAAATCAATACATACACCATTCCCAATACGCAACAATCTAGTAAACTAAATCTTATAGCAACTCCATCAGATCACAGATCACTGGCTAAAAAATGTACTCTTCAGCAAAAAACAAACCATAATTAAGATACTAATATATCACAGTTGTTATAATTAGACAACTAATCTAGATTTTATAAGTCCAAAAAATCAAAAGTAGCTTCCTTTCTACACTAATCTGTGTTAATTATATAGATAAAACATAAATATAATCAAACTACAGTTATAAACTAAAAAGGCTTTACCTTATACTTAGCAACTTCCTCACGAACTTCTTTCAAATCACCCTTGGTAAAGATTAAACCAACATTTCCCTAAATTTCAATACAAAATTAAACACAAAATCAGTCACAAATCATTACTAACAAAAAACATAACAATCTTATAAACACCAAATGAATTACAACAACTTACAACAAGTAGAGGGATAAGGTTGAGGTAAGCCTTGTTGCCAGTCTTCTCAGAGTGCATCCTAATAGACCTTTTCATCATAGTATTCTTTCCCATCAAAATAACCGAATCACCTCTCAAACCCTGACGAATATTCTGGAGCTGATTCGACCCGACATTATCAGCAGCAGCAATCAACACCTGAGTATAATCATCAAGAAGCTGACACAGCTTGGAATCGTAAGCGATCTTCTTATCAGCTTTCGAAACCTTGCCCATTTTTTGTTAGTACAGTATTCAACAACTAAACCCTAGATATGAACGGAAGAGATGGTGGTTTGTTTTACAAAACCGAGGGCCAAGACTGAGCGATTGAAATGCTAAGTCAAGGGGGACAGCGGCGGCGCCGTCACTTTAACCTCTTCTATTCAGATTTTTAAAGCGGTGGGTGTAGAAGATAGAGACCCAAAAACCCTAATTTTGCTATGTAGATAGTTTGATGTATTTTTTTTTTTTAGCTTTTATAGTGTTATTAGATTAGAAATGGGCTTAGCTACTTGGGCTTGGACTGTTTGTACTCTAAACGTAGCATCATCTTTTGGATATGATTTGGCGTACCGTGAGATGAAGTTAGTAAAATGAAACGTTAAAAGGCATATGTGTTACTTAGAGTACTCCAATCAAGACAGAACTTCTTCTAGGACTAGCTAACCATTCAGCACCACATCATCACTTTCATCTCACTTTCTTCCCAAGACTAAACTCAGGATTAAACAATCCCAACAATGACACTCCTCCTTCCATATTTTATTTTCTTTTTTAATTTTTTTATAATAACGGATAATTAAAATTATTCAAATAAATCTTATATTTATTAATAATATTAAAAGAATTATTAATTATAAAATTACATTTAACTAAAACTTAAAAATTAATCAAATAAATCAAATAATAGGACACGTACACTAATTTGTGACCACGTTTTCATTTAATAATGGAACTCACACTCATCTTCTTCAACTAACCCAACTTTCAACTTTCATTTTTACAAATCTTCTTCACAAAACCCATCTCATCTTAATTTCATAGCTAAAATATAAAATAGAAAAAGAAAATATTTGGCCAAAATATACCCATTTCATCCGTCCACAGATCTGCTCAAAATGGACGAAAACGAGGACGTGTGAGCTGGGCGGCCCCCTGGGCGGGACCTGGGCGGTTTCAGTGCCATCGGCGCCCAGCCTGGGCGGAGCTAGGCGGCTCGCCTGGACGCACCGTTGGGACCTCCCTTAGACCATTTCCTATGGAGAGATTGGCCAATATGCCAATAATATGCTCCTACAATTTGAAATTTGTAAAATATGTCCTTTGCCTACGTCTCAGGCTTCATGCATGATATGTATAAGTTAGTGTGTAGCGAACATAATGATTTTAATGCTATTATATTAACCAACACACACCACACATGGTGCAACATGCACAGTTCGTTTTGCTTTGTGTGTAGTGCGTATTTATAAAGATAATATAAGGATATTTAGGATAAAATTTCCTGACTTTTTTCGAGTATCAAGATCTTGAAAAGTAAAATTGGGGTCCCGAACTTACTATTTTCTGATATATTTTTTTTTTTTGGTCAAGTATCAACATGTTAAAAGCAAAACTCGGGGTATTAAACGTATCATCATCCAACTTACTTTTGCATAACAAACCTCCATGAATACCACCACCAACAACAACATCACCACCACCAGTTTAATGCCCAGTTCAGGTAACCGCCATTTCTCAACTTGTCGATCATATTTGTCCTCGATGGTGGTTCCAATTTTATTGAATTGTAAGTTTTGACTGCATAGAGTCTATTTATTGCATATTTGAAGTCAGAGATATGTAACTATAGTACATTGTTTGTGGGTATGATGGTAATAAGATTTGTTAATGGTGGAATGTTTTGAATAACCGAATAGATGATTATGCATGTCTTCTTTTTTCATACAACAACATCCATCAGGTACATCATATGACTCTTATAACCAAGTGAAAGAGAGGTGACACGTAAGTAAGTCCAAGTTTAAGAAATTTTTCTTCAACTCCTTTGATACGCATGGCATGTTTGATCGTTTGTGACTTCAAATAAGCTTTTGCAATCTGGTGTTCATTACATATCTTATTGAAGTCATAAGCGATCAAGCGGACATTGCGTATTAATGCAGTTGGAGAAGAATTTTATAAACATGGACTTAGGTACATCTCATCCCTGTCTCACTTCGTTACAATAGTCATATCCTGTACTTGATGGATGTTGTTGTATAATAAAAGACAAACATATTAATTCATTAAGCTATTCAAAATATTCTAGTGTTGTCAAACACTTGTTACCATTGTATCCACCAACAGTGTAAATGTAGGTTTTTAAGTTTAAGTATGCATTACTTGTATGAACTCAACACTTACAATCCAATAAACTTGGAACCATCATCGAGGACCAATATGATAGACAAGTTGAGAAATGGCGGTTACCTGAGTAGTTATTTTCGTCATCTATCAAGGCTGTTGGCGACCCGAGGACATGTTTGACATGCGGTGAATGCAGATGATAAGATTTTGCTACAAACGGTGGATAATGAAAATAGTAAAGATGTGTTCAACAAGATCATTTACCCTTAAAACTAAAGTCGATGATTGAAGTTGATGTGTTGTTATAAAATCTTGCAACATATATATGCGTGTCATCAAGTTGAAGATACACTGTGCAGTTGATTAGTTTGTTAGCGGTTTTGATTTTATTATTTTTCACTGTTTAATTTGTTAGTCTTGATACAATTAATTTATTTTTAATATATTTACTTCATGTTTTGATTAATTAAATCAATCACTACAACTCGTTAATTTATGTATTTAGTATACAAAATATATGATGTTGATATCGCCATAAAAAAATGCAAGACATCATAATATAATATTTCGACTAATTACAAATGGTAATTAGATCCGAATTTTCAACTACCTAAAATACGACTAGCGCTAAATTACTTAGCCTTTTTCTGCTCATTCTTCATTAGATCTGTATATACAAATGGTAATTTTGGGGCCCTGGCCGGTTGTCCATATTGTCCCTGATCAAAGACGCCTTTAGTAGCCAACATATATATATATATATATATATATATATATATATATATATATATATATATATATATATATATATATATATATATATATCGCCATGAACTCCATACAATTTTGTTTGATCACTCTAAAACCAAATAATCATGCTTAGATCACTTCTCCATGTCGGAACATAATATCTGACCCCAAACATGCTCAAATTTACGCATCAAGATCATCACAATCACATTATGATCGTATCCTAGTTGACGTTTATCATTTCATATTTGATCTGATATTCATACCCAACGCATATATCAATTCATAATTTCTCATAACTTCATATAAGGATCTTAGGACCCAAATAGTATTTAAGCAAAATTTTGTCGATGGTCCTTGAAATTTGTACTAAACATTGCATGTGACCTTAAACTATTTGATGCCTTTGTTGACCTCGATCTTGTATAACATTCCATGATGACCCTGGATTTAACAATTGTTAACTTTTGGCCGTTAAGTTAGCTCACGTGAGTAACACGTGAGAGTATTTTGGTTAGTTTACGTTTTATTGTATCCCAAAAAACTTACAACGTATAAATATAACTCATAATCCTCAAATCTGAAACGTCCCCAAAGTCGAAACCTTAATTTTTGAATCGTTCCTAAATAACCCTACTCGTATTGCAGATGGTAGTGTGTTTATTTTTTCTAAGGCAAGTATTTGGAATCAATAACGGGGAGTAACCCACCCACCCGACCATTTTTCACGCACGAACGCGCTTTTCTGCATAAACTCGATCCGCATTACATGGACCCGATCCTTAAACCATCCTGAGGGGTAGGCAGAGCGAGCCGAATTCCTAACATACAAGTCGGTAAAACTTCTTTGGGGTCACTCCAAAAATCGAGTAAATTGTGACGCCCCATACAAAATCATCGTGTACGGATCATCAACAACAGGATCATTACAAGGTCAAACACTATATGCTGTTTAAAAACCAATTTTGCATTCATGAAAAGATAACGTCAAAAGTTTTACAAAAGATAACGTGCTTCTACGAATAGAAAGCATAAACATAAGTACGTGACTCAAAGGTCATTACAAAGCCATTATTCAAAAATAACATAAGTTGTGAATGCAAGATAAAAGTTCCATGATTGAGACATCTTTAAACAATGCAGTGGAAGTCTTAACACAGCAGTCTATTACAGCGGAAGCAATAAGCATCTTAGTTACTTGAGAATAAAACATGCTAAAAAGTCAACACGAATGTTGGTGAGCTATAGTTTTTTGCAATTTACGATATAATGTAGACTACGAGATTTCGTTTTCTAAATAGTATGAAAAGTATATGATTATCCATGGGCACCCGGTAACTAACTTAACGTAAAAATAATATATTACCCCCTAAAAGTACACTTGGCGAGTGCGTATGTTCTCGAAGTATTAAACACCCGTTAAATGCTAGCGCGACTAGCCCGAGTGGGGATGTCAAACCCTATGGATCCATATCTAAGATTCGCGTCTACCGGTTCAAAAAACAATAGTTAAACGTTACCGTGCTAAGGGGAAAGTTTATGCCTTTATATAACCCACACATATATAAAGTTTAGGTACTCATGTCAAGTAAGTAAAATATAAAAAGCGCATGTAGTCTCAGTCCCAAAAATAGTAAAGTAGAAAGGGAGCTATAACTCACAGTGATAAATGCAGTAAAAGTCGATATGAAAAGTATGCAAGTAGTAAGTAGGTCCGAAAGGTCCTCAACCTAAGTCAAAGGTTACTAAGTCAGTATATTGTTCCAAAAGGTTTAAAGTGAATAAATTAAGTCTTAAGTATCATCATCGTTCTAACGACCCGTCCTAATCCATCTGGACGAATACATTACATTTGGTTACATCGCGAGGTATTTGATCTCTATATGATACATTTTACAAACATTGCATTCGTTTTTAAAAGACAAACTTTCTTTACATCGAAAGTTGACGGCAAGCATACTATTTCATAATACCTCCAACTATAATTGACTTAATAATAATCTTGATGAACTCGACGACTCGAATGCAACGTCTTTTGAAATATGTCATGAATGACTCCAAGTAATATCTCTAATATGAGCAAATGCACAGCGAAAGATTTCTTTCATACCTGAGAATAAACATGCTTTAAAGTGTCAACCAAAAGGTTGGTGAGTTCATTAGTTTAACATAAATAATCATTTCCATCATTTTAATAGACCACAAGATTTTCATTTTCAGTTCTCATAAATAAACGTCCCATGCATAGAGACAGAAATTATTCATATGAATTGAACACCTGGTAACCGACATTAACAAGATGCATATAAGAATATCCCCTATCATTCCGGGAAATCCTTCGGACATGATAAAAACGAATTCGAAGTACTAAAGCATCCGATACTTTGGACGGGGTTCGTTAGGCCCAATAGATCTATCTTTAGGATTCGCGTCAATTAGTAGACTGGTTTACTAATTCTTAGGTTACCAAGTAAAAGGGGCATATTCGGCTTCAATCATTCAACCATATAATGTAGTTTCGATTACTTGTGTCTATTTCGTAAAACATTTATAAAAGCGCATGTATTCTCAGTCCCAAAAATATATATTGCAAAAGCATTTAAAAAGGGAGTAATGAAACTCACAATACTGTATTTTGTAGTAAAAATACATATGACGACATTGAACAATGCAGGGTTGGCCTCGGATTCACGAACCTATATCATTTGTATATTCATTAATACATATAATCGTAACCGAATAAATATATATTATTATTATTGATATAATTTTTATATTATTAACTTATATATTTTTCATTATTTTGTTAATTGTATTTATTTCGTATGAAAAAGTATTAATATAGTTAAGTTATGTATGTTAAATATATATATATATATATATATATATATATATATATATATATATATATATATATATATATATATATATATATATATATCGTTTGTTTGTTAAAATTAGTAATTGCAATAATACTAAAATAATATTGGTAGTGGTAACAGTAATAATAATGATAATAATAATAATGTTATTATTCACAATACTTAATGATAGTAATGTTAATGTTAATAATACTAATACTTTGTAAAGATACTAATAATAATAATAATAATAACACTGATAGTTTTAACGATGATGAAATGACACTTTTTAAATAAAATGATAACAATTTTTAATAATAACAATAATGATAAATATAATAATAATAATAATAATAATAATATCGATTATAATACCTATGTTTATAATAACAACAATAATAATGATAATACTAATACTTATAATTCGATACCAATACTAATATTAATGATATTGATATTAATTCGTGTTATTTTTATGATAATAATAATAATAATAATAATAATAATAATAATAATAATAATAATAATAATAATCTTTTTCATAATAATAACATTGATACACATATTAATATTACTAAATATATTAATAATGCTAATAATATTAATTATATTACTTAATAATAACTAAAGTGATAATAATAATAATAATCATATTATAAATTTTAACACAAAGATGTCATCAATCAATAATAACAATAATCATAATAATAACTATAACAATAACAATAACAAAAATAATAATGATAATAATAATAAAGATAATAATAATAATAATAATAACAATTATAATAGAAATGGACTACCTCATAGAGTTTAAAAAAAACAGCCCTTGCAGGGTCTCGAACTCGTGACCTTTTGCATACCCACAACATCCTTTAACCATCCAGTCCATTTCGATTTTTCTAAGATTGAACCCTCTTAAATAAATATAACCCGTATTTAATTTTATCATCATCTTCTTCATGTGTAAATTGACCCACCATCAATTAGTGAATACAACACATGATTTAACACCGAACATGAAACAGAAACCGATTACACTTGTGATATTAATTTATCAAACACAAAACAAAACACAAAACAAAATATATATATATATATATATATATATATATATATATATATATATATATATATATATATATATATATATATATATATATGATACCATCGCTGCTGTTGCTGTTCGCGGCCAAAAACAAAAAAAAAATTGATTTCAGTTTTGAAAGTGTTTTAGACAAAGTTTATAGTACGAAATTTATTTCAAATCAATCCTAGAATTTATTGAAATCGTCAATTTATTTGGAAACATCAAAACAAACTCAAATTTCGCGATGAACGATTCATTTGACTTTTTGACAACAAGTTTGACTTTGAAAATTGAAACTTGATAGAAGGAATTGAGTCTTGAGATCTTTCAGATAGTTTAAGTGTAAGATTCCTATCCTAACTGCATTGATACATTTCGAAAATTCATTTGCATTTGAGCTATTGTTTAAGAGGTATGACGAACAGGGGTTTAAATGGGTTTCTTCCTGCTTTTGGTTTTTAATTCAATAATTCACAGCTGTTACTAATGAAATTGATAATGAAATGGAAAAGTAGTACATCTGTGATAATAACAGGTAATATTTGTTTGATTTTAGTCTCAATGATGTCGACAGATTCAGAATCAAGGACATCAAAATAAATATAATAAATAAAGTATATAAAACTTTGAATGGGATTGTTAACTAATTTTGTTAGTTTCCTGTTATTGCATTCGATCTTGTTATTCATTTTAGAGACAAGGATCAATCTAACATAGTTTGATGGATTCCCTAAAACAAATTCCTACGAGATATATATGCCCTTTTATTTAATTTAATTTAGTAATTAATATATATATTAATAATAATAATATTGATAATGTTATAATAAAAATAAAAAAATACTAATAATAATAATAATAGAGGTGATAATTATATTAATGTTAATAATATCAAAATAATACTTAATAATACAAAGTATAGTGATAAGAGTATCAATCATAATAACAACTAATAATAATTTGAAATAAAGATAATAATAATAATACAAATAATACTTAATAATGATAAAAGTAAAAATAATGGTAATCATAATAATAATCATAATATTTATATATTTATAATTCTTAATAATAAGTATACTAACAATATTTATAATATTAATTCTTAATAATAACAATAGTAATAGTTGATAATATTTAAATTCCAATTATAACATGTACATAAAACAATTATTGATTTTGATATTAGTATTAATAGTGAACGTAATAATAAGGTTATTATGATAATTATATCCTTAACTTGTATTTACATTTAACATATACAGATTATTCATTATGTAATATTTAATGATTATATACATATGGTGACTTTTATTGAGTATTAAACTTTTATGTAAATATTACAATATACATATTATAATATGTACCCATAGGAATCATATAAATTTATCTTAAATATAACTTAATTACTTTATATCTTTTTATATATTAAATTTTAATATTTAAATTATATTTTATAATTTGCAATTATAATATATACTTACATTTATATATACATATTTATTTATAAACAATTGTTCGTGAATCGTCGGAATTGGTCAAAGGTTAAATGAATCCATGAAAATAGTTCACAAGTTTTGAGACTAAACAGTACAGACTTTGCTTATCGTGTCAAAATCATATAAAAATTTAGTTTAAATTTGGTCAGAAATTTTCGGGTCGTCACAGTACCTACCCGTTAAAGAAATTTCGTCCCGAAATTTGAGTGAGGTGGTCATGGCTAATAATAAAAATGTTTTTCATGACGAATATGAGTTGATAAATAGAGTTTTATCATCATTGAGTAATACGGATAAAACAATTCGATTATTCGAAGAGTACGAATGAAAGCTATCATAAAAGAGTGAAATGAATAAATTCCGATTCGTCTTGTCTGGTGACGTAGTCACGGTTGATTTTCGGAAATCAAGGAATCTAAAGAAAATCTTCAGAAATCTAAAAGATTTGATTCTTCGGCGTGTAAGGAAATTAAGATCTCTATAATTAAATACGGTGATCTGTCTCGATTACCCGGTCTGATATTTCCATTATAAATTAAATTTTTTTTGTACCATTATTTTCATCATTCTTATACTTTCTTTCATGGTTCTTACATCCAAAAGATTGTGATAATGCTTAATTCCATTCTAATCCTTGATATTTTTCTAATTATCATTTCTGTCATCCCTTCTTTTCAATCTTCCACCAGAAAAATCTGTTTACTTCTACTATTACCTTGGGTGATACTATTCTTAATTATACCGTGTCTTTATATTGCTATTCGTATTAATATCCACGGTTTGTAACCTCGGTGTCGTTATTGGGCTTTATCTTTTCTCTTATATTTTGGAACTCTTTGCCTTTTTATTCTCTTCTCGACCTCTAGTAAAGCGAGTAATGGTCTAGAATTCGTAAGTATGGAGTTTCAGATGAACTTAATGTTCTAAACAAGAATGAACGTAATAGCACGATTTGATTTGTCAAATTACTAGAATCACTGAGAATAGAACTATCAAGAATAAACTTTCTTGATATGTTCAGAAATTAAGCAGAATGAAAGAGTTATGTAACATGGCACATGATGACGTTATGATCTCTGAATCATCACGTTCCATTAGAAACTCAGCATGACCTAATGTAATATAATCACGTTGATCAAGTGTCATTATATTATACTAACTCATGCATCAATTTCCAACACTACTTCAAAATCATTCATAATTCAAACTCGAATTTTTAAAGAAATTTAGAAACTAAATTAGTTTCCTTCATGATGTAATACAGATAGCACAAAGAGATAACTAATTTCAGACAAGAAGAGTTATGAAAATATCTTTAGAAATATCGAAGATATTTATGATGATATTTTGTAATTTCTAAGTTCGATGGCTGGTGAAGAAAGATTTTTCGCAAAATTTTAACATGACTTCGGAGCAGGATATTCTCTAAAGATTTCATCGGATCCAGAATTACCTGGATTCTTTGAATATAGGGTTTGGTCTTTGTATTTGTCCTTGGTCTCCTTCATGATTAGCTCAATCCGTTTTCCAGTTCCAACTTTTCTGAGCTTTCCAATCATACTATTCTTTATCATCAAACTTTCGATGATTAAGGTCGTTTACGGTTGTCTACAGTTTCTGCTGCTTCATTCAACTTTTTTAAAGTTCAATGTATTGATTCGTAGGCTGAGTGCTTTTCAAAATTTCCGAATGGAAGATCATAATTCTAAGAGATACATGTTATATATATACATATAACTGTTGATGTAGACATGCTGCGAAATTTCAAAATACCGATTGCTGACTCTCGGTAATTGGTATGGCAATTCTCGTTATCAGATGCGGATTATGAAACGACCCGTTCATATCACTATAAATGCAGTACGTTATTCATTAGTCCCATAGCGAGGTATTTAACCTCTATATGATACGTTTTAGAAATTATTGCATTCGTTTCATAAAAAGCACACCATTATTATACATAATGCATGTTTTAAACAAGTGGGCGATTATTTAAGAAATAATCCCCATAATACATCGGTTTTCAAATACTACACACGTGACATAAAAGTTGAATATAATACATGACGAAGGTTTTATTGAATGCAACACTTCATTTAAACAAAAACATGAGACTCCGTGCACAGCTTGCTCAGATAATGCAACAGCGGAAGACTTTCTTAAGGACCTGAGAATAAACATGCTTAAACAGTCAACACAAAGGTTGGTGAGATATATAGGTTTAGCATCGATATAAATATAGACCACAAGATTTCATAGTTATAAATATATGTACACTCGCAAGTGTATAAAAGTATTCTATAAGTTGTTGAGCACTTTGGTAACCATACTTAACCATTAATGTGGCATATTCCCTTTATTATGAAATCTCCCTACACTGTACCAAGTGTAGTAAAAATGAAGTACTATGCAACCGTTTACGATACTAGAGCGACTAGCCCGGTTGAGGTTGTCAAACCCGATAGATCTATCAACAGGATTCGTGCTTACATGTTCTTACAACATGTAAATATTAGTTACCAAGCTATTAGGGAAGATAACTCAACGTAGAATATATTTTAAGTACTTGTGTCCATGGCGTAAAACATAAAATGCATGTATTCTCATCCCAAAATATTTTTAGAGTTTAAAAATGGGACTATATACTCACAGTAGTAAAAGTATATTAATAATAAGTTTTCAACTTATTAAAAATATGACCGTCGTCCTTGAATTCACGAACCTATAACAATAATAACGATTCAGATAATAATACGACATATGAATAAAATAAAGCAAGTTCATAGAATACTTATATAATAATTTTTAACATTTTATGTTAGTAGTCCATTGTTAGTAGTCCTTTGTTAGTAGTCCAAAATAGTCTGAAAAGTCCAACAGTCCAATAATCGGTATATATATATATATATATATATATATATATATATATATATATATATATATATATATATATATATATAATCTTAGAATTACCCCACGACGTATTGTATACGTATTGTCTTTGCATCAACCCAGAGACGTATTGTATACGTATTGTCTTAGAATTAACTAAGACGTATTGTGTACGTATTTTCTTAGGATTTATCAAAACGTATTGTATACTTATTGTGTTAGGACATACCAAGAATATTATTATACATATATACAATCACAGAATTAACCAAGATTATAATATTTTGTTATACTACTGATAACATGTCCAAATATATATATAGGATATAGGAAAAATTAACAAGGATATGGTTAATATAGTTTTTATAATATAAATTTCGTCCATACAACGTTAATTTTAGCAGATTTTGTTTTGCTCGCCAAATATTCATTACAACTCCGTTTAAAGTGAATCAAATTGCTATGGATTTCTTAAGAAGTAAATTTTACAAAATCAATTCGAAAAGTTCATCCCAAATAGTAATTTTTAGAGCTTTACCCTCTTTTTTTGTCAGTGGACAGATTTGGAAAAATCCCAGTATCTACCCAATATATGATTTTTGATAAAATACTTTCACTTTGTCTAAATTCATGAAAAAAATACTGAAAGTCTTATTTACATATGTTAACATATTTCCAAAGTCTTAGTCTCGAACTCAAAGTCTAAGATAGCTTTTTAATTCCCAACCCAAAACAGCCCGATTTTTACCGAATGGAGATTAAAGGATATATGTTAAGTTTCAAGGTGTTCTTCATATGTACAAGTTATAAGTTCTTATATTAACTTAATATAACATCATAATACATATAAATAAGTATTATTAGAGTTATTTTAGAAAGATTAGATTAGTTTTTCAAACACGCTTGGTGTTCACCAAAATAAGTTCTAGTTTTTACAAGTTTTATAAGTATAATAAGATAGCAACTATACAAGGAATTGAATAAGGATTTTGAGAAATATTTTACCTTGATTATAAAGAGGAAAGTTACTGAGATTAAAGTATGATATGAGAGCATTCAAGTGTGTGTTTTTAGTTTAAGAAAATGTGGAGTAAAAATGAGTTAAAATGGTCCTTATTTATAAGCTTATAATTTTGGCTTTTAGTGAAAATATCTAAGATAAGTTAAATTGTATTAAGTCATGCATGACATATTAAATTGATTAGGTCATGGATGACATATTACACAAATAATTGCAGATTTCTATTGGTATATACCAATAGTAAATATTTCTAGAAGCTGTGTATAATACGGGTAAAAATACTGTATGAATGCGAGTAGAATTCTTGAGGAAATTGAACGAAAATATGAGTATAGCTATCCTTTATATGTATTGGTATATTATAAAGTGTATTCAATACTTTTAAGGATGTATTTACACTCGTAATACATTATATGTAAATACATTTTAACATAAGTTAATTACGTCGTTTAAATAGTAACATATATACTGTTTAAAACTCTTTAAATTAGTAGTATGAAAAAATATATATATAGTACTTTGTTAATATACTTAATGAGATATTTAATTATCATATTCTCAAGTTAAATATATATAAATCCATATATATACACAATAATTAAACAATTAAACAATTAAATCAAGTTATGACGTTCGTGAATCGTCGGAATAAAAGGGTGACCAAAAGCTTGTGTAAAACTCTTTCCGGAGGTTCAAGATTTATTAAAATTCATTGCTTATCAAGTTGGAATTATATAAAGATTAAGTTTAAATTTGGTCGGAAATTTTCGGGTCGTCACAGTACCTACCCGTTAAAGAAATTTCGTCCTGAAATTTGATCGAGGTCGTCATGGCTAACAATAAGAATGTTATTATGACGAATATAAGTTGATTCATAGGGTTTTATCATGATTGAGAAATATGGATAAAATAATTCGATTACTCGAAACGTATGAGTGAAGCTATCGTAAAAGAGTAAAATGAGAAAATAGGGACTCATCTTATCTTTTGACGTCACCATGGTTGATATCTGGATTAAAGAAAATCTTTGTAATCTATATAAGATTTGATTCTTCGGCGATTAAGGAAATTATGATCCTCTTCGATTTAATGCAATAATCTATCTCGATTTCTCTGTCGGATATTTTACTATAAATCAACCTCCTACGTTTCCTTATTTCCACATCTCCCATCTTTTATACTTTCTTCCTTTCTTCGTACTTCCAAAACATTCGTCAATATGCTCCATCCAGTTTTAATTCTTGATATATTCTTGACTATCACATCTGTCATTCTTCTTTTTCATCTTCCACCGGAGGAATCCGTTAATTTCTACTATGCTCTTGGGTTTATAGTGTTCTTCGTTTTCCCGTGTCTTTATATTGCTATACGCATCGATATACATGGTTTGTAATTTCTACGTTATCTTCGTGCTTATATTTTTTCTTATATTTTGGAGTTTAATGCTTCCGTCTTCTTTTCCCGACTTAAAGTCAAGCGAATAATGGTCTAGAATTCATAGATATGAAATTCGGAATGAACATAGCTAATGCTCTAAGAGATAAATTGTAATAGCACAATTTGACATGTGAAATTACCAGAATCCAAAGGAAAAGATAGAACTATCAATAGAATATGTTCTTGATATGTTTAGAGATTAGATTGAATGTAAGAGTCATGTAACATGGCACATGATGACGTTATGGTCTGTGAATCATTATGTTTCATTTAGAAACTCATCATGACTTACTGTAATATAATCATTTTGATCAAGTGTCATTATATTATACTAACTCATGCTTCAGTTCCTAACACTACCTCAAAACATTCATATTTTAAACTCGAAGGTTCCAGAATTTAGAAACTAAAATAGTTTCTTTTATGATGTTACATAGATAGCGCGAAAAGATGAATTATTTCAGATAAGAATAGTTATGAAAATATCTTTAGAAATATGAAGGATATTTATAATGAAAGATACGATGATATCTTAGAATATCTAAGATCAGAGGATGATGAAGAATATTGTCCACAAGGGTTTAGAGTAAGGAGCAAGGTATTCGCTAAAGACTTCAGCAGACACTGAATCATTTGAATTCTTTGAAGGTAGATTTAGTCCTTGTGATTTGTCCACAGCCTCCTTCAGGGTTTGCTCAATCCGTTTTCCAGTTCCAAACCTTCTCTTTTTCTGTGCTTTGCTAACACAATATTCTTTATCATCAACTTTTGACGGTTACGGTTGTTTACAGTTTCTGTTGGTTCATTCAGCTTTTTTTCAAAACTTCATAGTACTGATTCGTAGGCTGAAGTGTTATTCCGAATTTCAGAATTATAATTCCAGGAAATAACGTTTTATGTATATGCAGAAATGATGTGAGATTCAAGAATAATTATTGATGCTTCCTGGGGTTTGGTATGACAATTATTGTTACAAGATATAGATGGGTACATGACAAGGTTTTATAGTGATCTTTCAGAGGGATTTAAGTAAAAGAGCAATAAAGTTGCTGGTAAGATTACTACTAATGTGGTGGAATATAAAAGGTTCCCTGGTAACTGAAATATCCCGTTCTTATTGATTAAAAACGTTCCATATTAATTGATTTCGTTGCGAGGTTTTGACCTCTATATGAGACGTTTTTCAAAGACTGCATTCATTTTTAAAACAAACCATAACCTTTATTTCATAAATAAAGGTTTAAAAAGTTTTACGTAGATTATCAAATAATGATAATCTAAAATATCCTGTTTACACACGACCATTACATAATGGTTTACAATACAAATATGTTACATCGAAATCAGTTTCTTGAATGCAGTTTTTACACAATATCATACAAACATGGACTCCAAATCTTGTCCTTATTTTAGTATGCAACAGCGGAAGCTCTTAGTATTCACCTGAGAATAAACATGCTTTAAACGTCAACAAAAATGTTGGTGAGTTATAGGTTTAACCTATATATATCAAATCGTAACAATAGACCACAAGATTTCATATTTCAATACACATCCCATACATAGAGATAAAAATCATTCATATGGTGAACACCTGGTAACCGACATTAACAAGATGCATATATATATAAGAATATCCCCATCATTCCGGGACACCCTTCGGATATGATATAAATTTCGAAGTACTAAAGCATCCGGTACTTTGGATGGGGTTTGTTAGGCCCAATAGATCTATCTTTAGGATTCGCGTCAATTAGGGTGTCTGTTCCCTAATTCTTAGATTACCAGACTTAATAAAAAGGGGCATATTCGATTTCGATAATTCAACTATAGAATGTAGTTTCACGTACTTGTGTCTATTTTGTAAATCATTTATAAAACCTGCATGTATTCTCATCCCAAAAATATTAGATTTTAAAAGTGGGACTATAACTCACTTTCACAGATTTTTACTTCGTCGGGAAGTAAGACTTGGCCACTGGTTGATTCACGAACCTATAACAATATATACATATATATCAAAGTATGTTTAAAATATATTTACAACACTTTTAATATATTTTGATGTTTTAAGTTTATTAAGTCAGCTGTCCTCGTTAGTAACCTACAACTAGTTGTCCACAGTTAGATGTACAGAAATAAATCGATAAATATTATCTTGAATCAATCCACGACCCAGTGTATACGTATCTCAGTATTGATCACAACTCAAACTATATATATTTTGGAATCAACCTCAACCCTGTATAGCTAACTCCAACATTCACATATAGAGTGTCTATGGTTGTTCCGAAATATATATAGATGTGTCGACATGATAGGTTGAAACATTGTATACGTGTCTATGGTATCTCAAGATTACATAATATACAATACAAGTTGATTAAGTTATGGTTGGAATAGATTTGTTACCAATTTTCACGTAGCTAAAATGAGAAAAATTATCCAATCTTGTTTTACCCATAACTTCTTCATTTTAAATCCGTTTTGAGTGAATCAAATTGCTATGGTTTCATATTGAACTCTATTTTATGAATCTAAACAGAAAAAGTATAGGTTTATAGTCAGAAAAATAAGTGACAAGTCGTTTTTGTAAAGGTAGTCATTTCAGTCGAAAGAACGACGTCTAGATGACCATTTTAGAAAACATACTTCCACTTTGAGTTTAACCATAATTTTTGGATATAGTTTCATGTTCATAATAAAAATCATTTTCTCAGAATAACAACTTTTAAATCAAAGTTTATCATAGTTTTTAATTAACTAACCCAAAACAGCCCGCGGTGTTACTACGACGGCGTAAATCCGGTTTTACGGTGTTTTTCGTGTTTCCAGGTTTTAAATCATTAAGTTAGCATATCATATAGATATAGAACATGTGTGTAGTTAATTTTAAAAGTCAAGTTAGAAGGATTAACTTTTGTTTGCGAACAAGTTTAGAATTAACTAAACTATGTTCTAATGATTACGAGTTTAAACCTTCGAATAAGATAGTTTTATATATATGAATCGAATGATGTTATGAACATCATTACTACCTCAAGTTTAGTAGGTGAACCTACTGGAAGTGACAAGAAATGATCTAGCTTCAAAGGATCTTGTATGGCTTGAAAGTTCTTGAAGTAGGATCATGACACAAAAACAAGTTCAAGTAAGATTTTTACTCGAATTAAGATAGTTTATAGTTATAGAAATTGAATCAAAGTTTGAATATGAATATTACCTCGAATAAGAAAGATAACCTACTGTATATAACAAAGGTTTCTTGATCTTAGATGATTACTTGGAATGGATTAGAAAGCTTGGAAGTAAATTAGTAAACTTGAAGGGATTTTTGAAGTGTTCTTGAAGTGTTCTTCCTATGATGATTATAGCTTGATTCTTGAAGTGATTTTTGATGAAGATGATGATTAACTACTGGAAAAATACGTTCATAATAGTGTGTGTGTGTGTTGAGAGAGAATTAGAAAGAGAATTGGAAGTGAAATGGAGTGAATGATGAGTGGTAATTGGTGAGTGGTGAGTGGGGTTAAAAGGAGTTCTAGTTAGTTGACTAGCTCATGGTAGAAGTTAAAATTGATTAGTCATACATGACATAATCAAGAGTGGAATCCCATGCTAGTTCCTATTGGTATATACTCATAGTAAGTACGTTTTGAAGCTGTGTATAATACGGGTAAGAATACGACTAGAATTCTTGATGAAAGAAAAGAATGGAAAAGTAACTGTAACCATTTTCGTTAAGTATGAGTGTTTTGATATATGTCTTGAAGTCTTCCAAAAGTATTTTAATACATCTAAATACACTACATGTATATACATTTTAACTGAGTCGTTAAGTCATCGTTAGTCGTTACATGTAAGTGTTGTTTTGAAACCTTTAAGTTAACGATCTCAATTAATGTTGTTAACCCATTGTTTATTATATCTAATGAGATGATAAATTATTATATTATCATGATATTATGATATATTAATATATCTTAATATGATATATATATATATATACATTTAAATGTCGTTACAACGATAATCGTTACATATATGTCTCGTTTCGAAATCCTTAAGTTAGTAGTCTTGTTTATATGTATATAACTCATTGTTAATATAATTATGGAGATACTTACTTATCATAATCTCATGTTAACCATATGTATATCCATATATATATCGTCATGTCATTTTTACAAGTTTTAACGTTCGTGAATCGCCGGTCAACTTGGGTGGTCAATTGTCTATATGAAACATATTTCAATTAATCAAGTCTTAACAAGTTTGATTGCTTAACATGTTGGAAACATTTAATCATGTAAATATCAATCTCAATTAATATATATAAACATGGAAAAGTTCGGGTCACTACAGTACCTACCCGTTAAATAAATTCCGTCCCGAAATTTTAAGCTGTTGAAGGTGTTGATGAATCTTCTGGAAATAGATGCGGGTATTTCTTCTTCATCTGATCTTCATGCTCCCAGGTGAACTCGGGTCCTCTACGAGCATTCCATCGAACCTTAACAATTGGTATCTTGTTTTGCTTAAGTCTTTTAACCTCACGATCCATTATTTCGACGGGTTCTTTGATGAATTGGAGTTTTTCGTTGATTTGGATTTCATCTAACGGAATAGTGAGATCTTCTTTAGCAAATCATTTCTTCAAATTCGAGACGTGGAAAGTGTTATGTACAGCCGCGAGTTGTTGAGGTAACTCAAGTCGGTAAGCTACTGGTCCGACACGATCAATAATCTTGAATGGTCCAATATACCTTGGATTTAATTTCCCTCGTTTACCAAATCGAACAACGCCTTTCCAAGGTGCAACTTTAAGCATGACCATCTCTCCAATTTCAAATTCTATATCTTTTCTTTTAATGTCAGCGTAGCTCTTTTGTCGACTTTGGGCGGTTTTCAACCGTTGTTGAATTTGGATGATCTTCTCGGTAGTTTCTTGTATAATCTCCGGACCCGTAATCTGTCTATCCCCCACTTCACTCCAACAAATAGGAGACCTGCACTTTCTACCATAAAGTGCTTCAAACGGCGCCATCTCAATGCTTGAATGGTAGCTGTTGTTGTAGGAAAATTCTGCTAATGGTAGATGTCGATCCCAACTGTTTCCGAAATCAATAACACATGCTCGTAGCATGTCTTCAAGCGTTTGTATCGTCCTTTCGCTCTGCCCATCAGTTTGTGGATGATAGGCAGTACTCATGTCTAGACGAGTTCCTAATGCTTGCTGTAATGTCTGCCAGAATCTTGAAATAAATCTGCCATCCCTATCAGAAATAATAGAGATTGGTATTCCATGTCTGGAGACGACTTCCTTCAAATACAGTCGTGCTAACTTCTCCATCTTGTCATCTTCTCTTATTGGCAGGAAATGTGCTGATTTGGTGAGACGATCAACTATTACCCAAATAGTATCAAAACCACTTGCAGTCCTTGGCAATTTAGTGATGAAATCCATGGTAATGTTTTCCCATTTCCATTCCAGGATTTCGGGTTGTTGAAGTAGACCTGATGGTTTCTGATGCTCAGCTTTGACCTTAGAACACGTCAAACATTCTCCTACGTATTTAGCAACATCGGCTTTCATACCCGGCCACCAAAAATATTTCCTGAGATCCTTATACATCTTCCCCGTTCCAGGATGTATTGAGTATCTGGTTTTATGAGCTTCTCTAAGTACCATTTCTCTCATATCTCCAAATTTTGGTACCCAAATCCTTTCAGCCCTATACCGGGTTCCGTCTTCCCGAATATTAAGACGTTTCTCCGATCCTTTGGGTATTTCATCCTTTAAATTTCCCTCTTTTAAAACTCCTTGTTGCGCCTCCTTTATTTGAGTAGTAAGGTTATTATGAATCATTATATTCATAGATTTTACTCGAATGAGTTCTCTGTCCTTCCTGCTCAAGGCATCGGCTACCACATTTGCCTTCCCCGGGTGGTAACGAATCTCAAAGTCGTAATCATTCAATAATTCAATCCACCTACGCTGCCTCATATTCAGTTGTTTCTGATTAAATATGTGTTGAAGACTTTTGTGGTCAGTATATATAATACTTTTGACCCCATATAAGTAGTGCCTCCAAGTCTTTAATGCAAAAACAACCGCGCCTAATTCCAAATCATGCGTTGTATAATTTTGTTCGTGAATCTTCAATTGTCTAGACGCATAAGCAATCACCTTCGTTCGTTACATTAATACACAACCGAGACCTTGCTTTGATGCATCACAATAAATCACAAAATCATCATTCCCTTCGGGCAATGACAATATAGGTGTCGTAGTTAGCTTTTTCTTCAATAACTGAAACGCTTTCTCTTGTTCATCATTCCATTCAAATTTCTTCCCTTTATGCGTTAATGCAGTCAAGGGTTTTGCTATTCTGGAAAAGTCTTGGATGAACCTTCTGTAGTAACCAGCTAGTCCTAAAAACTGGCGTATGTGTTTCGGAGTTTTCGGGGTTTCCCACTTTTCAACAGTTTCTATCTTTGCCGGATCCACCTTAATACCTTCTTTGTTCACTATGTGACCGAGGAATTGAACTTCTTCCAACCAAAATGCACACTTTGAAAACTTAGCGTACAATTCTTCCTTTCTCAATACTTCTAACACCTTTCTCAAATGTTCACCGTGTTCTTGGTCATTCTTTGAGTAAATAAGTATGTCATCAATGAAAACAATGACAAACTTGTCAAGGTATGGTCCACACACTCGGTTCATAAGGTCCATGAACATAGCTGGTGCATTAGTTAAACCAAACGGCATGACCATAAACTCGTAATGACGTAACGTGTTCTGAAAGCAGTCTTTGGAATATCATCTTCTTTCACCCGCATTTGATGATACCCGGAACATAAGTCAATCTTTGAATAAACAGACGAGCCTTGTAGTTGATCAAATAAGTCGTCGATTCTCGGTAGTGGGTAACGGTTCTTGATGGTAAGTTTGTTCAACTCTCGGTAGTCGATACACAACCTGAATGTACCATCTTTCTTCTTGACAAACAAAACAGGAGCTCCCCACGGTGATGTGCTTGGTCGAATGAAACCACGCTCTAAAAGTTCTTGTAATTGGCTTTGCAGTTCTTTCATCTCTCTGGGTGCGAGTCTGTAAGGAGCACGAGCTATTGGTGCAGCTCCTGGTACAAGATCTATTTGAAATTCAACGGATCGCTGTGGGGGTAATCCCGGTAATTCTTTCGGAAATACATCGGGAAATTCTTTTGCAATGGGAACATCATTGATGCTCTTTTCTTCAGTTTGTACTTTCTCGACGTGTGCTAGAACAGCATAACAACCTTTTCTTATTAGTTTTTGTGCCTTCAAATTACTAATAATATGTAGCTTCGTGTTGCCCTTTTCTCCGTACACCATTAAGGGTTTTTCTTTTTCTCGTATAATGCGAATTGCATTTTTGTAACAAACGATCTCTGCTTTCACTTCTTTCAACCAGTCCATACCGATTATCACATCAAAACTCCCTAACTCTACTGGTATCAAATCAATCTTAAATGTTTCGCTAACCAGTTTAATTTCTCGATTCCGACATATATTATCTGCTGAAATTAATTTACCATTTGCTAATTCGAGTAAAAATTTACTATCCAAAGGCGTCAATGGACAACTTAATTTAGCACAAAAATCTCTACTCATATAGGTTCTATCCGCACCCGAATCAAATAAAACGTAAGTAGATTTATTGTCAATAAGAAACTTACCTGTAACAAGTTCCGGGTCTTCCTGTGCCTCTGCCGCATTAATATTGAAAACTCTTCCGCGGCCTTGTCCATTCGTGTTCTCCTGGTTCGGGCAATTTCTAATAATGTGGCCCGGTTTTCCACATTTATAACAAACAACATTGGCATAACTTGCTCCGACACTACTTGCTCCGCCATTACTCGTTCCGACACCATTTGTTCCTTTCGTTCTATTAACCCCTGGTCCGTAGACCTCACACTTCGCCGCGCTATGACCATTTCTTTTACACTTGTTGCAAAATTTGGTGCAAAACCCCGAGTGATACTTTTCACACCTTTGGCATAGCTGCTTCTGATTGTTGTTGTTGTTGCGGTTATTATTGTTGTTGGGATGATTGTTGTAGTTGTTGTTGTTGTTGTTGTTGTTGTTGTTGTTGGGCCGTTTGTTGTAGTTGCGATTGATGTTGCGATTGTTGGGATAATTGTTGCGATTATTGTTGTAATTGCTGTTGTTGTTGTATTGGTGATTCTTATCACCGTTTTCCTCCCACTTTCTTTTGACTTGCTTCACATTGGCCTCTTCAGCAGTCTGTTCTTTAATTCTTTCTTCAATCTGGTTCACTAGTTTGTGAGCCATTCTACATGCCCGTTGTATGGAGGCGGGCTCGTGTGAACTTATATCTTCTTGGATTCTTTCCGGTAATCCTTTCACAAATGCGTCGATCTTCTCTTCCTCATCTTCGAATGCTCCCGGACACAATAGGCACAATTCTGTGAATCGTCTTTCGTACGTGGTAATATCAAATCCTTGGGTTCGTAACCCTCTAAGTTCTGTCTTGAGCTTATTGACCTCGGTTCTGGGACGGTACTTCTCGTTCATCAAGTGCTTGAATGCTGACCACGGTAGTGCGTACGCATCATCTTGTCCCACTTGCTCTAGATAGGTATTCCACCATGTTAACGCAGAACCTGTGAAGGTATGCCTAGCGTACTTCACTTTGTCCTCTTCAGTACACTTACTTATGGCAAACACCGATTTGACCTTCTCGGTCCACCATTTCAATCCGATCGGTCCTTCGGTTCCATCAAATTCCAAAGGTTTGCAGGCAGTGAATTCTTTGTAGGTGCATCCTACACGATTTCCTGTACTGCCAGATCCAAGGTTATTGTTGGTATGTAGCGCAGCCTGTACTGCGGCTATGTTTGAAGCTAGAAAAGTACGGAATTCCTCTTCATTCATATTCACGGTGTGTCGAGTAGTCGGTGCCATTTCCTTCAAAATAGTCAAATGGAACAAGTTAATCATACAGAATATTAAGAGTAGTTAATAGTATTTCGTAGCATAATATGAACTCATTTATAAAAGCTTTTTCTTCATATTAGCGTTTTATAAGTTTAAATTCGGGTAGTACCTACCCGTTAAGTTCATACTTAGTAGCTATTATACAATTCGACTACTACAATTCTATATGAAAAACTGATTGTAATAATATTTCGCGTTCAAACTTTTATACAATATTTTACAAACTTACAATACCGCTTATTTTACATAAAGCATGAAATATAGCACACAATAACTTTGATACAAGATAGTTGTGAAGATAATTCTAGCTAGTACACAAGTCGTTCAGCAAAGGCAATAAAGACACGTAATTCATACGTCCAGAAACAAGTCATGCATTCTGGTTTTACTAGGACTACTTCCCATCCTTGGTCTTGTGGAACATAACCGTTATGGCCGTTGATAAGACAGCGTGTTGTAACGTCGTCAAAGGGACTAGGGTTACGTAATGACCAACAGTCTCGTAATAACCTAAAAACCTCATTTCTTACCCCAATTACCGATTCCGTCACTTGTGGGAACGTTTTGTTTAATAGTTGTAGCCGGATGTTCTTGTTCTCACTTTGGTGAGAAGCGAACATTACTAACCCGTAAGCATAACATGCTTCTTTATGTTGCATGTTAGCCGCTTTTTCTAAATCACGAAATCCTATATTCGGATATACTGAGTCAAAATAATTTCTTAACCCGTTGCGTAAAATAGCATTTGGGTTCCCCGCAATATATGCGTCAAAGTAAACACATTGTAACTTATGAATTTCCCAATGTGATATCCCCCATATTTCGAACGAAAGCCTTTTATAAACCAAGGCATTCTTGGAACGTTCTTCGAATGTCTTACAAACTGATCTCGCCTTAAATAGTTGTGCAGAGGAATTCTGACCGACTCTAGACAAGATTTCATCAATCATGTCTCTGGGTAGGTCTCTTAAAATATTGGGTTGTCTATCCATTTTGTGTTTTTATACTGTAAAATAGACAAGAGTTAGATTCATAAAAAAAATACTTATTAATACAAGCAATTTTTACATATATCATAAAGCATAAGCACACTATATTACATATATTACACCACACAAATACAACTATCTTATTCCGACTCGCTCGTTTCTTCTTGTTCGGTTTTGGTTCGTTTTGCCAAGTTTCTAGGGATATATGATGTTCCCCTAATACGAGCCGTCGTTGTCCACATTGGTTTAGAAAAACCTGGTGGTTTAGAGGTTCCCGGGTCATTGTTACAACTTAAGGACTTCGGGGGTTGACGATACATATAAAGTTCATCGGGGTTGGAATTAGATTTCTCTATTTTTATGCCCTTTCCCTTATTATTTTCTTTTGCCTTTTTAAATTCAGTTGGGGTAATTTCTATAACATCATCGGAATTCTCGTCGGAATCCGATTCATCGGAGAATTGGTAATCCTCCCAATATTTTGCTTCATTAGCGGAAACACCATTGACCATAATTAACCTTGGTCGGTTGGTTGAGGATTCTCTTTTACTTAACCGTTTTATTATTTACCCCACCGGTTCTATTTCTTCTTCCGGTTCCGATTCTTCTTCCGGTTCCGACTCTTCTTCCGGTTCCTCTTCGGGAACTTGTGAATCAGTCCACGAATCATTCCAATTTACATTTGACTCTTCATTATTATTAGGTGAGTCAATGGGACTTGTTCTAGAGGTAGACATCTATCACATAATATCAAACACGTTAAGAGATTAATATATCACATAATATTCATATGTTAAAAATATATAGTTTCCAACAAAAATGTTAAGCAATCATTTTTAAAGAAAACACGGTCGAAGTCCAGACTCACTAATGCATCCTAACAAACTCGATAAGACACACTAATGCAAATTTTCTGGTTCTCTAAGACCAACGCTCGGATACCAACTGAAATATCCCGTTCTTATTGATTAAAAACGTTCCATATTAATTGATTTCGTTGCGAGGTTTTGACCTCTATATGAGACGTTTTTCAAAGACTGCATTCATTTTTAAAACAAACCATAACCTTTATTTCATAAATAAAGGTTTGAAAAGTTTTACGTAGATTATCAAATAATGATAATCTAAAATATCCTGTTTACACACGACCATTACATAGTGGTTTACAATACAAATATGTTACATCGAAATCAGTTTCTTGAATGCAGTTTTTACACAATATCATACAAACATGGACTCCAAATATTGTCCTTATTTTAGTATGCAACAACGGAAGCTCTTAGTCAACATGCTTTAAACGTCAACAAAAATGTTGGTGAGTTATAGGTTTAACCTATATATATCAAATCGTAACAATAGACCACAAGATTTCATATTTCAATACACATCCCATACATAGAGATAAAAATCATTCATATGGTGAACACCTGGTAACCGACATTAACAAGATACATATATATATATATAAGAATATCCCCATCATTCCGGGACACCCTTCGGATATGATATAAATTTCGAAGTACTAAAGCATCCGGTACTTTGGATGGGGTTTGTTAGGCCCAATAGATCTATCTTTAGGATTCGCATCAATTAGGGTGTCTGTTCTCTAATTCTTAAATTACCAGACTTAATAAAAAGGGGCATATTCGATTTCGATAATTCAACTATAGAATGTAGTTTCACGTACTTGTGTCTATTTTGTAAATCATTTATAAAACCTGCATGTATTGTCATCCCAAAAATATTAGATTTTAAAAGTGGGACTATAACTCACTTTCACAGATTTTTACTTCGTCGGGAAGTAAGACTTGGCCACTGGTTGATTCACGAACCTATAACAATATATACATATATATCAAAGTATGTTTAAAATATATTTACAACACTTTTAATATATTTTGATGTTTTAAGTTTATTAAGTCAGCTGTCCTCGTTAGTAACCTACAACTAGTTGTCCACAGTTAGATGTACAGAAATAAATCGATAAATATTATCTTGAATCAATCCACGACCCAGTGTATACGTATCTCAGTGTTGATCACAACTCAAACTATATATATTTTGGAATCAACCTCAACCCTGTATAGCTAACTCCAACATTCACATATAGAGTGTCTATGGTTGTTCCGAAATATATATAGATGTGTCGACATGATAGGTCGAAACATTGTATACGTGTCTATGGTATCTCAAGATTACATAATATACAATACAAGTTGATTAAGTTATGGTTGGAATAGATTTGTTACCAATTTTCACGTAGCTAAAATGAGAAAAATTATCCAATCTTGTTTTACCCATAACTTCTTCATTTTAAATCCGTTTTGAGTGAATCAAATTGCTATGGTTTCATATTGAACTCTATTTTATGAATCTAAACAGAAAAATTATAGGTTTATAGTCGGAAAAATAAGTTACAAGTCATTTTTGTAAAGGTAGTCATTTCAGTCGAAAGAACGACGTCTAGATGACCATTTTAGAAAACATACTTCCACTTTGAGTTTAACCATAATTTTTGGATATAGTTTCATGTTCATAATAAAAATCATTTTCCCAGAATAACAACTTTTAAATCAAAGTTTATCATAGTTTTTAATTAACTAACCCAAAACAGCCCGCGGTGTTACTACGACGGCGTAAATCCGGTTTTACGGTGTTTTTCATGTTTCCAGGTTTTAAATCATTAAGTTAGCATATCATATAGATATAGAACATGTGTGTAGTTAATTTTAAAAGTCAAGTTAGAAGGATTAACTTTTGTTTGCGAACAAGTTTAGAATTAACTAAACTATGTTCTAATGATTACGAGTTTAAACCTTCGAATAAGATAGTTTTATATATATGAATCGAATGATGTTATGAACATCATTACTACCTCAGGTTTAGTAGGTAAACCTACTGGAAGTGACAAGAAATGATCTAGCTTCAAAGGATCTTGGATGGCTTGAAAGTTCTTGAAGTAGGATCATGACACAAAAACAAGTTCAAGTAAGATTTTTACTCGAATTAAGATAGTTTATAGTTATAGAAATTGAATCAAAGTTTGAATATGAATATTACCTCGAATAAGAAAGATAACCTACTGTATATAACAAAGGTTTCTTGATCTTAGATGATTACTTGGAATGGATTAGAAAGCTTGGAAGTAAATTAGTAAACTTGAAGGGATTTTTGAAGTGTTCTTGAAGTGTTCTTCCTATGATGATTATAGCTTGATTCTTGAAGTGATTTTTGATGAAGATGATGATTAACTACTGGAAAAATACGTTCATAATAGTGTGTGTGTGTTGAGAGAGAATTAGAAAGAGAATTGGAAGTGAAATGGAGTGAATGATGAGTGGTAATTGGTGAGTGGTGAGTGAGGTTAAAAGGAGTTCTAGTTAGTTGACTAGCTCATGGTAGAAGTTAAAATTGATTAGTCATACATGACATAATCAAGAGTAGAATCCCATGCTAGTTCCTATTGGTATATACTCATAGTAAGTACATTTTGAAGCTGTGTATAATACGGGTAAGAATACGACTAGAATTCTTGATGAAAGAAAAGAATGGAAAAGTAACTGTAACCATTTTTGTTAAGTATGAGTGTTTTGATATATGTCTTGAAGTCTTCCAAAAGTATTTTAATACATCTAAATACACTACATGTATATACATTTTAACTGAGTCGTTAAGTCATCGTTAGTCGTTACATGTAAGTGTTGTTTTGAAACATTTAAGTTAACGATCTCAATTAATGTTGTTAACCCATTGTTTATTATATCTAATGAGATGATAAATTATTATATTATCATGATATTATGATATATTAATATATCTTAATATGATATATATACATTTAAATGTCGTTACAACGATAATCGTTACATATATGTCTCGTTTTGAAATCCTTAAGTTAGTAGTCTTGTTTATATGTATATAACTCATTGTTAATATACTTATGGAGATACTTACTTATCATAATCTCATGTTAACCATATGTATATCCATATATATATCGTCATGTCGTTTTTACAAGTTTTAACATTCGTGAATCGCCGGTCAACTTGGGTGGTCAATTGTCTATATGAAACATATTTCAATTAATCAAGTCTTAACAAGTTTGATTGCTTAACATGTTGGAAATATTTAATCATGTAAATATCAATCTCAATTAATATATATAAACATGGAAAAGTTCGGGTCACTACAGTAACGATGGTGAAAAGACAACGTATATATCAAGGTTATAATAAGGCTACTCCGAATGAAAATTCGAAGTTGTCTTTTTGGAGCTATGATAAAATTCGCTATTTTGAAAAGGGATTGTAAAGTTATTTTGGGTAATAATAATGCTAAAGGATCTGACACGGATACATGTTGAACCTTTTCTTAGGTTCAAGTGTCCTCCGAATGCATATCTATATGCATATATTCTTCGTATGTATCGTGTGATTGGTTCATTCTCTTGATGTTCCTTAGTTAAGGTGTTTTCAAGAATTTTGAAGGGTTTAGACGCAGGTTGTCATCGTCAATATCCGTATAATGAATTCGTCGTTAATCTTGAATGATACGAATATCTTTATGAGTTCTGTGAATGAAAGTGATGTTCTAGTATAGTTTGAATTTAAAGTATGATTTTGAAGGATGTAGGAATCTAAGAGTGATGTCATCTGTTTAATCTTGACTTGGATTCTGATCTGTCAAAACCAGAATATGTAATTGAATTTGAATGAGAATGGTTGTTCTGATTTCTATGAAAGAATGTATATTGTTATGAAAATAGTGAGTATGGTTAATGATTATTGAATCAGAATTGAAGAATGTACAGTATAACATATTAATTGTCAATTTGTATAATTCTCGGGTATTACCTACCCGTTAAAGTTTCACAAATAATATTTTGTACAAGAGAATTTTTATTACAATCTTTATGAAAATATATGTTTTTATATTTTCTGCAGATGTAATATAGATTTAATGAGTTAATATACTATTAAACTCAATTGATTTTTTTTTTGCTGGAGCTAGAATGAATAACCCCTAAAACTTTAGAGATTACATAATTTTTGCGGAAAATTTCTTCAACGTAAATGAAATTATGAATCAATACTTCATTATTTATTTTTATTGATATTTCCTCGGTGATTGATGTTGGCGTTCGTAGAATTCTTGTGAACTTCGTAAGACACGAATGACGTTTTCTAGAAAGTTTCGAGTACATCGAAAATGAAAGTGTGAAATCTAACACGTACTCGAACAATACACTTGGTTTATTATGAAATGGAATCTATTGATTTGAAGAAGAGATTATAATTAATGATTGTTAAGTCATTAGCGAAGGATGTACATCATAGCATATTAGTAATATGAATTAACCGAGTAGTATCTACCCTTTAACATTCACACGTAATAGCTTAGTACGAAAAAATATATTGTGGTTTAAAAACTCACACACACACACACACACACACACACACACACACACACACATATATATATATATATATATATATATATATATATATATATATATATATATATATATATATATATATATATGTATATATATATATATATATATATATATATATATAATATACATATAAATTTTTCAGAGGGAATGAGTTAATACTTCATAACTCGTTGATACAATATGCTCATTGTTGATTTGTGATGATGTCGGTGATTATGGAACTGGCGAAGCTTGTGATGTTGTAGGTGCTGCTGGTACTGGTGATGCTGTCGGTACTGCTGCTGATGGTGCTGGTAGTGGTTTGATGTGAGTATAGATGATGAGAATTTGTTTTGTTTTGTATTGTGAAAGAAGATATTTAAAGTTTCTTGAATAAAAAGAGAGGTCAATAGCTTTATAAAGGGAATGAAATGATGTAGGATGCACTTGCTAATGAAGTTTTGCTTTTCATGACAGTAATTTTTTTTTTTTTACTAAATAATTCACCATGCAAGATACGGAGTAAAGGTCGGATAGCCTCAATAATATTAGTAATATTATACTCGTTGAAGCATATCCTGAAAAGGAGAGAGAAAATGGTGTTACGAACGGGTTCGCCGGTAAGTGCCTCATGTTCTTCACCAAGAGGGCAATGTGGTGGTTGTAAGGGATCACCTTCTTCTTGTCTACAATGATTAAGTAGACTACGAACCCATCCCCAATTCATCCAAAATAGATGATGGCTGATTGGTTGATCCATTTCGGTCACAATGCTTTCGGAGCTCGAGTGAAACTCCATATCGGAATTCGAGGGACTTGAAGTAGTGGAGTGTTCCATTTCGTACGATTGAATAAAGGATTTTTCGATATGAAATGATTTCTGGCTATCGGATGGTATTCTAATTACATAGAATATCTATATATATATATATAGAGCAAAAGATTTCATAAATTACGGAGGAATTTACGGAATATGTTAGGCAAAGTATACAGTAACAGATACGTTAAGATATGAATTAGCAGATACGCTAAGATATGAATTTCGTCTATACACTATTCATGTAATCAATGCAGTAAGATGTGTCTAGACTAAGAATGATAATCATGTAATTTTCTAAGGGTGATGAGCAGATGATTTCTGACTAGAAATGATAAGCAAAACTTTTGACATGCAGTTAAGGTCGAAGTCCAGACTCACTAATGCATCTTAATAACTATCCGTTAGACACACTAATGCAAGACATGGTTCGCTAAGACCACCGCTCTGATACCAACTAAAACGACCCGTTCATATCACTATAAATGCAGTACGTTATTCATTAGTCCCATAGCGAGGTATTTAACCTCTATATTATACGTTTTAGAAATTATTGCATTCGTTTCATAAAAAGCATACCATTATTATACATAATGCATGTTTTAAACAAGTGGGCGATTATTTAAGAAATAATCCCCATAATACATCGGTTTCCAAATACTACACAAGTGACATAAAAGTTGAATATAATACATGACGAAGGTTTTATTGAATGCAATAGTTCATTTAAACAAAAACATGAGACTCCATGCACAGCTTGCTCAGATAATGCAACATCGAAAGACTTTCTTAAGGACCTGAGAATAAACATGCTTAAACAGTTAACACAAAGGTTGGTGAGATATATAGGTTTAGCATCGATATAAATATAGACCACAAGATTTCATAGTTATAAATATATGTACACTCGCAAGTGTATAAAAGTATTCTATAAGTTGTTGAGCGCTTCGGTAACCATACTTAACCATTAATGTGGCATATTCCCTTTTATTATGAAATCTCCCTACACTGTACCAAGTGTAGTAAAAACGAAGTACTATGCAACCGTTTACGATACTAGAGCGACTAGCTCGGTTGGGGTTGTCAAACCCGATAGATCTATCAACAGGATTCGCGCTTACATGTTCTTACAACATGTAAATATTAGTTACCAAGCTATTAGGGAAGATATGCAATGTGGTACAACTCAACGTAGAATATATTTTAAGTACTTGTGTCCATGGCGTAAAAATTAAAATGCATGTATTCTCATCCCAAAATATTTTTAGAGTTTAAAAATGGGACTATATACTCACAGTAGTAAAAGTATATTAATAATAAGTTTTTAACTTATTAAAAATATGACCGTCGTCCTTGGATTCACGAACCTATAACAATAATAACGATTCAGATAATAATACGACATATGAATAAAGTAAAGCAAGTTCATAGAATACTTATATAATAATTTTTAACATTTTATGTTAGTAGTCCATTGTTAGTAGTCCTTTGTTAGTAGTCCAAAATAGTCCGAAAATTCCAACAGTCCAATAACCGGTATATATATATATATATATATATATATATATATATATATATATAATCTTAGAATTACCCCACGACGTATTGTATACATATTGTCTTTGCATCAACCCAGAGATGTATTGTATACGTATTGTCTTAGAATTAACTAAGACGTATTGTGTACGTATTGTCTTAGGATTTATCAAAACGTATTGTATACTTATTGTGTTAGGACGTACCAAGAATATTATTATACATATATACAATCACAGAATTAATCAAGATTATAATATTTTGTTATACTACTGATAACATGTCCAAATATATATATAGGACATAGGAAAAATTAACAAGGATATTGTTAATATAGTTTTTATAATATAAATTTTGTCCATACAACGTTAATTTTAGCAGATTTTGTTTTGCTCGCCAAATATTCATTACAACTCCATTTAAAGTGAATCAAATTGCTATGGATTCCTTAAGAAGTAAATTTTACAAAACCAATTTGAAAAGTTCATCCCAAGTAGTAATTTTTAGAGCTTTACCCTCTTTTTGTGTCGGTGGACAGATTTGGAAAAATTCCAGCATCCACCCAATATATGATTTTTGATAAAATACTTTCACTTTGTCTAAAATCATGAAAAAAATACTGAAAGTCTTATTTACATATGTTAACATATTTCCAAAGTCTTAGCCTCGAACTCAAAGTCTAAGATAGGTTTTTAATTCCCAACCCAAAACAGCCCGATTTTTACCGAATGGAGATTAAAGGATATATGTTAAGTTTCAAGGTGTTCTTCAAATGTACAAGTTATAAGTTCTTATATTAATTTAATATAACATCATAATACATATAAATAAGTGTTATTAGAGTTATGTTAGAAATATTAGATTAGTTTTTCAAACAAGCTTGGTGTTCACCAAAATAAGTTCTAGTTTTTACAAGTTTTATAAGTATAATAAGATAGCAACTATACAAGGAACTGAACAAGGATTTTAAGAAGTATTTTACCTTGATTATAAAGAGAAAAGTTGCTGAGATTAAAGTATGATGTGAGAGCATTAAAGTGTGTGTTTTTAGTTTAAGAAAATGTGGAGTAAAAATGAGTTAAAATGGTCCTTATTTATAAGCTTATAATTTTGGCTTTTAGTGAAAATATCTAAGATAAGTTAAATTGTATTAAGTCATGCATGACATATTAAATTGATTAGGTCATGGATGATATATTACACAAATAATTGCAGATTTCTATTGGTATATACCAATAGTAAATACTTCTAGAAGCTGTGTATAATACGGGTAAAAATACCGTATGAATGCGAGTAGAATTCTTGAGGAAATTGAACAGAAATACGAGTATAGATATCCTTTATATGTATTGATATATTATAAAGTGTATTCAATACTTTTAAGGATGTATTTACACTCGTAATACATTATATGTAAATACATTTTAACATAAGTTAATTACGTCGTTTAAATAGTGACATATATACTGTTTAAAACTCTTTAAATTAGTAGTATGAAAATATATATATAGTACTTTGTTAATATACTTAATGAGATATTTAATTATCATATTTTCAAGTTAAATATATATAAATCCATATATATACACAATAATTAAACAATTAAACAATTAAATCAAGTTATGACGTTCGTTAACCGTCAGAATAAAAGGGTGACCAAAAGCTTGTGTAAAACTCTTTCCGGAGGTTCAAGATTTATTAAAATTCATTGCTTATCAAGTCAGAATTATATAAATATTAAGTTTAAATTTGGTCGGAAATTTTCGGGTCGTCACAGATTAGTACATGATAGAGTTTTAACGAACAATTATAATGATCCTTCAGAGAACTTAAGTCAATGAGTAATGAAGTTGCTGATAAGTTTCTATTAATGTGGTGGAATATAAACAGTTTTCTGGTAACGATGATGAAAGGTAACTTATATAACAAGGTTATAATAAGTTTAATCCGAATGAAAGTCAAAGTTGATTTGCTGGAGCTGTGACAAAATAGGGTAATTTTGAAGAGAAATTGCATTGTTATTTTCGGAATAACAATGCCAAAGGAGCTAGCACAGATACGTGTTAAACGTTTACTCAGGTTTCGAGTGTTTTTATGTGCATAACTATATGTATAAATCTTTTCTTTCGTAGATGAAGTGTGGTTGGTTCATCCTCTCGTTTGAGGTATTTTCAAGAATTATGAAATGTTTGAACGCAGTTTGGAATCGTTAAGATACAAATGAGGTTTAAGATGAAATCAAGTGGCAACTTGAAGAATTTGTTTAGTTTCATATGTTATAATTAATATTTTAATTCATTTTAATTGTTCAATGTCGGCAGTCCACAGTTGATAGTCCACAATTAACAGTCCAATAATTCATATATAGCTTAATATATAATATCCGAATTAATTAATACGTATCGTGACCCGTATACGTCTCAGACTCGATCACAACTCAAACTATATATTTTATTGTAGAATCAATCTCAACCCTGTATAGCTAACTCCAGCATTACTGCATATAGAGTGTCTATGGTTATTCCAAATAATATATATAAATGCGTCGATATGATATGTCAAAACCTTGTATACGTGTCCCGATATTTAAAGTGCGTAAAATAAATAACATAAATTAAATGACGATAAATAAAATTGCGAGAATTAAAATTGCGATAAATAAAATGCGATAAATAAATTGCGATAAATAAAAGGTAATACGAAATTAACAGTTAGCTAGGAACAGTTAGCGTGGATTCTTAACAAAATTTTTCTCATGGTTAATTTGTTTGTTTCTAACAAATTTTTATTTTTGTCCAATGTTTTCTTCATTATGCCACTTGTTGGATTCTTATAGATCAAAATCCAAATATGAAATTGAATGAAAATGGTTATTCTGCGGTGAACAGACACGTATATCGGTAAGTGTAAATAGGATAGTAAATGACTGTTGAATCAGCTTTGACGAATGTACATTGTAACTTATTAAGGTGAAATCTAAATATTCCTCGGGTATTACGTACCCGTTAAAATATTTTCACCATTAACAGTTTGTACAAAAGAATTTTTAATTACAATCTTTATGAAAACATATATACATATATATTTTCTTCAGATGTAATTATGGATTTAATGAGTTAATATGATATTAAACTCATTTGGTTTACGGTTAGAACTAGAGTACATAATCTCTAAAACATTAGAGGTTACATAACCATTATGTCGAACGAAGATAAATGATGTAGAACGTCATGTAGAACGATGATTATTCTCGAGGTACAAAATGAGATGTTGAGGTGTGTGATGTTGAACTTGGGTTGTTGGTGGTACTGGTATTGATGTTGGTGCTGGGGATGTTGTTGAAGCTGGTAAATTTTGCACCATATTCTCCAAATTGATTTACTCGAGCGCGAAGTTCGTTGACTTCTTCTATTATTCCAGAATGATTGTCGGTCAGAATGAGCGGATGAATAAGGTTTTGAATTTTTAGATAGAATATAATCGTGGCGAGATATTCAGGAAATGAGGCTGAAAATGGTATTTCGGACTGATTCTCCGGTAAGTGTTTCAGGTTCTTCACCAAGAAGGAAATTTGGTTGATGGAAAGTATCGTTTTCTTCTCGTTTCCATTGGTTAAGTCGACTACGAACTCATCAGATGAATTGGGGATGGATGATTGGTTGATTCATTCTGATGACGCTGCTTTCGGAGCTTAGGTGAAACTCCATATCGTAATAGCTGTCGGAATTCGAAGAATTTGAACTGGTTGAGGGATTCATCTTGTACGATCAGATGAAGGATTTTCGATAAGAAATAGATTATAGGATGTAGATTATGTGATGACCCGGAAATTTCTGACCAAATTTAAACTTAATCTTTAACGTTTTCGACACGATAAGCAAAGTCTATGAAGTTGAATCTCAAAATTTTGAACTATTCAATTACCCTTCGATTGTTTTCAATGATTCGCAAACCATTATATGTAAATAGATACATATATATACTATAACTTGAAAACGTAACAACATTTTAATTGTTTAATACCGTACATTAAACTGATTGGTTTAAATATTTATTTGAATATATATGATAAGTTGAAATATTAATTGTATGAATAAATTGCGACGTATATTTAAAACGTCTTTATGAATGTTGAAAATATATATTAACTTGGTCATAAAACGATTTGTTATTATATATCAACAAATAGCGAGACAATGATTTATAGAAGTAAATGACCAAAACACTCGAAAGTTTAAGATACACTTTAAATGATATAGTTTATTGATAATTTAAGACTATATTTTGACAAAGGTACGAGTCACAAAACGTAAATTGCGAGTTTTCTAAGCGTACGAAAATGCGTTCGAGAAACCGGGACATAAGTCGAGTGACAACGTACGAGTCATCGGAACGAAAATTACAAGTCAACTATGCATGTGAATTTAATATAATATATAATTAATTATATAAATTAAATATATTATATATATTATATAAAATTATGTCGACAAACAAAAAGTTAAAAGTTTGTGAGCTGGATCAGAGGGCCATGCGATCGCATGACCTTGAAGCACAAATCCCATGCGATCGCATGGGGTACTTTTTCAGAAAATGTTCTATAAATTGCTCAGTTTTCACACTTCTTTCTCTAAATTATATATTACTCCCTATTTATTTTATTTATTATTATTATTATTATTATTATTATTATTATTATTATTATTATTATTATTATTATTATTATTAAGATTAATATTATTATTAATCTTATTATTATTAATATTATTAATTAGTATTATACATAAAATACTACGACGAGGTTATGGGCGTGTCACTTTCAAAAATGGGTTTTTGAGCGGGATAAAGTTAAGGAAATTATGGGTTATAGCTATGGAGGTTATGGGTAATGTTCATGGGTATTATTTACAAGTCAAACCTACTGTTATCATCTATGTTGCGTCTACGTACTTTTCTGCAATATTGAATCACAATATTGATACGTAAGCATTTATATTTTATCTTTTATACATTAGTTGTGTATCCATGTCTAGTGCTCGAGTATATATATTTATACATGTTTATATGCTAAATTTCGTCATTAAACAGTTTATAATAAATCACGAATTAAATACATATATTACTGGTAAAAGGTATATGATATACATGTTTTCGGAAAGCTGGCGAAAAATCAATAACTTTTCATTTAGACACCGAATAGTTTCGATGAACGGATTAAAAGATATGATCAACTGAATTATGATTGACGTTAATTGAAATTGCTTTTGAATCTGCAATTAAGATTTAAACAACTTGTTTACGAGATTGATAAAGTGAACTTTTAAATATTACCAACCGAGTAAATGACTCCTTATATAAGGTATGTCTCGTTTTGTTGAACTATTGTCAAAATTGACTTTTTGAAACGACTTTGGATAACTTTTGTATGTCAATCTCGAGCATTAGGATTGTGATACACTATGACCTGACTTAGCTTGATAGACATTTATTGACCAACATATGTTCTCTAGGTTGAGATCTACGGTTATTTGGTAATACGAGTTTCGGTCACATTTTGGTGAACGACTTTATATGCTGCTAAGGTGAGTTTCATTTGCTCCCTTTTTAAATGATTTTGCAATATATATTTTTGGGCCGAGAATACATGCACTTTATTTTAAACACAATGGATACAAGTACATACTAAATTCTACACTGAGTTTGAACCGAAAATCCCTTAGCTTTGGTAACTAGTAACTGCCAGTTATAAGAGCTGGTGGGCGCGAGTAGTAGTATATGGATCCATAGGGCCTGATATCCCCGTCCGAGCTAGAGCACTAGCCTTTTAACGGACGTATGCTATTTGAGAAGCGTACACGTTGGTTTGCGTGTATTATTAAGATGATTATACAAAGGGTACAAATTATATATACTTTAAGTTTAGTTACCAGGGTGCTCAATTTCGTAGAATATTTTGATAAACGTTTCTGGATGAAACAACTGAAATCTTGTGATCCACCTTTATATACAGATTATACGATACATTAAAACTATGAACTCACCAACCTTTTTGTTGACACTTGTTAGCATGTTTATTCTCAGGTTTCTAGAAGTCTTCCGCTGTTTGCTTATATGTGATACAAGCTATGTGCATGGAGTCATACATGCTTTATTCAAGAAAACTTTGCATTCACAAAATCATCACCGTGTATCTTATTTTGACTTCATTGTCAACCGATGTATTATGGTAAACTATTATTTATGGTAATTGTCTATATGTAGAAATCATCAAACGTTGAAAACCTTAGAAATTGATATTCATTTATTGTGTACCTTTTGAAAAGAATGCAATGTTTACAAAACGTATCATATAGAGGTCAAATACCTCGCAATGAAATCAATGAATGACATGTTCGTCCATATGGATTTGGAGCGATCGTCACAGTTGGTATCAGAGCGTTGGTCCTAGCGAACCAGGTCTTGCATGAGTGTGTCTAACTGATAGTTGTTAGGATGCATTAGTAAGTCTGGACTTCGACCGTGTGTGCATGTCAAAAGTTTTGCTTATCATTTCTTGTCGGAAATTACATGCTTATCAGTCCTAGTCTAGACACGTTTTACTGCATTGATTGTATGAATAGTGTATAGATAAAATTCATATCTTAGCGTATCTGTTACTGTAAACTTTTCCTGACATCTTCCGAAAATTTCTCCGTGATTTACGGAATTTGGTATTATATATACATATGTAAATTATGTATTGAAGAATACCAAACTAAATTCTATAATCTAATTCATATCAAAAATCATCTCTCTAATTATATAAGATGGATCCCGTATATAGTTCAAATTCCTTAAACTCTGACAGCTATTCCGATATAGATATTCACCTGAATTCCGAAGACAGTGTAACCGAAATGGATCAACCAATTAGCCATCATCTATTCTGGATGAATTGGGGATGGGTTCGTAATCTACTTAATCATTGGAGACAAGAAGAAGGCGATCCATTCCATCCACCACATTCACCTCTTGGTAAAGAACCTGAAGCACTTACCGGCGAACCCGTTCGTAACACCATTTTCACCCTCATTTCCAGAACAGCTCGCAATGACTACGTAATATCCAATATTCCAAATCTTATTCATCCGCTTGTCCGAACCACCAATCATCTCAGTATAATAGAAGAAGTCAACGAGCTTCGCGCTCGGGTAGTGGCTTTGGAGAATATGGTGCAAGGATTTCAAACACCAGTAGCAGCACCAGCAGCATAACCAGTACCACCATCATCAACACCAACAGTATTATTACCACCACCAATAACAACATCCCCATCACACACCTCAACATCACAATCTGTACCTCGGATATCAACATCATACTCACCATAGATACCAAGGGGTACCAATAACAATAAATGATGAAGTATTGATTCATAACTTCATCGGAGAAATATTCTACGACGATTAGGTAATCTCTAAAATCTTAGAGATTATTTATCCCAGTTCTAACCGTAAATCTAATGAATAGAAATGATAGAAGGAAGAGTAGAAACCCTGACAAGAATGGTACGTAAGGTACAAGATAGACTTGTTTTACAAATAGCATCAATAGTACCCTTAGCCTCACCAGTACAGTCAGTGCTGTCAACATCGCCTCTAACATCACGAGCTCTGTCAGTTCAAGAAAGCACCCTGGACATCATTACGAATCAACAATGAGTATATTGTATCAATGAGTTATGAAGTAATAACTCATTTCCTCAAAAGAATTTATATGTATATCTTATATATATAAATTTTAAAACCATCGTAAATCTTTTCGTACTAAGCAATTCTGTATGAATTGAAAAAGGGTAAATATTACTTGGTTAAATTCATATTATTAATATGCTATGATGTACATCATTCGTTAAAAACTTAACCTTCGTTAACTACAATCTCTGTTTCAACTTAATGAATTCCATTTCATAATAAACCAAGTGTATTATTCAATTACATAATTGATTTTACATTTTCATTTTCGATGTACTCGAAACTTTCCAGAAAACATCATCTGTGCCTTGTAAGGTTCACAAAGATTCCACAAGCATCAACATCCTTCACCGAGAAATAAGAATAAATAATGAAGTATCGATTACATTAGCAAAATACTCCGCAAAGATTATGTAATCTTTAATGTTTTAGAGATTAATCATTTCTAAGTCAAGCCGAAAATCAAATGAGCTTAATATGATATTAACTCATTAACTCTGTATTACATCTGAAGAAAATATACATACATATATTTTCATAAGGACGGTAATAAAAGTTCTTTTGTACAAAGTATTAATTGTGAAATCTTTAACGGGTAGGTAATACTCGGGAAATATATAAGTTCACAATTAATATGTTACACTGTACATTCTTCAACTTTGATTCAAAAATTATTAACAATGCTTATAACGATATACAATCGTTTTCATATAAATTCAATTACATATTCTGATATTGACGGATCAGAATCCAAGTCATAACTCTGAATCGGTGACATCATTCTTAGATCTCTACATCTTTCAAAGCTATACTTTGACTTCAAAACTGTGCAAGATCCTTTAATGTTGTTAATACCGAAAATAATCTTGAAATTCTTTTCAAGATATCAATTTTCATCACACTTCCAACCAGTCAACTTCGACTTTTCAGATTAACTTTATTGTAACCTTGACATATACGTTCTTGTTACAAGGGAACCTTTCATGTCCCACCACATTAGCAGTAAATTTACCAACAACTTCATTGATCCTTGACCTTCCGAAAAATCCTTATACTCATTGAAACCCTATCATGTACTCATCTACATCTTCTAATGATAATTGCCATACCAACTACCGGGAATTAGCAATCAGTATTTTGAATTTTGCAGCAATTCTACGCCAACAGTTATATATAAACATATAATGTCTATCTCCTAGACTTATTTACTCCGAATGTGAAGTTTCTGAAAAATACCTTAAACTACGAACTAGTTCTCGAAATCTTGAAAAATGCTGATGAAGCAGCAAAAACTGTAAACGACCTTAACAGTAAAAAGTTTGATGATAAAGGATAGTGTGCTGGCAAAGCTCGGAAAAAGAGAAAGTTTGGAACTGGAAAACGGATTGAGCAAAGTATGAAAGAGGCTGTGGATAAATCCCAAGGACGAAATCTACCTTCAAAGAATTCAAATGATTCAGTGTCTGCTGAAACCATTAGTAAGAACCTTACTTCTTATTCTAAACCTTCACAGACAGATTTTTCGCATCATCCTCTGATATTAGAAATTCCAAGATATCATCGTATCTTCCATTATAAATATCCTTCATATTTCTGAAGATATTTTCATAACTATTCTTATCTGAAATCATTTATCTCTTCGCGCTATCTGTGTTACATCATAAAAGAAACTATTTAATTTCTAAAATTTGAAAAGAAAAAAAAAATGAATGTTTTGAAGTAGTGTTGGGAACTGAAGCATGAATTAGTACAATATAATGACACTTGATCAACGTGATTATATTACAGTAAGTCATGCTGAGTTTCTAATGGAACGTGACAAAGGTTCACAGATCATACCCTCATCATGAACCATGTTACATAACTCTATCATTCTATATAATCTCTAAAAATATCAAGAAAATATTTTCTTAATGATTCGGTCTATTTTGAGGTATTCTGGTAATTTGACAAGTCAGATTGTGCTATTACCATTTCTTTCTTAGAACATTAGTTATGTTCATCTGAAACTTCATACCTACGAATTCTGGACCATTATTCGCTTGACTTAAGGTCGGGAAGAGAAAACGAAAGCATGAAGCTCCGAAATATAATGGAGAATATAAAGCCCGATAACAACCCCGAAATTACAAACCGTGTATATCAATGCGTATAGCAATATAAAGACATGGGAGAATGAAAAACACAATAACCCCAAGGTAATAGTAGAAGAAAATAACTTCCTCTGGTGGCAGATGAAAAAGAAGAATGAAGGATACGATAGCCAGGAAAATATCAAGAATCAGAACTGGATTAAGCATTTTCACAATCTATTGGTATGTATGAAATAAGAAAGAAGATTATAGGAGTGTTGAAAATAAATGAAACGGAAGAGGTCAATTTATAGCGAAATATCAGACATAGCAATCGAGGCAGATACGCATTTAATCAAAGAAAATCCTAATTTTCGCAAATTCTGAAGAATCAAATCTTATTTAGATTATGAAGATTTTCTATTCCTTAAATTCCGGAAATAAATCGTAACTACGTCAAAAGTTAAGACGAATCTCTATTCTTTCATTTCACTCTATTACGATAACTTCTCTCATACACTTCGAGTAATTGGATTGTTTTATCCATATTATTCAACGGTGATAAAAATTCTATTTATCAACACATATTCGTCATGAAAACATTTTTATTGTTAGCCATGACGACCTCACTCAAATTTCGGGATGAAATTTCTTTAACGGGGAGGTACTGTGATGACCCGGAAATTTCTGACCAAATTTAAACTTAATCTTTAACGTTTCCGACACGATAAGCAAAGTCTATGAAGTTGAATCTCAAAATTTTGAACTATTCAATTACCCTTCGATTGTTTTCAATGATTCGCAAACCATTATATGTAAATAGATACATATATATACTATAACTTGAAAACGTAACAACATTTTAATTGTTTAATACCGTACATTAAACTTATTGGTTTAAATATTTATTTGAATATATATGATAAGTTGAAATATTAATTGTATGAATAAATTGCGACGTATATTTAAAACGTGTTTATGAATGTTGAAAATATATATTAACTTGGTCATAAAACGATTTGTTATTATATATCAACAAATAGCGAGACAATGATTTATAGAAGTAAATGACCAAAACACTCGAAAGTTTAAGATACACTTTAAATGATATAGTTTATTGATAATTTAAGACTATATTTTGACAAAGGTACGAGTCACAAAATGTAAATTGCGAGTTTTCTAAGCGTACGAAAATGCGTTCGAGAAACCGGAACCAGGACATAAGTCGAGTGACAACGTACGAGTCATCGGAACGAAAATTACAAGTCAACTATGCATGTGAATTTAATATAATATATAATTAATTATATAAATTAAATATATTATATATATTATATAAAATTATGTCGACAAACAAAAAGTTAAAAGTTTGTGAGCTGGATCAGAGGGCCATGCGATCGCATGGCCTTGAAGCACAAATCCCATGCGATCGCATGGGGTACTTTTTCAGAAAATGTTCTATAAATTGCTCAGTTTTCACACTTCTTTCTCTAAATTATATATTACTCCCTATTTATTTTATTTATTTATTATTATTATTATTATTATTATTATTAAGATTAATATTATTATTAATCTTATTATTATTAATATTATTAATTAGTATTATACATAAAATACTACGACGAGGTTATGAGCGTGTCACTTTCAAAAATGGGTTTTTGAGCGGGATAAAGTTAAGGAAATTATGGGTTATAGCTATGGAGGTTATGGGTAATGTTCATGGGTATTATTTACAAGTCAAACCTACTGTTATCATCTATGTTACATCTACGTACTTTTCTGAAATATTGAATCACAATATTGATACGTAAGCATTTATATTTTATCTTTTATACATTAATTGTGTATCCATGTCTAGTGCTCGAGTATATATATTTATACATGTTTGTATGCTAAATTTCGTCATTAAAAAGTTTATAATGAATCACGAATTAAATACATATATTACTGGTAAAAGGTATATGATATACATGTTTTCGAAAAGCTGGCGAAAAATCAATAACTTTTCATTTAGACACCGAATAGTTTCGATGAACGGATTAAAAGATATGATCAACTGAATTATGATTGACGTTAATTGAAATTGCTTTTGAATCTGCAATTAAGATTTAAACAACTTGTTTACGAGATTGATAAAGTGAACTTTTAAATATTACCAACCGAGTAAATGACTCCTTATATAAGGTATGTCTCGTTTTGTTGAACTATTGTCAAAATTGACTTTTTGAAATGACTTTGGATAACTTTTGTATGTCAATCTCGAGCATTAGGATTGTGATACACTATGACCTGACTTAGCTTGATAGACATTTATTGACCAACATATGTTCTCTAGGCTGAGATCTACGGTTATTTGGTAATCCGAGTTTCGGTCACATTTTGGTAAACGACTTTATATGCTGCTAAGGTGAGTTTCATTTGCTCCCTTTTTAAATGATTTTGCAATATATATTGTTGGGCTGAGAATACATGCACTTTATTTTAAACACAATGGATACAAGTACATACTAAATTCTACACTGAGTTTGAACCGAAAATCCCTTAGCTTTGGTAACTAGTAACTGCCAGTTATAAGAACTGGTGGGCGCGAGTAGTAGTATATGGATCCATAGGGCCTGATATCCCCGTCCGAGCTAGAGCACTAGCCTTTTAACGGACGTATGCTATTTGAGAAGCGTACACGTTGGTTTGAGTGTATTATTAAGAAGATTATACAAAGGGTACAAATTATATATACTTTAAGTTTAGTTACCAGGGTGCTCAATTTTGTAGAATATTTTGATAAACGTTTCTGGATGAAACAACTGAAATCTTGTGATCCACCTTTATATACAGATTATTCGATACATTAAAACTATGAACTCACCAACCTTTGTGTTGACACTTGTTAGCATGTTTATTCTCAGGTTTCTAGAAGTCTTCCGCTGTTTGCTTATATGTGATACAAGCTATGTGCATGGAGTCATACATGCTTTATTCAAGAAAACTTTGCATTCACAAAATCATCACCGTGTATCTTATTTTGACTTCATTGTCAACGGATGTATTATGGTAAACTATTATTTATGGTGATTGTCTATATGTAGAAATCATCAAACGTTGAAAACCTTAGAAATTGATATTCATTTATTGTGTACCTTTTGAAAAGAATGCAATGTTTACAAAACGTATCATATAGAGGTCAAATACCTCGCAATGAAATCAATGAATGATGTGTTCGTCCATATGGATTTGGAGCGATTGTCACAGATTAGTACCCTGCAATACATAATTTACATATGCATATATAATACTAAAATTCCATAAGTTACGGAGGAATCTACAGAAGCTGTCAGGCAAAGGTAACAATAACAGATACGCTAAGATATGAATTTAGCATATACGCTAAGATATGAATTTAGCAGATACGCTAAGATATGAATTTTGTCTTTACACTATTCATATAATCAATGCAATAAGATGTGTCTAGACTAAGAATGATAAGCAGGCAATTTCCGACAAAAATGATAAGCAAAACTTTTGACATGCGAACACGGTCGAAGTCCAGACTCACTAATGCATCCTAACGACTACTAGTTAGACACACTAATGCAAGACCTGGTTCGCTAAGACCACCGCTCTGATACCAACTCTAACGACCCGTCCTAATCCATCTGGATGAATACATTACATTTGGTTACATCGTGAGGTATTTGACCTCTATATGATACATTTTACAAACATTGCATTCGTTTTTAAAAGACAAACTTTCTTTACATCAAAAGTTGACGGTAAGCATACTATTTCATAATACCTCCAACTATAATTGAGTACTTTGAAATTTATATCTTGTCCGAAGGAGGATCCCGGAATGATGGGGATATTCTTATATGCATATTGTGAATGTCGGTTACCAGGTGTTCAATCCATATGAATGATATTTTTGTCTCTATGCATGGGACGTATGTTTATGAGAAATGGAAATATGAAATCTTGTGGTCTATTAAAATTATGAAATGATTATTTATGTTAAACTAATGAACTCACCAACCTTTTGGTTGACACTTTCAAGCTTGTTTATTCTCAGGTTTGAAAGAAATCTTCCGCTGTGCATTAGTTCATTTTAAGGATATTACTTGAAGTCATTCATGACATATTTCAAAAGACGTTGCATTCGAGTCGTTGAAGTTCATTAGAGATGATTATTAAGTAAATGACAGATTAGGTCATTTATAGATTGGATATTATGAAATGGTATGCATACCTGTCAACTTTCGATGAAATGAAAGTTTGTCTATTAAAAATGAATGCAATGTTTGTAAAATGTATCATTTAGAGGTCAAGTACCTCGTGATGTAATCATATGTTGTTGTATCATGCAATGTTGTATTTGTTCCTATTTCTCGAAAAGTTTGAAACTATATTCATGTAATCAATTACCCTTTGACCATGCCTGACGATTCACGAACAATTATGTGTAAATAGATATGTATGAGTATATACATATGTGTGATTATTAAATTGGGAAATATTAATAAAACATTTAACGGATTAGTTGAGATGCATATAAGCTATGAGATCTATTTTATGAACTTGGAAATGTTATCAAAGTATTGAAGGATTAATACTTTACATGAACGTAATTTGTTCAATATAGTTATTGACGAAATTAAAAGAAAATATCATATGATTGAATTATCAGATACATTGAATTATGATTACAAGTCTCTGTTATGAGGTCCACTTTAAATTAGGAAACCCTTATTTTTTAACGGTATTCGAAAATTTAGTGAAATGACTTACATGTAAGAACAAAAGTGTTATTATTGAGGATTAGACAAAGGTTAGTGGAGAATTGAATTTCATAATACTTGATTAATCTATTCTTCAAATGTGCGAAAATGCTTTACGATAGAATAGAACTCGAATATTTAAGATATCTGTGATTGAATAATGTGAGATGAAATATTGGTTGTAGATAACTAACAACGTGTATTTAAAACGTGTTTACAAATATTGAAGATACATACATAGTTTCAAATTAGGTAACACTTGATTCGATTGATATTTAGATATGACATCTAGGACATTTGATAAATGTTGGCGCATAAATGGATTACGCCAAATTAAGTTTTTAAGTATAAACAATACGTGTTATATTATTTTCTAAATGAAATTTAAAACGAACTTTGAGATGTAATTAAATATTATATCATTACATACATATTTTTTCCATTACTCATGATATGTACAAGATTATTTTTTAAAATGAAAATATATATATATATATATATATATATATATATATATATATATATATATATATATATATATATATATATATATATATATATATATATATATATATATATTAATTTAGTCATAAAACGTTTTGATTTAAACTAATATTATTAAATTATACTTTGACAAACAACGAGCCTCTGATTTATAAAAGTAAATGACCACAATGCTCAATTTTATAAGTTACATTTTTTATAAGATAATTTATTGATGAGTAAGTTAAATTATTAATAAGAGTACACGTCGCGTAACGTAAAAGGTTAGTTTTCTAAACATACGAAAGTGCGCTCGAAAAACCGAAAGTGGTACATGAGTCGTGAGACCACGACCGTGTCATTTTTGCAAAAATTATATTTTTACCATGAGCGTAAATATAATATAATATTTAATTAATTCTAAAGATTAAATATATTATATATTAATTAATATATAAATTAACGTACCTATGTGTTATGAAAGGCAAAATGTGTCGGAAGCCTTGAAAATAAATGGATACCAGCTGGAAATCAGTGTCATGCGATTGCATGACTAAACAACATCAACCCCATGCAATCGCATGGGGATTGATTTCACAAAACAATATATAAGCTCGATCAGTTGACACACGGGACACACACATCTATATTGCTTCGTATATATCTATATTATTATTATTATTATTATTATTATTATTATTATTATCATTATTATTATTATTATTATTATTATTATTATTATTATTATTATTATTATTATTATTATTATTATTATTATTATTATTATTATTATTAGAAGTATTGAGTGTGATTATTCTTAGTATTTATACATAAAACACTACGACGAGGTTCTGCCCGCGTTATTTCAAAATGAGTTTTATGAGTGGGATAGAGCTAAGGAAATTATGGGTTATAGCTATGGAGGTTATGGGTAATGTTCGGGGGTTATGCTCGTGAGGTCAATCTAGTGTTTATCATCTCCGTTGCGTCTACGTACCTTTCCTGCAATATTGAATCTCAATATTGATACGTGAGTACTCATAATTTAATTTTTACATACTAATAGTGTATCCCTGACTAGTGCTCGAGTATATAGGATTATGCATGCGTGTACTTTTGATATTGCCCTTAGATAGATTATGTTGAATCTTGAATTAGTTACACCTATGGTTGAGATAAGGTATAAGATATGCATGTCCTTGGAAAGTGATGTCGAACGAGGTGTATATAAAATAGTTATTATTTTACTAGAAAATACTATTAAATACGATACAATTTTACACAAGATATTTATTTATTTATAGAATGGATATACTTAAACCTTGCTACAACACTTATAGGCAGTGTACCTAATCGTACAGTAGTGTAGTTTTTAGTAAGTCCGGTTCGTTCCACAGGGAAATCTTTAAACAAAGCTCAACGCTATATTAGTTTACTTTTATAAAAATACAAATATATATAAGTAATATTATTATTATAAAGGGGGTTTTTACCGTTTAATGACCGGTTTGTCGATTTTAAAACTTTAGTCGCAGTTAAAACCTAATGTAAAATATAAATACAAGACTTTAAATTAAAGCGTAAAGTAAATAACGATAATGAAATTGCGAATAATAAAAATGCGATAAAATTAAATTGCGATAATTAAAAGTACGATAATTAAAAGTGCGATTAAATAAAATAACAATAAATAAAAGTGCGATAATTAGAAGTGCAATTAAATATAAAATAAAGGAAATTAAATATGAAATAAAAGAATTATGCTTATTTAAACTTCCGTAATCATGATGTTTGACGTGTTGATTTTAGTTTTATGCCCATGGGTTAATTGTCCTTTGTCCTGGATTATTCAATATGTCCGTCTGGTTTTTGTCCATAACAGTCCATCAGTCATAAATATAAATTGCAAGTGTCCTTGTCAAATTATTATTATACCCGAAGTTAAATATTCCAACTAATTGGGGATTCGAATTGTAACAAGGTTTTAATACTTTGTTTAATGAATACACCAGGTTATCGACTGCGTGTAAACCAAGGTTTTACTACTTTGTTAACAATTACACCAATTACCCTTGAATGTAATTTCACCCCTGTTTTAATTATTCTAGTGGCTATTAATCCATTCCCGTGTCCGGTTAAATGAACGATTATTCGTACATATAAATACCCCGCCCATCGTGTCCGATCGAGTGTATATGGTAATTTATAGGGACGCCCAATTGTAAATCTTTATATTAACATTAACAAACTTTCATTTAGTTAAACAAATATAAAGCCCATTAATAGCCCATAGTCTAGTTTCCACAAGTGTCGTTCTTTTATCCAAACCCCAATTATGGTACAAAGCCCAATTACCCAATTTTAGTAATTAGCCCAACATCATGATTACTTCGTTTTAAACAAGCATAATAATAACTTAGCTACAAGACATTAATGTAAAAAGGTTGAACATAACTTACAATGATTAAAAATAGCGTAGCGTTACACGGACAGAATTTCGACTTACACCCTTACAACATTCGCTAACATACCCTTATTATTAGAATTATAATTAAAATTAAAATATAAATTATAAATATAATTATATTTACGTATGAAGAGGAAGAGAAAAAAGATGTTTTTTATTTGATCAGAATTCAGTTGGCTTTATAGCCAGACTTGAAAATTGGGGCTCCGCGACTCGCGGCAAAATGGCCTTAAAACTCCGCGAGTCGCGGAGAGATATTTACAGCTCACACCCTTGGAGTTTCCTGCTGCCGACGGTTTTTATTATATATATATAATATATATATAATTAATATAATTAATTATATATTATATTATATTTATATACATAGTTAACTTGTAATTTTTAGTCCGTTGCGTCGAGCGTTAAAAGTTGACTCTGGTCCCGGTTCCGGATTTTCGAACGTCCTCGCGTACAATTTAATATCTTGTACTTTGCGTTTTGAATCTTGTACTCTTGTGATTTCGAGACGTTTCTTATCAATAATTGGAACCTTTTTGATTGTCTTTTGTACTTTTGAGCTTTTTGGTCGTTTGCGTCTTCAATTCGTCGAATCTGTCTTTTGTCTTCACCTTTTATTATTTAAACGAATATCTCTTGTAAATAGAACAATTGCAACTAAAAGCTTATCTTTCTTGAGGAATAATGCTATGAAATATATGTTTGTTTTTAGCATTATCAAATATTCCCACACTTGAGCGTTGCTTGTCCTCAAGCAATATTGTCTTGAAATACTAGAATCACTTCTTTATTCTTCACACTTTGTACATCAGTGATTTCTATATGGCGGTATAAACAATGGTAGTAACGATATGGTTTACAGTCCCACATGACTATAAAAATTTAGATCCATTAAGGAAATTGGATCTTTATGAAAACATTTGATCTTTTGAAAATTAAATCTAGTTTTTACCCTAGATAAGTTTTCCGGAATAACCCTTTACCGGTGTTTGCAAAATATTTTTGTGGGTTTGGTGGGTTTCAGATTTGAAAATTTAGCTCAAAACTTGCGGTTTTGTGTCACCCACTTGCTAACCTTGTATTTGGAAAGCAACACGTCCAGTTTACTTGTTCCGTATATTACCTTTCGGTAAACTACCGTCCGGTTGTAAAGGAAAGCGTTGAACAAGCAACTGTTAAGGCAATGTCCCGTGACATGCTTTTGATTATGGTCTATAACGTGTCGGACGCAATTACTATCCTTGGTAGGAGCAATAGTAAAGCTCACCCTTATAATTTTTCGGTCTGGCACAAGGTCCTGTCTTTGACCATGCTATGCAACCACCGTTCTTACGGTTGACACCCGATTTAGTTCAGGTGACCTAATGAATTCCAGGTGAATTCCTAGGATTTTACGTTCAATGGTAATGAACGCATTGAAAATAGGGTTTTCAGAAAACAAATCGGTTTATAATTTTGATCAAAATATTTTCTCGTTTAAGCTCGAGTTTAGATATCATTGAATTCCATGAGTTTAAATTCTCAATCTTTAAGGTCAATCTCAAGGATTGAGTAATATCAGGCTTAAAAGCTGATTTTTAATCTTTAAGGAGATTATCCTTTCTGGGGATCTGATTCATTAGTCTTATCAAGCTAATTTGCACGGTGCCCCCCCATTGTACGAGATAAATCCTTCTCATGGTTAGGATAAATCTGACCACTTGGCGACCCTGTTTAATGCTGAGGTCCGTGGATTTCCTGCTGATTTTAGTGATGACTTTTCTAGATTTTTCGTCAACCTACAGCTGGTCTGGACGACAACTTCATGACCTAAATCAAGAAGCGCGTGTCTTTTTCGGAAGACTTTACTTCCTTTTAATGATGGAATTGATTCATCGTGTAGATCCATCTCTTCTTTTCTTAAAGTATTTTTAGTTATTTGTTACAGATATATGTGACATATGTTTAAAATAACTTGGTAAATTTTCCCACACTTGGCTTTTTATTTTTCTTTTTATCGTCCTCTATTCCATTTTAAATGAATTTTAACATTTTAGTTTGTTTCTCAATTTATGTCCTTTCCGAGGTAACAATAATTTCGGTGTTAAAACCTAGTTTTATCGTTCATAAATATGTATAAACATGATTTGAATTCATTTAATTGAAATTTTTTTAAAATTTTACTAGAATTGGGTAGTCAGTATATAAGACTAGTGCTGTTCTTTTTTATCAGAGAGCACTAGATTCTAATACAACTACTGCTTTACTAGTATTTTTAATGGTAACCAAGTGTTTAATATAAAAATTTTAAAATCCGAAAGAATTTAATCCCTTCCCACACTTAAGATCTTGCAATGCCCTCATTTGCAAGAAATCAGTAACAAATTATATTATTGAGGGTGATTTGTGTGAAAATGATTAAATTTTTACCAAAGTTTCCAAATATATTGGCGTTTGTTTGCTGAATGATAAATGGTGCACGTCATTTGTTCATTCCGTCTTGTTGTTATTTCACATATATTTTGCATCTTGTCGTCAAAATTAGTTGCTTTTGCTGAACTTAATGCCAGTCTTTGAAAATGCGTTGTTTTACCCTGTTGTGTACATAAGATAAGCTGCAAACATATATACATATTTTTGAAGTTTGGTTTATTACCCCACATTCAAAAATTATTAAAATCTAAGAATAAAAGTTAGATAATTATAAAAATAATTACAATATTAACAAAAGTATTAAACATATCAATAATTACAAATTACAAAATAATAAAAAAAATAATAAAAATAATAAGTAAACTAAGGATGATATTGGTACCAATAGGGGTTCCACGCATAACCATAAGTGCTATAGAATGCTTCGGCAGGGTCATACGTAGGATATGGTGGCTGCATCTCTATCGACCAAGGAGGGAAGACGGGTTTCGGTGTAGGAATATAGTTTCTACCTATATGTTGGCAATGCGCTATGATCTGGTTCTGATGAACTTGCCAATCTTCAAATGCTCTTTGTCTAGCATTTTCGTATTCCTGAGAAGCTATAAACCTATGCATTTCTTGCATCTCATTCCCCCCTCCTACATTACCTTGTTCCTGGTTTCTCTCTACCTGTGGATGTCTACCATTGTATCGCACTGCGGCGTTATTTCGCCGCTTCAAAACTTTCGCACCATGGTATACATTTAAACCTATAGTGTCGCGGGGTTCCGGCTCTTCTACTAATAATCCCCCCCGACTTATATCCACACCGAGATATTCACCAATCAAAGTAATAAAAATACCACCTCCTATTATGCTATGTGGACGCATCCCTCGAACCATAGCTGATAAATAATATCCCACACAATATGGTATACTTACAGCGCTGTGTGGGTCTCGAATACACATATGGTAAAACAAATCTTGTTCATTTACCTTTTCTTTGTTTTTACCCCTTTGTGTAATCGAATTAGCTAAAAACCTATGTATTACTCTTAATTCGGCTCTATCTATATCCAAATAAGAGTAGTTTCCCCCTTTAAAACGGTGATGGCTTGTCATTTGACTCCACACACCGTGTGTATCAAAATTTTCATCTATTTTCCTACCGTTTAGTATCAATCCTCTACAATCGGCAGATGCTAACTCCTCAGGCGTATATATACGTAAAGCCTGAGCCATGTCCAGTAAAGACATGTGGCGCATCGAACCGCCTAACAAAAATCTAATAAAAGAACGATCGGTTAAACTAGCTACCCGATCATTCAACTCTATACTACATAACAACTCTTCACACCATACTTTATATACAGGTCTGCGTATGGTGAATAAACATATCCAGTCATTAAAAGAAGAATTACCATACCTCTGTACCAGTAATTCCCTAATTGGCCCGGCCAATTCTACAGCTTCTAAGGGTCCCCATTCTATGACCCTCGGTACCTCAACAACCTTGGAATGAAGAGTATGCAAACCCCGTTGATATTTTGGATAATCTATCCAAAGTCTGTCAAATCGCAGGTTCGGGTGCAACTGTTCCAAGTGCATATCTGAAAAGGTCATGATTGGATGAGGTACATCCTGCTTGTAGTAGTTATCTACCTCCTGTTGTTCCAAGTTCTCAGCAGGAGCATGGCGGGCTTGGGATGAAGATTCACCCCTTTCATTCTGCAAAACACATCAAACACAAATTTTGTGCATCCAAATATGCATTAGTGTCAGCAAAATCATCAATCAAAATAATTACAATGACATTATCAATTTATATCAAACTTAAGCTTATTTTCACATTTTTATCAAATCTACACTTTTTCAAATAAGCATATACGAAAATTTTCGCCAAGTTCATAAGCATTCAACTCAAATAACATGTCAAAATAATCATTACTAGCAAATAAACAAGTCTCAAATGGCATTATCTTTCAAAAATCAAGTTCATGAATTTTGGACTTGAAAAAGTCCACTTTAATTCTCAAAATCATGTTTAGGCTCAAAGTTTGGATCATTTAACTACCTAGACATGTTACACTACTCAATTTAGCAACAATTCATGACAAAAATCGGCCATAACCTGTTTATATCAAAAAGCCCCAAATTGCTCAAGAACACAAACCCTAGATTATTCAAAATTTGAAGTTTAAGGCTTCTAATCATGTTAAACAGCATCAATCTAGGTTATACAAGCATAATACATAAACAATTTAAGTCTAATTACACTAAAAAGCATCAAAATCAAATTGGGTAAAAATTAGCTCAAGAACACTAAAATTCGAATTAAATGGTGTTTAGGTGTAGAAATTTACCGTTTTTCTTGAGTAGTTCCTAGATATCATCCTTCTCAACATGATTTTAGCAAAAAATTTGGTGATTAACGGTTAAAAATTGAGATTTTTGGGGGTGATTTTCGGGTTTTTTCGGGTTCTTTTTCGCAGTATTTGGGTGTTTATGTGTGTGGGTGAGTGAACTGATCGTGCAGCTTGTTATATTTTTTTTTCTGTAATTTTGTCCCTCCGCGAGTCGCGGAGTTTACTTTTTTTTTTTTTTTTTTTTTTTTTTATATAATCTTTAACTTATAAAACAATTAAGAAATTAATTTTAAAGTTTTGTTTCCCTTGTTAATTAGGACGAGGTCGTTTCGGATCGATGTCCTAGTCCGTCCCTCGACAAAATTTTAAAATTTGTCTTTTTGTAGCGATTGTTTTAAAAGCTAAGATTTTTTTGGGTTTTTTCAATGTTTTTGGCATACTTTAAATCAATAAGATTAAAAATAATGATAATAAAAGTTCTCGTCCCTCCCTCGGGTAAAGCAATTTCGGTTCAAAGACCTAGTCTTCAACTTACGACGAATTTTAAAAATCATATTCTTAACTTAATGAGATAAAGTAAATTTTTGTTTTTAAATTCACACAACTTAAATATAAAATTCAAAATTAAAAATTAAAAATTCACACCAAACTCAAAATTTGAAATGCATAAAATTAAAATTTCATATTTTAAAAATAATTAAAAATTCACACCAAACTTAATTTAAAAATTTATAAATTCATATCAAACTTATATTAATTTTTCAAATATTTACAATTTTAAATATATTGTTTTTACAAAGTTTACAATATTAATTTAAGATTTAAATATTAAGATTAAAAACATAATAAAATTAAAAATCTTTTTGTCTTTTTATCCCACTTTAATCAATCAAATATTATCAAAAATATGTGCCCCTCTTTTCGGTAAAGTAATTTCGGTTCCAAGACCTAATTTAACTCATGACGAATTTTTGAAATATTTTGGGTTGATTGTTTAAAGATATTTATACCTTAAGAATAAACGTTAAATTTCGCAGTGATGTAATAAATTTTTGAAGGATATCAATAATTTCGGTCGCCAAACCTAATTTTATTTAATACCAATTTAATACTTTTTAGCGAACAAATTAGCGTTTATTATTAAAAGGTTAAAAATAAAAATAAAAATAAAAACTGTACAGACATACCTGTGAAATAGATTTCTTAGTTATATGATCTATTATATTCATAAGATAGTCGATTTAATTGGTTTTCCATGGCTGCATAGGCGTAACCTCGAGCATTCATTGTCTTTTCTTCTAAACATATGAACGGTCCGTCTCTGCATAAAGTAACAAATTCGGTATTTGAATAAGTTTGATTATTTGAACATTTACCTCCATGTGACCATTTTCCGCATTTGTGACATCGTTCTAGGTGTCGTGCTCTTCTTTTCGCTGCGGATTTTGATTTTCCTTTACCAAATTGTAACTTATTATCTTCGCATCTGGATCCTTTTCTAACTCCGTCCATTCTTTCTCTGATTACTGATACTATTTCACTCGGGAGTATGTCATTATTACGTTTAGTGATCAAAGCGTGTAGCATTAGACCATGGTTTAATTCACAGGCAGTCTTCATTTTGTAAAAACCTAAAAAAAAATAAAAATTCAGAATGGGGGGAGAAGACTAGTTCTTTAGGGTCTGCTAGGGAAAGACCATACGTGTTCCATTTTCGAGAACTACACGAAAACAGACAATCTAACTCTAACAGAAATACATATTATCCTTTAAAGATTTGATTCTCCCCACACTTAGTTAGCTGTGGTGTCGAAATTGTGATTAACTTCGTTGTCGACTTCCATCGGACCCTGTATGTAATGTTTAACTCTGTGACCATTAACTTTAAATTCAATCCCATTTGAATTTATTAATTCTATCGTTCCGTATGGGAAAACTCTTTTTACTATGAATGGTCCAGACCATCTTGATTTCAATTTTCCAGGAAATAGCTTGAATCGTGAATTGAAAAGAAGAACTCTGTCTCCTTCTTTAAATTCTTTTGAACTTCTGATTCTTTTATCATGCCATTTCTTTGTTCTTTCTTTATAGATTAACGAATTTTCGTATGCTTCATGTCTTAATTCTTCTAATTCGTTTAGTTGACTTAATCGTAGACGTCCGGCTTCATGTAAATCAAGATTACATGTCTTCAAAGCCCAAAATGCTTTGTGTTCAATTTCTACTGGAAGATGACATGCTTTTCCATACACAAGTCTAAAAGGTGTGGTTCCAATTGGAGTTTTGTAGGCTGTTCTAAAAGCCCAGAGTGCATCCTCCAATTTAATGGACCATTCCTTCGGATTTGATCCTACGGTTTTCTCTAGAATACGTTTTAAAGCTCGGTTTGTATTTTCAACTTGTCCACTTGTTTGTGGATGATATGCGGTGGAGATTTTATGAGTTACTCCATATCTTTTAAGAACTTTCTCAAGTTGATTATTACAGAAATGAGTACCCCGATCACTTATTAAAGCTTTCGGTGTTCCAAACCTTGCAAAAAGACGTTTTAAAAAGTTTACTACAACTCGTGCATCGTTAGTTGGGAGAGCTTGTGCTTCCGCCCATTTAGATACATAATCAATGGCTACGAGTATATATAGATTATTATGAGATTTTGGAAATGGACCCATAAAGTCAATACCCCAAATGTCAAATACTTCACATACTTGGATGACATTTTGTGGCATTTCATCACGTTGACTTATTTTTCCGGCCCTTTGACATGCATCACAGGATTTGCAAAGAAGGTGTGCGTCTTTGTAAATTGTAGGCCAATAGAATCCAGCTTCATAAACTTTTCTTGCTGTTAGTTGAGGCCCATAATGCCCTCCTGTTGGTCCTGTGTGACAATGGTTTAAAATTTTACTAGCTTCATCTCCAAATACACATCGGCGTATTATTCCATCGGGACAACTTTTAAACAGATGTGGATCTTCCCAGAAATAGTGTTTTATATCACTGAAGAATTTCTTTCGTCTTTGGTACGATAATCCTTTTTCAAGGAATCCACAAACTAAGTAGTTTGCATAGTCTGCAAACCATGGGATTTCTTTATAATCTATCTTCAATAGATATTCATCAGGAAAGTTGTCTTGTATGGCCGATTCATTTAGAACTTCTAATTCGGGATTTTCAAGACGAGAAAGATGATCAGCGGCGAGATTTTCTGCTCCCTTTTTATCTCGGATTTCAATATCAAACTCTTGTAAGAGTAAGATCCAACGGATTAATCTTGGTTTAGCATCTTGTTTTGAAAATAGGTATCTAAGAGCAGAATGGTCGGTATAGACCACCGTTTTTGCTAGAACAAGATATGATCGAAATTTGTCAAAAGCAAAGACAATAGCAAGGAGTTCTTTTTCAGTAGTTGTATAGTTCGTTTGTGCTCCTTGTAATGTCTTACTAGCATAATATATAGGTTGAAATCGTTTTTCAATCCTTTGTCCTAAAACGGCTCCCATTGCAAAATCACTTGCATCGCACATTAGTTCAAATGGTAGATTCCAATTTGGTGTTATCATGATCGGTGCATTAGTGAGTTTTTCTTTAAGAATATTAAAAGATTTGATACATTCATCTGAAAAGATGAATGGCGCATCCTTTTCTAGGAGTTTATTCATAGGAGTGGCAATTTTAGAAAAATCTTTTATGAAACGTCGGTAAAAACCGGCATGCCCTAGAAAACTCCTAACTCCTCTAACATTGGTGGGATGTGGAAGTTTAGCAATTACATCTACTTTAGCTCTATCCACTTCAATTCCTTCTTTTGAAATTTTATGTCCAAGAACGATGCCTTCTTTAACCATGAAATGGCATTTCTCCCAATTAAGTACTAGATTTGATTTTTCGCATCTAATTAGCATTCGTTCCAGATTAACTAGACATGATTTAAATGTATCACCGAAGACTGAAAAGTCATCCATGAATACTTCCATGCATTCTTCTATCATGTCGTGAAAAATCGCCATCATACACCTTTGAAAGGTTGCAGGGGCGTTACAAAGTCCAAATGGCATGCGTTTGTAAGCAAAAGTACCATAAGGGCACGTGAATGTGGTTTTCTCTTGATCTTCGGGTGCTATTGGAATTTGAAAATATCCGGAAAATCCATCTAGAAAACAATAGTAACTATTTCCGGCTAATCTTTCCAACATTTGATCTATGAAAGGTAAGGGAAAGTGATCTTTTCTGGTGGCGTCATTTAATTTTCTATAATCAATACATACACGCCATCCTGTTACAGTCCTAGTAGGAATAAGCTCATTTTTCTCATTTGTGATGACAGTCATGCCACCCTTCTTAGGTACGCATTGAACTGGGCTTACCCATGGACTATCAGAAATTGGATATATCAAACCTGCATCTAGCAGTTTAATAATCTCTTTCTTAACTACATCTTGCATATTAGGATTTAGTCTTCGTTGTCGTTGCACATACGTTTTATGACCTTCTTCCATAAGGATTTTATGTGTGCAATACGAAGGACTTATTCCTTTAATATCATGAATCTTCCATGCAATGGCTGGTTTATGAGCTTTCAACACAGAAATGAGTTGTGATTTCTCATTTTCAGTAAGAGAAGACGATATTATTACAGGTAATTCAGATTCACCATGTAAATAAGCGTATTCCAAATGGTTTGGAAGTGGCTTTAATTCTAATTTCGGAGGTTCTTCTATCGATGATTTATATCGATATCTGTCTTCTTCTTTTAGCATTTGAATTTCTTCTGTTGTTGGTTCATATCCATTAGCTATAAGTGTAGCTAACATTTCAGCTTCATCAATTGGTTCATTACCTTCTCCTAAAGAACATTCTCCTGTTCCTTGTAATTCTGGAAATTCTTCTAATAATTCTGCATGTGCATCTATAGTTTGAATATAATAACATGTATCATCTGCAGATTGTGGTTGTTGCATTGCTCTATCAAATGAAAAGGTAACACTCTCATCCTCTATACTTAGGGTCAATTTCTTACCGTACACGTCTATCATTGCTTTAGCCGTGTTTAAGAATGGTCTTCCTAATATGAGAGGAACTTGAGAATCTTTTTCCATGTCCAAAACAACAAAATCTACTGGAAATACTAAAGTACCAACTTTAACTAGCATGTTCTCCATTATCCCTCTAGGATATTTTATTGATCTATCGGCTAGTTGTATGCTTATTCTGGTTGGTTTCAATTCTCCAAGGTCTAGTTTAGCGTATAGTGAATACGGCATTAGATTTATACTAGCACCTAAGTCTGCCAATGCTTCTATTGAACTAAGACTACCCAGAAAACATGGAATTGTGAAACTTCCTGGATCAGATAGTTTTTCTGGTATCTTATTCAACAGCACTGCTGAACAATTTGCATTCATAGTAACAGCCGAGAGTTCTTCCATTTTCTTTCTATTCGTGATTAGATCTTTCAAGAATTTAGCATATCTAGGCATTCCTGAAATCACATCAATGAAAGGAAGATTTACATTTATCTGTTTAAACATATCCAAGAATTTGGATTGCTCGGCTTCAAGTTTTTCTTTCTTCATTTTACTCGGGTAAGGAAGTGGTGGTTGATATGGTTTAACATAAGGTTTATCCTTAACTGTGTTATCTTCATTAACCTTTTCAACTACCGGTTCTTTTTCCTTATCTTGATCGGGTTGTGGTTCTTGTGGAGTAGGAATAGTTTCATCAGAAGTTACAGGTATTTCAGGTGGTTTAAGTGTTGTACCACTTCTTGTGGTAATAGCTTTAGCTGTTTCATTCCGGGGGTTAGCATTTGTATCGCTAGGTAGACTTCCCGCTTTTCTTTCACCTATTAACCTTGCTAGGTTACTTACTTCTTGTTCCAGATTTTGAATAGAAGCTTGTTGATTTCTAAATGCTTGAGCATTTTGTTCATTGGTTTGTTTTTGAGATGTGAAAAACTGCGTTTGAGTTTCAACTAGCTTCGTCATCATATCTTCTAAATTTGGCTTTTTATCATCGGTTTGTTGTGGTGGTTTGTTTTGAAAATTAGGTCTTTGCTGATTATAAGTATTATTGGATACTTGTTGATTGCTAGGACCTTGTTGGTTATTGTATGGAATATTTCGGTTATAATTCTGGTTTTGATTGTAAATCGGTCTTGGCGGTTGATAATTATTCTGATAATTATTTCCAGGCCTTTGGTTTATGTATGAAATATTCTCTCTTTGTTCCATTGTTAATTCAATACTGAGACAATCTTTTGTCAAATGTGGTCCTCCACACTGCTCACAACTAATTCGTATTGAGTGAATATCCTTAGTCATCTTTTCCATTCGTCTCTCGAAAGCATCTATCTTTGCCGAAATGGAATCTAAGTCATGGCTAGAATCGGCTCTAGCTGCTTTAGATGATCTAATGATATCTTTTTCTTGATGCCACTCATGTGAGTGGGAAGCAGTATTATCAATAATTTTGTACGCATCAGTTTCGGTCTTCTTCATAATAGAACCACCAGCTGCTATATCTATATCTTTCCTTGTAGTGATGTCGCATCCTTGGTAGAATATTTGTACTATTTGACAGGTGTCTAAACCATGTTGCGGACATCCTCTTAACAACTTTCCATATCTTGTCCACGCCTCATATAGAGTTTCATTTGGCTTTTGTGTGAACGTAACAATTTCTGCTTGAAGTCTTACGGCTTTAGATGCAGGAAAAAATTGTTTAAGAAATTTGTCAATTAAAACGTCCCATGTATCGATCGCCCCTTCAGGTAACGATTCCAACCAATCTTTGGCTTCTCCCTTTAAAGTCCAGGGAAATAACATGAGATATATCTGTTCATCCTCCACTTCTCGTATTTTAAATAGTGTGCAGATCCTATTAAAGGTACGTAGATGTTCATTTGGATCTTCCTTCGGCGCACCACTAAATTGGCATTGATTAGTCACCATGTGTAGAATTTGTCCTTTGATTTCATAATCTGGCGCATTAATGTCTGGATGAGTAATTGCGTGACCTTGGCCAGTGCGTTTAGCTCTCATTCGGTCTTCCATACTTAAAGGTTCCAGATTCTCCATAATTGAATTTGTTGAATCGGTGTCACTGAATGATTCTGATTTAATAGTTCGTTCCTCAACAATCTCTGTTTGAATGATTGGTGGTTCCGGAGGAAAGTTTAGTGGTTCAGGATCTATGAACCGTTCCTGAATATTTTCTGGATTCTCAATTGTGAGGTTTGTTTCAAAAACTGGATTATCGGTAATTTGAACTGAAGTACTTGGTCGACTGGATGACGATTCTAAAGAAAAATCAACGGCGGTTATATTTGTTAAACGATGTCTTGATCTAGTTACAGGTGGTGAACGTACAAAAGGTGATGAACGTCTTGCTCGGTGCATTCACAGAATATCCTATTAGTTTTTAAAAAGGAAAGAAAAATTATAATAAGTTATCCAATCAATAGACTTTTCTGATTTTGCCCACGTTTCGAATAGCCAAAAGATGCAGCAGAGGGGCAGGATTCGTTTGGTCTCAATATAATTGAGGACTGTTTGGCTCCAATAACCCGGTCCACGTACAAATCCAACTATTACTACGAACCAGAAAATTTTGATGTCTATCAATTTAACCACTTAAAATAAATTTTCGTAATTTTAAGAAATTTAGATAAGAAGTAGAAAAAATTCTAAGTCCTAAAAACTAGAATAGCGAGAAATAAGAAAGACAAAGAGTTCGTCGCAAAAGGTCGAAAAAGAAAAAAAAAAAAATGATTGAAAAATAAAAGGTGACGGAAAAATAAAAGAAACTTATAAAAACTTAAAAATACTTAACTAATTTAACCTTATTACTACAACTAACTTAAAATTATAATCGCAAATTGAAATTACTAATTGGAATGATAATTGGTACATAGTAAAAGGTCTCTAAAAATATTAAAGCTTACAGGAAAAACTAAATCCCAAATGGAAATAACTTAAAAAGAAACTAAAACTTAAAAAGGCGTCGCAAAATTCTAAAGCACCTAAATCTTAGTCTAAAGAAAAAGCACTTAAGGAATTCTACGGCAAAGCCTAAAAATCTAGGAGTAAAAATAACTATAGCTAAAACTAAGTTTAAAATTAAATATGAGCTAAAAAATACAAATATTACACTACAACGATTAAAAAGGTACAAAATATAAAAATATACAAAAAGTTGTAAAAAGTACAATTTTTATAAAAATATTATTTTTATATTATTTATTTAATAAAACTACTAATTTTATAATTTAATTAAACTTATTTAAACTAAATACATAAATAAAAATAAAACTTAAAACTAATAATAATAATAATAATAATAATAATAAGGTTTAAATAATAATAATAAATAATAACCCGTAATTAATGCGGTTTTAGGGTTTTTGTCCGTGTGTCAGAAGGTCTCCGCGAGTCGCGGCAAAAAGAGAAGAAAACCCCGCGAGTCGCGGGGTTCAGAATTTGAGCTGACAGGTTTCACTTTTACGCGTTTTTCTTTATTTTTTTTTTTTTATGTTTTCTGTTTTTTTAAAATAAATAAAAGATATTAAAATTAAAACTTATATTTTTATAAACTGAAATAAAAATAAAGAAACTTATAAAACTTAAATATTTAACAAAATCTTAAAAATACATATATTTTTGTTTTTCTTTTTATATTTTTGAATATTTAAAACGTATTTTTATAAAAACGACTTTTAATAAAAGTAGATAAAAATCTTTTTTTTATATATATTAGCGTTGCGCTTCCAGCTTTTAAGATAGTTCCCCGGCAGCGGCGCCAAAAATACTTGATGTCGAACGAGGTGTATATAAAATAGTTATTATTTTACTAGAAAATACTATTAAATACGATACAATTTTACACAAGATATTTATTTATTTATAGAATGGATATACTTAAACCTTGCTACAACACTTATAGGCAGTGTACCTAATCGTACAGTAGTGTAGTTTTTAGTAAGTCCGGTTCGTTCCACAGGGAAATCTTTAAACAAAGCTCAACGCTATATTAGTTTACTTTTATAAAAATACAAATATATATATAAGTAATATTATTATTATAAAGGGGGTTTTTACCGTTTAATGACCGGTTTGTCGATTTTAAAACTTTAGTCGCAGTTAAAACCTAATGTAAAATATAAATACAAGACTTTAAATTAAAGCGTAAAGTAAATAACGATAATGAAATTGCGAATAATAAAAATGCGATAAAATTAAATTGCGATAATTAAAAGTACGATAATTAAAAGTGCGATTAAATAAAATAACAATAAATAAAAGTGCGATAATTAGAAGTGCAATTAAATATAAAATAAAGGAAATTAAATATGAAATAAAAGAATTATGCTTATTTAAACTTCCGTAATCATGATGTTTGACGTGTTGATTTTAGTTTTATGCCCATGGGTTAATTGTCCTTTGTCCTGGATTATTCAATATGTCCGTCTGGTTTTTGTCCATAACAGTCCATCAGTCATAAATATAAATTGCAAGTGTCCTTGTCAAATTATTATTATACCCGAAGTTAAATATTCCAACTAATTGGGGATTCGAATTGTAACAAGGTTTTAATACTTTGTTTAATGAATACACCAGGTTATCGACTGCGTGTAAACCAAGGTTTTACTACTTTGTTAACAATTACACCAATTACCCTTGAATGTAATTTCACCCCTGTTTTAATTATTCTAGTGGCTATTAATCCATTCCCGTGTCCGGTTAAATGAACGATTATTCGTACATATAAATACCCCGCCCATCGTGTCCGATCGAGTGTATATGGTAATTTATAGGGACGCCCAATTGTAAATCTTTATATTAACATTAACAAACTTTCATTTAGTTAAACAAATATAAAGCCCATTAATAGCCCATAGTCTAGTTTCCACAAGTGTCGTTCTTTTATCCAAACCCCAATTATGGTACAAAGCCCAATTACCCAATTTTAGTAATTAGCCCAACATCATGATTACTTCGTTTTAAACAAGCATAATAATAACTTAGCTACAAGACATTAATGTAAAAAGGTTGAACATAACTTACAATGATTAAAAATAGCGTAGCGTTACACGGACAGAATTTCGACTTACACCCTTACAACATTCGCTAACATACCCTTATTATTAGAATTATAATTAAAATTAAAATATAAATTATAAATATAATTATATTTACGTATGAAGAGGAAGAGAAAAAAGATGTTTTTTATTTGATCAGAATTCGGTTGGCTTTATAGCCAGACTTGAAAATTGGGGCTCCGCGACTCGCGGCAAAATGGCCTTAAAACTCCGCGAGTCGCGGAGAGATATTTACAGCTCACACCCTTGGAGTTTCCTGCTGCCGACGGTTTTTATTATATATATATAATATATATATAATTAATTATATATTATATTATATTTATATACATAGTTAACTTGTAATTTTTAGTCCGTTGCGTCGAGCGTTAAAAGTTGACTCTGGTCCCGGTTCCGGATTTTCGAACGTCCTCGCGTACAATTTAATATCTTGTACTTTGCGTTTTGAATCTTGTACTCTTGTGATTTCGAGACGTTTCTTATCAATAATTGGAACCTTTTTGATTGTCTTTTGTACTTTTGAGCTTTTTGGTCGTTTGCGTCTTCAATTCGTCGAATCTGTCTTTTGTCTTCACCTTTTATTATTTAAACGAATATCTCTTGTAAATAGAACAATTGCAACTAAAAGCTTATCTTTCTTGAGGAATAATGCTATGAAATATATGTTTGTTTTTAGCATTATCAAATATTCCCACACTTGAGCGTTGCTTGTCCTCAAGCAATATTGTCTTGAAATACTAGAATCACTTCTTTATTCTTCACACTTTGTACATCAGTGATTTCTATATGGCGGTATAAACAATGGTAGTAACGATATGGTTTACAGTCCCACATGACTATAAAAATTTAGATCCATTAAGGAAATTGGATCTTTATGAAAACATTTGATCTTTTGAAAATTAAATCTAGTTTTTACCCTAGATAAGTTTTCCGGAATAACCCTTTACCGGTGTTTGCAAAATATTTTTGTGGGTTTGGTGGGTTTCAGATTTGAAAATTTAGCTCAAAACTTGCGGTTTTGTGTCACCCACTTGCTAACCTTGTATTTGGAAAGCAACACGTCCAGTTTACTTGTTCCGTATATTACCTTTCGGTAAACTACCGTCCGGTTGTAAAGGAAAGCGTTGAACAAGCAACTGTTAAGGCAATGTCCCGTGACATGCTTTTGATTATGGTCTATAACGTGTCGGACGCAATTACTATCCTTGGTAGGAGCAATAGTAAAGCTCACCCTTATAATTTTTCGGTCTGGCACAAGGTCCTGTCTTTGACCATGCTATGCAACCACCGTTCTTACGGTTGACACCCGATTTAGTTCAGGTGACCTAATGAATTCCAGGTGAATTCCTAGGATTTTACGTTCAATGGTAATGAACGCATTGAAAATAGGGTTTTCAGAAAACAAATCGGTTTATAATTTTGATCAAAATATTTTCTCGTTTAAGCTCGAGTTTAGATATCATTGAATTCCATGAGTTTGAATTCTCAATCTTTAAGGTCAATCTCAAGGATTGAGTAATATCAGGCTTAAAAGCTGATTTTTAATCTTTAAGGAGATTATCCTTTCTGGGGATCTGATTCATTAGTCTTATCAAGCTAATTTGCACGGTGCCCCCCCATTGTACGAGATAAATCCTTCTCATGGTTAGGATAAATCTGACCACTTGGCGACCCTGTTTAATGCTGAGGTCCGTGGATTTCCTGCTGATTTTAGTGATGACTTTTCTAGATTTTTCGTCAACCTACAGCTGGTCTGGACGACAACTTCATGACCTAAATCAAGAAGCGCGTGTCTTTTTCGGAAGACTTTACTTCCTTTTAATGATGGAATTGATTCATCGTGTAGATCCATCTCTTCTTTTCTTAAAGTATTTTTAGTTATTTGTTACAGATATATGTGACATATGTTTAAAATAACTTGGTAAATTTTCCCACACTTGGCTTTTTATTTTTCTTTTTATCGTCCTCTATTCCATTTTAAATGAATTTTAACATTTTAGTTTGTTTCTCAATTTATGTCCTTTCCGAGGTAACAATAATTTCGGTGTTAAAACCTAGTTTTATCGTTCATAAATATGTATAAACATGATTTGAATTCATTTAATTGAAAATTTTTTAAAATTTTACTAGAATTGGGTAGTCAGTATATAAGACTAGTGCTGTTCTTTTTTATCAGAGAGCACTAGATTCTAATACAACTACTGCTTTACTAGTATTTTTAATGGTAACCAAGTGTTTAATATAAAAATTTTAAAATCCGAAAGAATTTAATCCCTTCCCACACTTAAGATCTTGCAATGCCCTCATTTGCAAGAAATCAGTAACAAATTATATTATTGAGGGTGATTTGTGTGAAAATGATTAAATTTTTACCAAAGTTTCCAAATATATTGGCGTTTGTTTGCTGAATGATAAATGGTGCACGTCATTTGTTCATTCCGTCTTGTTGTTATTTCACATATATTTTGCATCTTGTCGTCAAAATTAGTTGCTTTTGCTGAACTTAATGCCAGTCTTTGAAAATGCGTTGTTTTACCCTGTTGTGTACATAAGATAAACTGCAAACATATATACATATTTTTGGAAACTTTAAAGACTGGAGAGATATTTACAGCTCACACCCTTGGAGTTTCCTGCTGCCGACGGTTTTTATTATATATATATATAATATATATATAATTAATATAATTAATTATATATTATATTATATTTATATACATAGTTAACTTGTAATTTTTAGTCCGTTGCGTCGAGCGTTAAAAGTTGACTCTGGTCCCGGTTCCGGATTTTCGAACGTCCTCGCGTACAATTTAATATCTTGTACTTTGCGTTTTGAATCTTGTACTCTTGTGATTTCGAGACGTTTCTTATCAATAATTGGAACCTTTTTGATTGTCTTTTGTACTTTTGAGCTTTTTGGTCGTTTGCGTCTTCAATTCGTCGAATCTGTCTTTTGTCTTCACCTTTTATTATTTAAACGAATATCTCTTGTAAATAGAACAATTGCAACTAAAAGCTTATCTTTCTTGAGGAATAATGCTATGAAATATATGTTTGTTTTTAGCATTATCAGAAAGCTAGCGAAAAACTATAAACTTTTCATTTAGATTTCGAATGGATTCGATGAACGGATTAGAAGTTATTGTCAATTGAATTTTTGTATTATTATTAAAAATGATTATTATTATTATCGTCGTTATTATCGTCGTTCTAATTTTTATCTAATTAGTATTATTATTATTATTATTATCATTATTATTATTATTATTATTATTATTATTATTATTTTTATTATTATTATTATTATTATTATTATTATTATTATTATTATTATTATCATTACCAAGTATTATCATTAAAAATTGTTATTTTTATTATTATTATTACTATCGTTATTATCGTTAAAGTTATAATAAGTATTATCATTAAAGTAGTTAATAATATTATCATTATCATAATAGTTATTATTATTAGTAACACTTAATTATTATAATTACTATTATTATCATTAAAATGAACGCGATATGAAAGACGATTTAAAAACTATTGACAAATTGATTAGGAAATAATGAGTATGAGTATCATGATGAAATTTAAAGATATTGATTTAGATAAAATTATCATTTTTCATTATTTTTATCACTATTATTATTAAAAGTATTATTATAAATATTAAGAATATCATCTTTACAAAAATTATTATAGGAATATCATTGTTAATATAAAATTTCATTATTAATAAGAAATTCCATATTGATATAATATCAATTTCGTAAATATAAAATATTGTTATCATTATTAGTAGAATAATAATGATTATTAATACAAAATAATACAACTTTTACTTATTATTATTATCAATGTTATTTTATCAAATAAAAATGTAATACAAATAATATAATTACCTTAATAAAACCTATCATAACATTTTTATGATATTCAATGAACTTTATAAATTTTATTATCTAGGATATATAAAAGTATATTTTATTTATTAATAAATGAATTATATTATTTACTCTAATAAATCTTTTAAAAATATTTTAAAATATAAAACGACGATATTTAAACAATATAATAATCATGTATAAATTCTAGAAATCATTTTGAGTCAAATTGACTTTTGTTGACCTTTGCATATTAGTCTCGAGCATTAGGATTGTGATACACTACGACTTGACCTAAATTGTTTGATAAATATTAACCAAACATATAAATATATATAATTAATATAGGTTCGTGAATCCGAGGCCAAGCGTACACTTGTTCAATGATGTTATATATATTTTTACTACGAAATACAGTATGGTGAGTTTCATTTGCCTTTTTACCCTTTATATTTTTGGGCTGAGAATACATGCGCAATTTTTATAAATGTTTTACGAAATAGACACAAGTAATCGAAACTACATTATATGGTTGAATTATCGAAATCGAATATGCCCTTTTTATTAAGTCTGGTAATCTCCCTAATTGACGCGAATCTTAAAGATAGATCTATCGGGCCCAACAAGCCCCATCCAAAGTACCGGATGCTTTAGTACTTCGAAATTTATATCATGTCCGAAGGAGGATCCCGGAATGATGGGGATATTCTTATATGCATATTGTGAATGTCGGTTACCAGGTGTTCAATCCATATGAATGATATTTTTGTCTCTATGCATGGGACGTATGTTTATAAGAAATGGAAATATGAAATCTTGTGGTCTATTAAAATTATGAAATGATTATTTATGTTAAACTAATGAACTCACCAACCTTTTGGTTGACACTTTAAAGCTTGTTTATTCTCAGGTTTGAAAGAAATCTTCCGCTGTGCATTAGTTCATTTTAAGGATATTACTTGAAGTCATTCATGACATATTTCAAAAGACGTTGCATTCGAGTCGTTGAAGTTCATTAGAGATGATTATTAAGTAAATGACAGATTAGGTCATTTATAGATTGGATATTATGAAATGGTATGCATACCTGTCAACTTTCGATGAAATGAAAGTTTGTCTATTAAAAACGAATGCAATGTTTGTAAAATGTATCATTTAGAGGTCAAGTACCTCGCGATGTAATCATATGTTGTTGTATTTGTTCCTATGGATTGGGACGGGTCGCTTCAAAAAACAAAGTTGTCTTAAGCTATAAAGCTTAGATCCATCAAAGTAATGAAGATTCAAAGTTAGAAAGCTTGAATCTTTTATGTTCTTGAAGATCTTTAAAGCAAAAAGCTAGACCTTCAAGTTTCATGAAGATCATAAACACAAGTTTTGATCTTTTTAACAAAATAAAGAGACCATAAGCTAGAAAACTTAGATCCAAAAAAGTAATGAAGATTCAAAGCTAGAAAGCTTGAATCTTTCGTGTTCTTGAAGGATTCAAATCAAAGTTTGAATCTACAAGATATAACAAGATCAAAAAGCTATAAAGCTTGATCTTAGATGATGATGATGATGTCGTGATTATGAGAAGAAGAAGAATAAGAAGAAGAAAAAAATTAAAACTTACAATTTTTAGTGTGAGAAAGACTAGAGAGAAAATTAGAGAGCAAGTGTGTGTAAAATGTGAGTGAGATCAAGTGTGAAATGGGTGAAATACGTTTGATATTTATAGTGGTGGCGAGGGCCTTATATAGTCAAAACGGACGGTTTTATTCGTGCGGTGTCGTTAGGTCGCAGGGCGTCAGATTCGGTATAGCATGCAGAGATTTTCGTTTAATTTATATTTTGCGGGGCCTAAATTTACTTTTACTTTCTAAAGTGTGGAAGGTGTAAGTTAACCTAGTGTCATTTTTTTATGCTGATTAACGAATTGAAGATCAAGTGGATAACTGTATTTTAGTTAAATTACCTAGATAAAAGATAGTAGTTGGTTTTAGCTAAAGGTCCTAAATGCAGAAAAGTAAATAAAGTGGAAGGATATCCGGAGTATGCAGATCAGGGAAATGTTGACCAAGATATCAGAGTTGGGTTAGGGAATGGTAATTATGCTTATGTTAAGACTATGCTTGGAATGATGTAGATCTGGCTGGATGAACCAATTATACAGACCTACTTAACTCTGAACTCTCGGAGTTCTCTTTGAGCAGTGAGAAGTATGTCACTTGGTCGTATAACTGAAGTGTAACAATACCTCAGAGGTTATCCTCAGTAGAGTACTAGGTTTATTAGTGAGTTAAGCTCTAATCCTAAAACCTCGTTATCAGTTTAGGTAACTGAATAACAACGTGCCATGTTGATTGAACACTGATCACAAACGGAAGGAATCCGTCGGTTTAAGTTGGCAAACCCTTAGATGAAAACTAACAACCATTCCATCATACTAATGAGATCATAACAAATCAAGCATTATACAGCATTACAGTTAACATACTGATTGTAAAGCAGATAAAAACCTAATGAATACCTAAACAATTGATATAACTAAGACTTAGGGCAACAATCAGACAAGAACATGCAATAGGCTTGAGTCATACAGTAAAGGCACTAACTAAATCTTAACAGCTCCTAAGAGGTCTCTTCGAAACAGTCAATAGGCATACTAGGTCATTCATGTCTCAATTCCTAGGTTCCGTGTCCTAAAAGTGCATTAGATGCCTCTTGGGAACTCCGGCCATACCGAGTTCATAGAATCTTCAGATATAGTATAACCAGGGGTCTTAATCCTATGAAGTAGCTAATTTCATTAAGGTGGACAAGTCCTGATCACAACCTAAGTTGGTCAATCCTTAAGATGCTAGCATACAAATCTATCAGACTTCCTAGTTCAGTATTATAACAGTAATCGTACTAAATTAACATAATTATGCTAACCCAAACTTCTATCATGGCAACATACAGATAAATTTAGCTATCATGGCAATATCGGAATGCATTATTAAACATAAAAGGTAAGAATACATGTTTAATACAAAAGACAAGCGTTTCGGATAAAAACCTGAAAAGGCCGAACAAATCTGCCCTAGATCGCAGGGACTCGCCGGGATATCCTCCGGAAAATAAAAGCTAAGCTAACTACTACTAAAACTAACTAAAAGATTGAAAATATAAATTGAATTGCAAGTTGAGTGTGTCTTGGAATGGATGGAGAAGGCCCTTTAAATAGACTTGGTTTTTGCCAGAATACGGCTGTCAGGCCGTATGGCAGTCCGTTTGGTGGCCCGTATTTAGCAGCCCGTTTTTATGGCAAGCCGTATGGTAGCCCGTTTGGTGAGCCGTATTTGGAAGGCCGTTTACATACTAGCAGACCGTATGGTAGGCCGTTTGGCAGGCCGTTTTTTGTGCCTGGTCAGTCTGATTTACTGGATCGTAACTTGATTTCTTGTCTTTCACCGTTTTCGCTCTAGAATCTTCGTTTTAGCTTCGTTTCACTTGATTCTTTTTGCATCTCCTTTGTAATTACTTGATCTACAAAATCAACCGAAAAAGCGATAATTTTTCCGAAAAGTTTTAATCTTTATTGTTTTGGGGCTCAATTAAGGGGGTAAAACGTGACTTTTTGCCCGATATCAAATACCCCACACTTAGCTTTGCTTGTCCTCAAGCAAGAAAGCGGGAATATAAGAATCTTTCTAATAGATTCTCCCCTGCCCTACCCGTAGATCTTTTTATTATGCCTTAATCAGAAGTCGGTACATCTTTCGAAAGTATTAGAAAAAGTTTCGAGCTTCGATGATTCGGTCGCCAGATTTCAATCGCGTTCATAGTGGAAAAGGTGTACTTTCCAACTCTTGGATGTAGAGTATACATGATCAGGCTCCTCACTAGCGGATCACTCATATCACTCAAGTGTTTGGGGTGTCCTATTCTAATTGTATTTTCGCTCAAAAGCCAGTCGTGTAACAGTTCTCATCATAGGCTTGGTAAAGCATTGATATCTCCACCGGTTAAGTAAGGACGACACTGATCTTCTTCCTAGGCATTCTTTCAAGAGGAAGACGGGCTATAGGGTTTGGTTGGAAATTTATGAATTTGGTGAAAGAGATCCAGATCTCTAGATTCGAGAGAATTGATAGACTTTGATTTTTCAGAGTATCCATTTTGGATAGATAATGGCTGAGAATTCGCGTAAAGGTTTTCTTTGGAAGAGGCGGATTTTGCTAAGGCTTTGTCTAGAATTTTCTTTTGCTCTTCTAGCATTCTTCTTCAGGGCATCTCCTTGGGTTTCTTTTTGCCTTATTAAAGACTTTGCTCTTAGAGACTTTGCTCTTTCATAATCAATTTTTTTTTAAGCGTACCCTTTCTTCATAACTTTTGTTTTCATTCCTGGTGCCCAGAGAGGAAGTGATAATCCACTGAAAATAGGTCTTTGACCTATAAAAAATAATCAGGGGTTTGGAATCTCTCGACTAGTGCTTTTGAAGCGATTTTGATTGATCTATCTCTTCATCAATCTTTGGATCTTTGGATGAATGGAAAGGGAAGTGAATGTTAAATGGTGTATTTTGGGAGTGAATTTGGGGGTGAATATTTCTGATTCTTCAACTCTTTGTGTGAGTTGGACGGTTTAAATTGCGTGGAGTGAAAACGGAAAAGGAGGGCTTTTTGTCTTCTCTATTCAGAATGATTTTGGAAGGAATATCGCACCTGCACCACGTATGGCGCTCACTAACCATTGGTCTTGAAATGTATGACTGAACCAAGTTCTAACTTGAACTGTACACCGGCACGCTCATTAATTGAAATAACAAAGTACTGCAGATTTGATGGGTCATATAGATACTTTGGGTCCAATATTCCTCACTTTTTAGAGTAGGGGTGGTGCTTGATCATGCGTAGCCTTTTACATATTTTCTTAAAAGAAATCTTTTGACACAAAACATTAGTTTCAGCTTAATCGTTTCGTTCTAATAAATGTTTCGAAAACCGATTTCTAGCAATTTTATTAGATCTTTTGGGCAAAAACAAAGTAAGAATTTTTCAAAATTACCCAATATCCATTGCTTAATTACTTTTGGACAAAAGAATTTTCAAAACTTGGCGATTTTGACCTTTAAAAGCCTTACCCATTACGCCACACTTAGAATAACATTGTCCCTAATGTTCTCTAGAAAGAATACTTTAATACTTTATAAATTAAGGACATTGACTTCTAAAATTCTAAGTTAGTTACGGGGGTTACCCCACACTTAGAGGTTTTAGTGTGTTATAATTGAAATAGGTTTAAGGAAGGATTACTTCCCTATGGTCGTGTCACTTTCTTAGTGCTGGGCCTTCCTACGGTCAATCTCCTAGGGACCAGTCTCTTTTGATAATATTTCTGCATGAAGAACAAAAAGAGAAAGACAACATTTCCACTATATATAATTTTTCTGTACAATGCTTTTAAAAAGATAAAATAAAGATAAAGTAGTCTATGGGATACTATCCTGGTCAATGCTGTGTTGGTGTTGTGAAATATCTGCAGATCTCATCATCATCATCCTCTAGGCTCGGTATGTAGTCTAGAGGTTGCCCTATATCCAACTCAGGGCCTAGTAGTGAATCCAGACATAAGTCTGATGGTAGCTCCAGGTGGGATAAGTCTGGGAATGGCTCCTCGTCAGGTATGCTTCCAGTGATCTCAAATGCCTGGGCCATTGGTGGCTCCACTGAAATGGGAATAGTGACTAGATGACAACCCTCTGGTAACTCAGTGACTGGAACTGGCTTGATGACTGGAGCAGGTGGCGTGATGGGAACAGGAGTAGCATGTACAGGCATGGCAGCTGAGTGAACTGAGTGAACTGAGGCCCATGTGGAATGCCTGGGTGTAGCTTGTCGTTTTGGCTGAACACGGCGCGCTAGCCTAAATGAAGATGGGCCTAGAGTACTGCGTGACATCTGTAGTGTATCACTATCTTTGGCTTATGCGTATCTGGCAACTGTGTGTGCTCGGCTGGTCTCCTGGCTAAACGTCTAGATCGTCGGACGAGAGGAGCTGGTGGTGCTGTGCCGATATCCTCCTCAACACTCTCTAATATCAAACGCCTTGGGCCTAATTGCCCTGTTGATGGCCTGTTCTGATCAGCACTGCTTCCGAAAGAGTAAACTACAGGAGTCCTCCTCCTGCGAACTGGAATGTAAGCTGATGCTCCTGAACTTGGCATTTCGCCTAAACACATTCAACAAACTTGTAAGCACTAAGCGCAAGTATGGCGCTTAGTTGTTAGTACACAGAGGTAATATCTTAAGAATGAAAATAATAATAATAAAAAAAATAAGTAATAAAAAGGATAAGCAAGGGGTGCCTCCCAAGAGCGCTTTGTTTATCAAGTCGTTACAGCTCGACTTTTCTTTGTCAGATCTTCAGAATGGATCAAAGGAGAAAAGGTACTCCTCCTTATCATGGTCTTCTAGATAAGCTTTCAACTGGTGACCATTGACCTTGAAGTTACTAGTAGGACCTTTCAATTCCACGGCTCGAGGAAAAGCATGTACAACTTTGTATGGGCCACTCCATCTTGATCTAAATTTCCCCGCGAACTTCTTAAACCGAGAATTGAAGAGAAGAACTTTATCTCCAGGGGTAAACTTTGTAGGAATCAGTTTTGCATCATGCGTAAGCTTCGTTCGTTCCTTGTAGATGTATGACGTTTCATATGCTTGGTCACTCAATTCGGTGAGTTCGTTCATTTGCATTTTCCTATGTCTTCCGGTAACTGAGGGATCGAGGTTGCAGGTCTTCAGTGCCTAGAGTGCTTTGTATTCAAGTTTCAGCGGAACGTGGCAAGCTTTCCCATAGATCATGCGGTAGGGTGTAGTTCCTAGAGGATTCTTGTAGGCAGTCCGGAATGCCCACAGAGCATCATCTAGCTTCTCAGCCCATTTATTTCCATGATGGCCGACAGTTCGTTCTAATATTCTTTTGAGTGCTCTGTTCGTGACCTCTGCTTGTCCGTTGGTCTGCGGATGATAGGCAGTGGACATTTTGTGGGTAACTCCGTATTATTGCATCACCTTCATAAACTGAGTGTTACAGAAGTGTGTGCCTCTATCACTTATTATCGTGCGGGGAGCTCCAAATCTGCAGAAGAGTCTCTTCAGGAAATTTGTGACGACTTTGGCATCATTGGTTGGAAATGCTTGGGCTTCGACCCATCTGGAGACGTAATCTACTGCTACGAGGACATATTCTTTCCCATTAGAGTTTGGGAATGGGCCCATGAAGTCTAATCCCCATATATCGAAGATCTCGCAAGCTTGGATATTAGTCCGAGGCATCTCATTCTTCATAGAGATAATGCCTTGCCTTTGGCATGCGTCGCAACGCTTTACAAGCTCTTGCGCATCTCGGAATATAGACGGCCAGTAGAATCCTGATTCGTAGACTTTTCTCGCGGTCAAATTTGCTCCATGATGACCTCTAGTTGGTCCATGGTGACATTGGTGAAGAATCCCTGCTGCTTACTTTTCATCTACGCACCTCCAGATTATCTGATCAGGGCGAATTCTAAACAGGTAGGGATCTTCCCAGTAGTAGTACTTGGCATCCCTGAAGAACTTCCTTCTTCGGGAGGTACTCATTCCTTTTTGTACTACTCCGGCAACTAAGTAGTTGGCCATGTCGGCATACCAAGGAGTGTCAGTAAACTGTGATCCTATGTGAGTTTGTCCTAAACTCATAAGCTGTTCTTCCGGAAATTTATCTCTGATATCTTGTTCTGCAAGTTTTTCCATCGTTGGGTTCTCCAAACGACTAAGATGATCTTCTGCGACGTTCTCTGCTCCTTTCTTGTCTTTAATCTCAATATCGAATTCTTGAAGGAGTAAGATCCATCGTAGGAGTCTTGGTTTTGCATCTTGCTTTGTGAATAGATATTTGAGGGCTGAATGATCTGTATAGACTGTAGTTTTGGACAGAATGAGATAGGAACGAAATTTATCGAAGGCGAATACTACGACCAGCAGCTCCTTTTCCGTGGTAGTGTAATTCTCTTGAGCTCCAGTTAAGGTTTTGCTTGCGTAATAGATTGGATAAAAGTGTTTATCTACCCGTTGTCCAAGCACTGATCCAACTGCGAAATCACTCACATCACACATGATCTCAAAGGGTAGACTCCAATAAGGAGCTATCATGATGGGTGCATGTGTTAGCTGCTCTTTCAGATAGTTGAATGCTTTTCGACATTATTCATTGAAGAATAACGGGACTTCCTTTCCTAGGAGGTGAGTGAGAATCGTGTGACCTTTGAAAAATCCTTAATGAAGCGTTGGTAAAAACTGGCGTGTCCTAGGAAACTCCTAACTGCTCTTACTGTGGTAGGTTCTGGAAGTTTAGTAATGGTCTCAATCTTAGCCTTATCAACTTCTATTCCTGCTTTTGAAATCTTATGTCCTAAAACTATCCCTTCTTTGACCATGAAGTGACATTTTTCCCAATTCAGAACTAAATTTGACTCTTCACACCGGGTGAGCATCTTGTCAAGGTTTGAAAGGCATGAATCAAAGGTACTACCAAAGACTGAGAAATTGTCCATGAAGACTTCCATACAATGCTCAATCATGTCGTGGAATATTGCCACCATGCATCGCTGAAATGTAGCCGGTGCATTGCATAACCTAAAGGGCATGCGTCGATAGGCAAATGTTCCATAAGGACATGTGAAGGTTGTTTTCTCTTGGTCCTTTAGATCGAGGGGAATTTGAAAGTAGCCGGAAAAACCGTCAAGGAAACAATAGAATTCATTTCCTGATAGACATTCCAACATTTGATCGATAAAAGGTAATGGAAAATAATCCTTTCGGGTTGTATCGTTTAGTTTATGATAGTCTATGCAAACCCTCCAACCGGTGACTTCCCGTGTTGGAATAAGCTCATTATTCTCATTTTGAATTACGGTAGTCCCTCTCTTTTTGGGTACCACTTGAACAGGACTAACCCATGGTGAATCAGAGATTGGATAGATCAGACTGGCGTCCAGAAGTTTGATTACTTCTTTCTTGGCGACTTCTTGAATCATAGGGTTGACCCTTCTTTGCCTCTGAACTGAAGGTTTGAAATCATCTTCCATGAAGATCTTGTGGGTGCAATAGTTGGGGCTGATCCCTTTGATGTCGGAGATCTTCCAAGCAATTGCCTTCTTATGTGATTTCAAAACTTGAATCAATTTTGCCTTCTCTTGTGGCGTGAGGTCTTTTGATATGATCACAGGGAGTTGCGATTCTCCTTCTAAGAATGCATACTCCAGATTGTCGGGTAACTTTTTTAATTCCAACTCCGGAGGCTCCTCGATAGATGGCTTCATCCTAGCTATTTCCTTTCAGTCTAACGAGTCATACCTCTCCTGGAATTTCGATTCTTCAGTAGCGGTCACTGATGCTATCTGTTCTTCATTTCTGGAAATTGTCCTTCTTAATGCTTCCTCTTCAGAAACGTCTTCTTTAGTTTCGAAGGTAGGTTCGGAAAATTCCTCACAGTCCTCCCTTGACTGGGGTTTCTGATATACCGGAATGAAGTCTGTTTCTTCATTCGGTCTTCTCCTTAATAGAGGTAGAGGAATGCCTTGTCCTAGTGGTGCTATTTGAATAGTATTGCCAAGAAAGTTATTTTCAGAGAGGGGAGATTTGTGTTGACTAAGGTCTATGGCGGAATGGTTGTCGAGATTTCCTTCAGGAGGTGTAAAGAACAAATCCTTAGAAATTTGATCTTGACTGCATATAGCCATAGTCTCTTCCAGGTATTCGTTGACGAGTTCTTGAAAAGAATCAGAGAGATTCACATCTTCTTCCTTAGGATGGTTCATGAGGCGATCAACATTGAATGTGATTTCTTCTCCTCCAACCTTTAATTTTAGAGATTTCTCTTGAACGTCAATTACAGCCTTGGCAGTATTCAGGAATGGTCTGCCAAGAATGAGTGGGACCTTCGTGTCTTCCTCAATATCCATAATGACGAAGTCAACGGGAAACGCGAACTTATCCACTCTAACTAGGACATCTTCAGCTATTCCCCGAGGAATCTTAACTGATCTATCCGCATGTTGGATAGTCATTCTGGTTGGCCTTAAGTCATTTAATCCTAGCTTCTTGAATAATGAATAGGGCATTAGGTTTACACTGGCTTATAAGTCTGCTAACGCATTGCTAATTTGGACATCTTGCAGGTAGCAATGTACCGTAAATCTTCCCGTATCTCCTAACTTAGGGGGAATTCCATGCTGTAACACTAACGAGCATTCTTCACTTAAGGGTAAGCTAACTATCTCTCTTAACCTCTTTGTTTGAAAGCAGTTCTTTGAAAAATTTAGCGCAGTTTGGCATCTCTACTAAAGCATCAACTAGACGTACATTCAAATGCAAATTCTTAATAATATCCCGATACCTAGCAAATTGTGCTTCTTGTTTTTCCTTCCTAAGCCTACCTGGGAAAGGTATGCGGGCGCGCGGAATAATTTCCGGGGCCTTAGGAGAGATAGGTTCCGGTGGATTGACAACTGGGTCAATTGGCACAGATTCCTTATCAGAAAAATCTTGTATGGGTATATTGACAGTTGTTTCCTTCCCTCCTATAGTAATTACTAGGGCATAAAACTCACTACACTCTATATCAATTTTAGCAGTTAATCGTTTAAGCGTAAGCTGAAAATTAGTGATTAATTCTTCAAAAGTCTTTATCAAAGTATCAAATTTGTTCTGGCATTCTATGACTTGAAGGTTTATCATGTATTGCTTTTTCATAAATTCAACTAAAATTTCCTTAGAGTGGAGATTAGGTTTATGCAATGGGAATACTATATTATGATCCGAGCTATTTTGCTGCTTGTGTGCCCATCTAGGGTAAGGGTACCTTAGAATGGTTCTAGTAGCATCGGAGTTTTTAGGAATTGGTTAACTTTGAAGAGTGAGGGTGAGATCTTGTAACCTGGTTTCAGCATTTTTACCGTATGAGCGAAGACGTCATCCTTCTCAGCAGCTTCATTGTTCCAATCTTCCTGCTGTGCAGCTATTATGTCCAAGAGATCCCATGCTTCATCTGCTGTTCGAGACATGAAATTGCCTTGCGAGGCCATGTCTAGGAGAGACTTATCATCTTTGGTCAAACCATTGTAAAGCGTATAGATTATGTCTGTCCGGCTTAACGAATGATTCGGACATCTTTTAAGCATCATTTTTACTCTATTCCATGCTAGACAAAATGACTCATTTTCTTTTTGAGAAAAGTTAGTGATGTCATTCCTTAAACGGGTTTGCAGGGAGGGTAGATTAAATTTGTTTAGAAATTTAGTGGCTAAATCCTCCCATGTATGAATTGAATTCGGGTTAAGTGCATCAAACCATGCTGAAGCATGTGCAGAAAGTGAATATTGAAAAAGATGAAGTTTTAAAATGTTTTTCTCGTTTGATTCCTTCTTAAAAGAGTCAACCAGACTGATAAATTTATTTATATGAAAGTTAGGATCGTCAGTCGGTAATCCTTGAAATTTACAGATCATACTGACTAATTTAATCATGTGTGAACTGATTTCATGAATTCCTTCGGTTCCTAAGGTGATTGGTCCTCCTCTTTCCTCTAAGCATGACTTATACATAGAAGCAAGGGTGTTTTGTTGTTCCATTTTTTAGATTTTCTGTTTAAAAAGACTTAAAAGTAACTTTTAGAAAATATTAATTCACTAAAAGGATCGATAATTTAATAAAAACAATTATTCTTAAAATTCGGTCGCTAACCAGATCGGATATCTTAACTGATAGGACTTCTCACAGATTACTTGTATCGAGGTGGCCAGGCCGACTACGGAGAGGCAGGATCTTTTTGGTTCCAATATAATTGGAGACTGTTCGGAAAATCCAATAACCAAGTCCGTGTATAATTGTCTTTCTTAGACACCACCAAATAATACTTTGTCTGGTTAAAATCTTTCTCGATCAAAATATTCGATTCCCCGGTAGTGGCGCCAAGAAGAAGTCTCTTTACTGATATAGCCAAAATGGACGGTTTTATTCGTGCGGTGTCGTTAGGTCGCAGGGCGTCAGATTCGGTATAGCATGCAGATATTTTCGTTTAATTTATAATTTGCGGGGCCTAAATTTACTTTTACTTTCTAAAGTGTAGAAGGTGTAAGTTAACCTAGTGTCATTTTTTATGATGATTAACGAATTAAAGATCAAGTGGATAACTGTCTTTTAGTTAAATTACCTAGATAAAAGATAGTAGTTGGTTTTAGCTAAAGGTCCTAAATGCAGAAAAGTAAATAAAGTGGAAGGATATCCGGAGTATGCAGATCAGTGAAATGTTGACCAAGATATCAGAGTTGGGTTAGGGAAAGGTAATTATGCTTATGTTAAGACTATGCTTGGAATGATGTAGATCTGGTTGGATGAGCCAATTATACAGACCTACTTAACTCCGAACTCTCGGAGTTCTCTTTGAGCAGTGAGAAGTATGTCACTTGGTCGTATAACTGAAGTGTAACAATACCTCGGAGGTTATCCTCAGTAGAGTACTAGGTTTATTAGTGAGTTAAACTCTAATCCTAAAACCTCGTTATCAGTTTAGGTAATTGAATAACAACGTGCCATGTTGATTGAACACTGATCACAAATGGAAGGAATCCGTCGGTTTAAGTTGGCAAAACCTTAGATGAAAACTAACAACCATTCCATCATACTAATGAGATCATAAAAAATCAAGCATTATACAGCATTACATTTAACATACTGATAGTAAAGCAGATAGAAACCTAATGAATACCTAAACAGTTGATATGACTAAGACCTAGGGCAACAATCAGACAAGAACATGCAATAGGATTGGGTCATACAGTAAAGGCACTAACTAGATCTTAACAGCTCCTAAGAGTTCTCTTCGGAACAGTCAATAGGCATACTAGGTCATTCATGTCTCAATTCCTAGGTTCCGTGTCCTAAAAGTGCATTAGATGCCTCTCGGGAACTCCGGCCATACCGAGTTCATAGAATCTTCAGATATAGTATATTCAGGGGTCTTAATCCTATGAAGTAGCTAATTTCATATAGGTAGACAAGTCCTGATCACAACCTAAGTTGGTCAATCCTTAAGATGCTAGCATACAAATCTATCATACTTCCTAGTTCAGTATTATAACAGTAATCGTACTAAATTAACATAATTACGCTAACCCAAACATCAATCATGGCAACATACAAATAAATTAAGCTATCATGACAATATCAGAACGCATTATTAAACATAAAAGGTAAGAATACATATTTAATACAAAAGACAAGCATTTCAGATAAAAACCTGAAAAGGCCGAACAAATCTGCCCGAGATCGCAGGGACTCGACAGGATATCCTCAGGAAAATAAAAGCTAAGCAAACTACTACTAAAACTAACTAAAAGATTGAAAATATAAATTGAATTGCAAGTTGAGTGTGTCTTGGAATGGATGGAGAAGGCCCTTTAAATAGACTTGGTTTTTGCCAGAATACGGCTGGCAGGCCGTATGACAGCCCGTTTGGTGGCCCGTATTTGGCAGCCCATTTTTATGGCAAGCTGTATGGTAGCCCGTTTGGTGAGCCGTATTTGGCAGGCCGTTTACATACTGGCAGGCCGTATGGTAGGTCGTTTAGCAGACCATTTTTGGTGCCTATTCAGTCTGATTCACTGGATAGTAACTTGATTTATTATCTTTCACCGTTTTCGCTCTAGAATCTTCGTTATAGCTCCGTTTCACTTGATTCTTTTTGCATCGCCTTTGTAATTACTTGATCTACAATATTAACAGAAAAAGCGATAATTTTGCCGACAAAGTTTTTATCTTTATTGTTTTGGGGCTCAATTTAGGGGGTAAAAACGTGACTTTTTGCCCGATATCAGGGCCTTAGGCCGTGGGATTTGGGGGGGGGGGGTGGGGGGACAAGGGGACAACTTTTTGCTTTTTGCTTAGTGGTGGTTTAAAAGTGGTGCTTATTGTTAGGATCTCATGCAACGTTTGTAGTAATGGTTAACAAAAATGCTAGTATGTTGGCTCATCTTAATGGGTTTTTGTCCTACATCTTAATGGGTCATAAACTTATTAAAATTGGGCTAACTTAAGAGTCCATTAACTAGAGTAGGGTGGGCTTAAGTCCAATAAGGTAGAAAGTCCACTAAGACTAACTAGTGTACATTAGTAAGTTATTAAGCGTAATTAAGCAACCAATAAGCCAAGTAATTGTCATTAGAAAATAACAATTAGTATTACGTAGACATAATATTCCAATTACGACAAAAGTTAGACATGTACCAAAATACATAGCTCGTTCTAAACGTCAAGTGACACTAACGGTCATAAAAGCCTTCGAGGATCAAGTTAAGTAACCACGTACTTAATAACACGTTCTAAAATATAAACGAAAGTAATCAACATGTAATAAGATCCCAGAATATAATCTAACACAGTACGCACAAATACGCAATTTCGTGAAAATATAAAGCACAAATGTCGAAAAAGTCGGGTCGTTACATTACCCAACTGTTAAAGAAAATTCTGTCCCGAAATTTTAAGATGAGGTAGACGGTAGAGTTGTGAAGAGGTGAGGATACTTCTGCTTCATCTGATCCTCTCGCTCCCAAGTAAACTTTAACATCCCGCCTTTTTCCGTTTACTTTCCGTCTATTTATTTTAAAGTCCATTGTATAATTATAACACTTTCCGTTAATACGCGTTCTTAAAATATTTCGTTTAGGTAATTCACGCATCCGTTTTTAAACTCGAGGGACTAAACTTGCCAAAAAACCAAAGATATTACTATGTCAAATGGTCAAACCATCATCTCTTCCACTCATTCACCTCCTCACTCTTTTACTACTTCCACTTTATTCTCTCAAACACCAAATCAAAGATTCATCATCCATTTTAAATCTAGCAAGCATCAACTCAAACAAATTACATATTTGGAATCCTTGCATCTTCCTCTTCGAATCCATACCAACTTCATTACATTTGGGTAACTTTCTAAAAACACTAAATTTCTTGTTCTTGATCTTTTAAACTTAAAAGTGTGTTAATTAGTGTCTATGGCTCAAGTCTAACATGAATATGTGAATCATATGCTCGATCTTGTTATTTTGAGTAACTAGCATGAACTTGAAATGGGTGTGCTTGATTTTGAGTTTTGGATGTTTATATGTTGTTAGATGTTAAAAGTGCATGTATTAAATGTGTTACTAGCATCACTAGCTTCAATTTGGTATGTAGGTTGACATGGAAAAGCTTCATAAACATAATTATTAAATTTGTGATTTTGAGATAGGATTTGATAGAAGTAAAATGAACTTTTGATGCATTGAATGCTTTGCAATGTTGTTTGTAAGTGTTTAGTTGTATTTTATGCGTAATTACCTACGAAACGGTGTATCACATGTGTGCATTTAATTCTCGAATCATCAAAGTGCATTTATGAACTTGAAACCATTTATGGTGGACATTTAATGAACTTTCAATTTGGATTTGATTATTATAAACGTTGATTTTTGATTGATGAAATGTGTTTTATTATGTTCCTCGTTAAATTACATTTCCAACGATATAGTGTCTTGAATGTTTACGGTTCGTTAATTGTGTTTGAATGAAATTTGGTTTCAGACTTAGACTTTTAAAACGAGTCAGGCACCATCTCCAGTTGATTGCCGCGGCGCGGCCATCCTACGTCGCGGCGCGACATAAGCCGTGTTCAGCGGCTGTTCACCTTGGCACTTTTACGAAAAATTCTAACTATGCTACGCACCTCCAATTACCATGTAACTTGTTCTAACATGCTTATATATGATTAAAAACCTCAGAAAAATAGTTCGGGACCCGACCCGAACGTGTAGACTTTTTCGTTGACTTTGACTTGACCAAAGTTGACTTTTGTTTAAACTTAACCAATACTTGTTTAAACCGTTCTAATCTTCTTGTATACTTGATTCTTGCATGAAACTTGACAACTTGATTCACATGCTATATAATCGAGTCATAACGAGCCATAGGACTAATTGAACAACTTTGACCGACCGTGTTTACCGATATTGATACAACCTAATTGTTTAGGTCAAGACTAGCATTCATTCTTGCACACGTTACTTTATGAAGTACATTTATATCCGTGCAATCAAGGTGAGATCATAGTCCCACCTTTTCAACAACTTTTACTCTTTAAACTATGGGATGAGAAACATATAACTATCATACTTTTATGCTTTGAACACAAGTACGAAAATAAACATTCCACGTGCGAGTTAGAACAAAAAGGCCTCAATTCAATTATCATTAGTTACACTTGCAGGGTGTAAACATGAACTTATGTTATGTGATCACATGGGCTTGACAAGCCCTCATTTGGACGGTTCGCTACCGTTAGCGGATGAAATATATTTTCGAGTATATAGTGTAGGTTCTAACACTATGATAACGGGGTTCATGAACAGTTAAGTCTTGATAATTGGGTGCTCCACAAACGTATAACAACTTTGGAATGAAAACGATTTAGATAATCAACGTTATGGCAATACAAAATCTTGTGGTTCAAAAACAACATTTACTATTACACCTATGATTTCACCAACGTTTTTCGTTGACAGTTTTCTATATGTTTTCTCAAGTCCTTGAACGCTAAGTGATACATGCTTCCGCACTCTATTTTAAAACTTGCTTGGATGTCGAGTATACATGCATACGTGAAGCGTCTTTTGACTTTACTAAATCATGTGGCATAGGTTTCATTTGTACGTTAACATTGTAATGTAACTAGTCGTTGAACTACTTTTGTAAACCTTGAAACATCTTTACTTATGAAATGAATGCGACATACTTTTGGTCAAACATTATTTAAAGACTTGTGACCACGTAACGGGACCTAAGTAGACGGCGCCGTTAATGACGATTTTGTCGGGTCACTACATAAACTCGGGTCCTTGTTTAGCATTCTAACGGACTCGGACAATTGGAATCTTGTTGCGTTTCAAGGTTTTGACCTCACGGTCTATAATTTCAACAGGATCTTCCACGAAGTGGAGTTTGTCATCAATCGTAAGCTCCTTAAGAGGTATGATAAGTTCTAGTTCAGCAAGACATTTCTTCAGATTCGATAAGTAGAAAGTGGGATGAACTGCGCTCAACTGAGTCGAAAGATCCAAACGGTAAGCAACGGGTCCAACACGCTCCATGACTTCAAAAGGACCAATATATCGCGGATTTATCTTCCCACGCTTTCTGAAATAGATTACACCTTTCCATGGTGCGACTTTCAACATTACGCGGTCACCTACTTGAAATTCGCGATCTTTACGTTTAAGGTCGGCATAGCTCTTTTGGCGATCATGGGCAGTCTTGAGGCTCGCTTAAATTTGACCAATCTTCTCGGTGGTTTCATGGATGAGTTCGGGTCCAGTGATTTTCTTTTCACCTACTTCAGCCCAACAGATAGGAGAACGGCTGGTGTGAAGCGAGGTGTATATAAAATAGTTATTATTTTACTAGGAAATACTATTAAATACGATACAATTTTACACAAGATATTTATTTATTTATAGAATGGAGATACTTAAACCTTGCTACAACACTTATAGGCAGTGTACCTAATCGTACAGTAGTGTAGTTTTTAGTAAGTCCGGTTCGTTCCACAGGGAAATCTTTAAACAAAGCTCAACGCTATATTAGTTTACTTTTATAAAAATACAAATATATATATAAGTAATATTATTATTATAAAGGGGGGTTTTTACCGTTTAATGACCGGTTTGTCGATTTTAAGACTTTAGTCGCAGTTAAAACCTAATGTAAAATATAAAATAAATACAAGACTTAAATTAAAGCGTAAAGTAAATAATGATAATGAAATTGCGAATAATAAAAGTGCGATAAAATAAACTTGCGATAATTAAAAAGTACGATAATTAAAAGTGCGATAAAATAAAATAAATAAAAGTGCGATAATTAGAAGTGCAATTAAATATAAAATAAAGGAAATTAAATATGAAATAAAAGAATTATGCTTATTTAAACTTCCGTAATCATGATGTTTGACGTGTTGATTTTAGTTTTATGCCCATGGGTTAATTGTCCTTTGTCCTGGATTATTCAATATGTCCGTCTGGTTTTTGTCCATAACAGTCCATCAGTCATAAATATAAATTGCAAGTGTCCTTGTCAAATTATTATTATACCCGAAGTTAAATATTCCAACTAATTGGGGATTCGAATTGTAACAAGGTTTTAATACTTTGTTTAATGAATACACCAGGTTATCGACTGCGTGTAAACCAAGGTTTTACTACTTTGTTAACAATTACACCAATTACCCTTGAATGTAATTTCACTCCTGTTTTAATTATTCTAGTGGCTATTAATTCATTCCCGTGTCCGGTTAAATGAATGATTATTCATACATATAAATACCCCGCCCATCGTGTCCGATTGAGTGTATATGGTAATTTATAGGGACGCCCAATTGTAAATCTTTATATTAACATTAACAAACTTTCATTTAGTTAAACAAATATAAAGCCCATTAATAGCCCATAGTCTAATTTCCACAAGTGTCGTTCTTTTGTCCAAACCCCAATTATGGTACAAAGCCCAATTACCCAATTTTAGTAATTAGCCCAACATCATGATTACTTCGTTTTAAATAAGCATAATAATAACTTAGCTACGAGACATTAATGTAAAAAGGTTGAACATAACTTACAATGATTAAAAATAGCGTAGCGTTACACGGACAGAATTTCGACTTACACCCTTACAACATTCGCTAACATACCCTTATTATTAGGATTTAAAATTAAAATTAAAATTAAAATATAAATTATATATATATTACGTATATATTGAGAGAGAGATGAAATAAGATATGAAATTTGATCAGAATTCGGTTTGCTTTATAGCCAGAGTAGAATTTTGGGGCTCCGCGACTCGCGGCAAAAACCCCTTCAAACTCCGCGAGTCGCGGAGGATGATTTTACAGCTCACACCCTTGGAGTTTCTCTGCCGACGGTTTTATATATATAAATATAATATATATATAATTAATATAATTAATTATATATTATATTATATTTATATACATAGTTAACTTGTAATTTTTAGTCCGTTGCGTCGAGCGTTAAGAGTTGACTCTGGTCCCGGTTCCGGATTTTTGAACGTCCTCGCGTACAATTTTATATTTTGTACTTTGCGTTTTGAATCTTGTACTCTTGTAATTTCGAGACGTTTCTTATCAATAATTGGAACCTTTTTGATTGTCTTTTGTTCTTTTGAGCTTTTTGGTCGTTTGCGTCTTCAATTCGTCGAATCTGTCTTTTGTCTTCACCTTTTATTATTTAAACGAATATCTCTTGTAAATAGAACAATTGCAACTAAAAGCTTGTCTTTCTTGAGGAATAATGCTATGAAATATATGTTCGTTTTTAGCATTATCAAATATTCCCACACTTGAGCGTTGCTTGTCCTCAAGCAATATCGTCTTGAAATACTAGAATCACTTCTTTATTCTTCACACTTTGTACATTAGTGATTTCTATACGGCGGTATAAACAATGGTAGTAACGATATGGTTTACAGTCCCACATGACTATAAAAATTTAGATCCATTAAGGAAATTGGATCTTTATGAAAACATTTGATCTTTTGAAAATTAAATCTAGTTTTTACCCTAGATAAGTTTTCCGGAATAACCCTTTACCGGTGTTTGCAAAATATTTTTGTGGGTTTGGTGGGTTTCAGATTTGAAAATTTTAGCTCAAAACTTGCGGTTTTGTGTCACCCACTTGCTAACCTTGTATTTGGAAAGCAGCACGTCCAGTTTACTTGTTCCGTATATTACCTTTCGGCAAACTACCGTCCGGTTGTAAAGGAAAGCGTTAAACAAGCAACTGTTAAGGCAATGTCCCGTGACATGCTTTTGATTATGGTCTATAACGTGTCGGACGCAATTACTATCCTTGGTAGGAGCAATAGTAAAGCTCACCCTTATAATTTTTCGGTCTGGCACAAGGTCCTGTCTTTGACCATGCTATGCAACCACCGTTCTTACGGTTGACACCCGATTTAGTTCAGGTGACCTAATGAATTCCAGGTGAATTCCTAGGATTTTACGTTCAATGGTAATGAACGTATTGAAAATAGGTTTTCAGAAAACAAATCGGCTTGTAGTTTTGATCAAAATATTTTCTCGTTCAAGCTCGAGTTTAGATATCATCGAATTCCATGAGTTTGTAATTCTCAATCTTTAAGGTCAATCTCAAGGATTGAGTAATATCAGTCTTAAAAGCTGATTTTTAATCTTTAAGGAGATTATCCTTTCTGGGGATCTGATTCATTAGTCTTATCCAGCTAATTTGCATGGTGCCCCCCCATTGTACGAGATAAATCCTTCTCATGGTTAGGATAAATCTGACCACTTGGCGACCCTGTTTAATGCTGAGGTCCGTGGATTTCCTGCTGATTTTAGTGATGACTTTTCTAGATTTTTCGTCAACCTACAGCTGGTCCGGACGACAACTTCATGACCTAAATCAAGAAGCGCGTGTCTTTTTCGGAAGACTTGACTTCCTTTTAATGATGGAATTGATTCATCGTGTAGATCCATCTCTTCTTTTCTTTCATCGGGTAAAACAGTTTAGTTTAGTCCAAAGCAAAAGTATTTTCAGTTATTTGTTATAGATATATGTGACATATGTTTAAAATAACTTGGTAAATTTTCCCACACTTGCCTTTTATTTTCCTTTTTATCGTCCTCTATTCCATTTTAAATGAATTTTAACATTTTAGTTTGTTTCTCAATTTATGTCCTTTCCGAGGTAACAATAATTTCGGTGTTAAAACCTAGTTTTATCGTTCATAAATATGTATAAACATGATTTGAATTCATTTAATTGAAAAATTTTACTAGAATTGGGTAGTCAGTATATAAGACTAGGGCTGTTCTTTTTTATCAGAGAGCACTAGATTCTAATACAACTACTGCTTTACTAGTATTTTTAATGGTAACCAAGTGTATAAAGTAAAAAATTTTAAAATCCGAAAGAATTTAACCCCTTCCCACACTTAAGATCTTGCAATGCCCTCATTTGCAAGAAACCAGTAACAATTTAAATTATTGAGGGTGATTTGTGTGAAAATGATTAAATTTTTACCAAAGTTTCCAAATATATTGGCGTTTGTTTGCTGAATGATAAATGGTGCACATCATTTGTTCATTCCGTCTTGTTGTTATTTCACATATATTTTGCATCTTGTCGTCAAAATTAGTTGCTTTTGCTGAACTTAATGCCAGTCTTTGAAAATGCGTTGTTTTACCCTGTTGTGTACATAAGATAAACTGCAAACATATATACATATTTTTGAAGTTTGGTATATTACCCCACGTTCAAAAATTATTAAAATCTAAGAATAAAAGTTAGATAATTATAAAAATGATTACAATATTAACAAAAATATTAAATGTATCAATAATTACAAATTACAAAATAATAAAAAAAATAATAAGTACACTAAGGATGATATTGGTACCAATAGGGGTTCCAGGCATAACCATACGTGCTATAGAATGCTTCGGCAGGGTCATACGTAGGATATGGTGGATGCATCTCTATCGACCAAGGAGGGAAGACGGGTTTCGGTGTAGGAATATAGTTTCTACCTATATGTTGGCAATGCGCTATGATCTGGTTCTGATGAACTTGCCAATCTTCAAATGCTCTCTGTCTAGCATTTTCGTATTCCTGAGAAGCTATAAACCTATGCATTTCTTGCATCTCATTCCCCCCTCCTACATTACCTTGCTCCTGGTTTCTCTCCACTTGTGGATGTCTACCATGGTATCGTACTGCGGCGTTATTTCGCCGCTTCAAAACTTTCGCACCATGGTATACATTTAAACCTATAGTGTCGCGGGGTTCTGGTTCTTCTAGTAATAATCCCCCCCGACTTATATCCACACCGAGATATTCACCAATCAAAGTAATAAAAATACCACCTCCTATTATGCTATGTGGTCGCATCCCCCGAACCATAGCTGATAAATAATAACCCACACAATATGGTATACTTACAGCGCTCTGTGGGTCTCGAATACACATATGGTAAAACAAATCTTGTTCATTTACCTTTTCTTTGTTTTTACCCCTTTGTGTAATCGAATTAGCTAAAAACCTATGTATTACTCTTAATTCGGCTCTATCTATATCCAAATAAGAGTAGTTTCCCCCTTTGAAACGGTGATGGCTTGTCATTTGACTCCACACACCGTGTGTATCAAAATTCTCATCTATCTTTCTACCGTTTAGTATCAATCCTCTACAATCGGCAGACGCTAACTCCTCAAGCGTATATATACGTAAAGCCTGAGCCATGTCCAGTAAAGACATGTGGCGCATCGAACCGCCTAACAAAAATCTAATAAAAGAACGATCGGTTAAACTAGCTACCCGATCATTCAACTCTATACTACATAACAACTCTTCACACCATACTTTATATACAGGTCTGCGTATGGTGAATAAACATATCCAGTCATTAAAAGAAGAATTACCATACCTCTGTACTAGTAATTCCCTAATTGGCCCGGCCAATTCTACAGCTTCTAAGGGTCCCCATTCTATGACCCTCGGTACCTCAACAACCTTAGAGTGAAGAGTATGCAAACCCCATTGATATTTTGGATAATCTATCCAAAGTCTGTCAAATCTCAGGTTCGGGTGCAATTCTTCCAAATGCATATCGGAAAAGGTCATGACTGGATGAGGTACATCCTGCTTGTAGTAGTTATCTACCTCCTGTTGTTCCAAATTCTCAGCAGGAGCATGGCGGGCTTGGGATGAAGATTCACCCCTTTCATTCTGCAAAACACATCAAACACAAATTTTGTGCATCCAAATATGCATTAGTGTCAGCAAAATCATCAATCAAAATAATTACAATGACATTATCAATTTATATCAAACTTAAGCTCATTTTCATATTTTTATCAAATCTACACTTTTTCAAATAAGCATATACGAAAATTTTCGCCAAGTTCATAAGCATTCAACTCAAATAACATGTCAAAATAATCATTACTAGCAATCAAACAAGTCTCAAATGGCATTATCTTTCAAAAATCAAGTTCATGAATTTTGGACTTGAAAAAGTCCACTTTAATTCTCAAAATCATGTTTAGGCTCAAAGTTTGGATCATTTAACTACCTAGACATGTTACACTACTTAATTTAGCAACAATTCATGACAAAAATCGGCCATAACCTGTTTATATTAAAAAGCCCCAAATTGCTCAATAACACAAACCCTAGATTATTCAAAATTTGAAGTTTAAGGCTTCTAATCATGTTAAACAGCATCAATCTAGGTTATACAAGCATAATACATAAACAATTTAAGTCTAATTACACTAAAAAGCATCAAAATCAAATTGGGGAAAAAATAGCTCAAGAACACAAAATTTCGAATTAAATGGTGTTTAGGTGTAGAAATTTACCGTTTTTCTTGAGTAATTCTTAGATATCATCCTTCTCAACATGATTTTAGCAAAAAATTTGGTGATTAACGGTTAAAAATTGGGATTTTTGGGGGTGATTTTCGGGTTTTTTCGTGGGTTTTCGCTGTTATTTTGCAGTGTTTTTGAGTGTGGGAGAGTGAACTGATCGTTCAGCTCTTTTATTTTTTTTTCTGATTTTCGGTACCTCCGCGAGTCGCGGAGATTTTGCACTTCAAACTCCGCGAGTCGCGGAGTTTGCCCTTTTTTTTTTTTTTTTTTTATAATCTTTAACTTATTAAAACAATTTAGTAATTAATTTTAAAATTTTGTTTCCCTTGTTATTTAGGACGAGGTCGTTTCGGATCGATGTCCTAGTCCGTCCCTCGACAAAATTTTAAAATTTGTCTTTTTGTAGCGATTGTTTTAAAAGCTTAGATTTTTGGATTTTTTAATTTTTTTTGGCATACTTTAAATCAATAAGATTAAAAATAATGATAATAAAAGTTCTCGTCCCTCCCTCGGGTAAAGCAATTTCGGTTCAAAGACCTAGTCTTCAACTTACGACGAATTTTAAAAATCATATTTTTAACTTAATGAGATAAAGTAAATTTTTGTTTTTAAATTCACACAACTTAAATATAAAATTCAAAATTAAAAATTAAAAATTAAAAATTCACACCAAACTTAAAATTTGAATTGCATAAAATTAAAATTTCATATTTTAAAAATTAAAAATTCACACCAAACTTAATTTAAAAATTCATATTATAAATTCATACCAAACTTATATTAATTTTTCAAATATTTACAATTTTAAATATATTGTTTTTACAAAGTTTACAATATTAATTTAAGATTTAAATATTAATTTTAAAAACATGGTAAAAATAAAATTAAAAATCTTTTTGTCTTTTTATCCCACTTTAATCAATCAAATATTATCAAAAATATGCGCCCCTCTTTTCGGTAAAGTAATTTCGGTTCCAAGACCTAATTTAACTCATGACGAATTTTTGAAATATTTTGGGTTGATTGATTAAAGATATTTATACCTTAAGAATAAACGTTAAATTTCGCAGTGATGTAATAAATTTTTGAATGATATCAATAATTTCGGTCGCCAAACCTAATTTTATTTAATACCAATTTAATACTTTTTAGCGAACAAATTAGCGTTTATTATCAAAAGGTTAAAAAAAAAAAAAAAAAAACTGTACAGACATACCTGTGAAATAGATCTTAGTTATATGATCTATTCCATTCATAAGATAGTCGGTTTAATTGGTTTTCCATGGCTCCAAAGGCGTAACCTCGAGCATTCAGTGTCTTTTCTTCTAAACATATGAACGGTCCGTCTCTGCATAAAGTAACAAATTCGGTATTTGAATAGGTTTGATTATTTGAACATTTACCTCCATGTGACCATTTTCCGCATTTGTGACATCGTTCTAGGTGTCGTGCTCTTCTTTTCGCTGCGGATTTTGATTTTCCTTTACCAAATTGTAACTTATTATCTTCGCATCTGGATTCTTTTCTAACTCCGTCCATTCTTTCTCTGATTACTGATACTAATTCACTCGGTAGTATGTCATTATTACGTTTAGTGATCAAAGCGTGTAGCATTAGACCATGGTTTAGTTCACAGGCAGTCTTCATTTCGTAAAAACCTAAAAAAATAAAAATTCAGAATGGGGGGAGAAGACTAGTTCTTTAGGGTCTGCTAGGGAAAGACCATACGTGTTCCATTTTCGAGAACTACACGAAAACAGACAATCTAACTCTAACAGAAATACATATTATCCTTTAAAGACTTGATTCTCCCCACACTTAGTTAGATGTGGTGTCGAAATTGTGATTAACTTCGTTGTCGACTTCCACCGGACCATGTATGTAATGTTTAACTCTGTGACCATTAACTTTAAATTCAATCCCATTTGAATTTATTAATTCTATCGTTCCGTATGGGAAAACTCTTTTGACTATGAATGGTCCAGACCATCTTGATTTCAATTTTCCAGGAAATAGCTTGAATCGTGAATTGAAAAGAAGAACTCTGTCTCCTTTTTTAAATTCTTTTGAACTTCTGATTCTTTTATCATGCCATTTCTTCGTTCTTTCTTTATAGATTAACGAATTATCGTATGCTTCATGTCTTAATTCTTCTAATTCGTTTAGTTGACTCAATCGTAGACGTCCGGCTTCATGTAAATCAAGATTACATGTCTTCAAAGCCCAAAATGCTTTGTGTTCAATTTCTACTGGAAGGTGACATGCTTTTCCATAAACAAGTCTAAAAGGTGTGGTTCCAATTGGAGTTTTGTAGGCTGTTCTAAAAGCCCAGAGTGCATCCTCCAATTTAATGGACCATTCCTTCGGATTTGATCCTACGGTTTTCTCTAGAATACGTTTTAAAGCTCGGTTGGTATTTTCAACTTGTCCACTTGTTTGTGGATGATATGCGGTAGAGATTTTATGAGTTACTCCATATCTTTTAAGAACTTTCTCAAGTTGATTATTACAGAAATGAGTACCCCGATCACTTATTAAAGCTTTCGGTGTTCCAAACCTTGCAAAAAGACGTTTTAAAAAGTTGACTACAACTCGTGCATCGTTAGTTGGGAGAGCTTGTGCTTCCGCCCATTTAGATACATAATCAATGGCTACGAGTATATATAGATTATTATGAGATTTTGGAAATGGACCCATAAAGTCAATACCCCAAATGTCAAATACTTCACATACTTGGATGACATTTTGTGGCATTTCATCACGTTGACTTATTTTTCCGGCCCTTTGACATGCATCACAGGATTTGCAAAGAAGGTGTGCGTCTTTGTAAATTGTAGGCCAATAGAATCCAGCTTCATAAACTTTTCTTGCTGTTAGTTGAGGCCCATAATGCCCTCCTGTTGGTCCTGTGTGACAATGGTTTAAAATTTTACTAGCTTCATCTCCAAATACACATCGGCGTATTATTCCATCGGGACAACTTTTAAACAGATGTGGATCTTCCCAGAAATAGTGTTTTATATCACTGAAGAATTTCTTTCGTCTTTGGTACGATAATCCTTTTTCAAGGAATCCACAAACTAAGTAGTTTGCATAGTCTGCAAACCATGAGATTTCTTTATAATCTATCTTCAATAGATATTCATCAGGAAAGTTGTCTTGTATGGCCGATTCATTCAGAACTTCTAATTCGGGATTTTCAAGACGAGAAAGATGATCAGCGGCGAGATTTTCTGCTCCTTTTTTATCTCGGATTTCAATATCAAACTCTTGTAAGAGTAAGATCCAACGGATTAATCTTGGTTTAGCATCTTGTTTTGAAAATAGGTATCTAAGAGCAGAATGGTCGGTATAGACCACCGTTTTTGCTAGAACGAGATATGATCGAAATTTGTCAAAAGCAAAGACAATAGCAAGGAGTTCTTTTTCAGTAGTTGTATAGTTCGTTTGTGCTCCTTGTAATGTCTTACTAGCATAATATATAGGTTGAAATCGTTTTTCAATCCTTTGTCCTAAAACGGCTCCCATTGCAAAATCACTTGCATCGCACATTAGTTCAAATGGTAGATTCCAATTTGGTGTTATTATGATCGGTGCATTAGTGAGTTTTTCTTTAAGAATATTAAAAGATTTGATACATTCATCTGAAAAGATGAATGGCGCATCTTTTTCTAGGAGTTTATTCATAGGAGTGGCAATTTTAGAAAAATCTTTTATAAAACGTCGGTAAAAACCGGCATGCCCTAGAAAACTCCTAACTCCTCTAACATTGGTGGGATGTGGAAGTTTAGCAATTACATCTACTTTAGCTCTATCCACTTCAATTCCTTCTTTTGAAATTTTATGTCCAAGAACGATGCCTTCTTTAACCATGAAATGGCATTTCTCCCAATTAAGTACTAGATTTGATTTTTCGCATCTAATTAGCATTCGTTCCAGATTAACTAGACATGATTTAAATGTATCACCGAAGACTGAAAAGTCATCCATGAATACTTCCATGCATTCTTCTATCATGTCGTGAAAAATCGCCATCATACACCTTTGAAAGGTTGCAGGGGCGTTGCAAAGTCCAAATGGCATGCGTTTGTAAGCAAAAGTACCATAAGGGCACGTGAATGTGGTTTTCTCTTGATCTTCGGGTGCTATTGGAATTTGAAAATATCCGGAAAATCCATCTAGAAAACAATAGTAACTATTTCCGGCTAATCTTTCCAACATTTGATCTATGAAAGGTAAGGGAAAGTGATCTTTTCTGGTGGCGTCATTTAATTTTCTATAATCAATACATACACGCCATCCTGTTACAGTCCTAGTAGGAATAAGCTCATTTTTCTCATTTGTAATGACAGTCATGCCACCCTTCTTAGGCACGCATTGAACTGGGCTTACCCATGGACTATCAGAAATTGGATATATCAAACCTGCATCTAGCAGTTTAATAATCTCTTTCTTAACTACATCTTGCATATTAGGATTTAGTCTTCGTTGGCGTTGCACATACGTTTTATGACCTTCTTCCATAAGGATTTTATGTGTGCAATACGAAGGACTTATTCCTTTAATATCATGAATCTTCCATGCAATGGCTGGTTTATGAGCTTTCAACACAGAAATGAGTTGTGATTTCTCATTTTCAGTAAGAGAAGACGATATTATTACAGGTAATTCAGATTCACCATGTAAATAAGCGTATTCCAAATGGTTTGGAAGTGGCTTTAACTCTAATTTCGGAGGTTCTTCTATCGATGATTTATATCGATATCTGTCTTCTTCTTTTAGCATTTGAATTTCTTCTGTTGTTGGTTCATATCCATTAGCTATAAGTGTAGCTAACATTTCAGCTTCATCAATTGGTTCATTACCTTCTCCTAAAGAACATTCTCCTGTTCCTTGTAATTCTGGAAATTCTTCTAATAATTCTGCATGTGCATCTATAGTTTGAATATAATAACATGTATCATCTGCAGATTGTGGTTGTTGCATTGCTCTATCAACTGAAAAGGTAACACTCTCATCCTCTATACTTAGGGTCAGTTTCTTACCGAACACGTCTATCATTGCTTTAGCCGTGTTTAAGAATGGTCTTCCTAATATGAGAGGAACTTGAGAATCTTCTTCCATGTCCAAAACAACAAAATCTACTGGAAATACTAAAGTACCAACTTTAACTAGCATGTTCTCCATTATCCCTCTAGGATATTTTATTGATCTATCGGCTAGTTGTATGCTTATTCTGGTTGGTTTCAATTCTCCAAGGTCTAGTTTAGCGTATAGTGAATACGGCATTAGATTTATACTAGCACCTAAGTCTGCCAATGCTTCTATTGAACTAAGACTACCCAGAAAACATGGAATTGTGAAACTTCCTGGATCAGATAATTTTTCTGGTATCTTATTCAACAGCACTGCTGAACAATTAGCATTCATAGTAACAGCCAAGAGTTCTTCCATTTTCTTTCTATTCGTGATTAGATCTTTCAAGAATTTAGCATATCTTGGCATTCCTGAAATCACATCAATGAAAGGAAGATTTACATTTATCTGTTTAAACATATCCAAGAATTTGGATTGCTCGGCTTCAAGTTTTTCCTTCTTCATTTTACTCGGGTAAGGAAGTGGTGGTTGGTATGGTTTAACATAAGGTTTATCCTTAACTGTGTTATCTTCATTAACCTTCTCAACTACCGGTTCTTTTTTCTTATCTTGATCAGGTTGTGGTTCTTGTGGAGTAGGAATAGTTTCATCAGAAGTTACAGGTATTTTAGGTGGTTTAAGTGTTGTACCACTTCTTGTGGTAATGGCTTTAGCTGTTTCATTTCGTGGGTTAGTATTTGTATCACTAGGTAGACTTCCCGGTTTCCTTTCACCTATTAACCTTGCTAGGTTACTTACTTCTTGTTCCAGATTTTGAATAGAAGCTTGTTGATTTCTAAATGCTTGAGCATTTTGTTCATTAGTTTGTTTTTGAGATGTAAAAAACTGCGTTTGAGTTTCAACTAGCTTCGTCATCATATCTTCTAAATTTGGTTTTTTATCATCGTTTTGTTGTGGTGGTTTGTTTTGAAAATTCGGTCTTTGCTGATTGTAAGTATTATTGGATACTTGTTGATTGCTAGGACCTTGTTGGTTGTTGTATGGAATATTTCGGTTATAATTCTGGTTTTGATTGTAAATCGGTCTTGGCGGTTGATAATTATTCTGATAATTATTTCCAGGCCTTTGGTTTATGTATGAAATATTCTCTCTTTGTTCCATTGTTAATTCAATACTGAGACAATCTTTTGTCAAATGTGGTCCTCCACACTGCTCACAACTAATTCGTATTGAGTGAATATCTTTAGTCATCTTTTCCATTCGTCTCTCGAAAGCATCTATCTTTGCGGAAATGGAATCTAAGTCATGGCTAGAATCGGCTCTAGCTGCTTTAGATGATCTAATGATATCTTTTTCTTGGTGCCACTCATGTGAGTGGGAAGCAGTGTTATCAATAATTTTGTAAGCATCAGTTTCGGTTTTCTTCATAATAGAACCACCAGCTGCTATATCTATATCTTTCCTTGTAGTGATGTCGCATCCTTGGTAGAATATTTGTACTATTTGACAGGTGTCTAAACCATGTTGCGGACATCCTCTTAACAACTTTCCATATCTTGTCCACGCCTCATATAGAGTTTCATTTGGTTTCTGTGTGAACGTAACAATTTCTGCTTGAAGTCTTACGGCTTTAGATGCAGGAAAGAATTGTTTAAGAAATTTGTCAATTAAAACATCCCATGTATCGATCGCCCCTTCAGGTAACGATTCCAACCAATCTTTGGCTTCTCCCTTTAAAGTCCAGGGAAATAACATGAGATATATCTGTTCATCCTCCACTTCTCGGATTTTAAATAGTGTGCAGATCCTATTAAAGGTACGTAGATGTTCATTTGGATCTTCCTTCGGCGCACCACTAAATTGGCATTGATTAGTCACCATGTGTAGAATTTGTCCTTTGATTTCATAATCTGGCGCATTAATGTCTGGATGAGTAATTGCGTGACCTTGGCCAGTGCGTTTAGCTCTCATTCGGTCTTCCATACTTAAAGGTTCCAGATTCTCCATAATTGAATTTGTTGAATCGGTATCACTAGATGATTCTGATTTAATGGTTCGTTCCTCAACAATCTCTGTTTGAATGATTGGTGGTTCCGGAGGAAAGTTTAGTGGTTCAGGATTTATGAACCGTTCCTGAATATTTTCCGGATTCTCAATTGTGAGGTTGGGTTCAAAAAATGGATTATCGGAAATTTGAACTGAAGTACTTGGTCGACTGGATGACGATTCTAAAGAAAAATCAACGGTGGTTATATTTGTTAAACGATGTCTTGATCGAGTTACAGGTGGTGAACGTACAAAAGGTGGTGAACGTCTTGCTCGGTGCATTCACTGAATATCCTATTAGTTTTAAAAAGGAAAGAAAAATTATAATAAGTTATCCAATCAATAGACTTTTCTGATTTTGCCCACGTTTCGAATAGCCAAAAGATGCAGCAGAGGGGCAGGATTCGTTTGGTCTCAATATAATTGAGGACTGTTTGGCTCCAATAACCCGGTCCACGTACAAATCCAACTATTACTACGAACCAGAAAATTTTGATGTCTATCAATTTAACCACTCAAAATAAATTTTCGTAATTTTAAGAAATTTAGATAAGAAGTAGAATAAATTCTAAGTCCTAAAAACTAGAATAGCGAGAAATAAGAGAGAAAAAGAGTTCGTCGCAAAAGGTCGAAAAAGAAAAATGGTTGAAAAATAAAAGGTGACGGAAAAATAAAAGAAACTTATAAAAACTTAAAAATACTTAACTAATTTAACCTTATTACTACAACTAACTTAAAATTATAATCGCAAATTGAAATTACTAATTGGAATGATAATTGGTACATAGTAAAAAGGTCTAAAAATATTAAAGCTTACAGGAGAAACTAAATCCCAAATGGAAATAACTTAAAAAAAAAAACTAAAACTTAAAAAGGCGTCGCAAAATTCTAAAGCACCTAAATCTTAGTCTAAAGAAAAAGCACTTAAGGAATTCTACGGCAAAGCCTAAAAATATAGGAGTAAAAATAACTATAGCAAAAACTAAGTTTAAAATTAAATATGAGCTAAAAAAATACAAATTTTACGCTACAACGATTAAAAAGGGACAAAATATAAAAATATATAAAAAGTTGTAAAAAGTACAATTTTTATAAAAATATTATTTTTATATTATTTATTTAATAAAACTACTAATTTTACAATTTAATAAAACTAATTTAACTAAAATATATAAATAAAAAGTAAAAAGTAAAAATAAAACTAATAATAATAATAATAATAATTAGGTTAAATAATAATAATAATAATTAAAACCCGTAATTAATGCAGGATTAGGGTTTCCTGTGCGCGTGTCAGAGTGTCTCCGCGAGTCGCGGCAATTAAAGAAGAAAACCTCGCGAGTCGCGGGGTTCAGAAATCCTGTTGACAGCTTTCAATTTTTACGCGTTTTTCTTTATTTTTTTTTTTATTTTATGTTTTCTGTTTTTTAAATAAATAAAAGATTTTAAAATAAAACTTATATTTTTATAAACTAAAATAGAAATAAAGAAACTTATAAAACTTAAATATTTAACAAAATCTTAAAAATGCTTATATTTTTGTTTTTTTCTTTTTTATATTTTTGAATAATTAAAACGTATTTTTACAAAAGCGAATTTTAATAAAAGTAAACTAAAAATCTTTTTTTTTTTTTTTTTTATTAGCGTTGCGCTTCCGGCTTTTAAGATAGATTCCCCGGCAGCGGCGCCAAAAATACTTGGTGTGAAGCGAGGTGTATATAAAATAGTTATTATTTTACTAGGAAATACTATTAAATACGATACAATTTTACACAAGATATTTATTTATTTATAGAATGGAGATACTTAAACCTTGCTACAACACTTATAGGCAGTGTACCTAATCGTACAGTAGTGTAGTTTTTTGTAAGTCCGGTTCGTTCCACAGGGAAATCTTTAAACAAAGCTCAACGCTATATTAGTTTACTTTTATAAAAATACAAATATATATATAAGTAATATTATTATTATAAAGGGGGGTTTTTACCGTTTAATGGCCGGTTTGTCGATTTTAAGACTTTAGTCGCAGTTAAAACCTAATGTAAAATATAAAATAAATACAAGACTTAAATTAAAGCGTAAAGTAAATAATGATAATGAAATTGCGAATAATAAAAGTGCGATAAAATAAACTTGCGATAATTAAAAAGTATGATAATTAAAAGTGCGATAAAATAAAATAAATAAAAGTGCGATAATTAGAAGTGCAATTAAATATAAAATAAAGGAAATTAAATATGAAATAAAAGAATTATGCTTATTTAAACTTCCGTAATCATGATGTTTGACGTGTTGATTTTAGTTTTATGCCCATGGGTTAATTGTCCTTTGTCCTGGATTATTCAATATGTCCGTCTGGTTTTTGTCCATAACAGTCCATCAGTCATAAATATAAATTGCAAGGTTTTAATACTTTGTTTAATGAATACACCAGGTTATCGACTGCGTGTAAACCAAGGTTTTACTACTTTGTTAACAATTACACCAATTAGTTGGAATATTTAACTTCGGGTATAATAATAATTTGACAAGGACACTTGCAATTTATATTTATGACTGATGGACTGTTATGGACAAAAACCAGACGGACATATTGAATAATCCAGGACAAAGGACAATTAACCCATGGGCATAAAACTAAAATCAACACGTCAAACATCATGATTACGGAAGTTTAAATAAGCATAATTCTTTTATTTCATATTTAATTTCCTTTATTTTATATTTAATTGCACTTCTAATTATCGCACTTTTATTTATTTTATTTTATCGCACTTTTAATTATCGTACTTTTTAATTATCGCAAGTTTATTTTATCGCACTTTTATTATTCGCAATTTCATTATCATTATTTACTTTACGCTTTAATTTAAGTCTTGTATTTATTTTATATTTTACATTAGGTTTTAACTGCGACTAAAGTCTTAAAATCGACAAACCGGTCATTAAACGGTAAAAACCCCCCTTTATAATAATAATATTACTTATATATATATTTGTATTTTTATAAAAGTAAACTAATATAGCGTTGAGCTTTGTTTAAAGATTTCCCTGTGGAACGAACCGGACTTACTAAAAACTACACTACTGTACGATTAGGTACACTGCCTATAAGTGTTGTAGCAAGGTTTAAGTATATCCATTCTATAAATAAATAAATATCTTGTGTAAAATTGTATCGTATTTAATAGTGTTTTCCTAGTAAAATAATAACTATTTTATATACACCTCGCTTCACATCAAGTATTTTTGGCGCCTTGGTGTGAAGCGAGGTGTATATAAAATAGTTATTATTTTACTAGGAAATACTATTAAATACGATACAATTTTACACAAGATATTTATTTATTTATAGAATGGAGATACTTAAACCTTGCTACAACACTTATAGGCAGTGTACCTAATCGTACAGTAGTGTAGTTTTTAGTAAGTCCAGTTCGTTCCACAGGGAAATCTTTAAACAAAGCTCAACGCTATATTAGTTTACTTTTATAAAAATACAAATATATATATATAAGTAATATTATTATTATAAAGGGGGGTTTTTACCGTTTAATGACCGGTTTGTCGATTTTAAGATTTTAGTCGCAGTTAAAACCTAATGTAAAATATAAAATAAATACAAGACTTAAATTAAAGCGTAAAGTAAATAACGATAATGAAATTGCGAATAATAAAAGTGCGATAAAATAAAATTGCGATAATTAAAAAGTACGATAATTAAAAGTGCGATTAAATAACAATAAATAAAAGTGCGATAATTAGAAGTGCAATTAAATATAAAATAAAGGAAATTAAATATGAAATAAAAGAATTATGCTTATTTAAACTTCCGTAATCATGATGTTTGACGTGTTGATTTTAGTTTTATGCCCATGGGTTAATTGTCCTTTGTCCTGGATTATTCAATATGTCCGTCTGGTTTTTGTCCATAACAGTCCATCAGTCATAAATATAAATTGCAAGTGTCCTTGTCAAATTATTATTATACCCGAAGTTAAATATTCCAACTAATTGGGGATTCGAATTGTAACAAGGTTTTAATACTTTGTTTAATGAATACACCAGGTTATCGACTGCGTGTAAACCAAGGTTTTACTACTTTGTTAACAATTACACCAATTACCCTTGAATGTAATTTCACCCCTGTTTTAATTATTCTAGTGGCTATTAATTCATTCCCGTGTCCGGTTAAATGAACGATTATTCATACATATAAATACCCCGCCCATCGTGTCCGATTGAGTGTATATGGTAATTTATAGGGACGCCCAATTGTAAATCTTTATATTAACATTAACAAACTTTCATTTAGTTAAACAAATATAAAGTCCATTAATAGCCCATAGTCTAATTTCCACAAGTGTCGTTCTTTTGTCCAAACCCCAATTATGGTACAAAGCCCAATTACCCAATTTTAGTAATTAGCCCAACATCATGATTACTTCGTTTTAAATAAGCATAATAATAACTTAGCTACGAGACATTAATGTAAAAAGGTTGAACATAACTTACAATGATTAAAAATAGCGTAGCGTTACACGGACAGAATTTCGACTTACACCCTTACAACATTCGCTAACATACCCTTATTATTAGGATTTAAAATTAAAATTAAAATTAAAATATAAATTATATATATATTACGTGGGGTAATATACCAAACTATCACTTGTAAACGAATATCACTTGTAAATAGAACAATTGCAACTAAAAGCTTGTCTTTCTTGAGGAATAATGCTATGAAATATATGTTCGTTTTTAGCATTATCAAATATTCCCACACTTGAGCGTTGCTTGTCCTCAAGCAATATTGTCTTGAAATACTAGAATCACTTCTTTATTCTTCACACTTTGTACATCAGTGATTTCTATACGGCGGTATAAACAATGGTAGTAACGATATGGTTTACAGTCCCACATGACTATAAAAATTTAGATCCATTAAGGAAATTGGATCTTTATGAAAACATTTGATCTTTTGAAAATTAAATCTAGTTTTTACCCTAGATAAGTTTTCTGGAATAACCCTTTACCGGTGTTTGCAAAATATTTTTGTGGGTTTGGTGGGTTTCAAATTTGAAAATTTTAGCTCAAAACTTGCGGTTTTGTGTCACCCACTTGCTAACCTTGTATTTGGAAAGCAACACGTCCAGTTTACTTGTTCCGTATATTACCTTTCGGCAAACTACCGTCCGGTTGTAAAGGAAAGCGTTGAACAAGCAACTGTTTAAGGCAATGTCCCGTGACATGCTTTTGATTATGGTCTATAACGTGTCGGACGCAATTACTATCCTTGGTAGGAGCAATAGTAAAGCTCACCCTTATAATTTGTCGGTTTGGCACAAAGTCCTGTCTTTGACCATGTTATGCAACCACCGTTCTTACGGTTGACACCCGATTTAGTTCAGGTGACCTAATGAATTCCAAGTGAATTCCTAGGATTTTACGTTCAATGGTAATGAACGCATTGAAAATAGGGTTTTCAGAAAACAAATCGGTTTATAATTTTGATCAAAATATTTTCTCGTTCAAGCTCGAGTTTAGATATCATTGAATTCCATGAGTTTGAATTCTCAATCTTTAAGGTCAATTTCTAGGATTGAGTAATATCAGTCTTAAAAGCTGATTTTTAATCTTTAAGGAGATTATCCTTTCTGGGGATCTGATTCATTAGTCTTATCCAGCTAATTTGCACGGTGCCCCCCCATTGTACGAGATAAATCCTTCTCATGGTTAGGATAAATCTGACCACTTGGCGACCCTGTTTAATGCTGAGGTCCGTGGATTTCCTGCTGATTTTAGTGATGACTTTTCTAGATTTTTCGTCAACCTACAGCTGGTCTGGACGACAACTTCATGACCTAAATCAAGAAGCGCGTTTCTTTTTCGGAAGACTTTACTTCCTTTTAATGATGGAATTGATTCATCGTGTAGATCCATCTTTTCTTTTCTTTCATCGGGTAAAACAGTTTAGTTTAGTCCAAAGCAAAAGTATTTTCAGTTATTTGTTACAGATATATGTGACATATGTTTAAAATAACTTGGTAAATTTTCCCACACTTGGCTTTTTATTTTTCTTTTTATCGTCCTCTATTCCATTTTAAATGAATTTTAACATTTTAATTTGTTTCTCAATTTATGTCCTTTCCGAGGTAACAATAATTTCGGTGTTAAAACCTAGTTTTATCGTTCATAAATATGTATAAACATGATTTTGAATTCATTTAATTGAAAATTTTGAAAATTTTTACTAGAATTGGGTAGTCAGTATATAAGACTAGGGCTGTTCTTTTTTATCAGAGAGCACTAGATTCTAATACAACTACTGCTTTACTAGTATTTTTAATGGTAACCAAGTGTTTAATATAAAAATTTTTAAAATCCGAAAGAATTTAACCCCTTCCCACACTTAAGATCTTGCAATGCCCTCATTTGCAAGAAATCAGTAACAATTTAAATTATTGAGGGTGATTTGTGTGAAAATGATTAAATTTTTACCAAAGTTTCCAAATATATTGGCGTTTGTTTGCTGAATGATAAATGGTGCACATCATTTGTTCATTCCGTCTTGTTGTTATTTCACATATATTTTGCATCTTGTCGTCAAAATTAGTTGCTTTTGCTGAACTTAATGCCAGTCTTTGAAAATGCGTTGTTTTACCCTGTTGTGTACATAAGATAAACTGCAAACATATATACATATTTTTGAAGTTTGGTTTATTACCCCACATTCAAAAATTATTAAAATCTAAGAATAAAAGTTAGATAATTATAAAAATGATTACAATATTAACAAAAATATTAAATGTATCAATAATTACAAATTACAAAATAATAAAAAAATAATAAGTAAACTAAGGATGATATTGGTACCAATAGGGGTTCCAGGCATAACCATACGTGCTATAGAATGCTTCGGCAGGATCATACGTAGGATATGGTGGCTGCATCTCTATCGACCAAGGAGGGAAGACGGGTTTCGGTGTAGGAATATAGTTTCTACCTATATGTTGGCAATGCGCTATGATCTGGTTCTGATGAACTTGCCAATCTTCAAATGCTCTCTGTCTAGCATTTTCGTATTCCTGAGAAGCTATAAACCTATGCATTTCTTGCATCTCATTCCCCCCTCCTACATTACCTTGTTCCTGGTTTCTCTCCACCTGTGGATGTCTACCATGGTATCGTACTGCGGCGTTATTTCGCCGCTTCAAAACTTTCGCACCATGGTATACATTTAAACCTATAGTGTCGCGGGGTTCTGGTTCTTCTACTAATAATCCCCCCCGACTTATATCCACACCGAGATATTCACCAATCAAAGTAATAAAAATACCACCTCCTATTATGCTATGTGGTCGCATCCCCCGAACCATAGCTGATAAATAATAACCCACACAATATGGTATACTTACAGCGCTCTGTGGGTCTCGAATACACATATGGTAAAACAAATCTTGTTCATTTACCTTTTCTTTGTTTTTACCCCTTTGTGTAATCGAATTAGCTAAAAACCTATGTATTACTCTTAATTCGGCTCTATCTATATCCAAATAAGAGTAGTTTCCCCCTTTGAAACGGTGATGGCTTGTCATTTGACTCCACACACCGTGTGTATCAAAATTCTCATCTATCCTTCTACCGTTTAGTATCAATCCTCTACAATCGGCAGACGCTAACTCCTCAGGCGTATATATACGTAAAGCCTGAGCCATGTCCAGTAAAGACATGTGGCGCATCGAACCGCCTAACAAAAATCTAATAAAAGAACGATCGGTTAAACTAGCTACCCGATCATTCAACTCTATACTACATAACAACTCTTCACACCATACTTTATATACAGGTCTGCGTATGGTGAATAAACATATCCAGTCATTAAAAGAAGAATTACCATACCTCTGTACAAGTAATTCCCTAATTGGCCCGGCCAATTCTACAGCTTCTAAGGGTCCCCATTCTATGACCCTCGGTACCTCAACAACCTTAGAGTGAAGAGTATGCAAACCCCGTTGATATTTTGGATAATCTATCCAAAGTCTGTCAAATCTCAGGTTCGGGTGCAATTCTTCCAAATGCATATCGGAAAAGGTCATGACTGGATGAGGTACATCCTGCTTGTAGTAGTTATCCACCTCCTGTTGTTCCAAATTCTCAGCAGGAGCATGGCGGGCTTGGGATGAAGATTCACCCCTTTCATTCTGCAAAACACATCAAACACAAATTTTGTGCATCCAAATATGCATTAGTGTCAGCAAAATCATCAATCAAAATAATTACAATGACATTATCAATTTATATCAAACTTAAGCTTATTTTCACATTTTTATCAAATCTACACTTTTTCAAATAAGCATATACGAAAATTTTCGCCAAGTTCATAAGCATTCAACTCAAATAACATGTCAAAATAATCATTACTAGCAATTAAACAAGTCTCAAATGGCATTATCTTTCAAAAATCAAGTTCATGAATTTTGGACTTGAAAAAGTCCACTTTAATTCTCAAAATCATGTTTAGGCTCAAAGTTTGGATCATTTAACTACCTAGACATGTTACACTACTTAATTTAGCAACAATTCATGACAAAAATCGGCCATAACCTGTTTATATCATAAAGCCCCAAATTGCTCAAGAACACAAACCCTAGATTATTCAAAATTTGAAGTTTAAGGCTTCTAATCATGTTAAACAGCATCAATCTAGGTTATACAAGCATAATACATAAACAATTTAAGCTTAATTACACTAAAAAGCATCAAAATCAAATTGGGGAAAAAATAGCTCAAGAACACCTAATTTCAAATTAATGGTGTTTAGGTGTAGAAATTTACCGTTTTTCTTGAGAAATTCTTAGATAGCATCCTTCTTAACATGATTTTAGCAAAAAATTTGGTGATTAACGGTTAAAAATTGGGATTTTTGGGGGTGATTTTCGGGTTTTTTCGCAGTGTTTTTGCAGTATTTTTCGAGTTGTTTTTGTTTTGGGGAGTAAACTGATCTGTTCAGCTCTTTATTTTTTTTTCCGGTTTTTAGTCTCTCCGCGAGTCGCGGAGGTTTTGCACCTCAAACTCCGCGAGTCGCGGAGTTTGCTCTTTTTTTTTTTTTTTTTTTTATATAATCTTTAACTTATTAAAACAATTTAGTAATTAATTTTAAAATTTTGTTTCCCTTGTTATTTAGGACGAGGTCGTTTCGGATCGATGTCCTACTCCGTCCCTCGACAAAATTTTAAAATTTATCTTTTTGTAGCGATTGTTTTAAAAGCTTAGATTTTTGGATTTTTTAATTTTTTTTGGCATACTTTAAATCAATAAGATTAAAAATAATGATAATAAAAGTTCTCGTCCCTCCCTCGGGTAAAGCAATTTCGGTTCAAAGACCTAGTCTTCAACTTACGACGAATTTTAAAAATCATATTCTTAACTTAATGAGATAAAGTAAATTTTTGTTTTTAAAATCACACAACATAAATATAAAATTCAAAATTAATATTAAAAATTCACACCAAACTCAAAATTTGAAATGCATAAAATTAAAAATTAATATTTTAAAAATTAAAAATTCACACCAAACTTAATTTAAAAATTTATAAATTCATATCAAACTTATATTAATTTTTCAAATATTTACAATTTTAAATATATTGTTTTTACAGAGTTTACAATATTAATTTAAGATTTAAATATTAATTTTAAAAACATGGTAAAAATAAAATTAAAAATCTTTTTGTCTTTTTATCCCACTTTAATCAATCAAATATTATCAAAAATATGCGCCCCTCTTTTCGGTAAAGTAATTTCGGTTCCAAGACCTAATTTAACTCATGACGAATTTTTGAAATATTTTGGGTTGATTGATTAAAGATATTTATACCTTAAGAATAAACGTTAAATTTCGCAGTGATGTAATAAATTTTTGAATGATATCAATAATTTCGGTCGCCAAACCTAATTTTATTCAATACCAATTTAATACTTTTTAGCGAACAAATTAGCGTTTATTATCAAAAGGTTAAAAATAAAAATAAAAATAAAAACTGTACAGACATACCTGTGAAATAGATTTCTTAGTTATATGATCTATTATATTCATAAGATAGTCGGTTTAATTGGTTTTCCATGGCTCCAAAGGCGTAACCTCGAGCATTCAGTGTCTTTTCTTCTAAACATATGAACGGTCCGTCTCTGCATAAAGTAACAAATTCGGTATTTGAATAGGTTTGATTATTTGAACATTTACCTCCATGTGACCATTTTCCGCATTTGTGACATCTTTCTAGGTGTCGTGCTAGTATAGTGGTAAGTATTCCCGCCTGTCACGCGGGTGACCCGGGTTCGCTCCCCGGCAGCGGCGCCAAAAACTTGATGATGTAGCGTGAGGGTACGAAATACTATTATTTTTACTAGGAAATACTACAAAATATGACACAAGTTTTATTAATTTACGGATGGGATATACCTAAACCTTGCTACAACACTATAGGCAGTGTACCTAATCGTAGAGTAGTGTAGTTTTTAGTAAGTCCGGTTCGTTCCACAGGGAGCTGGTGATACTTACTATATTTTTAACAACTATATTTATACAAAATATATATAATTATATAAGTAGTAATATTATTATAAAAGGGGGGTTTTACCGTTTAATGACCGGTTTGTCGATTCTATATTTTAAGCGTAAAGATAAATGACGATAATTAAAGTGCGTAAAATAATGACAATAAATAAAATGACAGTAAATAAAATTGCGAGTAATAAAATGACAGTAAATAAAGATACGATGAGAAATATAATAAAAGAATTATGCTTATTTAAACTTCCGTAATCATGATGTTTGACGTGTTGATTTTAATTTATTACCATGGGTTAATTGTCCTTTGTCCTGGTTTATTTGATACGTCTATATGGTTTTTGTCCATAATAGTCCATCGGTCATAAATATAAAGTGCGAGTATCCTCGTCAAATTACCCTTATACCCGAAGTCAAATATTCCAACTGATTAAGGATTTAAACTGTGACGCAGTTATCACTTCTGTCAACAATTACACCAGTTATCAATGTATGTAATCCACCCCTGTTTTAATTAGTTTATGAATATTAATTCATCCACTTGATCAGAATGAATAATCAATTACCCAACCCAATTGATTAATTAAATGATTATAACAGATTCCATATGAACGTCACTAAATAGGACAACCATAATCATTATTAATTATTAGGTTAATTAATTTGAAGATAGGTTCGACAGACTCCAATGAGTTGTCACTCAATTAGACAATACCCCCCATCTATTAATAGTCAATAATCCAATTTCCACAAGTGTCGGTCTTTTGCCCAAACCTTAATTATGGTCCAAAGTTCAATAACCCAATTTTAGTAATTAGCCCAACATCATGAGTACTTCATTTTAAATAAGCATAATAACGACTTAGCTACGAGACATTAATGTAAAAAGGTTGAACATAACTTACAATGATTAAAAATAGCGTAGCGTTACACGGACAGAATTTCGACTTACACACTCAAACGATCTCTATCATAAATCTTATTATTATCATAATTTAAAATTAAAATTAAGATTATTGTTATATCTTATTAAGTTAACATTATGATAGAGATATAGAATATAGATATTGATAATTGATATAGATATTTGATTGATAAAAAAAAAGATCGGAAAAAATTCTTCCTCTCCCTCATCGTTACATAGATCGTTCCTTTTATAGGCCAAATTATAAATTGAATTTTCATTTACGACCCCTGAACTATGCTCAATTAACAACTTTTTATTATTTAATATTATTCTTATTATGATTTATTTAAATATTATATTTTATTCTTGTGCATAGTTGACTCGTAATTTTTACACCGTTGCGTCGAGCGTTGAGAGTTGGTTCATGTCCTGGTTCCGGATTTTCGAACGTCCTTTCGTACAATTTTATATCGTGTACTTTGCGTTTTGTAACTTGTACTCTTGTCATTTTTAGACGTTCTTCATCAATAAATTGAACCTTTTGAATTGTATCTTGTACATTTGAGCTTTTTGGACGTTTTGGTCTTTCAAATCTTCGTTTTTGTCTTTAAATCTTCATTTTCGAGCGATTTGCGTCTTTCGTCTTCGCACTTATTTATTTAACTATTACAACTAAAAATAAGGAAATTACATTTAAAAACTTTACATATTGGAACGATATTGCTACTAAATATATGTTCATTTGGAACACTATCAAATATCCCCACACTTGAGCGTTGCTTGTCCTCAAGCAATACAGAACTTGAAATAAAAACATACATGAATCACTTTTTTATTCATCACATTTTGTACATCAGTGATTTTGATATAGCGGTATAAACAATGACAGTAATGATGGTTAAAGGTGGGTGTGTCATCCACAGTTGCCTTGGGTTTAGGTCAACGACACTTGCAATCAAATAGCCGATTTACTTTCGGTTTCCAAAGCAAAGTGCACATTTGAAAGGCGGTTTACAGTCCCACATGACTATAAAAATTTAGATCCTTTAGGAAATAGGATCTTTATGAAAACATTTGATCTTTTGAAAATTCAATCTAGCTTTTACCCTAGATAAGTTTTCTGATTTGATCCACCATTGGTGTTGCAAAATATATTTGTGGATCAATATTTTGGCTAAAAACATTTAGGTTCGTGTAATCCACTGCTATCCCGGTATCGGAAAGCACACATCCAGTTTACGTGTTCCGTATATTACCTTTCGGCAAACTACCGTCCGGTTGTAAAGGAAAGCGATGAACAAGAAACTGTTAAGGCAATGTCCCGTGACATGCAGATGATTATGGTCTTTTAACGTGTCGGATGCTAGAACTATCCTTGGTAGGAGCGATAGTAAATATCATCCTATGATTTTTCGGTCTGGCACAAGGTCCTGTCTCCGACCATGCTATGCAACCACCGTTCTTACGGTTGACACCCGATTTGGTTCAGGTGACCTAATGAATTCCAGGTGAATTTCTTAGGATTTTACGTTCAATGGTAATGAACGCATTGAAAATGGTTTTTCAGAAAACAAATCGGTTTGTATTTTTGATCAAAATATTTTCTCGTTCATGCTCGAGTTTAGATATCATCGAATTCCATGAGTTTGAATTCTCAATCTTTAAGGTCAATCTCTAGGATTGAGTATTATTAGTCTTAAAAGCTGATTTTTAATCTTTAAGGAGATTATCCTTTTCTGGGGATCTGATTCATTAGTCTTATCAAGCTAATTTGCACGGTGCCTCCCCATTGTACGAGATAAATCCTTCTCATGGTTAGGATAAATCTGACCACTTGGCCACCCTGTTTGATGCTGAGGTCCGTGGATTTCCTGCTGATTTTAGAGATGACTTTTCTAGATTTTTCGTCAACCTACAGCTGGTCTGGACGACAACTTCATGACCTAAATCAAGAAGCGCGTGTCTTTTTCGGAAGACTTTACTTCCTTCAAATGATGGAATTGATTCATCGTGTAGATCCATCTCTTCTTTTCTTTCATCGGATAAAACAGTTGATTATCGTTCAAAACAAAAGTATTTTCAATTGTTTGTACAAAAATATGTGATAGATAGTTTTTAATTGAATAACTTGGTACATTCTCCCCACACTTAGTTTCTTTCTTTGCCTTTTTATTCTCCTTTATTCTAATTTAAATGAATTCAAGCGTTTTAAGTTGTTTCTCAATTTATGTCCTTTTCGAGGTAACGATAATTTCGGTATTAACACCTAGTTTTCATCGTTCATAAATATGTATAAACATGATTTTGAGTTCATTTAATTGAAAATTTTTCAAATTTTCACAAAATTTGGCAAATAAACCAAGTATAAACCCGAGAGAATTTATAACCCTTCCCCACACTTAAGATCATGCAATGCCCTCATTTGTATGAAATCAGACTCTAATTATAAATTCATGAGGGTGATTAGTGTAGAAAAGTTATTGGAAATACCGAGTTTGCAAACATGTTGTTTTATATCACATTTGATATTTTGCGTCTTGTCGTCAAAATTAGAAGCTTTTGCTGAACTTAATGACATTCTTTGAAAGTGCGCTGTTTTACCCTATTTTGTACATAACATAAAATACAAACATACATATACATATTTTTGAAGTTTGGTATATTACCCTACTTTCAAAAATTTATAATATTTAATATTTTTTTTTTTGCATACTTTAAATCAATAAAATTAAAAATAATGATAACAAAATTTGTCGTCCCGCCCTCGGGTAAAGCAATTTCGGCTCAACGACCTAGTCTTCAACTCACGACGAATTTTAGAAATCAATTTTTTTTAAACTTAATGAAATAAAGTAATTTTTTTTTTAAAATCACACAAAAACTTAAATTTGAAAAGCATATTAATTTCATATAAAACCTATAAAACAAAAAAAATCAGAATGGAGGGAGAAAACTAGTTCTTTAGTGTCTGCTAGCGGAAAAGACCAATCGGATTCCATTCTCGGAACTACACGAGAACAGAACAACTAACTCTAGACATCATTTTCTTTTTAGAACACTTGAATCTCCCCACACTTAGGTAGCTGTGGTGTCAAAATTGTGATTAACTTCATCGTCAATTTCTCTTGGTCCATAATCAACTTGCATATCTGTGACTTTTTCTTTAATCCAGTGCCCAGCTTCTTCCGTAATATCCCATAATTCAACTAGCTTCGCCTTTTCTTTAGGCGACAGATTGGATACTAACCGGTTACATAACTTAAAGTTCCCCTTACTTCTAGCATCAATAGCCCGTTTATAAAGTTTCTTCATTGAACTGTTAATAACGGGATCATTTAATTTCGTATCAACAACGGGGTTATTTGTTATTGGGTCGTCATTAGGTGTTACTTCATTTTCCCCACACTTAGGAGTTTTATTATTATTAAGCACTACCGTTGGAGTTGGTAAAACAACATGGTTCTTACCAATCGTTTTTATTGGTTCAACGGTTTTGGTTGGTGGAGGTTTAGATTTTCGAATCATAAAGGTGATCGATTTTTCACCACTTTTAAGTGTCATTCTTCCATTTTCTACATCAAATAACGCCTTGGTGGACGCTAAGAATGGTCGACCTAAAATTAGAGGAATGTTTGGGTCCTCTTCTATGTTAATGACAATGAATTCGACTAGAAAGGTTAAATTGCCTACTTGAACGGGTAGGTTGTCAACAATTCCAACTGGGTGTTTAATGGTTTGATCAAAGAGTCGAACACTCATATCCGTTGGACTTAACTTACCTACTCCTAATCTCTTATATAATGAAAGAGGCATAACACTTACACTTGCACCTAAATCTGCTAGTGCATCATACATGACACAATCACTAAGTAGACAAGGAACAATAAATTCACCCGGATCACCTACCCTAGGTGGAGGTTTTGGTGGAACTGTCTTCACCGGGTTTATATTTACGGCTTTTGTTTCTTGCACTTTCTTATTCTTTTTCTTCTTCTTCTTTCCAGAGGTATCACAATCTTTATTACCTATCACTTGCTCATACTCAACTCCTTTTCTTGGAAACGGGATGGGTGGTTTGTATGGTGCCACCACTGGCTTTACATACTCGGGTGGTGGTGGTGTTGTAACTTCTTCATTGTTACTCACATCTAAAACCTTCCCATCTTCTGGAGCTGGTTTTTCAGAATTTGTTGACACCATATTAACATTCTCATTCCGAGGATTTACTTCAGTATTACTCGGTAGCTTTCCTTGTTCCCTCTCACTCATCATGCTAGCAAGAGTACCTACGTGTTTTTCTAGATTCAAAATGGAAGCTTGTTGAGTTCTTAATGACTGATCAAACCTCTCATTTGTTTGGGTTTGAGTTTCAATAAATTGTGTTTGAGTTTCAATAAATTGTGTTTGAGATTCAACTAGCTTGAATACCACGTCTTCCATATTTGACTTTTTCTCTTCGGTTTGTTGTGGTGGTTTATACAAGCCATGTCTTTGTGGATTGAAAGTGTTGTTTTGAGTTGGTTGGTTATTCGAACCTTGTTGGTTATACGAGTTGTTGTTGGGTCCATTTGGATTGTAAAGAATGTTTTGATTTCGATTGAAGTTTATCCTTGGCGGTTGATAATTATTTTGATAATTACTTCCCGTCCTTTGGTTCATATAGGAAACATTCTCTCGTTGTTCCATCGTTGGTTCAATGTGACAATCTTTCAATAAGTGTGGTCCACCGCATTGCTCACAACTGATTCGTATTGCGTGAATATCTTTATTCATCTTTTCCATTCGTCTTTCGAAAGCATCTATTTTTGCGGAAACGGAATCAAAGTCATGGCTAGAATCGGCTCTAGCCACTTTAGATGACCGAAAGATATCTTTTTCTTGATGCCACTCATGCGAGTGGGAGGCTGTGTTATCAATAATTTTGTAAGCTTCAGTTGCGGTTTTCTTCATAATGGAACCACCAGCTGTTATGTCGATGTCTTTTCGTGTGGCGATGTCTACGCCTTTATAGAAGATTTGTACTATTTGAAAAGTATCTAATCCGTGTTGAGGACATCCTCTCAACATCCTTCCGAATCTTGTCCACGCTTCATATAGAGTTTCATTTGGCTTTTGCGCGAACGTAACAATTTCTCCTTGAAGTCTCACGGCTTTGGATGCCGGAAAGAATCGTTTAAGAAATTTTTCAACTAAAACATCCCATGTGTCAATCGCCCCTTCAGGTAACGATTCTAACCAATCTTTGGCTTCTCCCTTTAAAGTCCAGGGAAACAACATGAGATAGATCTGCTCATCTTCCACTTCTCGGATTTTGAATAGTGTACAAATTCTTTTAAACGTACGAAGGTGTTCGTTAGGATCTTCATTCGGTGCACCACTGAATTGGCATTGGTTAGTTACCATGTGTAGGATTTGTCCTTTAATTTCATAATCTGGAGCATTAACTTCTGGTTTAATAATGGCGTGACCTTGGCCCGTGCGTGTGGCTCTCATTCGATCTTCCATACTTAGAGGTTCCAGATTTTCCATAATTGAATTTGTTGTATCCGAATCACTAGAGGATTCTGATTTAATGGTTTGTGGCTCAGGAGGAATAATTAGTGGTTCAGGATCTTGGAATTGTCCTTGAATATGCTCCGGGTTCTTAATTGTGAAGTCGGGTTCAAAAAATGGATTATCGGAAATTTGAACTAAAGTACTTGGTCTACTGGATGACGATTCTAAAGAGAAATCAACGGCGGTTATATTTGTTAAATGTCTTGATCTAGTTACAGGTGGTGAACGTACAAAAGGTGGTGAACGTCTTGCTCGGTGCATTCACTGAATATCCTATTAGTTTTTAAAAGGAAAGAAAAATTATAATAAGTTATCCAATTAATAGACTTTTCTGATTTTGCCCACGTTTCGAATAGCCAAAAGATGCAGCAGAGGGGCAGGATTCGTTTGGTCTCAATATAATTGAGGACTGTTTGGCTCCAATAACCCGGTCCACGTACAAATCCAACTATTACTACGAACCAGAAAATTTTGATGTCTATTAATTTAACCACTTAAAATAAATTTTCGTAATTTTAAGAAATTTAGATAAGAAGTAGAATAAAAATCTATGTCCTAAAACTAGAATAGCGAGAAATAAGAGAGAAAAAGAGTGCGTCGGAAAAAAAAAATTGAAAAATAAAAATGGTTGAAAAAAATAAAAGGTCAAAAAATAAGAAAATTGTAGCGCGTCTAAAATTAAAAAGGGATTCTAAACGAAAAACGGGAATTACTTAAAAGGATACTAAAATTTTAACACGGCGTCGCAAAATTTTAAGGCACCTAAATCTTAGTCTAAAGAAAAAGCACTTAAGGGATTTTACGGCAAAGCCTAAAAATCTAAAAGTATAAAAATAATTATGGCAAAACTAAACTTAATACTAAAAGTTGCGACTATAGTCTAAAAATCTAAAGGTAATAAAACTAAAAAAAACAATTTTTTTTTATAGACAAAATTTTAAAAATATATATATATTTTTTTTTTAATAATTTTTTTTTTCTTTTTTTAAAATTTTTTAAAAAAAACGATTTTTTTTTTTTACAAATTTTTTTTTTAAAACGAATTTTTTTTTTCTTTTAAAAAAAAACGATTTTTTTTACACAAATTTTTTTTTTTTTTTTTTAAAAACGAAATTTTTTTTTTTTTTTAAAAAAACGATTTTTTTTTTTTAAAAAAACGATTTTTTTTTACAAATTAATAATTTTTTTATAATTATAATTTTTTTTTTCAAAACTTTTTTTTTTTAATTCATTTACTATTCATGAATAGTAAATGAAAATAAATTAATTAATTTACTATTCACATGAAAGCGACATGATAGCAATTATTAATTATAAGTTACATAATATACCCCTGAAGTATTTAATAAATACGACTTTTTTTTAAAATTTACGTATAAATTTTTGATTCTTAAATATTATTATATTATTATATTCTATTTCAATATTATTATATTATTATATTCTATTTCAATATTATTATATTATTATATTTTATTTCAATATTATTATAATTAAAAATATAGCGTTTTAGCGCTCCCCGGCAGCGGCGCCAAAAACTTGATGATGTAGCGTGAGGGTACGAAATACTATTATTTTTACTAGGAAATACTACAAAATATGACACAAGTTTTATTAATTTACGGATGGGATATACCTAAACCTTGCTACAACACTATAGGCAGTGTACCTAATCGTAGAGTAGTGTAGTTTTTAGTAAGTCCGGTTCGTTCCACAGGGTGGTGATACTTACTATATTTTTAACAACTATATTTATACAAAATATATATAATTATATAAGTAGTAATATTATTATAAAAGGGGGGTTTTACCGTTTAATGACCGGTTTGTCGATTCTATATTTTAAGCGTAAAGATAAATGACGATAATTAAAGTGCGTAAAATAATGACAATAAATAAAATGACAGTAAATAAAATTGCGAGTAATAAAATGACAGTAAATAAAGATACGATGAGAAATATAATAAAAGAATTATGCTTATTTAAACTTCCGTAATCATGATGTTTGACGTGTTGATTTTAATTTATTACCATGGGTTAATTGTCCTTTGTCCTGGTTTATTTGATACGTCTATCTGGTTTTTGTCCATAATAGTCCATCGGTCATAAATATAAAGTGCGAGTATCCTCGTCAAATTACCCTTATACCCGAAGTCAAATATTCCAACTGATTAAGGATTTAAACTGTGACGCAGTTATCACTTCTGTCAACAATTACACCAGTTATCAATGTATGTAATCCACCCCTGTTTTAATTAGTTTATGAATATTAATTCATCCATTTGATCAGAATGAATAATCAATTACCCAACCCAATTGATTAATTAAATGATTATAACAGATTCCATATGAACGTCACTAAATAGGACAACCATAATCATTATTAATTATTAGGTTAATTAATTTGAAGATAGGTTCGACAGACTCCAATGAGTTGTCACTCAATTAGACAATACCCCCCATCTATTAATAGTCAATAATCCAATTTCCACAAGTGTCGGTCTTTTGCCCAAACCTTAATTATGGTCCAAAGTTCAATAACCCAATTTTAGTAATTAGCCCAACATCATGAGTACTTCATTTTAAATAAGCATAATAACGACTTAGCTACGAGACATTAATGTAAAAAGGTTGAACATAACTTACAATGATTAAAAATAGCGTAGCGTTACACGGACAGAATTTCGACTTACACACTCAAACGATCTCTATCATAAATCTTATTATTATCATAATTTAAAATTAAAATTAAGATTATTGTTATATCTTATTAAGTTAACATTATGATAGAGATATAGAATATAGATATTGATAATTGATATAGATATTTGATTGATAAAAAAAAAGATCGGAAAAAATTCTTCCTCTCCCTCATCGTTACATAGATCGTTCCTTTTATAGGCCAAATTATAAATTGAATTTTCATTTACGACCCCTGAACTATGCTCAATTAACAACTTTTTATTATTTAATATTATTCTTATTATGATTTATTTAAATATTATATTTTATTCTTGTGCATAGTTGACTCGTAATTTTTACACCGTTGCGTCGAGCGTTGAGAGTTGGTTCATGTCCTGGTTCCGGATTTTCGAACGTCCTTTCGTACAATTTTATATCGTGTACTTTGCGTTTTGTAACTTGTACTCTTGTCATTTTTAGACGTTCTTCATCAATAAATTGAACCTTTTGAATTGTATCTTGTACATTTGAGCTTTTTGGACGTTTTGGTCTTTCAAATCTTCGTTTTTGTCTTTAAATCTTCATTTTCGAGCGATTTGCGTCTTTCGTCTTCGCACTTATTTATTTAACTATTACAACTAAAAATAAGGAAATTACATTTAAAAACTTTACATATTGGAACGATATTGCTACTAAATATATGTTCATTTGGAACACTATCAAATATCCCCACACTTGAGCGTTGCTTGTCCTCAAGCAATACAGAACTTGAAATAAAAACATACATGAATCACTTTTTTATTCATCACATTTTGTACATCAGTGATTTTGATATAGCGGTATAAACAATGACAGTAATGATGGTTAAAGGTGGGTGTGTCATCCACAGTTGCCTTGGGTTTAGGTCAACGACACTTGCAATCAAATAGCCGATTTACTTTCGGTTTCCAAAGCAAAGTGCACATTTGAAAGGCGGTTTACAGTCCCACATGACTATAAAAATTTAGATCCTTTAGGAAATAGGATCTTTATGAAAACATTTGATCTTTTGAAAATTCAATCTAGCTTTTACCCTAGATAAGTTTTCTGATTTGATCCACCATTGGTGTTGCAAAATATATTTGTGGATCAATATTTTGGCTAAAAACATTTAGGTTCGTGTAATCCACTGCTATCCCGGTATCGGAAAGCACACATCCAGTTTACGTGTTCCGTATATTACCTTTCGGCAAACTACCGTCCGGTTGTAAAGGAAAGCGATGAACAAGAAACTGTTAAGGCAATGTCCCGTGACATGCAGATGATTATGGTCTTTTAACGTGTCGGATGCTAGAACTATCCTTGGTAGGAGCGATAGTAAAGATCATCCTATGATTTTTCGGTCTGGCACAAGGTCCTGTCTCCGACCATGCTATGCAACCACCGTTCTTACGGTTGACACCCGATTTGGTTCAGGTGACCTAATGAATTCCAGGTGAATTTTTTAGGATTTTACGTTCAATGGTAATGAACGCATTGAAAATGGTTTTTCAGAAAACAAATCGGTTTGTATTTTTGATCAAAATATTTTCTCGTTCATGCTCGAGTTTAGATATCATCGAATTCCATGAGTTTGAATTCTCAATCTTTAAGGTCAATCTCTAGGATTGAGTATTATCAGTCTTAAAAGCTGATTTTTAATCTTTAAGGAGATTATCCTTTTCTGGGGATCTGATTCATTAGTCTTATCAAGCTAATTTGCACGGTGCCTCCCCATTGTACGAGATAAATCCTTCTCATGGTTAGGATAAATCTGACCACTTGGCGACCCTGTTTGATGCTGAGGTCCGTGGATTTCCTGCTGATTTTAGAGATGACTTTTCTAGATTTTTCGTCAACCTACAGCTGGTCTGGACGACAACTTCATGACCTAAATCAAGAAGCGCGTGTCTTTTTCGGAAGACTTTACTTCCTTCAAATGATGGAATTGATTCATCGTGTAGATCCATCTCTTCTTTTCTTTCATCGGATAAAACAGTTGATTATCGTTCAAAACAAAAGTATTTTCAATTGTTTGTACAAAAATATGTGATAGATAGTTTTTAATTGAATAACTTGGTACATTCTCCCCACACTTAGTTTCTTTCTTTGCCTTTTTATTCTCCTTTATTCTAATTTAAATGAATTCAAGCGTTTTAAGTTGTTTCTCAATTTATGTCCTTTTCGAGGTAACGATAATTTCGGTATTAACACCTAGTTTTCATCGTTCATAAATATGTATAAACATGATTTTGAGTTCATTTAATTGAAAATTTTTCAAATTTTCACAAAATTTGGCAAATAAACCAAGTATAAACCCGAGAGAATTTATAACCCTTCCCCACACTTAAGATCATGCAATGCCCTCATTTGTATGAAATCAGACTCTAATTATAAATTCATGAGGGTGATTAGTGTAGAAAAGTTATTGGAAATACCGAGTTTGCAAACATGTTGTTTTATATCACATTTGATATTTTGCGTCTTGTCGTCAAAATTAGAAGCTTTTGCTGAACTTAATGACATTCTTTGAAAGTGCGCTGTTTTACCCTATTTTGTACATAACATAAAATACAAACATACATATACATATTTTTGAAGTTTGGTATATTACCCTACTTTCAAAAATTTATAATATTTAATTTTTTTTTTTTTTTGCATACTTTAAATCAATAAAATTAAAAATAATGATAACAAAATTTGTCGTCCCGCCCTCGGGTAAAGCAATTTCGGCTCAACGACCTAGTCTTCAACTCACGACGAATTTTAGAAATCAATTTTTTTTAAACTTAATGAAATAAAGTAATTTTTTTTTAAAATCACACAAAAACTTAAATTTGAAAAGCATATTAATTTCATATAAAACCTATAAAACAAAAAAAATCAGAATGGAGGGAGAAAACTAGTTCTTTAGTGTCTGCTAGCGGAAAAGACCAATCGGATTCCATTCTCGGAACTACACGAGAACAGAACAACTAACTCTAGACATCATTTTCTTTTTAGAACACTTGAATCTCCCCACACTTAGGTAGCTGTGGTGTCAAAATTGTGATTAACTTCATCGTCAATTTCTCTTGGTCCATAATCAACTTGCATATCTGTGACTTTTTCTTTAAGCCAGTGCCCGGCTTCTTCCGTAATATCCCATAATTCAACTAGCTTCGCCTTTTCTTTAGGCGACAGATTGGATACTAACCGGTTACATAACTTAAAGTTCCCCTTACTTCTAGCATCAATAGCCCGTTTATAAAGTTTCTTCATTGAACTGTTAATAACGGGATCATTTAATTTCGTATCAACAACGGGGTTATTTGTTATTGGGTCGTCATTAGGTGTTACTTCATTTTCCCCACACTTAGGCGTTTTATTATTATTAAGCACTACCGTTGGAGTTGGTAAAACAACATGGTTCTTACCAATCGTTTTTATTGGTTCAACGGTTTTGGTTAGTGGAGGTTTAGATTTTCGAATCATAAAGGTGATCGATTTGTCACCACTTTTAAGTGTCATTCTTCCATTTTCTACATCAAATAACGCCTTGGTGGACGCTAAGAATGGTCGACCTAAAATTAGAGGAATGTTTGGGTCCTCTTCTATGTTAATGACAATGAATTCGACTAGAAAGGTTAAATTGCCTACTTGAACGGGTAGGTTGTCAACAATTCCAACTGGGTGTTTAATGGTTTGATCAAAGAGTCGAACACTCATATCCGTTGGACTTAACTTACCTACTCCTAATCTCTTATATAATGAAAGAGGCATAACACTTACACTTGCACCTAAATCTGCTAGTGCATCATACATGACACAATCACTAAGTAGACAAGGAACAATAAATTCACCCGGATCACCTACCCTAGGTGGAGGTTTTGGTGGAACTGTCTTCACCGGGTTTATATTTACGGCTTTTGTTTCTTGCACTTTCTTATTCTTTTTCTTCTTCTTCTTTCCAGAGGTATCACAATCTTTATTACCTATCACTTGCTCATACTCAACTCCTTTTCTTGGAAACGGAATGGGTGGTTTGTATGGTGCCACCACTGGCTTTACATACTCGGGTGGTGGTGGTGTTGTAACTTCTTCATTGTTACTCACATCTAAAACCTTCCCATCTTCTGGAGCTGGTTTTTCAGAATTTGTTGACACCATATTAACATTCTCATTCCGAGGATTTACTTCAGTATTACTCGGTAGCTTTCCTTGTTCCCTCTCACTCATCATGCTAGCAAGAGTACCTACGTGTTTTTCTAGATTCAAAATGGAAGCTTGTTGAGTTCTTAATGACTGATCAAACCTCTCATTTGTTTGGGTTTGAGTTTCAATAAATTGTGTTTGAGTTTCAATAAATTGTGTTTGAGATTCAACTAGCTTGAATACCACGTCTTCCATATTTGACTTTTTCTCTTCGGTTTGTTGTGGTGGTTTATACAAGCCATGTCTTTGTGGATTGAAAGTGTTGTTTTGAGTTGGTTGGTTATTCGAACCTTGTTGGTTATACGAGTTGTTGTTGGGTCCATTTGGATTGTAAAGAATGTTTTGATTTCGATTGAAGTTTATCCTTGGCGGTTGATAATTATTTTGATAATTACTTCCCGTCCTTTGGTTCATATAGGAAACATTCTCTCGTTGTTCCATCGTTGGTTCAATGTGACAATCTTTCAATAAGTGTGGTCCACCGCATTGCTCACAACTGATTCGTATTGCGTGAATATCTTTATTCATCTTTTCCATTCGTCTTTCGAAAGCATCTATTTTTGCGGAAACGGAATCAAAGTCATGGCTAGAATCGGCTCTAGCCACTTTAGATGACCGAAAGATATCTTTTTCTTGATGCCACTCATGCGAGTGGGAGGCTGTGTTATCAATAATTTTGTAAGCTTCAGTTGCGGTTTTCTTCATAATGGAACCACCAGCTGTTATGTCGATGTCTTTTCGTGTGGCGATGTCTACGCCTTTATAGAAGATTTGTACTATTTGAAAAGTATCTAATCCGTGTTGAGGACATCCTCTCAACATCCTTCCGAATCTTGTCCACGCTTCATATAGAGTTTCATTTGGCTTTTGCGCGAACGTAACAATTTCTCCTTGAAGTCTCACGGCTTTGGATGCCGGAAAGAATCGTTTAAGAAATTTTTCAACTAAAACATCCCATGTGTCAATCGCCCCTTCAGGTAACGATTCTAACCAATCTTTGGCTTCTCCCTTTAAAGTCCAGGGAAACAACATGAGATAGATCTGCTCATCTTCCACTTCTCGGATTTTGAATAGTGTACAAATTCTTTTAAACGTACGAAGGTGTTCGTTAGGATCTTCATTCGGTGCACCACTGAATTGGCATTGGTTAGTTACCATGTGTAGGATTTGTCATTTAATTTCATAATCTGGAGCATTAACTTCTGGTTTAATAATGGCGTGACCTTGGCCCGTGCGTGTGGCTCTCATTCGATCTTCCATACTTAGAGGTTCCAGATTTTCCATAATTGAATTTGTTGTATCCGAATCACTAGAGGATTCTGATTTAATGGTTTGTGGCTCAGGAGGAATAATTAGTGGTTCAGGATCTTGGAATTGTCCTTGAATATGCTCCGGGTTCTTAATTGTGAAGTCGGGTTCAAAAAATGGATTATCGGAAATTTGAACTAAAGTACTTGGTCTACTGGATGACGATTCTAAAGAGAAATCAACGGCGGTTATATTTGTTAAATGTCTTGATCTAGTTACAGGTGGTGAACGTACAAAAGGTGGTGAACGTCTTGCTCGGTGCATTCACTGAATATCCTATTAGTTTTTAAAAGGAAAGAAAAATTATAATAAGTTATCCAATTAATAGACTTTTCTGATTTTGCCCACGTTTCGAATAGCCAAAAGATGCAGCAGAGGGGCAGGATTCGTTTGGTCTCAATATAATTGAGGACTGTTTGGCTCCAATAACCCGGTCCACGTACAAATCCAACTATTACTACGAACCAGAAAATTTTGATGTCTATTAATTTAACCACTTAAAATAAATTTTCGTAATTTTAAGAAATTTAGATAAGAAGTAGAATAAAAATCTATGTCCTAAAACTAGAATAGCGAGAAATAAGAGAGAAAAAGAGTGCGTCGGAAAAAAAAAATTGAAAAATAAAAATGGTTGAAAAAAATAAAAGGTCGAAAAATAAGAAAATTGTAGCGCGTCTAAAATTAAAAAGGGATTCTAAACGAAAAACGGGAATTACTTAAAAGGATACTAAAATTTTAACACGGCGTCGCAAAATTTTAAGGCACCTAAATCTTAGTCTAAAGAAAAAGCACTTAAGGGATTTTACGGCAAAGGCTAAAAATCTAAAAGTATAAAAATAACTATGGCAAAACTAAACTTAATACTAAAAGTTGCGACTATAGTCTAAAAATCTAAAGGTAATAAAACTAAAAAAAACATTTTTTTTTATAGACAAAATTTTAAAAATATATATATATATTTTTTTTTTTAATAATTTTTTTTTTTTTCTTTTTTTAAAATTTTTTTAAAAAAAACGATTTTTTTTTTTACAAATTTTTTTTTTAAAACGAATTTTTTTTTCTTTTAAAAAAAACGATTTTTTTTTTACACAAATTTTTTTTTTTTTTTTTTTTAAAAACGAAATTTTTTTTTTTTTTTTTAAAAAACGATTTTTTTTTTTTAAAAAAAACGATTTTTTTTTACAAATTAATAATTTTTTTATAATTATAATTTTTTTTTCAAAACTTTTTTTTTTTTTAATTCATTTACTATTCATGAATAGTAAATGAAAATAAATTAATTAATTTACTATTCACATGAAAGCGACATGATAGCAATTATTAATTATAAGTTACATAATATACCCCTGAAGTATTTAATAAATATGACTTTTTTTTAAAATTTACGTATAAATTTTTGATTCTTAAATATTATTATATTATTATATTCTATTTCAATATTATTATATTATTATATTCTATTTCAATATTATTATATTATTATATTTTATTTCAATATTATTATAATTAAAAATATAGCGTTTTAGCGCTCCCCGGCAGCGGCGCCAAAAACTTGATGATGTAGCGTGAGGGTACGAAATACTATTATTTTTACTAGGAAATACTACAAAATATGACACAAGTTTTATTAATTTACGGATGGGATATACCTAAACCTTGCTACAACACTATAGGCAGTGTACCTAATCGTAGAGTAGTGTAGTTTTTAGTAAGTCCGGTTCGTTCCACAGGGAGCTGGTGATACTTACTATATTTTTAACAACTATATTTATACAAAATATATATAATTATATAAGTAGTAATATTATTATAAAAGGGGGGTTTTACCGTTTAATGACCGGTTTGTCGATTCTATATTTTAAGCGTAAAGATAAATGACGATAATTAAAGTGCGTAAAATAATGACAATAAATAAAATGACAGTAAATAAAATTGCGAGTAATAAAATGACAGTAAATAAAGATACGATGAGAAATATAATAAAAGAATTATGCTTATTTAAACTTCCGTAATCATGATGTTTGACGTGTTGATTTTAATTTATTACCATGGGTTAATTGTCCTTTGTCCTGGTTTATTTGATACGTCTATCTGGTTTTTGTCCATAATAGTCCATCGGTCATAAATATAAAGTGCGAGTATCCTCGTCAAATTACCCTTATACCCGAAGTCAAATATTCCAACTGATTAAGGATTTAAACTGTGACGCAGTTATCACTTCTGTCAACAATTACACCAGTTATCAATGTATGTAATCCACCCCTGTTTTAATTAGTTTATGAATATTAATTCATCCACTTGATCAGAATGAATAATCAATTACCCAACCCAATTGATTAATTAAATGATTATAACAGATTCCATATGAACGTCACTAAATAGGACAACCATAATCATTATTAATTATTAGGTTAATTAATTTGAAGATAGGTTCGACAGACTCCAATGAGTTGTCACTCAATTAGACAATACCCCCCATCTATTAATAGTCAATAATCCAATTTCCACAAGTGTCGGTCTTTTGCCCAAACCTTAATTATGGTCCAAAGTTCAATAACCCAATTTTAGTAATTAGCCCAACATCATGAGTACTTCATTTTAAATAAGCATAATAACGACTTAGCTACGAGACATTAATGTAAAAAGGTTGAACATAACTTACAATGATTAAAAATAGCGTAGCGTTACACGGACAGAATTTCGACTTACACACTCAAACGATCTCTATCATAAATCTTATTATTATCATAATTTAAAATTAAAATTAAGATTATTGTTATATCTTATTAAGTTAACATTATGATAGAGATATAGAATATAGATATTGATAATTGATATAGATATTTGATTGATAAAAAAAAAGATCGAAAAAAATTCTTCCTCTCCCTCATCGTTACATAGATCGTTCCTTTTATAGGCCAAATTATAAATTGAATTTTCATTTACGACCCCTGAACTATGCTCAATTAACAACTTTTTATTATTTAATATTATTCTTATTATGATTTATTTAAATATTATATTTTATTCTTGTGCATAGTTGACTCGTAATTTTTACACCGTTGCGTCGAGCGTTGAGAGTTGGTTCATGTCCTGGTTCCGGATTTTCGAACGTCCTTTCGTACAATTTTATATCGTGTACTTTGCGTTTTGTAACTTGTACTCTTGTCATTTTTAGACGTTCTTCATCAATAAATTGAACCTTTTGAATTGTATCTTGTACATTTGAGCTTTTTGGACGTTTTGGTCTTTCAAATCTTCGTTTTTGTCTTTAAATCTTCATTTTCGAGCGATTTGCGTCTTTCGTCTTCGCACTTATTTATTTAACTATTACAACTAAAAATAAGGAAATTACATTTAAAAACTTTACATATTGGAACGATATTGCTACTAAATATATGTTCATTTGGAACACTATCAAATATCCCCACACTTGAGCGTTGCTTGTCCTCAAGCAATACAGAACTTGAAATAAAAACATACATGAATCACTTTTTTATTCATCACATTTTGTACATCAGTGATTTTGATATAGCGGTATAAACAATGACAGTAATGATGGTTAAAGGTGGGTGTGTCATCCACAGTTGCCTTGGGTTTAGGTCAACGACACTTGCAATCAAATAGCCGATTTACTTTCGGTTTCCAAAGCAAAGTGCACATTTGAAAGGCGGTTTACAGTCCCACATGACTATAAAAATTTAGATCCTTTAGGAAATAGGATCTTTATGAAAACATTTGATCTTTTGAAAATTCAATCTAGCTTTTACCCTAGATAAGTTTTCTGATTTGATCCACCATTGGTGTTGCAAAATATATTTGTGGATCAATATTTTGGCTAAAAACATTTAGGTTCGTGTAATCCACTGCTATCCCGGTATCGGAAAGCACACATCCAGTTTACGTGTTCCGTATATTACCTTTCGGCAAACTACCGTCCGGTTGTAAAAGAAACTGTTATTAGGATTTAAAATTAAAATTAAAATTAAAATATAAATTATATATATATATTACGTATATATTGAGAGAGAGATGAAATAAGATATGAAATTTGATCAGAATTCGGTTTGCTTTATAGCCAGAGTAGAATTTTGGGGCTCCGCGACTCGCGGCAAAAACCCCTTCAAACTCCGCGAGTCGCGGAGGATGATTTTACAGCTCACACCCTTGGAGTTTCTCTGCCGACGGTTTTATATATATAAATATAATATATATATAATTAATATAATTAATTATATATTATATTATATTTATATACATAGTTAACTTGTAATTTTTAGTCCGTTGCGTCGAGCGTTAAGAGTTGACTCTGGTCCCGGTTCCGGATTTTCGAACGTCCTCGCGTACAATTTTATATTTTGTACTTTGCGTTTTGAATCTTGTACTCTTGTAATTTCGAGACGTTTCTTATCAATAATTGGAACCTTTTTTATTGTCTTTTGTTCTTTTGAGCTTTTTGGTCGTTTGCGTCTTCAATTCGTCGAATCTGTCTTTTGTCTTCACCTTTTATTATTTAAACGAATATCTCTTGTAAATAGAACAATTGCAACTAAAAGCTTGTCTTTCTTGAGGAATAATGCTATGAAATATATGTTCGTTTTTAGCATTATCAACGGCACTTGCGGCCATACAAAGCTTCGAAAGGTGCGGCCTTAATGCTCGAATGGTAACTATTGTTGTAGGAGAATTCGGCTAGAGGAAAATGCTTTTCCCAAGCTTTCCCAAAATCAATAACACAAGCTCGTAACATGTCCTCCAAGGTTTGAATCGTGCGTTCGCTTTGTCCGTCATTTTGCTGGTGATACGCGGTACTCATATCTAAACGTGTTCCCAAAGCTTCTTGCAAAGAACACCAAAATCTAGAAGCGAAACGGGCATCTCGGTCTGAAATAATCGATAAGGGTACACCGTGACGAGATACAATTTCCTTTATATATAGTTGCGCGAGTTTGTCCATCGTATCGGTTTCCTTCATGGCTAGGAAGTGAGCAGATTTAGTAAGACGGTCGATAATAACCCAGATGGTATCATAACCGCCTACCGTCTTCGGTAGCTTCGTGATGAAGTCCATCGTTATTCCTTCCCATTTCTATTGCGGGATTTCGGGTTGCTGAAGTAACCCGGATGGCCTCTGATGTTCGGCTTTTATCTTGTAACAAGTTAAACACTTTCCAACGTAAACAACAACATCCTTCTTAAGGTTTGGCCACCAATATTGCTCCTTGAGGTCGTGGTACATCTTACCAGCTCCTGGATGAATCGAATACCTTGACTTGTGGGCTTCGTCTAGAATTAGGCTTCGTAAGTCCCCATAACTAGGCACCTAAATTCTTCCGGCAAAATATTGGAGTCCAGTTTTCTTAACCTCGAATCGAGAGACGAGAATGTTCAAGTGCTCATGAGAAATATTCTCCTCCTTGAGAGCCTCCTATTGAGCTACACGAATTTAGCTATTGAGATTGGTGTGGATGGTGATGTTCAAGGCGCGGACACGAAGAGGTACCATTCTTTCCTTTCGGCTCAAGGCATCGGCTACAACATGTGACGACCCGGAAATTTCCTACCAAATTTAAACTTAATTTTAATATGAACTCGACACGATAAGCAAAGTCTGTAATATTGAGTCTTAAAATTTTTGAGCTGTTTACAGTGATTCATTTAACCTTTGACTGTTTCCGACGATTCACGAACAAATGTGTACAAATAAATATGTATATGTATAGATATACATATATAAATAAATAAATAAATATAAACATAAGTATATATAATAAATTGAAATAATAAGATATAATTTAATCATTAGAATTGAATATTTGAATATGTAAAATAAAATATAAGGTAATAAAGTGATTATTAAAATAAAAATATATAAATATGAGTGTATATAGTTTCCATAAATAATTAATTGGATATGTATATTATAATGTATATAAAGGGTTTAACTACTAGATGTTATATATATAATTATTAAAATATACATGATTAATACTACGTAATATATTAAATTAATTACAAGTTAAAATACTATTAATGTGATTACTTTTATTAAAGTAAACATTGTTAGTAAAATCAATAATACAATTATATATATAGATATGAAATTTGATATGTAAAAATGATTATTATTAAAATCGTTAACATTAATAATATTAATATTAATATAATTAACATTATTACTAGTATTATTAATAATACTATTATTATCATTTTTAATATAATTATCATTTTACTTATAATTATTAAACCTATCTTTTATTCATTATCTTTATTATCAATGTTATCCTATCAATATTTTCTATTACACTGTATTACTTGATATTATTATTATTAATGGTTATTAGTATTTTTATCCATGTATTATGATTACAAATAAGATCATTAGGATTACTAGAAAATAAAATATTATTTAAAAATTAAAATTATTATCGTTTGATTTCTATTGGTATCATTATTATTTATTATTATTATCAATATAAATAATTATTATTATTATTTGTATTAGTAATATTATTATCATTTTATGATTATCAGAATAATTACTATTTAATATTATTACAAAAACATTTATTATTAATACTAATATATTTATTAATTATTAAAATTAATTATATATAAAGTAAAATAATAATAATAATAATAATAATAATAATAATAATAATAATAATAGATTGGTACGAATCTGTTACTTGTAACCATCGATCCTGTTTCTGATTTTTGTTCTGTCTATAATCTGATGTAAGAATCGAATTTCAAATCTATAATACAACAAATTCTGTTAGCAATTGTTATCGTCATTTATTTTTATATTTTTTTTGGTACGAACGAATATAGCCTGTTGAATATAATTGGACCATAAATCAATCCCTTTATCAATGATAAGTAACTCACTCACACAGTTTCTTTTTCACCAGATCCAAGTTTTCACTTCAACTGCTATAATTTAGCAAATTTAAAGCAGAAAAATAAGAACACAGCTCATCGTGCTATGTTCTTAATTATTTCGTCAAAACTACGATTTCAAAATCAAATACAAAATGTGTTAATGCAGTTACGTTCTAAATCATTTACTTAAACTATCTGAAAAATCCCAAGTCTCAATTTTATCTATCGAAGTCGAATTTTCGAGTCAAAGTTCTAATTTCAAAAGTCAACCGTTTTTGTTTTTAGGGAAATTCGTACTTGTTTGGATGTTATGAAATCAATTGATGATCACAGAAGCTTTTATGAGGAATTTATTACCTAATTCATGTTGTAAGTTTCACCTAAAACGACCTTTATTTCAAAATCAACAATTCATATTCTTCGTTAGAACAGTGACTGTAGATACATTTTTTTTTTATTTTTTTCTATTATATTAAAATCTATTCAACACACCAGGATGTTTCCATTTCTATTAAACTAAATAATTCATAATTATGGTTGGTATTTGGTAAGGATCGAATGGATTTTCGAAGAAGAGGAAGAATGAAATAGAAGAAAACAGAAAGATACAGTTTAATAATACTTAGGATCGGAATAAAAATAGAAAATCATTGACAGAGTGATGGTTAGGAGGGGTGTCGGGTGAGTGAGAGGTCTCGGGTTCGAGCCCGGCGGATGACACTTTTTTCTAATCGATTATTTTGAGGTAGTTTCCTTTTTCTTTAAAAACCATTATTATTATTATTATTATTATTATTATTATTATTATTAATATTATTATTATTATTATTATTATTATTATTATTATTATTATTATTATTATTATTATTATTATTATTATTATTAGTTAGTGTTATAGTGTTATTATTATTATCATTACTATCATTAATATAAATAATGTTATTATCATTAAAATTAGCATTAAGTATGATCATTATGTATTATTAGTATACAAATTGTTATTATTACCATTAATATTAGCATTATTATCATATGAATAGTTATTATTGTCATTAATATCATTAAGTATCATTAGCATTAATATTAGTATATTAGGAGTACCCTTTAACATTAATTTTAGTATTATTAATTATGAACGTTAAAAATTTCTATTAAAACAAAAATTATTATTAAACTTATTATTACTATTGAAAATGCTATTTTTGCTAAAACTGTTATTTTTACTTTATCATTATTAATAAAATTACCATTTTTATTAAAATTACTATTATCAGTATTATTATTATCCTTAAACTAGTATTACTACAATTGATAATTTTTCAAAACAAAAGATATATATATATATATATATATATATATATATATATATATATATATATATATATATATATATATATATATATATATATATATATATATATATATAAATACAAATATATTTACTAAATAAAGTATACTAATACTACATAAAATTTCATTTTAATTAGTAACATTAATTAAATATCAAATAAGTATCATAATAAAAAGTAAGTATTAATAAAATTATATATATAAGAACATTAATCTTAATACATAAAATAATAGATATACACTTGTTTGATTACGATTAATTGTTTTAATATATATACAAATGATATAGGTTCGTGAATCCGAGGTCAACCCTGCATTGTTCAGTATTGTATGAATATTTTTACTACAAAATACAGTATGGTGAGTTTCATTTGCTCCCTTTTTAAATTCTTTTGCAATATATATTTTTAAGACTGAGAATACATGCGCTGCTTTATAAATGTTTGACGAAATAGACACAAGTACTTAAAACTACATTCTATGGCTGGATTATTAAACCGAATATGCCCCTTTTTAGTCTGGTAATCTAAGAATTAGGGAACAGACACCCTAATTGATGCGAATCCTAAAGATAGATCTATTGGGCCCAACAAGCCCCATCTAAAGTACCGAATGCTTTAGTACTTCGAATTTATCATGTCCGAAGGGAGTCCCGGAATGATGGGGATATTCTATATGCATCTTGTTAAGGTCGGTTACCAGGTGTTCACCATATGAATGAATTTTTATCTCTATGCAGTTTTTTAAATGCCTGATATGAGATTATGTTTATGAGAAATTGAAATATGAAATCTTGTGGTCTATTAAAATATTGAAATGATTGATTGTGATAAACTAATGAACTCACCAACCTTTTGGTTGACACTTTAAAGCATGTTTATTCTCAGGTATTAAAGGAATCTTCCGCTGTGCATTTGCTCATTTTAGAGATATTACATGGAGTTATTCATGACATATTTCAAAAGACGTTGCATTCGAGTCGTTGAGTTCATCAAGATCATATTAAGTCAATTATAGTTGGATATATTCTGAAATGGTATGCATGCCTGTCAACTTTCAATGTGATGAAAGTTTGTCTTTTAAAAACGAATGCAATGTTTGTAAAACGTATCATATAGAGGTCAAGTACCTCGCGATGTAACCAAATGTAATGTATTTGTCCAGCTGGATTAGGACGGGTCATGAAACAACATTTGCCTTGCCAGGGTGGTAACGAAATTCACAATCATAATTGTTCAACGTCTCGATCCACTGTCGTTGTCTCATGTTTAGTTGCTTCTGATCGAATATGTGTTGAAGGCTTTTGTGGTCGGTGAAGATAGTGCTCTTGGTTCCATACAGATAGTGTCTCCACAGTTTGAGTGCAAAGACCACATCTCCAAGTTCGAGATCGTGAGTCATGTAGTTTCGCTCGTGAATCTTCAGTTGTCGGGAGGCGTAAGCAATAACCTTCTTCCGTTGCATCAATTCACACCCAAAACCTTGTCGGGAGGCATCGCAATAAACAACGAAGTCATCACTGCCTTCAGGAAGGGATAAGATAGGTGCGGTGATTAACTTTTGCTTCAGGGTTTGAAATGCCGACTCTTGCTCGATTGCCCAAACGAACTTCTTCCCCTTGTGAGTTAACGCTGTCAAGGGACGTGCAATCAGAGAGAAACCTTCGATGAATCTACGGTAATAACCGGCGAGGCCTAAAAATTGGCGGATATGAGTAGGAGTAGTGGGGGTTTCCCACTTGCTGATGGCTTCGATCTTTGCGGGATCGACTTTGATACCTTGGCTACTAACAACGTGGCCAAGAAATTGAACTTCCTTCAACCAAAATTCACACTTGGAGAATTTGACATAGAGTTGCTCTTTCCTCAAAAGTTCTAGCATGAGTCGAAGATGTTGCTCATGTTCTTCTTCGCTTTTGGAATAGATTAGGATATCATCTATGAAGACGATAACGAACTTGTCGAGGTATGGCTTGCATACGCGATTCATGAAATTCATAAATACGGCAGGTGCGTTAGTTAAACCGAATTGCATCACCAGAAACTTATAGTGACCATAACGAGTTCGGAACGTATTCTTCAGTGGCCAAAGCTCCGTATGTGAGTCCTTGTACCGCTATCAAATTTTCAGATCCTAACTCGATGTCGTTCGACCGTGGCGACGGTTCAAGCGCGAGTAGGTCAGAAATTTCAGCACGTCGTTACAAAGGCGTAGTGACTTTCGGAAGGCTATAAATCCTAAACCGTATATCGGATTTAGGCGAGTCTTAAACAAAAAGTCATCTACTTGAACCGAACTATCTGAAAATAAATTTTCCAGAAGTACCAGGTGTCTGATCAGACCCCGAAAAATAGTAAACAAGTGCTCCGGTGGGTTTCTTGGTGCTTGATGCTCATCACGGTTCTCATCCTTGATGCATGTAAGCTTAAAGTGTACAACTCTTTGATGTTTTAGCATCACTTTGACCAAGTTTCAACCATTAACACACAATGCCAAGACTAAGAAGTAATACAACTCACTTAAGAGTTTTAGATGGATGATGAACCAAGGTTACATCATGTTCTTAGTCTTAACACAAATACAAGTTCTATTCAAGATTAAAGCTACAAACTTTGATTCAATCAAACAAGCAAGATATAAATTTGATCAATCAAAGTAATGGAACCCTAAGCTAGAGAGCTTGGATCCTTTAACAAATAATTATGAGATTTCAAAGCTAGAAAGCTTGAATCTTTTATGTTCTTGAAGATCTTTAAAGCAAGAAGCTAGATCTTCAAGTTTCATGAAGATCATAAACACAAGTTTTGACCTTTTAGCAAAAACAAAGTGGTCTTAAGCTATAAAGCTTAGATCCATCAAAGTAATGAAGATTCAAAGCTAGAAAGCTTGAATCTTTTATGTTCTTGAAGATCTTTAAAGCAAAAGGCTAGACCTTCAAGTTTCATGAAGATCATAAACACAAGTTTTGATATTTTTAACAAAATAAAGAGATCATAAGCTAGAAAACTTAGATTCAACAAAAGTAATGAAGATTCAAAGCTAGAAAGCTTGAATCTTTCATGTTCTTGAAGGATTCAAATCAAAGTTTGAATCTACAAGATATAACAAGATCAAAAAGCTAGAAAGCTTGATCTTAGATGATGATGATGTCGTGATTATGAGAAGAAGAAGAAGAAGAAGAAGAAGAAGAAGAAGAAGAAGAAAATTTAAAACTTACAATTTTTAGTGTGAGAAAGACTAGAGAGAAAATTAGAGAGCAAGTGTGTGTAAAATGTGAATGAGATCAAGTGTGAAATGGGTGAAATAAGCTTGATATTTATAATGGTGGTGAGGGCCTTAAGCCGTGGGTTTTTTGGGGGGGGGGGGGGGGACAAGGGGATAACTTTTTGCTTTTTGCTTAGTGGTGGTCTAAATGTGATGCTTATTGTTGGATCCCATGCAGCATTTGTAGTAATGGTTAACAAAAATGCTAGTATGTTGGCTCATCTTAATGGGTTTTTGTCCTACATCTTAATGAGTCATAAACTTATTAAAATTGGGCTAACTTAAGAGTCCATTAGCTAGAGTAGGGTGGACTTAAGTCCAATAAGGTAGAAAGTCCACTAAGACTAACTAGTGTGCATTAGTAAGTTACTAAGCGTAATTAAGCAACCAATAAGCCAAGTAATTGTCATTAGAAAATAACAATTAGTATTACGTAGCCATAATATTCCAATAACGACAAAAGTTAGACGCGTACCAAAATACATAGCTCGTTCTAAACGTCAAGTGACACTAACGGTCATAAAAGCCTTCGAGGATCAAGTTAAGTAACCACGTACTTAATAACACGTTCTAAAATATAAACGAAAGTAATCAACATGAAATAAGATCCCAGAATATAATCTAACACAGTATGCACAAATACGTAGTTTCGTGAAAATATAAAGCACAAATATAAGTCGAAAAAGTCGGGTCGTTACATTAATACCCTGGAATATTTTAAGAGATGTGACTTTAGACCTTCCACCCTCATCCAACACACAAGGTGTTGGGTGTACCACTAGGCCACAAGAGCAGTGTTGGTGTGGCCAAATCGTTGTGATACGTACATCATTGACAACGAGAAATCTAGGGTATAGTTTTTATGCATGTCCGATTAAGGTAATTTAAATCATTTTTGTCGCTGATTAAATCTAACGCAATTTCATATAATTTGATCATTTTTCTTATGTTTCAGGATTCAACTCGTAGGTTTGTTTGTTAGTTTAATCCTCCAATATGTGAACACTCATCCATGATAATTCCAGGCTTGCTAATACAAAGAATGTAGCAAAAGCAAAAGTAAAAATTGTTGAACGTTTTTAGGGAATAATAAAAACGTAAACTGATCAAAATACCCTCACGTGATTTAACTTAACGACCACAAATTAACAATTGTTAAATCCAAGATCATTTGTGGAATATCTTAAAAGGTCGGGGTCAAGGCAGTAAAAAAAAAATAGGTTAAGATCACATGCGATATTTAATACAAAGTTCAGAGACTATCGACAAAACTTTATGATTGATCACAATCATAACCAGTGATAGATCCATAATATTATTTGACGGGGTTTAAAATTAGCTAAAAAAGTTTCAATTGCAAAATTTGTTAAAACAATGTAGAGAATTATTATAATAACATAATAGATTAAAACAACCAATATTTATAATCTATCTATAGATTCTATTATAATTCTAAAATGATGACATAATAAAAAAGTAATTTCTTTTATTAAAAAAAATTAAAAATAAAAAAGAAAAAAATGTAGACCATGATGTCATTATAAAAAATAATAAAAAAATTCGGACTATAAGAAAAAGAAAAAAATACGGAGTATATAATTCTTTCACTCTTTCATTTAAAATATAACCCTAAAATCACCCTTTCATTTAGAAAAAAATACGCAGAATCATCCTATCCATCTTTGTTGAAAAACCCCAAAAAAATAAAACCAAAGAAATCCAACAATTCACAGCAATAAAGAATTCTTCAGCGCCATTTGTAAGATCAAAGCAATAACGAAATCTTCATACAATCGCTACTTAAAATCAGTAATGTTTATAAATGAATATAATCGGTGAATACAAAGCATCGTTACTCACGATTGTTTATTGATTACAGATTGGCTAAGTTGGCGGCTAGGGCTTTTTAAGATGATAATACTGCAAAAGGAGATAATTGACCCAAATCAGAGAGAATCGATAATTGAGGAATTGATGTTGATGTTCTAAATGCCCTAACAAGGGCTCTTTTTTTTTATTTTATATTAAAGTCGATTATAACTTTTATGTATATTGAACTATAGTATTTATAGTAAACTATAACATCCAGTAGATAAAGTTAGCATTTAGATGTGATATATTGTGTGTTTTGTTTATAATTAAATATTAAGTTCTACCGTCACACTTTAGATTGGAAAATTTTCTTCTTTTTATGATGTACTACTTAAAGTATAGCAAGAAGATACAAATTTATTTTCACAGATCAACGTGGCTAGGTTCATTTTCAGGTTCGTCTATTAAAATCGTTTTTCCTCTGTTTTTTAGAACTTTACAAAATTCCCTATTGTACTCAGCGCTCATGGAGTCATGGGAAATTGGCATATATAAAATGGTACCTGATAATTAAAATGCAATGCTTTGAGCATTTAATAGGAAACATAGTGTAACGATAATAGTCATTGATTACTTATCATTCTACACTTTATATATGTTCTTGAAGCATATGCTATTTTACATTTATCTTGTGGAGCTAATTTATTCGAGTGACATGTCAGGCATACCAACCGTTTGATCAAATGTACTGGATTGATAAACTATGTCAATGCACTTCTATGTTGTAGTGTTATGTTTAAGACACATTAAACAATCATTTGTGTTGTATGCTATATGCCTATATGGCCATAGGTGTTCAGTGTTACTAATCATGAAACTGATTGATGAATTAACATTTAATTACATTATGGATCCTATTCTTTGCATTATAACATAATGATGTTTATACATTGCACGTGCTATGCCACCGTCTTTACATTCGATTACACGTTAGATGCTCTGTCTCCGTCTTCAGATTCGTCTCATATACCAACAACGGTTAGTATTTCCTTTTCTAATTTAAAGTAATTTTTTGTTTTTCTTTGTAAAGAACAATTCATGATTACAGTTAAAAAAATAACCAACTTATGACTCATGAGTAGCAAAGTTATATTTTATTTTTCTTTGTTAATACCTTTAAGAATGCCAGCACTTGATGGCACATGTTCAAATCGGTAACATCGAATCTGCATCTTCTGTATGTGGAATATGCTAGAGCTATAAGTCATTTATTTTTCGTTGTTCAAATTACTCGATATATCATATGCCTACCCAGGTGACTGAGAACTACTGTGGAAATCAATCAATTGAAATAGCAAACAATTCAATTTCTAATATTTTTAACAACAACAATAACATATCCCAATCCCACATGTGTGGGGAATGGGGGAGATGAGACACAACAATCCTTTCCATAAGTAGGTGGGTTTATAAAGCAAATTTTCACTCCATTTATATGTAAGTGGGTTTATAATTTTCGAAATCAGTTTTAACACTTATAAACCAACTTTGTGTTTGAACTAAGAACATTTCTTTTGTTTTTAGGGATCCAATGTTGATATGCGGAGGGAGATGGGCACACTGATGTGGTGGTTTCAACTATAGTTGGAAATATTTACGTGTCATTGGAAAGGATGCGTCGTTTTGCATCCGTACAGAACTCATGGCAGAGTCATGAACCCAGTTCTCCTGGTTGATTTTGCCACTCTTACGGTTTGTATTCAGACCTAAATTATATAAATGTAGTAATTTGCCTTGCATTGGTCTTATTTTTCAATTTTAATCTCAATCAAGTGTTTAAAGTTTTCATTATACAATAGCGACCAACTCACTTGAAGCTGATCCAATTTTTCATTTTAACAATTTGGACGAGTTAACCAATCTTTAATGTTAGAAATGTATGATACGTGATTTATACATCGCATTACAACTTGGGGCCAGGGATTCAAATTACATGGGATGCTCTTGTGATTGTAATCATGCCAGTAAGATATGGAAGTAAAGGTTATATAAAAGAAAATACAAACATGGTTAGAGAGATAAAGAAGTTATATCATAAATTTGATATTCTATTTTTTAGTATTTGTTATAAAATATCTAGATTGTGTTATAAAATATCTAGATTAGATGTTAATTTTATTATTATTATATTTCTTGCATAGTAATATTTTATACTATAAATAGACATGTATGGTAACCATTTAAGGTGCACCATTTCTCTTGAAATATCAATATCAATATTTCTTCTCTCCTTCTTCTCTCTTTTTCTCTCTTTGTTCTTATAACCATTAAAGGTAGTTATAAGCCTACTGAATTATAACACGTTATCAGCACGAAGAGCTTAGTGTAATCAAAGGATATCTCAAACGATCACGAGTCACTAATCAAGGTATGAAATTATTAAGGTTTTTCAGACTCGGACATATCAAATTTTGGACTACTAACATTTTGAACTACTAATTTTTATTAAGTTCTTAGTGCATTTGTATTGTTCTTATTATATGGTTGGCTCTGCCACCTAAATTATATATGGTCGACACTGTCGCCTAACTATCATTTATGTTTACTAACTTTTATTAACTTCACTAACATTTATATTTATGTTATTTAAGTTATATATGGCCGGTTATACCGCCTGAATTATATTTTCTGTAATCTAACTCTTATTAACTTCACTAACATTTATATTTATGTTATTTAAGTTATATATGGCCGGTTATACCGCCTGAATTATATTTTCTGTAATCTAACTCTTATTAACTTCACTAACATTTATATTTATGTTAATAAGACCTCATGATTGTACGCAACATGTCATTTGACAACACGGTACTTTATGTACGCAACACGTCATTTGACAACACGGTACCATGGGTCGAGATTAATTCCGATCAATACGAATACGACGGGGTCTTTATATGTTATCTAACATTTATGATTACTTATGCAATTAATCATTATTTATTTCATGCATACTAATGTTTATTCTTAAATTTATAATTTTAAAAGTTAAAATAAAAAAATAGTTTGTATTTTTATTAAAAGTAAATCTTAAAAGTTAAAATAAAAAAAAGTAGTTTGTACTTTTATTAAAAGTAAATCTTAAAAGTTAAAATACAAAAAGTAGTTTGTATTTTTATTAAAAGTAAATCTTAAAAGTTAAAATAAGAAAAAGTAGTTTGTACTTTTATTAAAAGTAAATCTTAAAAGTTAAAATACAAAAAGTAGTTTGTATTTTTATTAAAAGTAAATCTTAAAAGTTAAAATAAGAAAAAGTAGTTTGTATTTTTATTAAAAGTATATCTTAAAAGTTAAAGTAAGAAAAAAAGGGATGGTAAAATGGAATAGTTTTTTTGTCAAAAATGAAGTATTGAAAATGAAGTGGTCTCCTTCTATAACTAAAAAAAATATATATATACTTTTATCAAATGAATTTTTTTGTGGCCGACAATTTCAAACACGAGTCCGTGTTTAGTTTATCAAGAATATCTCTTGCTTTGGTGAAAGGTCACGATCACGATATCAGGTGTTGTGAAAGAATTAAAAAATTGGTCAAGTGGCCTTTTAAAAACTAGAAAAAAAAAATTTAAACAAAAAGTTTTTTTTATATATTTATAATTTACGGGTAACGTAAAAAAAAGGAAGTTTTTAAAAAAAAAAAAAACAAAGAAAGTGTTTAAATGAGTTTTACAGAAAGGGGGAAAGCAAAGTAAAAAAAAAAACTTTTTTTCCAAACAAAGGTAAATGAAAGTAGGACTTAATACAAGAAAAAAGTAAACATCTCCTAGACGTGATAAAATCTATCAATGATAAGTATTAGACTTGATGAGCTAAATGTGACAAAAATGTTTCAACATGTCTTATGTTAATTTTCTAAAATAAGTTATTATTATTCCGAGTTTAACACATATACATATGTTAATTAAAAATAACCTTTTTATTCTTATGTAGTGTTGGGTTGCAATTTTGGTTGTATGCCATAATTCCATCCAGTAGAGTGACAATAGAAAACTTTTGATGATAATCAATAAAAAACTTTTTTCCAAACTTGTCAAATGTTTTGTTAAAAACGTGACCGTTGAAAAAAGGAGGTTGAATAATAAAACTTAAAAAACAAATTATTTTTTTAAGAGTGTGCATCAAAATGGCCCGTTTAATAATGGGGAGTAAAAATATAGTCAAATTGTTTCAACGAACAAGGGTTCAATTGGATGTCTCTTAAAAAAAATCCGCGGGTACGGGTGATGGATCCAATGGATCCGCATCCACGACTCGCGGGTGCTATCCCTAATTGTAACAAGTACAAATCAACTAAAAGTCTAAAAAATAAATGCTCTTATAGGGACCAAATGTTCACAATAATTGCCTAAGCTAGATATGAAACAAATAGTTCATAAAAAAAAAAAAAAAATCGTTGTGCGTTTTCGGGATGATAGCCGAAATACACTTACAAAAGTAGGTCAGCCGTCAATTCTTTATGGCCATATCAACGTAGATCAATAAAATCATTTATGGTTTTGATAAAAGATTAATTAAAAATTAATTTTTTTTTTGGTCTTGGATTCTCGGTAACAAAAGTAAAGGTTGTTTTTGGTTGCCACAACAAACAAGACAGAGGTTGTTGACTTTTGTTGTTAAACATGGCACAAGTAAACAATAACAATAGATTATTGTTTTTGAAAAGAATAATGATGCGTTAATTTTATTGTATAAAATAAAATTAAAGAAAATGGTTTTCATTGATGACTATGAACAAACGCAAACAAAGTGTTTGTGGTATTTGGTGATTAAAAAAAAAAGTGCATCTAAAGCTTCTACTGAAAATAATATGCATCTAAAGCTTCTACTGAAAATTAATGTGCAAGGTACAACGTATAACTATATGGTCAAATTCATTTGAGCCTTCGGAGTCACAAGTATATGATGTATATATATATTACTCAATTAACAAAATAGTAAATCTAAATTAATTCATATGAATAGTAAAACGAAATTAATTAATTTACTATTCACATAAAAAAGCGCATATGATAAAAAGCGCATCGCATATGATAAGCGCATATGATAAAAAGCGAATATGATGAAAAGCACAACGCATATGATGAAAATCGCATATGATTAAAAGCGCATATGGTGAAAAACACAGCGCATATGATTAAAAGCGTACATGGTGAAAAGGATATATGATAAAAAAAAAATATGGTGATTTATAAAAAAAAAAATAAAAAAAAAAAACACATATGGTGATTAATGGAAAGCACATATGGTGATTAATGAAAAGTATATTGTGAAAAAGAATCACAAATGTTTCTTGAAAGAATTCAAGGTAAGATATATGAACCAATTCATCCATCATGTGAACCATTTTGATATTTCATGGTTCTAATAGACGCATCTAGCGGATGGTCTCATATTTGTATGTTATCAAGCCGTAATATGGCATTTGCAAAGTTTCTTGCACAAATTATTAAATTGAGAACACATTATTCTGATTACACCATTAAAAGGATGAGACTTGATAATGCTGGTGAGTTAACATCTCAAGCATTTAATGATCATTATATATCTACAGGGATTGTTGTTGAACATCCAGTTGCTCATGTGCATACACAAAATTGGTTTAGCTGAATCAATAGATAAACGCTTACAGCTAATAACTAGACAATTGATAATGAGTACAAATCTCTCAATATTTATATGTGGACATGTAAATTTACATGCTGCGACATTAATTCGCATTATACCATGTGGAAGTCGTAAATATTTTCACTTAATACTTGATTTTGGCCAAGAGCCAAATATTTTCTACCTTAAAACATTGGTTGTGCATTGTATGTTCCAATTGTATCATCACAACACAATAAAATGGTTCTTCAAAGAAAGATGATAATATATTTTGGATATAAAACATCTTCAATCATAAGATATATTGAACCCATGATGGGTGATGTTTTTACAGCACGTTTTGCTGATTGTCATTTTAATAAAACATTGTTCCCTAGATTAGGGGGAGAAATAAAAATAAAAAATAAAATGATGCTTCATGATGTGAACATCAATTAAGGTATATTGAACTCGCACAAAAGAATGTGAAACGAAAGTTCAAAAATAATGCATATGCAAGAACTTGCAAATTAATTACTTTATGCATTTACAGATATAAAAAAGTGACTAAATCATATATACCAGCGATAAATGCTCCAGCTCGAACTGAAATTCCAAAAGCTGACAATAATGTCACTGTTGAGTCTTTGCCACGCATCAAACGTGGAAGATCAATTGGTTCCGAAGATAAAAATCCTCGAAAAAGAAAATCAGCTGATAATGAGGTAAGAGAAAGTGTTCAAGAAGAACCACAAATCAATATTCCTTCTGCAGAGGATATTGATAAATGTAAATACTAAAATTGCGATAAATTATGCAATATTATGGAACCGAAATGAAACTAAAATCTCTATGAGATATTTTCATATAATGTTACAATGACATCATGAATAAAGATGATGATCTGGAACTAAAATCTGTCATTGAATATACAAAATGGACATGATTGAGCTCAATGGAAAGGAGCAATAAGAGCTGAATTAGAATCGCTCGATAAAAGAAAAGTTTTCGGATCAATCGTTATCACTTTTAAAGATGTGAAACGTATGGGATACAAATGAATTTTTATCCGAAAAGAAATGTGCAAATGAAGTTACAAGGCAAAACTAGACTTGTAACTCAATATTTCCCACAAAGACCAGAAATGAATTAGGAGGAAAAATTATCCTCCTGTAATGGATACAATTACTTATTAGATACTTAATCAACCTGGTAGTTATTTAAATGCATCTCATGAATGTTGTTACTACTTATCTGTATGGATCACTTAATAGTGATATATATGAATATACCTAAAGGGTTAAGGTATCATAAGCATCTAATGTAAAACCCAAGGGAATATATTCCATTAAATCACAAAGATTTCTAAGTGGGTTTATACAAACGGGACGTATGTGGTATAACCGATTAAATGACTACTTGATAAAAAAAAAGGGTATAAATATAAACTTATTTTGCACGTATGTTTTATAAAAACAATGTTCGGATATGAGATCGTAGTTGTTTATGTCAATGTTCTTAACATCATATGAACAAATAAAGAGATCTATGAAATCATTCAACTTCTAAAGAATTATTTTGAAATGAAAGATCTTGAAAAACCAAGTATTACCTTGGATTGCAAATTGAGCATATGCCTAATGGTTTACTTGTACATCAAACAACTTATACCGAAAAGATTTTAAAACATTTTTTTTAAAGACAAACTCATTGTTGTTAGATCACTCAATATTGACACTGATCTATTTCATCCCTGCGAAGATCATGAAAATTTTAACAGATCGGAAGTTCTATATTTTAGTGCAATTGAGGTTCTTATGTATCTTATAGATTATACAAGATCTGACATTTCTTTTGCAGTTAATTTGTTGACAAGGTTCAGCTCAACCCCTACCAAAAGACATTGGAATGGGATCAAACAAATAGTTTGATACCTTCGGGGAACTACTGATTTATAATTATTTTATTCTAACAACTCGAAACAAGATTTGTTTAGTTATACAGATGCAGATTATTTATCCGATCTACATAAAGCTAAATCTCAAACTGGATATGTATTCCTAAATGGAGGCACCGCAATATCATGACGTTCTCAAAACAAACACTTGTTGCAACATCATCAAATCATGCCGAAGTGATTGCATTACATGAAGCTACTCGGGAATGATTTTAGTTAAGATCAATGATACAAATCATTATTGATTCTTGTGGACTAGAACGCTATAAAAGCGTAACAACTATCTATGAAGATAATACAGCTTACATAATACAAATGAAAGAAGAGTATCAAAAATGACAGAACAAAACATAAATGCTGACGAGGCGCTAAAGCTATAAACGGTCTTAACGGTCATAAGTTTGATGGAAAAGAATGGTATATTGGTAAGGCTCAGAAAAAGACTGAAAGGGAATAGGAACTGAAACAACGGTTTGAACAAACCATGAAGGAGACTGTAGACAAATCACGAGGGCCAAACTTGTACATAAAAGATTTAGATGATACAGTTTCAGATGAAAACCTCAGATTTTTCTCATATACTCAAGATATCGTAAAAGACAACCAGATTAAAATGAGATACGTTCAATCAACAACTCTGCTGATCTTTATACCAAAGCACTGCTAACTGCTATTTTCAGAACACACGTTCATAATATTGGCATGAGGCATGTTCAGAAGATGTAACAACTCAGGCGTTGCCTACTTGAGGGGGAGTCAACTTTATGCTGCACTCTTTTTCCCTTAGCTAAAGTTTTATCCCAATGAGTTTTCTTTAGCAAGGTTTTTAACGAGGCAGTACTAGTTATTCTCTAATAAAATTGTCATCCAAGGGGGAGTGTTATAAAATATCTAGATTGTGTTATAAAATATCTAGATTGGATGTTAATTTTATTATTATTATATTTCTTGCATAGTAATATTTTATACTATAAATAGACATGTATGGTAACCATTTAAGGTGCACCATTTCTCTTGAAATATCAATATCAATATTTCTTCTCTCCTCCTTCTCTCTTTTTCTCTCTTTGTTCTTATAACCATTAAAGGTAGTTATAAGCCTACTGAATTATAACAGTATTGTCTTACTTTTATTATACCCTTATTTCCATTCATATTTTTCTTATTGGTTGTAGTTACTATTACCAAATTTGTATGTTACTGACTATATTTACTGTTAAGATGTAATTATAATTATACTTTTAATTTGCTTCTGAAATCATGAAATTGTTACTACTTTGTTGATTGGTGATGTTGATAAGGAAAAGAAGGTAGAAGGTGAAGATTGTTGTTGATGAGGTACCTGTTTGTGAGAAGAAGAAATGCCAAATGTGCTGGATGAAAGTTATTGATTTTACATCACATGTTGGTTTAATAACATTTGTAAACTATAACACACACGGTATCATTCACTAACTTTCCTTTAACAAACCCGTAGTTTCACGGGTCCTTCAACTAGTAGTAAAATAAAAAACACTACGTTTTATTACACCAAATTTTTTGAAAGTTAAAAGGAGTAACATATAAGAAAATGAAGATCCATATAAAAGAATAAAAAGAAAATGCGGAAATTATAGTAGGAAAAAAGAAAAGATTTTTTATATTTATTTATCTCAATAATAAATGAAAGAAAATAATACGAATCCTAAGGCTTGAAATCACAAGCAACAAAATCGTAAATTGAAATCAACACAATATATTGTGTGATTATATCCAAACATTATACGACCATTAAAAAAATGTTTTTCATATTATTTCCTTACTTATAGTTGATAGAGAATATTTATATCATATATATATATATATATATACTAGGTTTTTGAGCCCGTGCATTGCACGGGTGTGTAAAAGCTGTGCAAAAAATGTAATTTACGTATGTAAATAGCGATACTAAAAAAAAAAAAAAAAACATAAAAATTATTTAAGAGTCCGTGGTGTTGAAAATTTTTAAAAATTCTTTTGAATTTAAGAGCATGTGGTTGAAAATTCATTTCGAGTTTAAGAGCCCGTGGTGTTGATGAATTTTTTTAAAGTTCTTTTGAGTTTAAGAGCCGTGATGTTGACAAATTTTAAAAGTGGTTGTGAGTGGTCTTAGTAAATTAATGTCCACAATTTGTTTTTCTCACCATTAATATCTTTTTAATATAATAAATGATAACATGCATCATATGCAATGTTTTAATTAAACTTTTTTAAGGGGTTAGAAATTAAAGTTTTGAAATTAGGGTTTAGAAATTAGGGTTTAGGGTTTAGAAATTATGGTTTATAGTTTAAAAATTAGAGTTTAGATTGAAATTTTAACACGAACGGTTTAGAGTTTAAAGTTTAAGATTTAGGGTTAATTGTAATTAAATTGATATTGATAATTGTAATTAAAATGAGATTAATTATACTAATTACATGATGGCATGGATGAATAAAAAGCTGCCATTATAAATTATACTAATTACATTATTACATTATATTAATTATACTAATTACATAATTACATTATAAAGTTACGTTATAGCAAATTTAAATATTGAGCTTTGAGCCTGTGTGTTACACGACTGTTAATGAATGTGTAACAGTATTGAGTGAATAGAGTATTTAAAAATAGTTAGGAGCTTTTGGAGTTTACATTACTTAAATACCCTTTTTAAAATATAATACTCCCTAGCTAGAAACTTCTCGAGTAAAATCAACAGATATTGGTCCATATTTTTTGTATAGATATACATCAACCAATTTTTAATATATCAATATATAATATAATCGATGTAGTTTGTTTATATATATGTTCTAGAGCCCGTGCGTTGCACTGTTGACAAAATAATCGTGCCAAATGAATTGATTTTTCAAACAATTATTCTTTTATGTTTAAGAGCCCGTTGACAAATTTTAAAAAAAAATTTAAATCTAAGAGTCAGTAGTGTTGAAAATTTTTATCATCCAAAATGAAGCTAATTTTAATGTAGTATTGGGTAATATAGGGGGATGATTTCTCACACACTGTTTTTTGATCCTCACACACACTTTTACCCTATTATTAGAGAGGAGTTCAAGTAAATTAGTATGTGAGGATCAAAAAACAGTGTGTGAGAATCATCCCCTGGTGATATATGATGAGATCCTTTCTAAAAATAAACTTGGTATATTTTATATTATAATCACCATTATTTTAAACGGAAAATAGGTATAAATATAAATAAATATAGAATATAACAACATTGAAAACACATTGTATCTATATGGCTGGTGTACACCGAAATTCTTCTTAACTGAAACAAACAAATGTTCTTGTATGAATATATGTACATATACGTGCATTTTGATATTGTTTGTTTAATTAAAATCCAGAAACATAAGATATTGTTTGTTTAATTAAAATCTTGAAACAAATATATTTAGTTTGCCTTTTCTTATACGCCTTGGACGGTAGAGTGATAAAGTGAAAAAAAAATAATGAAATCTTTATCAATTTAAAAATAAATAAACAAATATAGAAAAAATCCCGTCATTTCTAGTACTCCGTAGTATAACCATGGGTGGGAGAGAGAGAGTGGGTGAGAGAGAGAGAGTGATTTCAGGCACGGCAAAGGCAGGCACGGAGGGTGCTTGAGGGCAGTACAACGGCAACAACTATGGTAACCACGGCGAGAGTTCAAACCGAAACCATTTAACATCGTACATGTTCTTCAATTTCCCCGATGATTGGCAAGTCGTTGATCTGTGGAAAATCTTCAAAGGCTACGGATCTGTGAGAGATGTTTACGTGGCTAACAAGAGGCTCCGGAATGGATCTAGATTCGCTTTTGTCCGTTTTGGTGATGTTCGAGATAAAGACATTCTTCTCAGGGCACTGGAAGGAATCAAATTTAACGATGCCCACATCAGGATCTTTAACGCCACTACAAGAGGTCCTAAACCTAAACCTGAAGAAAACAAAACACATCAACCTAGACAACCTGTGAACACAAATCGTTTTCAGGATGGCCGACGCTTCAGTGATGTGTTATTCGAAAAACAAGGTGACTTGAGACAACATCTAAATGACAAAAGGAAGAAGAACGAACACTACAAAGACGCAGAAGATACCAAGGGTCAAAGCAATAAAGTTGTGGAGATTGATGCAGACGATTTGGAGGTTCAAAACATGCTTCAAAGATCAATTGTCTGTGAGGTGAGAAGCTTAGATATTCTGGAAAATCTTGATGCTATTCTCAAAAGTGAGGGTTTTGCTAATTGTCAAATTAAACGGCTTGGGGGGTTATCTATTCTTATTGTCATGGAATCTTTGGACATGGTGAAGCATACCCTAAGCAACGACCATCCCCTAGACAAGTGGTTACACAAAACACGTCTCTGGGATTTTGAAATTTGGCCAGAGGCAAGAATGGCTTGGTTGAACATTAGTGGGGTTCCACCGCCGTTTTGGTCGGAAAAAACATTTTCGTCCATAGCGGAGTGGTGGGGCACCGTGTACTTGCTCGAAAACTGTAAGTTCTCCGGGGACCAAGATATGTCACATGGTAGGGTATTTGTTAAGCTCAATGAGCCTGAGGTGGTCAATGACTCCCTCAAACTCAAGTATAGGTCCAAAGATTATTTCATCACCGTTATTGAAGAAACTAGAAAGAGTACCAGTGGCAAGAAGTCTAGTTCAAAAGATGGGATATATGAGTCGAGTTATTCTGAGGGGTATTCAACAGACAACACAAATTCTGAAGATTTCTCAAGTGACGATGGCGTAAGCTCGATTAGGGATGACGATTCCAATTTTAATCTGCGAAACGAAGAAGATGATTTTGAGTCTGATAATGATGAATATCCTAGCAATATTCCGGCAGAGATACCGAAAAAAATCATCCCGGATAAAGTGTCAAACGACGAAGATGAAGAGACAAAATTTTTTGGCATTGATGAATTGTTTGACGAAAACGAGATACTCCAAGAGACAATTTTTGAAAAGGGCGGCTCTGGTTGTTGTTCCAATGCTTGCAATGATAATTACGTTCCTAATTCCAAAGTGGATGATGTGGAGAGGGCCCCACTCGACCCTGATGTACATGAGGACGTTTCTTCTAATGGTAAAGATACAATTAATGCAAACTTGGAGACGGGCCCAAAAGATATTGATGAGTTATACAATGATCCAAGTATTATTGGGCCAAATAACCCAAACATTACCATATCACATAGCAACTTGAATTCTGATGGGCCTGTAGATGACACAATTCCCAAGCCCAAAGCTAGAGCTACACACAGGGAGAATTCGATTAATGGTCAAACCTCGAATGGATCGTCGAATCCCTCATCCTCACACTCAATCGACATCACCAACTGCAGCGAATGTTACTGGAGAGCCATGGGTAACTACAGAGCTTCATCACGAATTATGAGATTCAAGAACATGGCTAGATGCGGGGGGACCAGCGATCAATCAACCAAATTCAAGTGCAGATGCTGTGGAAGAAAATCAAGATTGAGACCTAGACATGCTCAAGATCGTGGTAATTCTAGAATTCGAGGCACTCAAAAACCTCAGGTATCTTTCAATAGTGACGAATTATAGCAATTTGGGGAAGACATCGGATTGAGGTGGCCCGCCTCCAATCCTCAGTAAGTTTTCTTCTCCTCTTGCTCCCTCGATTTTTTTTCTGTTTCTTATGAAGATATTGTCTCTAAATATTCGGGGCTTTGCTGTCGAGGGTAAATTTGGATGGGTCAGAAATCTCTGTATTTCAGAGAGGCCTGATGTCGCGGTTTTTCAAGAAACTAAGTGTCGTTCTTTATCTGATTGGTGGGTACAATCCTTATGGGGTAAATCTGATTTTGGGTATATTCAAAAGGAGGTGGTCGGTAACTCAGGTGGTTTGTTATTGATTTGGGATAAGAGTAGTTTTGAAGCACAAGATGCCTTTGAAAATGAATTCTTTCAAGGGGTACGAGGAAAATGGGTACATTCGGGTTCAGAATCTATTATTGTAAACATATACGGGCCCCATAACGATGCGGATAAGAAAATTATGTGGGATTCATTGACGAAAATCATTAATAATGCGGACACATCATGGCTTCTATGTGGGGATTTCAACGAAGTGCGGGTTGCATCGGATAGGCTTAACTCTCAGTTTCTTCCTTATAGGGCTTGTAGATTCAACAATTTCATCAGTGTCAATAGCTTGATCGAAATACCGATTAGTGGGAGGCGATTCACTCGTATAAGCGATGATGGTTTGAAGCTTAGCAAGTTAGATAGATTCTTGGTGAATGATAATTTCATCAGACTCTGGGATGATCTCTCGGTAAGTGCCCTTGACCGTAGGCTATCAGATCACTGTCCTTTGATTCTCAGGGACAAAATCATAGATTTTGGACCGAAACCTTTCAAAATCTTTGATGAATGGCTCAATTGCGAAGAAGTGGGTAACATAATTCTTGAAGCTTGGAATCATCCGGTTACAAGTAGTAGGAGTGATTGCGTTTTTCGGGACAAATTGAAGAATGTTAAACTCGCCCTTAAGACTTGGAGCAAGAACACTTATGGGAAACTTGATCGTGAAATCAATGATCTAAAAATGGAAGCAAACGAGTGGGAATTGAAAGCGGAGTCAAATCAACTTTCAAATGAAGATCGGGTCATTTGGTTAGAATGTAGGCGTAAATGGATTGAGAAGGAGAAGACTAAGTCGAATATGTTAAAGCAAAAAGCGAGGATTAAGTGGATAATTGATGGAGCCGAAAACTCAAGTTATTTCCACTCATCCATACGGCGTAAACAAAATAAGTGTAATATTCGTGGTTTACATATCAACGGGATTTGGAATGAAAACCCAATTGAGATAAAGGAGGCCATTGCAAATCACTTTGCTAACATTTTCAAGGAACAGAATCACAGCAACAGTCCCCGTTTTCCTGAATGGGCTGATTCTGATCGATCTCATGGACTGGTCGGCCAGGCCGACCCAACTGACTCAGCATGCCCATAATTTGGTCAGAATATAGGCTGCAATATGCTGTCCGTTTCTGAATCCAATTCCCTTGAGCTTCCATTCAGCGAAGAGGAGATTTGGCGTGCGGTGAAAGGATGTGGAAGTAGCAAGGCACCCGGGCCTGATGGTTTTAATTTGCGTTTCTATAAAAAATTTTGGAACATCCTGAAGGAGACCCTCATGGATGCCATTAATTCTTTTTGGCAAAAAGGCGAAATCTCGGCGGGGTGTAATGCATCCTTCATAACGTTGATCCCTAAGAAGAGTGAACCGATAAATTTATCCGACTATCGCCCCATTAGTCTAATTGGCAGCCTCTATAAAATCATTGCGAAACTACTTTCCAATCGACTAAGAGATGTTGTCCCTAAGTTGGTAAATTTTGAGCAGAGCGCTTTTCTAAGAGGACGTAACATCATTGATGGGGTCCTCATTGCGAATGAAGCCATAAATTTCCTAAAGCTTAAAAAGATCAAAAGTCTTATCTTTAAGGTGGACTTCGAAAAAGCTTTCGATTGTTTAAATTGGGATTTCCTTATGGAAATGATGAGCATTATGGGCTTCGGGGCAAAATGGAGAAAGTGGATTCTTACTTGTCTTCAATCTTCTTCTATCTCGGTTTTGGTGAACGGATCGCCTACAAGAGAATTCAATATTTCTAGGGGGTGAGGCAAGGCGACCCCCTCTCGCCGTTCCTTTTCATAATTGCGGCAGAAGGGCTAAATTGGCTTGCTAAATCCGCGGTTTTAAACAATCGCTTCAACGGTGTGGAAATTGGAAATGATAAGATAACTTTATCCCACTTGCAATACGCGGATGACACGATTTTCTTTGGCGAATGGAGTCCTAGCAACTTTAAAAATCTCTTGAAACTTTTAAAATGCTTCGAGCTATCCTCGGGACTAAAAATAAATTACAATAAAAGCAATCTCCTCGGTGTTGGTGTCGGTTCAAGTGAAGTGTGTGACATGGCAAGAACTTTCGGTTGCACGGTTGGTAGTTTCCCGTTCACATACCTCGGCCTTCCAATTGGGGCCAATATGAAAAAGTTAGAAAGTTGGAAGCCGGTGATTGATAAGTTCGAGAAAAGGTTATCGGATTGGAAAGCACGTGCTATGTCTTTTGGTGGACGTTTAACTCTCGTTGGCTCGGTTTTAAATAGTTTGCCCTTGTACTTCTTTTCGCTCTTCCGTGCCCCGCCTTGCGTGCTAAAAAAGCTTGAGAGTGTGCGACGAAAATTTTTTTGGGGCGGGTCGGGTGAGGTTTCAAAAATCCCTTGGGTAAAATGGGAGGATGTTACTCGTCCTTTCGAGGACGGTGGACTAAACTTGGGTTCCTTAAATTGTAAAAATTTGGCTCTAATCGGCAAGTGGTGGTGGAGGTTTCATACCGAACCCACCGCCTTGTGGGTTAAAGTCATTAAAAGTATTTATGGGGTTGCGGGTCACATTAACTCGGGTGGGTTTGATTTTCATTCTAGCTCTAAAAGTTTGTGGCTAGATATTATCAAAACAGGTCACTGTATAAATGAGCTCGGGATCGACTTCAGTAATTCAATAATGAAGGTTATCGGGAACGGCAACAACACCAGGTTCTGGCACGACAGATGGCTTGGGAACGTACCTCTCAAAACTGTCTACAACAGATTGTTTCGCTTAGAACAACATCAAGACGTATCGGTGCGAGATCGAATCAATTGGCAGACTACACTTGCGGTCAATAACGAAGGCTGGACTCGAGTACCAAAGGGGAGAACAAACTGTGAACTGCTCGAAATCAACAACAGATTACAATCTTTGTCTCATGATTCATCAAAAGAAGACTCTTGGCGATTCACGTTATGCGGTAATGGTTTATTCTCTACTAAAGTTCTTGCAGACCTATTGTTTTCGAAGATCAACTCATCTGACGGGAACACAAGTGGTGCGACATTAAGGAATAATCTGACTCCAAAGAAAGTAGAAGTATTCATATGGCGGGCAAGGCGGAAAAGGCTTCCCGTTTTATCAGAACTTGATAAGAGGGGTATTGACCTTCACACCGTTCGTTGCCCGCTTTGTGATGACGGTTTAGAGGTTGTTGAACATTCTTTATTTTCATGCAAGTTTGCGAAAAATATTTGGGAAAAGGTTTTCTCTTGGTGGGGTAGAGGTAGCGTGCAGCAGCATCAGTTTGAAGATATTTTCGAGATCGATCCTTCAACCTCTAAGACAGAAATTGGTGAGAAAGTTTGGCAGGCGGTCAAGTAGGTATGTGGATATCTCATCTGGAGGAACCGGAACCAAAAGATATTCAAACGCATACATTGGACCCCTCCGGTTGCATTAAGTGAGATCCAAGTTAAGAGCTATGAATGGATATCAAAACGGTGCAGGCTCGTGAGAATCGATTGGCATAGGTGGCTCCATAACCCGACGTCTCTCTTTATTTAATAGTGAGCTTCGGAAGTGATGCAATTCCCTGGTTGCAGTCTTTGCATCCTCCATGTATTACATAGCTTCCTGTATTGTTCTGTATTATGGCAATTGCCACCTTGTGAACTACTTGTACATTTGAGACTTTTGAGATTAATATAATAGTTCTGCTTTTCAAAAAAATAAAAAATAAACAATATATATATATATATATATATATATATATATATATATATATATATATATATATATATATATATATATACTCCGTTTAAATAATATAAAATATATTTATGCTCCGTGTGTTATATGTACTAAATTATTGCTTATTTTGATAACGTACTGGTTTGATTTTTTGTTTAAATTTTATATTTATTATTTTATATATAATATAATATTAGTAATTGTAAATAATATATATAATCTATACAAATAACAATCCATAAATAACTTTCAACCACAATCAAGAATAACTTTTTCGTTTATATATATGTACTAGGTTTTTGAGCCCGTGTGTTGCACGAGTGTGTAAAAAATCGTGCAAAAAATGTAATATAAAAATTATTTAAGAGCCCGTATTGTTACCAAATTTTAAAAATTCTTTTGAGTTTAAGAGCCCGTGGGGTTGACAATTTTTTTTTATAAAATTTGAGTTTAAGAGCCTGTGGTATTGACGAATTTTAAACGTTCTTTTGAGTTTAAGAGTCCGTGGTGTTGGCAAATTTTAAAATATAATATAAACAATTACAATATTTAGAATGTAAATGTTGATTATTTTACTGAACGAATAAAATCTCGCACACGTATCTTAGCATCATTTGTTATAATATACTCCTTAACATTTACGGAATACTATTTATATATAGCATCAGTTCATAACTCTGTAAAAAGTTCAATTCAAATTGGTTTTTGTTTCTCTCATATATGTCGAGTAAATTTTAGTCCATGATATCCAAATGTTAAAAGATGCCTAATTGGCTTGAATTCACTATGCATGGTAACTCTTTAATAAAAAACCTCTTGCCGTTCATGAGAAGCTTTATGTGTAATATATATATATATATATATATATATATATATATATATATATATATATATATATATATATATATATATATATATATATATATATATATATATATATATATATACATCCTAAAATAACTTTCAACCACAATTTACAAAAAACTTTTGGTATATATATATAAAAATTTAGTTTACAGTTTATATTGTCATGTAAATATCGATACTAAAAAAATAAAAAAAAGTATAATAATTATTTAAGAGCCCGTGGTGTTGACAAATTTTAAAAATTCTTTTGAGTTTTGGACCTTGTGGTGTTGACAAATTTTTTTTTTAAAAAAAAATTATGATTTAAGAGCATGTGGTGTTACGAATTTTAAAAGTTTCTTTGAATTTAATAATCCGTGATGTTGACGAACCGTCAAAATTTTATTAAGTTTATCCAACAATTTTTGTTGTGAGTTATAGGATACTTTAGCATGCGTTTCATATATCTAAGGTAGTATATCTTTCTCAATATTATAAATACTTCGTTTAAATAATATAAAATATATTTATGCTCCGTGTGTTATATGTACCAAATTATTGCTTATTTTGATGACGTACTGGTTTGATTTTTTTTCAAATTTATATATATATATATATATATATATATATATATATATATATATATATATATATATATATATATATATATATATATATATATATTTTTTTTGGAAAGCAATATGTATTACTATTATATACAGTATTTACAATATGAAACCACTCAAAATTGAGCAGCCCGACTACCGAAAAATTACATGCCTGAAACACGAGAACGCTAGCGAACTACAACGAAAATACTAAACAGAATTACGAAAGAAGAATACAACGAAAATTTTATATTTATTATTTTATATATAATATAATATTAGTAATAGTAATTGTAAATAATATATATAATCTATACATATAACACTCCATAAATAACTTTCAACCACAATTAAGAATAATTTTTTCGTTTATATATATGTGTGTGTATGTGTGTGTGTGTGTATATATATATATATATATATATATATATATATATATATATATATATATATATATATATATATATATATATATATATATATTCAGTGGCGGAAATAGATACTTTTTTCACTGGGGGCGAAATTGGCAAAATTTGAAGTTTTTTTTTGCAAAATTTGAAGATTTTTGGGGCAAAATTTGAAGGCTTTTGAGCAAAAATTGAAGGATTTGGGGCAAAATCTTGAGACTTTGGGGACAAAATATGAAGACTTTTAGGGGAACAAAATTCCACTGGGTTCGAAACGAAAAAACCTAAATTTTTTGTACTAAAAAAAAAATTCACTGGGGTCGGGTGACCCCACTTGCTCCATGTCATTTCCGCCACTGTATATATTACAAAAGAAGGCAAACTGTTTTCAAATCAAATACGATTTGTTACACCCGTCTGGGATCGTCATCTCCCGACCGAACGTATTTCACACAAATGGCTTGTAATGGAAAAACCATGCTTGCATGCGAGACATCTTAGTGACCACACCATCAATTCTCACGGTTCAAACATCCATACTCTCATTTCATCAAACATCTTCCTTCCGTAATGTCGACCTCCCATCCGGGCAGGCCAAAAACAACAACTAATCATTCATCTCGATTAATCTGTACAAAGCTTCACACCACAACTAATGATGTGTTACATGTCATCCTCTTTTTTTTTTTTTTTTTTTTTTTTTTTTTTTTCTAATGATGCTTACATTAACATATCATTAATTAAATCAGATTAAATTTAGTATTTAATTATGGATTGTGGATATTTCTAATAACAACTCTAACGTCTGTCTTTAAACTATTATACCATGCATTAACTGTTTGTACGTTTATTATAATCATCCACTGTAACATCCCAAAATTTTAAGATAATATTTTATGAGAATTTATTAATGATTCGTTATGTTTAAGTATTTAACTAGCAAAATAATATAGACAATTCAAGAATTTGTTAGTTAAATATTGGAAAGGGACTAATCATGCAAAGTATGAAATGAGGTGGTTAGTTAGTGTGAAGGACTACCTAAACTATGAAATGGTGGGGAGGGACTTAAGTTGTCTATTGCTAATAGTTATAGTGTAAGTATGTGATTGAGAGCTTGAAGCTCATTTTAGAGTTGTCTGAGATTTCAAGAGAGCAAAAAGAAGAACGGGTTTTGCAATTGAAAATCAAGAACTGCCAATTCTAGTGATTCCCTACATGCAAGCTTGGATTTAAGAAATTAAAGGTGTGTTAATCTTAGTGGAAGCAATAAAATTAGTATTATCATCATTTTCTTCTACTTCAATTAGAAGTCTTGAGAAGAACTTTGAGGTAAGCATTATATGTTTGAAATTAGTGAATGTTTGTGTTTAGATGATGTCTTACTACCATTTATGAAGTCTAAATGTGTTATGGCCTAGCCAAATTCGGATTTGAGTTTAGCGGGTTAATAAAAGTTGATTTTTGAAAGATAAGTAAATGGGGTTTTGATTTAAATCAAGTTTGTGCTTAAATGCTAGCATAAAATGAAATTATATAATGTTATGGTGTGTGTTTATGTATGAATTTGTTAAAAGAACAAGTGTGATGGAAATGATGATGAGTCTAATGTTGTTAATGGTTAAAATCATTTAGTGTACATAAGGTGTTTGATGAAATGCCTCAATGAAAGTAAATATGTAATTTTGATGAAATTGTGTGAAAAGATTTATTTTGAGATGATGAAATTGCTAGTTAGTGTGAAGAAGTGAAAGTCAAAAAGGTGTTTTCAAGAAATGTCAATGTTTAAGGTTCACCTCTAAATTTAGAAGGAGGTTGATGATTTGAGAACATGTCTTAATTGAACTTGAGAAATTGTATATTGAAAAAGTTGTAAGTATGGCACTATTTGTTGAAATGAAAATGTAAAACTAAGTTTAATGAAATTTAAGAATGTTGAATATTGTAAATGTTCATGTGAAGTGATAAAAGTGGGTTAAGCAAGATTAAACCTCAAGTGTTAAATGAATGAAAGTGAAAGTTCATGCTTATGAGGTTAATTTGTTTAAATGCTTTATGTTAGCTCAATTGTGTAAATAATGAGATTAGCTCTTATATAGGTGCTAGTCAAAGCAACGGAACTTCAACCAATCAAGGGAGTGCTCTAAATCAAGGTGAGTTATATGGGGGTAATATGGGCGGGTCAAGGGTGATCATGGAATCCATGATCGCAAGCTATGTAAAAGAGATGTTTATGAATTATTCTATATTTTTGAGTTTAACTATGAAGGTGTACTTATGGTTGTATTTTAATACGAGATATGATGATAAGGGTGACTTAATGCTCCCGGATTGCATCCATGCAAGAGGGTGTCGATTAAGTTTACTAGATAAAAGCTTAGACTTTACGTCTATGTCAAGGTGAAAAGCTTAGACTTCATGTCTATGATAAGGCGAAAAGCTTAGACTTTGTGTCTATGTCAAGGTGTAAAGCTTAGACTTTATGTCTATGTCTATATCACGTGATGAGCTTGAATTTATATCCATGTTAAGTGTAAGCTTGGACGAGGTCCATGTTAAGAGTAAGCTTGGATTTATATCCATGATTAAGCGTAAGCTTGGACGATGTCCATGTAATGTGTTAGTTTGAATTTACATATATGATAATGTTTTAAGCTTGAAATATATACATGTTATGTGTTAAGATTTGGCGTATGTCTAGGAGGCAAGATTGATCAAGTCCGAATCACGAAATCAACCTTCGGGTTGGAAGGTTATGGTTACGTTATGATTGTGTTTATGTTTTAAGTTTAAGATATGTACTTACCTTTAACTCACTAAGCGTTTTGCTTACCCCGTTATGTTGTTAATGTTTGTTAGGTTCTTATGCATCGAGAAGGTTTGGGAAGGCAAGGTTTTAGAGGAGCATTCGGCACTTAGCAAGTGGTATGCAAGTCTCTTAATTGAATCTAGATTTACGATAACCGCTTATTAACGCCAAGGGTCAAATATGTAATAAGATAAAAGATGTTTGTGACGACCCGGAAATTTCCGAACAAATTTAAACTTTAATCTTTATATTATTCCGACATGATAAGCAAAGTTTGTTAAGTTAAATCTCAAGAATTTTAAACTGTGTTCATACATTCATTTAACCTCGACCAAATTCCAACGATTCACGAACCATTATATGAACGGACATGATTGTATGTATATGTGTATATATTATAACCTGAATTATTAACAAAGTATTAAATGAATAATACTTTACATGAACGTATTTGTTTCAATGTGTCTATAGATGGTATTATAGGATAATATCAAATGATTGAGTTATCAGATACATTGAATTATGATTTCGAGTCTCTGTTGAGAGGTCCACTTTGAATTAGGAAACTTTTCCTTTTTAACCATATTCGGAAAAATGGTAAAGTGATTTCACAAATAAGAACAAAGAGTCAATTTAGGGGAAATAGACAAGAGTTAGTGAAGATTCCTATTTGATTTTCAATTCATACTTTACAACATTTTTCTCGTGATTTTAATAAGATAATTTCGTACGTTTATCTAACCTTTAGACTTTATATCACGTTGCACCAACGAACGTTAAAAACTTGAAATCTATTAAAAAGTATATTTAGTTTTACTTTTCTAAAACGTTTTACGATATAACAACTTTTACTATTTTAACCTTTTAATAAAATGATTATTTTATATATCTAGTTTTAGAAAACAAGTTATCATATTTGATTTAAACATATAAAAACGTTTTAGTTTAAAAAGAACTTTATTAATTAGGACGTTTATTAAGATAAGTTGTATATGACCTTTAGGGAATTTAAATAAAGCTTATATTATAAATTACAAATATATAAAGTATTTCAAAAACATAAACGTGATTTGATATAATACTTTTCTACTATCAAAACGATTCCAAAATGAACTTTAAAATATAATTAATTTTGAAAAACTAAATATTTTATTTTTAAGTAAATATTTCAATATGAACAAATTTATATTAAAGGATATATATATATATATATATATATATATATATATATATATATATATATATATATATATATATATATATATATATATATATATATATATATATATATATATATTTTACAAGTGACGAAAATATAATATTTAACGGTTGATTTAAAATAATATATTTTGCTAAACAATGAGACATTGATTTATAGAAGCAAATAACCACAACACTCAAATGAATAAGTTACATTTTGAGTGGGTTAATTTTGCATTGAATTGAATGTTGTTATTTATAAAGATACTCGACACGAAATGTAAAGGGCTAGTTTTCTAAACGTACGAAACATTGTTCGATAAACCGGAACTGGGACGAAAGTCAAGTGACAACGTACAAGACATTGGAACTAAAATTACAAGTCATCTATATTCGTAAATATAATATAATATATAAATAATTATATAATTAATTAAATATATATTAAATATTAAAATTTACCGTCGGCAGCCTCAAATGATTGAAGTATGAGCTGGAAAAGAGAGCTCCGTACTCGCAGAGATGAGAACCACACAAAGGCCGCAGTCGCGGAGCTATGGTTCACTGAATGGGGCTATAAAGCTCGAGCTCTTCTGCGATTCATTTCACCAAACATATTACTCCGTATATGTATTATATATTATTATTATTATTATTATTATTATTATTATTATTATTATTATTAATATTATTATTAATATTATTATTATTATTAATATTATTATTATTATTATTATTATTATTATTATTATTATTATTATTATTAATCCTAATATTATTATTAGTTGTATTAGTATTAATACACATAAAATACGACGACAAGGATATGCGCAAGCGTTTTCAAAACGTAATTTTCGAAAGGGATAGAGCTAAGGAAATTATGGGTTATAGCTATAGAGGTTATGGGTAATGTTCGAGGGTATGCTCGTAAGGTTAATCTAGTGTTTATCGTCTCCGTTGCGTCTACGTACTTTCCTGCAATATTAAATCTCAATATTGATACGTGAGCACTCATAACTTAACTTTTATATATTAATAGTGTATCCTGACTAGTGCTCGAGTATATAGGGTTATGCATGCTTGTATTTTTGATATTGCCATTAGATAGGGTATGTTGAATCCTGAATTAGTTACATATGCGGTTGAGATAAGGTATAAGATATGCTTATCGTTGAAAAGCTAGCGAAAAATTAAGAACTTTTCATTTAGATATCGAATGGTTTCGATGAACGGATTAGAAGTTATAGTCAATTGAATTTTTGTATTATTATTATTAAAAATGATTATTATTATCGTCGTTATTATCGTCGTTATAGTTTTTATCTAATTATTATAATAATAATAATAATAATAATAATAATAATAATTATTATTATTATTATTATTATTATTATTATCATTAAAATATTTATTAGTATTATCGTTAAATATTATCATAGTATTTATTATTATTAGTATTAATGTAATTAAAACTAATATTAGAAACATCTAATTATTTTGATTACTATTATTATCATTATTATGAACGCGATATAACAGACGACTAAAAGCTATTAACAAATTGATTGGGAAATTATGAGTATGAGTATCACTATGAAATTAAAATATTGTAAGACATTAATTTAAGAGAAAAATATCGATTTTATTATTTTTATCATTTTTATTATTATTAAAAGTATTATTAATATTAAAATTATCATTTTACCAAAATTATCATTTTTTAATAGAAATATCATTATTATTATAAGATATCATTATTATTATCATTTTAGTTCTATTATTAATAAAAATTATCATTTTATCATAATTAGTATCATTTTTAATAAATATAAATATTATTATTTTTATTAGTAGAATAATAATAATTATTATTACAAAATAATACAACTTTCACTTATTATTATTAATCGATATTATTTTATCAAATCAATATGTGATACAAAGATATTTTTACTACATGCAATACAATTACATTAATAATACCTATCACTATAGTTTTACGATATTAATTGAACTTCATAAATTATATTACTTATGATATATAAAAGTATATTTTTAGCATGATAAATTTTAATATAATTTTTTTAAATAAATTTTTATTTATAAATGACTTGTATTATTTTTACTCTAATAAAAACTGATAAATGTATTTAAATATATAAAATGACTATTCAAGTTATATAATAAACATGAATAAGATTTTGTAAATCATCTTGGGTCAAATTGACTTTTGTTGACTTTTGCGTATCGATCTCGAGCATTAGGATTGTGGTACACTATGACCTGACCTAAATTGTTAGACAGTTATTGACCAACATATAAATATATATATACACTTAATATAGGTTCGTGAATCCGAGGCCAACCTTGCACTTGTTCAATGATGTCATATGTATTTTTACTACGAAATACAGTATTGTGAGTTTCATTTGCTCCCTTTTTAAATGCTTTTGCAATATATATTTTTGAGACTGAGAATACATGCGCTGCTTTTATAACTGTTTTACGAAATAGACACAAGTAATCGAAACTACATTCTATGGTTGAATTATCAAATCGAATATGCCCCTTTTTCGTCTGGTAATCTAAGAATTAGGGAACAGACACCCTAATTGACGCGAATCCTAAAGATAGATCTATTGGGCCCAACGAGCCCCATCCAAAGTACCGGATGCTTTAGTACTTCGAATTTATCATGTCCGAAGGGAGTCCCGGAATGATGGGGATATTCTATATGCATCTTGTTAAGGTCGATTACCAGGTGTTCAATCCATATGAATGATTTTTGTCTCTATGCATGGGACGTATCGTTATGAGAAATGGAAATGAAAATCTTGTGGTCTATTAAATTATGGAAATGATTGATTACGATAAACTAATGAACTCACCAACCTTTTGATTGACACTTGAAAGCATGTTTATTCTCAGGTATTAAAGAAATCTTTCTCTGTGCATTTGCTCATTTTAAAGATATTACTTGAAGTCATTCATGGCATATTTCAAAAGACGTTGCATTCAAGTCGTTGAGTTCAATAGAGATTATTATTAAGTAAATGACAGTTTAGCTCATTTATAGATTGGATATTATGAAATGGTATGCATTGCTTGTCAGCTTTTGATGTAATAAAAGTTGTCTTTTAAAAACGAATGCAATGTTTGTAAAATGTATCATATAGAGGTCGCATACCTTGCGATGTAATCAACTATTGTGAATCGTTTATAATGTATATGAACGGGGCATTTCAGTTGGTATCAGAGCGGTGGTCTTAGCGAACCAGGTCGTGCATTAGTGTGTCAAACTGATAGTTGTTAGGATGCATTAGTGAGTCTGGACTTCGACCGTGTCTGTATATCAAAAGATTTGCTTATCATTTTTGTCGAAAATGATCTGTTTATCATTCTTAGTCTAGACACGTCTTACTGCATTGATTGCATGAATAGTGTATAGACAAAATTCATATCTTAGTGTATCTGCTAATTCATATCTTAGCGTATCTATTACTGTAAACTTTGTCTGACATATTCCGTAAATTCCTCCGTAATCTACGAAAATCTTTTGCTCTATATATATAGATATTGTATGTAATTAGAATACCACCCGATAGCCGGAAAATCAGTTCATATCGAAAAATCCTTTATTCAATCGTACGAAATGGAATTCGTCATTAGTTCCAGTCCCTCGAATTTCGATATAGAATCCCACTCAAGCTCCGAAAGCAGTGTGACCGGAATGGATCAACCAATCAGCCATCATCTATTCTGGATGAATTGGGGATGAGTTCCTAGCCTCCTTAATCATTGGAGATAAGAAGAAGGCGATCCTTTCCACCCACCACATTGCCCTCTTGGCGATGAACCTGAAGCACTTACCGGCGAACCTGTCCGAAACACCATTTTCTCTCTCATTTCCAGAGTATCTCGTCACGATTATATACTACATCAAATTCTAGATTTTATTTATCCGCTTGTCCAAACCAACAATCACCCCGGTGTAATAGAAGAAGTCAACGAGCTTCGCGCTCGGGTAGTGGTTTTGGAGAATATGGTGCAAAGGTTACAAACACCAGCAGTAGCACCAGCAACATAAACAGTACTACCATCACCACCACCAACAGTAACATCCGTATCCCACACTTCAACATCACAACCTATATCCCACGAGCATCAACGTTATACTCACCATAGATACCAAGGAGTATCAACAACAATAATAGATGAAGTATTGATTCATAACTTCATTGGAGAAATACTCTGCGACGATTATGTAATCTCCAAAGTCTTAAGAGATTATCTATTCTTACCTTAACCACAAATCGGATGAGTGAACTAAAATGATAGAAGGAAGAGTAGAAACCCTGATAGAATGGTGCGCAATTTACAAGCTAGACTTGTTTTACCAACAGCATCAACAGTACCGTCAACATCGTCAGAAATCAGCAGCACCTCTAACATCACAAGCCCCGCCAGTTCAAGACTCACCGTGGATATCATTATAAATCAACAACAAGTATGTCACCTCAACGAGTTATGAAGTATTAACTCATTTCCACTGAAGGATTTATATGTATATCTTATATATATAAATTTTTAAACCATAATAAATCTTTCCGTACTAAGCTATTATGTGTGAATCTTAACTACTCGGTTAATTCATATTACTAATATGCAATAATGTACGTCCTTCGTCCGCAACAACTATAATCTCTGTCTCAATTCAATAAATTCCAAATCATAATAAATCAAGTGTATTATTCGAATATATGTTTGATTTTACACTTTCATCATCGATGTATTCGAAACTTTTCAAATAACATCATTCGTACCTTGCGAAGTTCACAAGAACTCCACAAACACCAACATCATGCATCAACAAGTAACGAAGTATTGATTCATAATTTCAATTTCATTGAAGAAATACTCCGTAAAAGTTATGTAATTTCTAAAGTTTTTAGAGATTATGCAATTCTAGTTTCAACCATAAATCAAATGAGTTTAATTTAATATTAACTCATTAAATCCATGTTACATCTGAAGAAAAATATATACATATATATATTTTCATAAAGATTGTAATAAAAATCTTTTGTACAAAATATTAATTGTGAAATTTTTTTTAACGGGTAGGTAATACCCGAGAGATATATAAATTCACAATTAATATGTTACATTCTTCGAATCTGATTCAGCAAATCATCCATCATACTTCCTACTTTCACAACTATATACATTCTTTTATAGAAATCAAAACAACCATACTCGTTCAAAGTCTAATTACATATTCTGATTTCGAAATCTCAGAATTCAACTCGAGATATAACCAAAAATCATCACTCTTAAATCCTTACATTTTTTAAAGTCATACTTTGACTTCAAAACTGTGTTAGAACATCATATGTATATTAACAATTACAATCTGCGTTTAAACCCCTCGAAATCCCTGAAAGACACTTCAAATAATGAACAATTGAGATGATGATCCAACCACATGTTACCCTCAGTTATGAACATGAAGAACTCTTGAAACCAAAGTAAAAGTTTAAACACGTATCCGCGTCAGATTCTTTGGCATTTATTAGCAAAAATAACTTTGCGATTCCTTTTCAAAGTAGCCAGTTTTGTCACAGCTCCAGCAAGTCAAATTCGACATTTCAGTTGAAACATCTTATTATAACCTCGGTATATACGTTGCCCTTTCGCCATCATTACCGGGAAACCGTTTATGTTCCACCACATTAGCAATAAACTTACCAACAACTCCACTGATCTTTGATTTTTCCGAAAAATCATTATATTTATCAAAACCCCATCATTTATTCATCTGCATCTTGTAACGAGAATTGCCATACGAATCATCGGAAATTAGCAATCAGTATTTTGAAATCTCACGGCATGTCTACGCCAACAGTTACATGTGTACATATAACGGACTTACATACTTCGAATGTGAAGTTTCTGAAAAACACCCAGAACTGCGGAATAGTTCTCGAAATGCTGATGAAGCTACAAAAACTATAAACGATCTTAACAGTAAAAAGTTTGATGATAAAGAATAGTGTGCTGGCAAAGCTCAGAAAAAGAGAAGGTTTGAAACTGGAAAACGGATTGAGCAAAGTATGAAAGAGGCTGTGAATAAATCACAAAGATTAAACCCGCCTTCAAAGAATTCAAATGATTCAGTATCTGCTGAAGTCATTAACGATCACCTTGCTCTTGATTTTAGACCCCTGCGGACAATATTCTTCATCATCCTCTGGTATTAGAAATTCTAAGATATCATCGTATTTTTCATTATAAATATCCTCCATATTTCTGAAGATATTTTCATAGCTATTCTTATCTGAAATCATTTATCTCCTCGCATTATCTGTATTCATCATAAAGGAAACTGTTTTAGTTTCTAAATTCTGAAACCGTCGTGTTTAAATTATGAATGTTTTGAAGTAGTGTTGGGAACTGAAGCATGAGTTAGTATAATATATGACACTTGATCAATGTGATTATATTATAGTAAGTCATGCTGAGTTTCTAAATGGAACGTGATGATTCACAGATCATAACATCACCATATGCCATGTTACACGACTCTTATATTCTATTAAACCTCTAAAATATCAAGAAAATATTTTTTGATGATTCGGTCTTTTTCGAGGTATTCTGGTAATATGACAAATCAAGATTGTGACATTACAATTCTCTTCTTAGAATATTAACTATGTTCATTTCGAAATACATACCTACGAATTCTGGATCGTTATTCGCTTGACTTGAAGTCGGGAAAAGGAGACAAAAGTATAGAACTTTTGAATATAAAAGAAATTATAAAGTTCGACAACAACACGTAAATTACAAACCGTGCATATCAATACGTATTGCAACGTAAAGGCACGGGAGAATTAATAATACTATGACCCCAAGGTAATAGTAAAAGTAAATAAAATTCTCCGGTGGTAGATGAAAAAGAAGAATGACAGATATGAAAGTTAGGAGTATATCAAGGATCGGAACTGGATGAAGCATTTTCACAATCTATTGGAAATATGATTTGAGAAAGAAAGAATAGAAGGTGTGAGTTAAAAGGAAACGAAGGAGGTGGATTTATAGCGAAATATCCGACAGAGAAATCAAGATGGATTATCGCATTAATTAGAAGAGGATCATAATTTCCTTAATCACCGAAGAATCAAATCCAATATAGTTTACAAAGATTTTCTTTAAATTCGGAGATCAATTGTGATGACGTCAAAGGATATGACGAATCACTATAATCTTATTTCATTCATTTACGATAACTTCCCTCATACGCTTCGAGTAATCGAATTATTTTATCCCTACTCCTTAGACATGATAAAACTCTATAATCGTCATAATAACATTCTCATTGTTAGCCATGACGACCTCTATCAAATTTCGGGGACGATATTTCTTTAACGGGTAGGTACTGTGACGACCCAGAAATTTCCGAACAAATTTAAACTTTAATCTTTATATTATTCCGACATGATAAGCAAAGTTTGTTAAGTTAAATCTCAAGAATTTTAAACTGTGTTTATACATTCATTTAACCTCGACCAAATTCCAACGATTCATGAACCATTATATGAACGGACATGATTGTATGTATATGTGTATATATAATAACCTGAATTATTAACAAAGTATTAAATGAATAATACTTTACATGAACGTATTTGTTTCATTGTATCTATAGATGGAATTATAAGATAATATCAAATGATTGAGTTATCAGATACATTGAATTATGATTTCGAGTCTCTGTTGAGAGGTCTACTTTGAATTAGGAAACTTTTCCTTTTTAACCATATTTGGAAAAATGGTAAAGTGATTTCACAAATAAGAAAAAAGAGTCAATTTAGGGGAAATAGACAAGAGTTAGTGAAGATTCCTATTTGATTTTCAATTCATACTTTACAACATTTTTCTCGTGATTTTAATAAGATAATTTCGTACGTTTGTCTAACCTTTAGACTTTATATCACGTTGCACCAACGAACGTTAAAAACTTGAAATCTATTAAAAAGTATATTTAATTTTACTTTTCTAAAACGTTTTACGATATAACAACTTTTACTATTTTAACCTTTTAATAAAATGATTATTTTATATATCTAGTTTTAGAAAACAAAGTTATCATATTTGATTTAAACATATAAAAATGTTTTAGTTTAAAAAGAACTTTATTAATTAGGACGTTTATTAAGATAGATTGTATATGACCTTTAGGGAATTTAAATAAAGCTTATATTATAAATTACAAATATATAAAGTATTTCAAAAACGTAAACGTGATTTGATATAATACTTTTCTACTATCAAAACGATTCCAAAATGAACTTTAAAATATAATTAGTTTTGAAAAACTAAATATTGTATTTTTAAGTAAATATTTCAGTATGAAAAAATTTATATTAAAGGATATATATATATATTTTACAAGTGACGAAAATATAATATTTAACGGTTGATTTAAAATAATATATTTTGGTAAACAATGAGACATTGATTTATAGAAGCAAATAACCACAACACTCAAATGAATAAGTTACATTTTGAGGAGGTTAATTTTTCATTGAATTGAATGTTGTTATTTATAAAGATACTCGACACGAAATGTAAAGGGCTAGTTTTCTAAACGTACGAAACATTGTTCGATAAACCGGAACTGGGACGAAAGCCGAGTGACAACGTACAAGACATTGGAACTAAAATTACAAGTCATCTATATTCGTAAATATAATATAATATATAATTAATTATATAATTAATTAAATATATATTAAATATTAAAATTTACCGTCGGCAGCCTCAAATGATTGAAGTATGAGCTGGAAAAGAGAGCTCCGCACTCGCGGAGATGAGAACCACACAAAGGCCGTAGTCGCGGAGCTATGGTTCACCGAATGGGGCTATAAAGCTCGAGCTCTTCTGCGATTCATTTCACCAAACATATTACTCCATATATGTATTATATATTATTATTATTATTATTAATATTATTATTAATATTATTATTAGTATTATTATTAATCCTAATATTATTATTAGTTGTATTAGTATTAATACACATAAAATACGACGACAAGGATATGCGCGAGCGTTTTCAAAACGTAATTTTCGAAAGGGATAGAGCTAAGAAAATTATGGGTTATAGCTATAGAGGCAATGGGTAATGTTTGAGGGTATGCTCGTGAGGTTAATCTAGTGTTTATCATCTCCGTTACGTATACGTACTTTCCTGCAATATTGAATCTCAATATTGATACGTGAGCACTCATAACTTAACTTTTATATATTAATAGTGTATCCCTGACTAGTGCTCGAGTATATAGGGTTATGCATGCTTGTATTTTTGATATTTCCATTAGATAGGGTATGTTGAATCCTGAATTAGTTACATATGCGGTTGAGATAAGGTATAAGATATGCATGTCGTTGGAAAGCTAGCGAAAAATTAAGAACTTTTCATTTAGATATCGAATGGTTTCGATGAACGGATTATAAGTTATAGTCAATTGAATTTTTGTATTATTATTATTAAAAATGATTATTATTATTGTCGTTATTATCATCGTTATAGTTTTTATCTAATTATTATTATTATTATTATTATTATTATTATTATTATTATTATTATTATTATAATTAAAATATTTATTAATATTATCGTTAAATATTATCATAGTATTTATTATTATTAGTATTAATGTAATTAAAACTAATATTAGAAATATCTAATTATTTTGATTACTATTATTATCATTATTATGAACGCGATATAAAAGACGACTAAAAGCTATTAACAAATTGATTGGGAAATAATGAGTATGAGTATCATTATGAAATTAAAATATTGTAAGACATTAATTTAAGAGAAAAATATCAATTTTATTATTTTTATCATTTTTATTATTATTAAAAGTATTATTAATATTAAAATTATCATTTTACCAAAATTATCATTTTTTTAATAAAAATATCATTGTTATTATAAGATATCATTATTATTATCATTTTAGCTCTATTATTAATAAAAATTATCATTTTATCATAATTAGTATCATTTTTAATAAATATAAATATTATTATTTTTATTAGTAGAATAATAATAATAATTATTACAAAATAATACAACTTTCACTTATTATTATTAATCGATATTATTTTATTAAATCAATATGTGATACAAAGATATTTTTACTATATGTAATACAATTACATTAATAATACCTATCACTATAGTTTTACGATATTAATTGAACTTCATAAATTATATTACTTAAGATATATAAAAGTATATTTTTAGCATGGATAAATTTTAATATAAATTTTTTTAAAAACTAAATTTTTATTTATAAATGACTTGTATTATTTTTACTCTAATAAAAACTGATAAATGTATTTAAATATATAAAACGACTATTCAAGTTATATAATAAACATGAATAAGATTTTGGAAATCATCTTGGGTCAAATTGACTTTTGTTGACTTTTGCATATCGATCTCGAGCATTAGGATTGTGGTACACTATGACCTGACCTAAATTGTTAGAAAGTTATTGACCAACATATAAATATATATATACACTTAATATAGGTTCGTGAATCCGAGGCCAACCTTGCACTTGTTCAATGATGTCATATGTATTTTTACTACGAAATACAGTATTGTGAGTTTCATTTGTTCTCTTTTTAAATGCTTTTGCAATATATATTTTTGAGACTGAGAATACATGCGCTGCTTTTATAACTGTTTTACAAAATAGACACAAGTAATCGAAACTACATTCTATGGTTGAATTATCAAATCGAATATGCCCTTTTTTAGTCTGGTAATCTAAGAATTAGGGAACAGACACCCTAATTGACGCGAATCCTAAAGATAGATCTATTGGGCCCAACGAGCCCCATCCAAAGTACCGGATGCTTTAGTACTTCGAATTTATCATGTCCGAAGGGAGTCCCGGAATGATGGGGATATTCTATATGCATCTTGTTAAGGTCGATTACCAGGTGTTCAATCCATATGAATGATTTTTGTCTCTATGCATGGGACGTATCGTTATGAGAAATGGAAATGAAAATCTTGTGGTCTATTAAATTATGGAAATGATTGATTACGATAAACTAATGAACTCACCAACCTTTTGGTTGACACTTGAAAGCATGTTTATTCTCAGGTATTAAAGAAATCTTCCGCTGTGCATTTGCTCATTTTAAAGATATTACTTGAAGTCATTCATGGCATATTTCAAAAGACGTTGCATTCAAGTCGTTGAGTTCAATAGAGATTATTATTAAGTAAATGACAGTTTAGGTCATTTATAGATTGGATATTATGAAATAGTATGCATTGCCTGTCAGCTTTTGATGTAATAAAAGTTGTCTTTTAAAAACGAATGCAATGTTATTAAAATGTATCATATAGAGGTCACATACCTCGCGATGTAATCAACTATTGTCAATCGTTTATAATGTATATGAACGGGGCATTTCAATGTTTAAGTTGTGTTTTGGAACTAAGTGCTAATTTCGATATTTTGGGTCAAAAGAGACACGTTTAAATTGGGCAACGGGTCGTGCGCGACCAAGCGATATTTGTGTTTCTTAATGATGAATGGAAGTGTAAAAGTTAAGTTTGTTTATGTAGTATGTTGATTGAAAACGATATGTTGTGGGAGTGAAATGGTGAAATTTTGGTTTTTAAAACAAGTTGCAGTTTCATACCAGCGAAAGTGTAATGTTGCGCCGCGACATCATTTGCCGCACCGCGGCATATAAAGTGTTTTGACTTCAGGAGGGTTGCTAAACGGGTATGGATTTCTTTGAAATACCACGCCGCGACCAAGGGTTGCCGCGCCGCGGCATATCACTTGGTCTGGGCGGTCACTAAAAAAAAATCTATCGTTTAAGGGCGTTAAATCCACCTACTACTAAAATCTACTCTCACGTACTACCAATTTAAGTACATATTTCATTCTTGATGATGGTTTTTAGGATTGTCATAAGAAAAATCCTCTAATTATTCGGTTAAACTCACCATCCGACCACTAGCACTAATCCAAACATCATTAGAAACTGATGTCATAATTATGCATTGATATTGCTTTAAACATACATAAAATTCGACGCAATATCATTTATATTTCATAGGTTTTTATCGTTTACTAAGACATTCAAATGTATAAATCACGAGAAAAACGACAAAAGATAATACGAGCTCGAAGTTTGAAGAAATGACGATAAAACAACAATAAACGATGGATTTAAACAAATTACATATTGAGATAACATTACCCGAATACAAGTTCAAGATGAGCAAAGAAAAAGAGTTCAAATGAGAAGGTCCAAATCGATAAACGTCAATGCGGGATCAAAAGAGAACAAAACATAAAATAAAAACAAAGAAAACTGTTGGCTATTCTTATGCGAATCGTGTAGCTACCTACGCGAAACGCGTAGTAATTTTACCTTACGTGGATCGTATGGACTCCTACGCGAAACGCGTAATATCTTGACCAGATTCAGATTCAAATGTGTATGGAACGGTGGCTTTTGTATTTTATATGGATTCTTTTTTTTAGTGGTACAGCAAGAAAGCAAGGATACAATCATTCCACCTACTACATCATCAACTTATAATACGGAGTACACATATACAGAGTAAGAGATAGACACATTTTAAAAAGAGAAGGCAGAGACACATATATTTTGCAAGAAGACTACATCACAAAAAAAAAAAAAAATCATTAGTTACTGTCATTTATTTTTAGTACTCCGTATCATTCAATTTTCAGTTTCAGGGTTCAATATTTAGGATAGTTTCAAATATTAAGGGTGTATTGTTCGTGATTAAGGGTATTATTGTACGCGCTAAAGGGGTGTTATTATTGTAATTTTCTACCATTGAAGTTAATGAAAGTGAAGAATTTTTAGTAAGTATATTCTGTTAAAAATTATTGTTATCAATTTTTATCATTATTATTATGTTTGTATATTTATATTTTTATGTTTCCCTTAGTATAATGAGTAGCTAATTTCCCTAGTGTTTGCTTAGATGTAGAGCCCCTAGTGAAATGGATTGTTATCATTTATAAAAATTAAATTGTAACTTTAGTATTTTTAATATTGAGCCTAATTAAAAGAACCATTATTATATATTTGGATATTTAACCCTTGTCACTTAATTTGTTAGATTAAAATAACGAAAGTTATTTTTATTTATATAAATTAAGCTTCAACATTAAAAGTGATCTAGACGAACTTATAACTAATTTACTAACACTAAATTAAAAAGTAAGGTTCGGTGGTTTGGGTAATATCACTAGTCATATAATAGTGAAATTGTAAAAAGGGAAACCGTTATGATTTGGGTTTTGGCGAAGGTCAAAACTGGGTTGGGTCTCAATTTAAATACTTAAGGACTAGTAACTATCTAAATATAATCCAATGAAAATTAGATTTAATTTAGTTAGTCAAAACTTATTATTTATTCGAAAGGAAAATATAAGTTTTATACTAAACATTTTAATACGATCTTAAACTTAAAACAATCCATGGACCTAGAGGTGACACATTTAAGTAAACACTCCCTTTTATTTTATAAATCATTATTATTATTATTTACGTTCATTTATTCAGTAAAGTTAAAAGTAAAATTAAAAAAAATTTTACACAGCATTATATTCCAGTTTATTCGTCACTGTTTTGTCACCTGGATTATAACATACGCGGATCGCGTATATCTCTACACGATACGCGTACATATTAAACCATACGCGAAACGCGTATTATACTACGCGAAACGCGTAAGTATAATACGGGTACTGTACGAACTAGGTTAAAAATCTAGGGTTTTAATTATTTTATTATTATATTTAAGTTGTTAATTTATAATTATTATAATTTATAATTAGTAATTAGTTTATAACTAGTTAAAATATTACAATTCCTATTAATTTATATTAATTTAGTTAAAATATGTTATTTAGTTAATTTAAATAAATTTATATTATAATTTCTCAAAACAAAATTCTAAACAATTAGTTTTATTAAAAAGTTATCATTTTATTAATTATCATTTAGTAATAAACTTATTAGTATGATTTCAATTAATTCACTTTTAAATTAATAATTATAAATAATGTATTCGTATAAATTAATAAGTAGTTCAATTAAATTAGGATTAAGTTATATTTTATTATTATGTAGTATTATCATTTCCTAATCCAAAACCCCCTTAAAATAAGTTTAACTTCAAAGACTATTAAAAACCATTGAACACTGTCTCCCTGTGGAACGAACCGGATTTACCGACAAACTAAACTACGCGGATAGGACTATGTGTGAAATCAACCTAAAATCATTAAAATACCACATATACAATAAATCAATTCGTGTAACAAAATAACTCAAATCCGTTCATAAATAAAGGTACTGTTTCAGCACATCAACTTTTTGGCGCCGCTACCGGGGACTCAGTTACGTTTAAAAGATTTTAATAGACTTTAGGTTATTCGATCCTTTTATAGGAATTCATTCCTAGAAAAGCTTTTAATGTTATGATAGAAATTAATGCATGAATTTACGTTCCTCCAACACTGAATTAACTTCTCCATATCCTGAACCCGAAAGAGAATTTCACGAACGCTTAAGAGCTCAAGAAGTAGAATCTCTCACTGAGGATTTAGAATCACTTTCATTAGATTCTAACTCTGAACCAGATATTCAACAAATCATAGAACCAGATATGGCTGTTACAAATCAAACGATGGAAGCATTAATGAAGGCGACAAGAACAGGTCAAGGCCACGCAATCATCCAACCTACGATGACTGACGGCTTTGAAATAAAAGGTCAATTCCTTCACATGGTGACTAATACATGCCAATTCGGTGGAGCTCCAAATGAGGATGCTAACGAGCATCTTCGTAAGTTTGTAAGCATTTGCAAACTATTCAAAATTAAGGATGTCTCCGATGAAGTCGCATGTTTAAAAATCTTTCCATGGTCCTTAAAGGACGATGCAAGAGATTGGCTAGACTCATTACCAGAAGGTTATATCGAAAACTGGAATGACATGATGGACACATTTTTGTCAGAATTCTTCCCTGCTTCAAAAGTAGCGAAATTGCAAAGTGATATAAATCATTTCAAACAAAAGCTTAATGAGACCCTTTATGAAGCTTGGACCCGATTCAATAAAATGCTTAGGGTATGTCCTCAACGCGGGTTGAATACATTCCAAAAAGTCCAAATATTTTATAAAGGAGTAAATGTTTCTACTAGAAAAGGTATCGATGTTGCAGCCGGTGGTTCGATAATGAAGAAAACACCAGAAGACGCTCACACAATCATTGCCGATATAGCAGCACATTCCCATAATTGGCATCAAGAGATAGAATTCTCTAGATCATCAACCGTTGCTAATATCGAAAGCAATGATGAAATTGCGTCCTTAAAAGTTCAAATGGCAAATCAAGCAAGACAAATTGAGAAAGTAACCAAGGAAATGCATGCTATCAGGGTAGGATGTGAAATGTGCCAAGGCCCCCATCTTACTAGAGATTGTGATAAAACAATGATGGAAGAGCAAGCAAATTTCCTAGGTTACTTACGAAAAGGTGAGATGAATTTCAACAATTTTTCAGCGATAGAAGCAAATAACCGAAAATATCCTCCAATTAACAACTATCAAACTGGAGGACCTTCAGTTTTAAATAATAATAACTATCAAGGAGGAAATCCGGTTTACCAAAACAACCGAAATTTCCAAAATCAAAATCAAAATCAAAATCAAAGAAATCCACCACCAGGTTACAATAACCTAAACAACCGAAATCAACCTCAACGAATTTATCAAAATAATTTCCAACATAATCAACCACAACCACAACCACAAGCACTTATACAACCACAACCCGAGAAGAAATCCGGTTTAGAAGATCTCTTAAGAGATTTTATGGTTAAGCACGAGCAAACTGCAGAAATTCAAACTCAACAAATTCGAAATCAACAAGCTACAATTCAGAATTTAGAAAGAGATGTTGGAAGGATCTCACAGTTACTATCAGAGAGGCCACATGGCGCTCTCCCCTCAAATACTCAAGTGAATCCCAACAACAATCAAACAAGGAATGAGCATGTAAATGCTATAACTACTAGAAGTGGTTTAACTGTTAACCCAGAAACTAGTAAAACCTCATAAGTTCCTTTATCTTCTTCTAGTTTACAAGAACCTGTTGATATAGATGAACATGTTGAGAAAGAATAAGAAAAAGATGATCCACCTGAGATCATATCGAAGAAAATTCAAGAACCACCATTGAAGGTGCACAAAGCACCTATTCCATACCCGAAAGCATTAAAGAAAGACAAACTCGCGAGCCAATATCAAAAATTTGCAGATATGATCAAGCAAATTAGCATTAACATGCCACTCGCGGAAGTCCTTAGGGGTATGCCAAATTATGGAAGGTTTATTAAGGATCTCATAGCCGATAAAGGTAAATATGAAGAAGTTTCAACCACTGATGTTATGCGAGGTGTATATAAAATAGTTATTAATTTTAGCAGAAAATACTATTAAATACGATACAATTTTACACAAGATATTTATTTATTTATAGAATGGATATACTTAAACCTTGCTACAACACTTATAGGCAGTGTACCTAATCGTACAGCAGTGTAGTTTTTAGTAAGTCCGGTTCGTTCCACAGGGAAATCTTTAAACAAAGCGTAACGCTATATTAGTTTACTTTTATAAAAATACAAACATATACATAAGTAATATTATTATTATAAAGGGGGGTTTTTACCGTTTAATGACCGGTTTGTCGATTTTAAAACTTTAGTCGCAGTTAAAACCTAATGTAAAATATTAAATAAATAAAAGACTTAAATTAAAACTTAAAGTAAATAACGATAATGAAATTGCGAATAATAAAAGTGCGATAAAATAAACTTGCAATAATTAAAAAGTACGATAATTAAAAGTGCGATTAAATAACAATAAATAAAAGTGCGATAATTAGATGTGCAATTAAATATAAAATAAAGGAAATTAAATATGAAATAAAAGAATTATGCTTATTTAAACTTCCGTAATCATGATGTTTGACGTGTTGATTTTAGTTTTATGCCCATGGGTTAATTGTCCTTTGTCCTGGATTATTTAATATGTCCGTCTGGTTTTTGTCCATAACAGTCCATCAGTCATAAATATAAAGTGCGAGTGTCCTCATCAAATTATTCTTATACCCGAAGTTAAATATTCCAACTAATTGGGGATTCGAATTGTAACAAGGTTTTAATACTTTGTTTAATGAATACACCAGGTTATCGACTGCGTGTAAACCAAGGTTTTACTACTTTGTTAACAATTACACCAATTACCCTTGAATGTAATTTCACCCCTGTTTTAATTATTCTAGTGGCTATTAATCCATTCCCGTGTCCGGTTAAATGAACGATTATTCGTACATATAAATACCCCGCCCATCGTGTCCGATTGAGTGTATATGGTAATTTATAGGGACGCCCAATTGTAAATCTTTATATTAACATTAACAAACTTTCATTTAGTTAAACAAATATAAAGCCCATTAATAGCCCATAGTCTAATTTCCACAAGTGTCGTTCTTTTGTCCAAACCCCAATTATGGTACAAAGCCCAATTACCCAATTTTAGTAATTAGCCCAACATCATGATTACTTCGTTTTAAATAAGCATAATAATAACTTAGCTACGAGACATCAATATAAAAAGGTTGAACATAACTTACAATGATTTAAAAATAGCGTAGCGTTACACGGACAGAATTTCGACTTACACCCTTACAACATTCGCTAACATACCCTTATTATTAGAATTAAAATTAAAATTAAAATATAAATTATATATATATATATAAATTTTACGTATGATAAGAGAAGAAAAAGATGATATTTTGCGTTCAGAATTCGGTTGGCTTTATAGGCATTTTTTCATTTTGGGTCTCCGCGACTCGCGGCCATTTTGGCCTTCAAACTCCGCGAGTCGCGGAGTTTGAAATTCCAGCTCACATCTTGGAGTCTTTCTCTGCCGACGGTTTTTTATATATAAATATAATATATATATAATTAATATAATTAATTATATATTATATTATATTTATATACATAGTTAACTTGTAATTTTTAGTCCGTTGCGTCGAGCGTTAAGAGTTGACTCTGGTCCCGGTTCCGGATTTTCGAACGTCCTTGCGTACAATTTTATATTTTGTACTTTGCGTTTTGAATCTTGTACTCTTGTAATTTTGAGACGTTTCTTATCAATAATTGGAACCTCTTTGATTGTCTTTTGTTCTTTTGAGCTTTTTGGTCGTTTGTGTCTTCAATTCGTCGAATCTGTCTTTTGTCTTCACCTTTTATTATTTAATCGAATATCACTTGTAAATAGAACAATTGCAACTAAAAGCTTGTCTTTCTTGAGGAATAATGCTATGAAATATATGTTCGTTTTTAGCATTATCAAATATTCCCACACTTGAGCGTTGCTTGTCCTCAAGCAATATCGTCTTGAAATACTAGAATCACTTCTTTATTCTTCACACTTTGTACATCAGTGATTTCTATACGGCGATATAAACAATGGTAGTAACGATATGGTTTACAGTCCCACATGACTATAAAAATTTAGATCCATTAAGGAAATTGGATCTTTATGAAAACATTTGATCTTTTGAGAATTAAATCTAGTTTTTTACCCTAGATAAGTTTTCCGGAATAACCCTTTACCGGTGTTTGCAAAATATTTTTGTGGGTTTGGTGGGTTTCAGATTTGAAAATTTTAGCTCAAACTTGCGGTTTTGTGTCACCCACTTGCTAACCTTGTATTTGGAAAGCAACACGTCCAGTTTACTTGTCCCGTATATTACCTTTCGGTAAACTACCGTCCGGTTGTAAAGGAAAGCGTTTGAACAAGCAACTGTTAAGGCAATGTCCCCTGACATGCTTTTAGTTATGGTCCGTGTCGGACGCAATTACTATCCTTGGTAGGAGCAATAGTAAAGCTCACCCTTATAATTTTTCGGTATGGCACAAGGTCCTGTCTTTGACCATGCTATGCAACCACCGTTCTTACGGTTGACACCCGATTTAGTTCAGGTGACCTAATGAATTCCAGGTGAATTCCTAGGATTTTACGTTCAATGGTAATGAACGCATTGAAAATAGGGTTTTCAAACAAATCGGTTTGTAATTTTGATCAAAATATTTTCTCGTTTAAGCTCGAGTCTAGATATCATTGAATTCCATGAGTTTGTAATTCTCAATCTTTAAGGTCAATCTCTAGGATTGAGTAATATCAGTCTTAAAAGCTGATTTTTAAACTTTAAGGAGATTATCCTTTCTGGGGATCTGATTCATTAGTCTTATCAAGCTAATTTGCACGGTGCCCCCCCATTGTACGAGATAAATCCTTCTCATGGTTAGGATAAATCTGACCACATGGCGACCCTGTTTAATGCTGAGGTCCGTGGATTTTCTGCTGATTTTAGTGATGACTTTTCTAGATTTTTCGTCAACCTACAGCTGGTCTGAACGACAACTTCATGACCTAAATCAAGAAGCGCGTTTCTTTTTCGGAAGACTTTACTTCCTTTTAATGATGGAATTGATTCATCGTGTAGATCCATCTCTTCTTTTCTTTCATTGGGTAAAACAGTTTAGTTTAGTTCAAAGCAAAAGTATTTTCAGTTATTTGTTACAGATATATGTGGCATATGTTTAAAATAACTTGGTAAATTTTCCCACACTTGGCTTTTATTTTCCTTTTTATCGTCCTCTATTCCATTTTAAATGAATTTTAACATTTTAGTTTGTTTCTCAATTTATGTCCTTTCCGAGGTAACAATAATTTCGGTGTTAAAACCTAGTTTTATCGTTCATAAATATGTATAAACATGATTTCAATTCATTTAATTGAAAATTTTGAAAAATTTTACTAGAATTGGGTAGTCAGTATATAAGACTAGGGCTGTTCTTTTTTATCAGAGAGCACTAGATTCTAATACAACTACTGCTTTACTAGTATTTTTAATGGTAACCAAGTGTATAAAGTAAAAATTTTAAAATCCGAAAGAATTTAATCCCTTCCCACACTTAAGATCTTGCAATGCCCTCATTTGCAAGAAATCAGTAACAATTTAAATTATTGAAGGTGATTAGTGTGAAAATGATTAAATTTTTACCAAAGTTTCCAATTATATTGGCGTTTGTTTGCTGAATGATAAATGGTGCACATCATTTGTTCATTCCGTCTTGTTGTTATTTCACATATATTTTGCATCTTGTCGTCAAAATTAGTTGCTTTTGCTGAACTTAATGCCAGTCTTTGAAAATGCGTTGTTTTACCCTGTTGTGTACATAAGATAAACTGCAAACATATATACATATTTTTGAAGTTTGGTTTATTACCCCACATTCAAAAATTATTAAAATCTAAGAATAAAAGTTAGATAATTATAAAAATGATTACAATATTAACAAAAGTATTAAACGTATCAATAATTACAAATTACAAAATAAAAAAATAATAATAAGTAAACTAAGGATGATATTGGTACCAATAGGGGTTCCAGGCATAACCATAAGTGCTATAGAATGCTTCGGCAGGGTCATACGTAGGATATGGTGGCTGCATCTCTATAGACCAAGGAGGGAAGATGGGTTTCGGTGTAGGAATATAGTTTCTACCTATATGTTGGCAATGAGCTATGATCTGGTTCTGATGAACTTGCCAATTTTCAAATGCTCTCTGTCTAGCATTTTCGTATTCCTGAGAAGCTATAAACCTATGCATTTCTTGCATCTCATTCCCCCCTCCTACATTACCTTGTTGCTGGTTTCTCTCCACCTGTGGATGTCTACCATGGTATCGTACTGCGGCGTTATTTCGCCTCTTCAAAACTTTTGCACCATGGTATACATTTAAACCTATAGTATCGCGGGGTTCCGGCTCTTCTAGTAATAATCCCCCCCGACTTATATCCACACCGAGATATTCACCAATAAAAATACCACCTCCTATTATGCTATGTGGTCGCATCCCCCGAACCATAGCTGATAAATAATAACCCACACAATATGGTATACTTACAACGCTTTGTGGGTCTCGAATACACATATGGTAAAACAAATCCTGTTCATTTACTTTTTCTTTGTTCTTACCCCTTTGTGTAATCGAATTAGCTAAAAATCTATGTATCACTCTTAATTCGGCTCTATCTATATCCAAATAAGAGTAATTTCCCCCTTTGAAACGGTGATGGCTTTTCATTTGACTCCACACACCGTGTGTATCAAAATTCTCATCTATCTTTCTACCGTTTAGTATCAATCCTCTACAATCGGCAGACGCTAACTCCTCAGGCGTATATATACGTAAAGCCTGAGCCATGTCCAGTAAAGACATGTGGCGCATCGAACCGCCTAACAAAAATCTAATAAAAGAACGATCGGTTAAACTAGCTACCCGATCATTCAACTCTATACTACATAACAATTCTTCACACCATACTTTATATACAGGTCTACGTATGGTGAATAAATATACCCAGTCATTAAAAGAAGAATTACCATCCTCTGTACAAGTAATTCCCTAATTGGCCCGGCCAATTCTACAGCTTCTAAGGGTCCCCATTCTATGACCCTCGGTACCTCAACAACCTTGGAATGAAGAGTATGCAAACCCCTTTGATATTTTGGATAATCTATCCAAAGTCTGTCAAATCTCAGGTTCGGGTGCAACTCTTCCAAGTGCATATCAGAAAAGGTCATGACTGGATGAGGTATATCCTGCTTGTAGTAGTTATCAACCTCCTGTTGTTCCAAATTCTCAGCAGGAGCATTGCGGGCTTGGGATGAAGATTCACCCCTTTCATTCTGCAAAACACATCAAACACAATTTTTGTGCATCCAAATATGCATTAGTGTCAGCAAAATCATCAATCAAAATAATTACAATGACATTATCAATTTATATCAAACTTAAGCTTATTTTCACATTTTTATCAAATCTACACTTTTTCAAATAAGCATATACGAAAATTTTCGCCAAGTTCATAAGCATTCAACTCAAATAACATGTCAAAATAATCATTACTAGCAATTAAACAAGTCTCAATTGGCATTATCTTTCAAAAATCAAGTTCATGAATTTTAGACTTGAAAAAGTCCACTTTAATTCTCAAAATCATGTTTAGGCTCAAAGTTTGGATCATTTAACTACCTAGACATGTTACATTACTCAATTTAGCAAAAATTCATGACAAAAATCGGCCATAACCTGTTTATATCAAAAAGCCCCAAATTTGCTCAAGAACACAAACCCTAGATTATTCAAAATTTGAATTTTAAGGCTTCTAATCATGTTAAACAGCATCAATCTAGGTTATACAAGCATAATACATAAACAATTTAAGTCTAATTACACTAAAAAGCATCAAAATCAAATTGGGGAAAAAATAGCTCAAGAACATCAAATTTCGAATTAAATGGTGTTTAGGTGTAGAAATTTACCGTTTTTCTTGAGTAATTCTTAGATAGCATCCTTCTCAACATGATTTTAGCAAAAGATTTGGTGATTAACGGTTAAAAATTGTGATTTTGGGGTGTATTTTTCGGGTTTTTCGGGGTTTTTTCGCTGTTATTTTTCGCAGTGTTTTTGTGTGGGGGAGTGAACTGATCGTTCAGCTCTTTATATTTTTTTTCTGATTTTCGGTCCCTCCGCGAGTCGCGGAAAAATACACTTCAAACTCCGCGACTCGCAGAGTTTTTTTTTTTTTTTTTTTTTTTTTTTTTTTTTTTATAATCATTAACTTATTAAAACAATTAAGTAATTAATTTTAAAATTTTGTTTCCCTTGTTATTTAGGACGAGGTCGTTTCGGATCGATGTCCTAGTCCGTCTCTCGACAAAATTTTAAAATTTGTCTTTTTGTAGCGATTGTTTTAAAAGCTAAGATTTTTGGGTTTTTTCAATGTTTTTGGCATACTTTAATTCAATAAGATTAAAAATAATGATAATAAAAGTTCTCGTCCCTCCCTCGGGTAAAGCAATTTCGGTTCAAAGACCTAGTCTTCAACTTACGACGAATTTTAAAAATCATATTCTTAACTTAATGAGATAAAGTAAATTTTTGTTTTTTAACTTCACACAACTTAAATATAAAATTCAAAATTAATATTAAAAATTCACACCAAACTTAAAATTTGAAATGCATAAAATTAAAAATTAATATTTTAAAAATTAAAAATTCACACCAAATTTAATTTAAAAATTTATAAATTCATATCAAACTTATATTAATTTTTCAAATATTTACAATTTTAAATATATTGTTTTTACAAAGTTTACAATATTAATTTTAAAAATATGGTAAAAATAAAATTAAAAATCTTTTTGTCTTTTTATCCCACTTTAATCAATCAAATATTATCAAAAATATGCGCCCCTCTTTTATCGGTAAAGTAATTTCGGTTCCAAGACCTAATTTAACTCATGACGAATTTTTGAAATATTTTGGGTTGATTGATTAAAGATATTTATACCTTAAGAATAAACGTTAAATTTCGCAGTGATGTAATAAATTTTTGAATGATATCAATAATTTCGGTCGCCAAACCTAATTTTATTTAATACCAATTTAATACTTTTTAGCGAACAAATTAGCGTTTATTATCAAAAGGTTAAAAATAAAAAAAAATAAAAAAATAAAAACTGTACAGACATATCTGTGGAATAGATTTCTTAGTTATATGATCTATCCCATTCATAAGATAGTCGGTTTAATTGATTTTCCATGGCTACATAGGCGTAACCTCGAGCATTCAGTGTCTTTTCTTCTAAACATATGAACGGTCCGTCTCTGCATAAAGTAACAAATTCGGTATTTGAATAGGTTTGATTATTTGAACATTTACCTCCATGTGACCATTTTCCGCATTTGTGACATCTTTCTAGGTGTCGTGCTCTTCTTTTCGCTGCGGATTTTGATTTTCCTTTACCAAATTGTAACTTATTATCTTCGCATCTGGATTCTTTTCTAACTCCGTCCATTCTTTCTCTGATTACTGATACTAATTCGCTTGGTAGTATGTCATTATTACGTTTAGTGATCAAAGCGTGTAGCATTAGACCATGGTTTAGTTCACAGGCAGTCTTCATTTCGTAAAAACCTAAAAAAAATAAAAATTCAGAATGGGGGGAGAAGACTAGTTCTTTAGGGTCTGTTAGGAAAAGACCATTCGGGTTCCATTTTCGAGAACTACACGAAAACAGACAATCTAACTCTAACAGAAATACATATTATCCTTTAAAGACTTGATTCTCCCCACATTTAGTTAGCTGTGGTGTCGAAATTGTGATTAACTTCGTTGTCGACTTCCATCGGACCATGTATGTAATGTTTAACTCTGTGACCATTAACTTTAAATTCAATCCCATTTGAATTTATTAATTCTATCGTTCCGTATGGGAAAACTCTTTTGACTATGAATGGTCCAGACCATCTTGATTTCAATTTTCCAGGAAATAGCTTGAATCGTGAATTGAAAAGAAGAACTCTGTCTCCTTCTTTAAATTCTTTTAAACTTCTGATTCTTTTATCATGCCATTTCTTCGTTCTTTCTTTATAGATTAACGAATTTTCGTATGCTTCATGTCTTAATTCTTCTAATTCGTTTAGTTGACTTAATCGTAGACGTCCAGCTTCATGTAAATCAAGATTACATGTTTTCAAAGCCCAAAATGCTTTGTGTTCAATTTCTACTGGAAGATGACATGCTTTTCCATAAACAAGTCTAAAAGGTGTGGTTCCAATTGGAGTTTTGTAGGCTGTTCTAAAAGCCCAGAGTGCATCCTCCAATTTAATGGACCATTCCTTCGGATTTGATCCTACGGTTTTCTCTAGAATACGTTTTAAAGCTCGGTTGGTATTTTCAACTTGTCCACTTGTTTGTGGATGATATGCGGTGGAGATTTTATGAGTTACTCCATATCTTTTAAGAACTTTCTCAAGTTGATTATTACAGAAATGAGTACCCCGATCACTTATTAAAGCTTTCGGTGTTCCAAACCTTGCAAAAAGACGTTTTAAAAAATTGACTACAACTCGTGCATCGTTAGTTGGGAGAGCTTGTGCTTCCGCCCATTTAGATACATAATCAATGGCTACGAGTATATATAGATTATTATGAGATTTTAGAAATGGACCCATAAAGTCAATACCCCAAATGTCAAATACTTCACATACTTGGATGACATTTTGTGGCATTTCATCACGTTGACTTATTTTTCCGGCCCTTTGACATGCATCACAGGATTTGCAAAGAAGGTGTGCGTCTTTGTAAATTGTTGGCCAATAGAATCCAGCATCATAAACTTTTCTTGCTGTTAGTTGAGGCCCATAATGCCCTCCTGTTGGTCCTGTGTGACAATGGTTTAAAATTTTACTAGCTTCATCTCCAAATACACATCGGCGTATTATTCCATCGGGACAACTTTTAAACAGATGTGGATCTTCCCAGAAATAGTGTTTTATATCACTGAAGAATTTCTTTCGTCTTTGGTACGATAATCCTTTTTCAAGGAATCCACAAACTAAGTAGTTTGCATAGTCTGCAAACCATGGGATTTCTTTATAATCTATCTTCAATAGATATTCATCAGGAAAGTTGTCTTGTATGGCTGATTCATTTAGAACTTCTAATTCGGGATTTTCAAGACGAGAAAGATGATCAGCTGCGAGATTTTCTGCTCCTCTTTTATCTCGGATTTCAATATCAAACTCTTGTAAGAGTAAGATCCAACGGATTAATCTTGGTTTAGCATCTTGTTTTGAAAATAGGTATCTAAGAGCAGAATGGTCTGTATAGACCACCGTTTTTGCTAGAACGAGATATGATCGAAATTTGTCAAAAGCAAAGACAATAGCAAGGAGTTCTTTTTTCGTAGTTGTATAGTTTGTTTGTGCTCCTTGTAATGTCTTACTAGCATAATATATAGGTTGAAATCGTTTTTCAATCCTTTGTCCTAAAACGGCTCCCATTGCAAAATCACTTGCATCGCACATTAGTTCAAATGGTAGATTCCAATTTGGTGTTATCATGATCGGCGCATTAGTGAGTTTTTCTTTAAGAATATTAAAAGATTTGATACACTCATCCGAAAAGATGAATGGAGCATCCTTTTCTAGGAGTTTATTCATAGGAGTGGCAATTTTAGAAAAATCTTTTATGAAACGTCGGTAAAAACCGGCATGCCCTAGAAAACTCCTAACTCCTCTAACATTGGTGGGATGTGGAAGTTTAGCAATTACATCTACTTTAGCTCTATCCACTTCAATTCCTTCTTTTGAAATTTTATGTCCAAGAACGATGCCTTCTTTAACCATGAAATGGCATTTCTCCCAATTAAGTACTAGATTTGATTGTTCGCATCTAATTAGCATTCGTTCCAGATTAACTAGACATGATTTAAATGTATCACCGAAGACTGAAAAGTCATCCATGAATACTTCCATGCATTCTTCTATCATGTCGTGAAAAATCGCCATCATACACCTTTGAAAGGTTGCAGGGGCGTTGCAAAGTCCAAATGGCATGCGTTTGTAAGCAAAAGTACCATAAGGGCACGTGAATGTGGTTTTCTCTTGGTCCTCGGGTGCTATTGGAATTTGAAAATATCCGGAAAATCCATCTAGAAAACAATAGTAACTATTTCCGGCTAATCTTTTCAACATTTGATCTATGAAAGGTAAGGGAAAGTGATCTTTTCTGGTGGCGTCATTTAATTTTCTATAATCAATACATACACGCCATCCTGTTACAGTCCTAGTAGGAATAAGCTCATTTTTCTCATTTGTGATGACAGTCATGCCACCCTTCTTAGGTACGCATTGAACTGGGCTTACCCATGGACTATCAGAAATTGGATATATCAAACCTGTATCTAGCAGTTTAATAATCTCTTTCTTAACTACATCTTGCATATTAGGATTTAGTCTTCGTGGGCGTTGCACATACGTTTTATGACCTTCTTCCATAAGGATTTTATGTGTGCAATACGAAGGACTTATTCCTTTAATATCATGAATCTTCCATGCAATGGCTGGTTTATGAGCTTTCAACACAGAAATGAGTTGTGATTTTTCATTTTCAGTAAGAGAAGACGATATTATTACAGGTAATTCAGATTCACCATGTAAATAAGCGTATTCCAAATGGTTTGGAAGTGGCTTTAACTCTAATTTCGGAGGTTCTTCTATCGATGATTTATATCGATATCTGTCTTCTTCTTTTAGCATTTGAATTTCTTCTGTTGTTGGTTCATATCCATTAGCTATAAGTGTAGCTAACATTTCAGCTTCATCAATTGGTTCATTACCTTCTCCTAAAGAACATTCTCCTGTTCCTTGTAATTCTGGAAATTCTTCTAATAATTCTGCATGTGCATCTATAGTTTGAATATAATAACATGTATCATCTGCAGATTGTGGTTGTTGCATTGCTCTATCAACTGAAAAGGTAACACTCTCATCCTCTATACTTAGGGTCAGTTTCTTACCGAACACGTCTATCATTGCTTTAGCCGTGTTTAAGAATGGTCTTCCTAATATGAGAGGAACTTGAGAATCTTCTTCCATGTCCAAAACAACAAAATCTACTGGAAATACTAAAGTACCAACTTTAACTAGCATGTTCTCCATTATCCCTCTAGGATATTTTATTGATCTATCGGCTAGTTGTATGCTTATTCTTGTTGGTTTCAATTCTCCAAGGTCTAGTTTAGCTTATAGTGAATACGGCATTAAATTTATACTAGCACCTAAGTCTGCCAATGCTTCTATTGAACTAAGACTACCCAGAAAACATGGAATTGTGAAACTTCCTGGATCAGATAATTTTTCTGGTATTTTATTCAACAGCACTGCTGAACAATTAGCATTCATAGTAACAGCCGAGAGTTCTTCCATTTTCTTTCTATTTGAGATTAGATCTTTCAAGAATTTAGCATATCTAGGCATTCCTGAAATCACATCAATGAAAGGAAGATTTACATTTATCTGTTTAAACATATCCAAAAATTTGGATTGCTCGGCTTCAAGTTTTTCTTTCTTCATTTTACTCGGGTAAGGAAGTGGTGGTTGGTATGGTTTAACATAAGGTTTATCCTTAACTGTGTTATCTTCATTAACCTTTTCAACTACCGGTTCTTTTTCCTTATCTTGATCAGGTTGTGGTTCTTGTGGAGTAGGAATAGTTTCATCAGAAGTTACAGGTATTTCAGGTGGTTTAAGTGTTGTACCACTTCTTGTGGTAATGGCTTTAGCTGTTTCATTCCGGGGGTTAGCATTTGTATCACTAGGTAGACTTCCCGGTTTTCTTTCACCTATTAACCTTGCTAGGTTACTCACTTCTTGTTTCAGATTTTGAATAGAAGCTTGTTGATTTCTAAATGCTTGAGCATTTTGTTCATTGGTTTGTTTCTGAGATGTGAAAAACCGTGTTTGAGTTTCAACTAGCTTTGTCATCATATCTGTGATGACCCGGGAATTTCCGACCAAATTTAAACATAATCTTATATGATTCGACTCGATAAGCAAAGTCTATTAAACCGAGTCTCATTATGTTTGAACTATTTCATGATAACATTTGACCTTTAACTATTTCCGACGATTCACGAACCTTTAATTGTAACTAAGAATGTAAATATAAATAATTATATATAAAACTAATTATATTAGTATTAATGAACTATTAAGTAATTTTGTTATTATAAAAGATAACATTTAATAACTAAAGATTTTCATTTTGAATATATATAGTATATTGTATATAAATGATTCAAACATATTTTACCAACGTTATCAAAATATTAAATGTACAATGTTATACTTTGTAGTTAATTGTTTAATATACATAATTAATCATCTACTCAACATTTAAAACATGATTTTATATATATGGTAGTATACATATATACATAAATATAACTATATATATATGATTTTATACATAATTATTATATTATGTATATGTAGAAATTTATAATATATCTATGATGAAATAATGTACTATTTTAATAAATATATATAATACTTACATATATAAAACATTTATATTTTTCATAATTACATACATAAGTATAATATAATTAGTATGTAAATAAATATTATAATATATTTATATTAAAATGCATAAATATATAATATTCAGTATATGTTACAATACATATTACATAATTATTAAATATTACATAATAATAGATGATATTAATAAATTAAATTTAAATACAAATATAGTTGTTGTAGTAATGTTATTTGTATCGTCAAATATCAATATTTGTATTCATAATATCACTTTATATCATATAAAGATGAAATTGGATGTATAAATTAGATTATTATTACTAATATTATTATTATCGATAAAATATTAATATTATCATAATTAGTATGGTATTATTATTATTATTATTATTATTATTATTATTATTATTATTATTATTATTATTATTATTATTATCATTTTTACAATTATTATTATCATTAATATTATATTTATCATTATTATTAATTTTATTAATATTATTAGATATTAATAGTATTGTTATTATATATTATTATTATTAATTAAAAAAACAGTAGGGATCTATATTATACGTTTGACCTCTGTATCCTTTATCTCTATTATTATTATTTTTTTTGTTTCTTTCCTGCTCCAAACTCGTGAACCTGTGTTGACATTTTCTCCATTTTTTATCAACCGATCTCTATTATTACAAAATGATTATGTATAATTGCAAATCAAATAAAAAGGAAATCCAATGGGATTAAAGAGCACAGCGATATTTTTTTTTTCTTCTTCTCTGCACGCTCCAATTTTTTTTTCTCTTAATTCAATTTCGAATAAAGTTTCAAAATCTAAAAATGCAGAAAGGTTAGAAATCTTTCTTTGAATCTATCTGCAAAATCTCAACTCTCAAATCTTTATATCGATCTTGAATTTTGAAGTCAAAGTTTAGTTTAAAAAAAGTCAACAATTGTTCTTGAGACAAATTCGCGTTCGTGTATATGTTTCTGATCAAATTGACGATTCCAGTAGTTTTTATACATGTTTAGAAAACTATTTCGTGTTATAAACATTATCTATAATGTTATCTATTACGAAATCAATTTTTTTTTGTTTTGTTCCAAGAACCGACGCTGCAGTAGGCCTTTAGTGTTTTTTTTTTATTTTAGAACCCAAATTATTATTTTTTCTGTAATGTTTTGAAGCTTTAAAAGGAACCCTGATTTTTTTTTTTTTTTTTTTTTTTTTTGGTTATTGATGTTTTGTTGAATCCATGAGACTTGTGGAGAAGAAGAGGAATAGAAGAAAAACAGTTTATATATAAAATTTAAATTCGATATTAGTACAGAGAATCAAAATTGGTGGGATGGTCGAGAGTGTTTGCGTGTGAGCATGTGGTCACGAGATCGAGTCCAGAGGACGGTAGTTTCTTTTTTTTTTTTTGAAACTCTTTTCATGTGAGGTAGTTTTCTTTTCTAATTTTATTATTGTTATTATATATTAATTATTATTAGTATTATTATTATTATTGTGATTGTTTTGATTGTTATTGTTATTGTTATTATTAGTATCATACTTGTTATCATATTTGAAAGTATTATAGACATTACTATTATTATTATGATAGGTATTAATAATATTATTATTAGTAATAAACTTATCATTTTAGTATTTTATCATCATTAGGATTATGATTATCATTATCATTATTATTATTATTATGAAGGAAATAAAAATATATTATTATCATCAATATTAGAATTTGTACCGGTTTATAAATAATAGTATCATCAGTACATTTACAATTAATAATATCATATTTATCAGTATCATCATTAATATTTACTAGTATTATTATGATTATCATTTATCATTTTATAAATATTAGAACCCTTATTATTAACATAAGTATGGTATTAGTATTAATATTATTTTAGAGTTATTATTATTAGTATCATTAACAGTTATCATTTTCATTTTTTTTGCTATTAGTATTATCATTATTAATAAAATTATTATTATTATTAGTAAATCATTATTATCTAAATTATTATTTTAACAAATAAATCTTTTGTACACTATATATATACTTATGGTATATACTAGGATTGTATTAATAATTCACATAACAAACTAATAAAATTTCATAAATACAATACTAACCACAAATATATGTATATAAATATATTAATGTCACTATTTATATAAACGTAAATCATTATAGATATATATACATAAAATCGATATATATATATAAAATATAACTTAAAATATAATATAAGTATACGTTTTAAAATAAAGGTTAGAATAAATTCTACAAAACTATAATATATAAATAATACATATTAATAAATGAAATTTTGTAACTTACATTATACGTATTAATATATACACAATTGATATAGGTTCGTGAATCTGAGGCCAACCCTGCATTGTTCAATGACGTCATATGTATTTTTACTACAAAATACAGTATCGTGAGTTTCATTTGCCTTTTTACCCTTTATATTTTTGGGCTGAGAATACATGCGCAACTTTTATAACTGTTTTACGAAATTGACACAAGTACGTGAAACTACATTCTATGGTTGGATTATCGAAGTCGAATATGCCCCTTTTTATTAAGTCTGGTAATCTAAGAATTAGGGAACAGACACCCTAATTGACGCGAATCCTAAAGATAGATCTATCGGGCCCAACAAGCCCCATCCAAAGTACCGGATGTTTTAGTACTTCGAAATTTATATCATGTCCGAAGGAGGATCCCGGAATGATGGGGATATTCTTATATATGAATATTGTTAATGTCGGTTACCAGGTGTTCAATCCATATGAATGATATTTTTGTCTCTATGCATGGGACGTATGTTTATGAGAAATGGAAATCTGAAATCTTGTGGTCTATTAAAATGATGGAAACGATTGTTTAAGTTAAACTAATGAACTCACCAACCTTTTGGTTGACACTTTAAAGCATGTTTATTCTCAGGTACGAAAGAAATCTTCCGCTGTGTATTTGCTCATTTTATAGATATTACTTGGAGTCATTCATGGCATATTTCAAAAGACGTTGCATTCGAGTCGTCGAGTTCATCAAGATTATTATCAAGTCAATTATAGTTGGATATATTATGAAATGGTATGCATGCCTGTCAACTTTCGATGTAATGAAAGTTTGTATTTTCAAAAACGAATGCAATGTTTGTAAAATGTATCATATAGAGGTCAAGTATCTCGCGATGTAATCAACTGTTGTGAATCGTTTATAATCGATATGGACTTCGTCCGGATGGATTAGGACGGGTCTTCACAGTTGGTATCAGAGCGGTGGTCTTAGCGAACCAGGTCTTGCATTAGTGAGTCTAACTGATAGTCGTTAGAATGCATTAATGAGTCTGGACTTCGACCGTGTTTGCATGTCAAAAGTTTTGCTTATCATTTAGTGTCGAAAAATTATTTGCTTATCATCCTTAAAGTCTAAGACACGTCTTACTGCCTTTATTGCATAGACAGTGTATAGTTAAATTCATATCTTAGCGTATCTGTTATTGTTACCTTTGCGTGACAGCTTCCGTAGATTCCTCCGTAGCTTATGGGATTTTAGTATTATATATGCATATGTAAATTATGTATTGCAGGGTACTAATCTACATCCTATAATCTATTTCTTATCGAAAATCCTTCATCTGATCGTACGAGATGAATCCCTCAACCAGTTCGAGTCCATCTGATTTCGATAGCTATTTCGATAGTTATTCCGACAGCTATTTCGATATGGATTTCCACTCGAGCTCCGAAAGCAGAGTAACCGGAATGAATCGATCAATTAGCCATCATCTATTCTGAATGAATTGGAGATGGGTTCGTAGTCGACTTAATCAATGGAAACGCGAAGAAGGCGATCATTTCCACTAACCAAATTCACCTCTTGACAATGGACCTAAAACGTTTACCGGCGAACCTGTTCGAGACACCATTTTCTCTCTCATTTCCAAAGTATCTCATCACGATCATATACTATCTCAGATTCTAAACCTCATTCATCCGCTCGTCCGAACCGACAATCATCCCGGTGTAATAGAAGAAGTTAACGAACTTCGCGCATAAGTTGTAGTCTTGGAAAATATGGTGCAAAACGTACCAGCTTCATCCAAATCACCGGCACCAACGGTACCACCAACAACCCAAATTTCAATATCACATGCCTCAACATCTCAATCTATACCTCGAGTATAATCATCATTCTACATGACATTCTACATCAGTTATCTTCGTTCGACATGGTGATTATGTAATCTCTAATGTTTTAGAGATTATTTATTCTAGTTCCAACTGAAAACTAAATGAGTTTAATATCATGTTAACTCATTAAATTCATGATTACATCTGAAGAAAATATATATGTATATATGTTTTCATAAAGATTGTAATTAAAAATTCTTTTGTATAAACTGTTAATAATAAAAATATTTTAACGGGTAGGTAATACCCGAGGAATATTTAAATTTCACATTAATAAGTTACACTGTATATTCTTCGAATCTGATTCAACAGTTATTCACTATCCTATTTACAACCACCGGGATACTTATCCGTTCACCAAAGAATAACTATTTTCATTCAAATTCAATTTCATATTTGAATTTTGACCTATCAGAATCCAACAAGTGGCATAATGAAGAAATAATGGACACAATAAAAATTGATTAGAAACAGACTAATTAACAATATTAAATTTTATTAAGAAACCACGCTAACAAAATCCTAGCTAACTGTTCCTAGCTAACTGTTAATTCCGTATTACATTTTATTTATCGCAATTTATTTATCGCAATTTATTTTATCGCAATTTATATTCTCGCAATTTTATTTATTGTCATTTAATTTCTGTTATTTACTTTACGCACTTTATTTATCGTCATTTAATTTCTGTTATTTATTTTACGCACTTTAAATATCGGGACACGTATACAAGGTTTTGACATATCATATCGACACATCTATATATATTATTTGGAATCACCATAGACACTCTATATGCAGTAATGATCGAGTTCTCTATACAGGGTTGAGGTTGATTCTATAATAATATATATACTTTGAGTTGTGATCGAGTCTGAGACATGTACACGGGTCACGATACGTATTAATTAATTCAAATATTATATATTAAACTATATATGAATGATTGCACTGTCAACTGTGGACTATCGACTGTGGACTAATAACATTGGACAATTAAAATGAATTAAAATATTGAATATAACATATGAAACTAAACAATTCTTCAAGTTTGCCACTTGATTTCGTCTTAAACCTCATTTGTATCTTCACGATTACATTCTGCGTTCAAACCTTTCATGATTCTTGAAAACACCTCAATCGATAGGATGAATCAACCGCACTTCATCTACGGAAGGAAAGATTTATGCATATAGTTATGCACCTGAGAAACTCTCGGCAATTGAGTAAAAGTTCAACACGTAGCCGCGTCAGATCCTTTGGCATTTATTAACAAAAACAACTTTGCGATCCCTTTTCAAAATTAGCCAATTTTGTCACAACTCCAACAAGTCAACTTCGACTTTTCGTACGAAACAACCTTATTATAACGTTTATATATACGCGTGCTCTTTTATTGTTACCAGGTAACCTTTCATATTCCATCATATTACCATCAGCGTTTAATCATCTAAAAACACAATTCTCCTGAAACCACCTCGGATTAATAACCGATGATTCAGATATCATAGCATTAAATGCAGAGGAAACAGAAAAATGGTAGATGGTCTAAACGGACAAAAGTTTGATGATAAAGAAAGGAGTGTTAGGAACGCTCGATAGAAAATTGGGTATTGAAAAACAGATTGAGTTACCCATGAAGGAGACCAAGGACAAATACAAGGACCAAATCCTATATTCAAAGGATTCAGGTAATTCTGGATCCGTTGAAATCTTTAGAGAATATCTTGCTCCGAAGTCATGTTAAAATCTTGCGGAAGATCTTTCTCCATCAACCGTCGAACTTAGAAATTCCAAAATATCATCATCAATATCTTTGATATTTCTGAGGATATTTTCATAAATATTCTCGTCCGAAATTATATACCTCTTTGTGCTTCCTGTGTATCAATATATTGGAAACATTCAATAGAAAATATAGTACCGAAAAGCAGATTATGCGAAACTATGAAGAAAGCCGTGGATAAATCACAAAGAATAAGTTTGACTTCAAAGAATCCAAATAATTCAATGTCTGCTAAAGTCTATAGTGAATAACTTGCTCCTTACTCTAAACCCTTGCAGACAATAGTTTCTATCATCCTCTGATCTTAGATATTCTGAGATATTATCGTACCTTTCATTATAAATATCCTCCATATTTCTGGAGATATTTTTATAACTATTCTTATCTGAAATCATTAATCTTTTCGTGCTATCAGTATTACATCATATAGAAACTGTTAGTTTCTATATTCTGTAAATTTTCAAGCTTAAAATATGAATGTTATTGTAGTAATGATGGGAACTGATGCATGAGTTAGTATAATATAATGACACTTGATCAACGTGATTATATTACAGTAAGTCATGCTGAGTTTCTAAATGAAACGTGATGATTCACAGATCATAACGTCATCATGTGCCATGTTACATAACTCTTTCATCCTACTTAACTCCGTAACAAATCAAGAAAATGTATTCTTGATGGTTCTATCTTCCGTGATGTTGATAAATTTGAAAATCAAATCGTGCTATCACGTTCCTTCATGCTTAGAACATTATAATCATTCGAAACTCTATATCTATAAATTCTGGACCATTATTCGCTTGACTTGAAGTCGGGAAGAGAAAACAAAAGCATAGAGCTTTGAAATATAAGGGAGAATATAAAGTCCGATAACAACACATAAATTACAAACCGTGTATATCAATGTTTATCGCAACATAAAGACACGGGAGAATTAAAAACATTATAATCCCGAGGGCGAAGTAGAAGAAAGCAGATTCCTCTGGTGGAAGTTGGAAAAGGAGAATGATTGTTGCGATAGTAAGGATGAGGACAAGGATCAGAACTGGATTAATCATTTTCAGAATCTTTTGGATGTATGAACTAAGAAAGAAAGTATAAGAATGGTGAGAATAATGGAAAGGAAGAGCTTAATTTATACTGGAAATATCAGACGTAGTAATCGGGGCAGATCACCGTATTTAATTAAAGAGATCTTAATTTCCATAAATCCCGAAGAATCAGATTTTATAGATCTTCAAGATTTTCTTTAAATCCCTTAAATTCCGGAATTCAACCAAGGCAATGTCAAAAGTTAAGACGCGCCTTATTTTCTAAATTCAAACCTGACTACGTCAAAAGTTAAAAACAAATCTTTGTTTCTCATTTCATCCTTTTGTGAATAGCTTCATTCGCACTCTTCGAATAATTGAATTATTTTTATCCATATTACTCAATGATGATAAAACTCAAGTTATCAACTCATATTCGTCAGGAAAACATATTTATTGTTAGCTATGACGACCTCACTCAAATTTCGGGACGAAATTTCTTTAACGGGTAGGTACTGTGATGACCCGGGAATTTCCGACCAAATTTAAACATAATCTTATATGATTCGACTCGATAAGCAAAGTCTATTAAACCGAGTCTCATTATGTTTGAACTATTTCATGATAACATTTGACCTTTAACTATTTCCGACGATTCACGAACCTTTAATTGTAACTAAGAATGTAAATATAAATAATTATATATAAAACTAATTATATTAGTATTAATGAACTATTAAGTAATTTTGTTATTATAAAAGATAACATTTAATAACTAAAGATTTTCATTTTGAATATATATAGTATATTGTATATAAATGATTCAAACATATTTTACCAACGTTATCAAAATATTAAATGTACAATGTTATACTTTGTAGTTAATTGTTTAATATACATAATTAATCATCTACTCAACATTTAAAACATGATTTTATATATATGGTAGTATACATATATACATAAATATAACTATATATATATGATTTTATACATAATTATTATATTATGTATATGTAGAAATTTATAATATATCTATGATGAAATAATGTACTATTTTAATAAATATATATAATACTTACATATATAAAACATTTATATTTTTCATAATTACATACATAAGTATAATATAATTAGTATGTAAATAAATATTATAATATATTTATATTAAAATGCATAAATATATAATATTCAGTATATGTTACAATACATATTACATAATTATTAAATATTACATAATAATAGATGATATTAATAAATTAAATTTAAATACAAATATAGTTGTTGTAGTAATGTTATTTGTATCGTCAAATATCAATATTTGTATTCATAATATCACTTTATATCATATAAAGATGAAATTGGATGTATAAATTAGATTATTATTACTAATATTATTATTATCGATAAAATATTAATATTATCATAATTAGTATGGTATTATTATTATTATTATTATTATTATTATTATTATTATTATTATTATTATTATTATTATTATTATTATTATTATTATCATTTTTACAATTATTATTATCATTAATATTATATTTATCATTATTATTAATTTTATTAATATTATTAGATATTAATAGTATTGTTATTATATATTATTATTATTAATTAAAAAAAACAGTAGGGATCTATATTATACGTTTGACCTCTGTATCCTTTATCTCTATTATTATTATTTTTTTTGTTTCTTTCCTGCTCCAAACTCGTGAACCTGTGTTGACATTTTCTCCATTTTTTATCAACCGATCTCTATTATTACAAAATGATTATGTATAATTGCAAATCAAATAAAAAGGAAATCCAATGGGATTAAAGAGCACAGCGATATTTTTTTTTTCTTCTTCTCTGCACGCTCCAATTTTTTTTTCTCTTAATTCAATTTCGAATAAAGTTTCAAAATCTAAAAATGCAGAAAGGTTAGAAATCTTTCTTTGAATCTATCTGCAAAATCTCAACTCTCAAATCTTTATATCGATCTTGAATTTTGAAGTCAAAGTTTAGTTTAAAAAAAGTCAACAATTGTTCTTGAGACAAATTCGCGTTCGTGTATATGTTTCTGATCAAATTGACGATTCCAGTAGTTTTTATACATGTTTAGAAAACTATTTCGTGTTATAAACATTATCTATAATGTTATCTATTACGAAATCAATTTTTTTTTGTTTTGTTCCAAGAACCGACGCTGCAGTAGGCCTTTAGTGTTTTTTTTTTATTTTAGAACCCAAATTATTATTTTTTCTGTAATGTTTTGAAGCTTTAAAAGGAACCCTGATTTTTTTTTTTTTTTTTTTTTTTTTTGGTTATTGATGTTTTGTTGAATCCATGAGACTTGTGGAGAAGAAGAGGAATAGAAGAAAAACAGTTTATATATAAAATTTAAATTCGATATTAGTACAGAGAATCAAAATTGGTGGGATGGTCGAGAGTGTTTGCGTGTGAGCATGTGGTCACGAGATCGAGTCCAGAGGACGGTAGTTTCTTTTTTTTTTTTGAAACTCTTTTCATGTGAGGTAGTTTTCTTTTCTAATTTTATTATTGTTATTATATATTAATTATTATTAGTATTATTATTATTATTGTGATTGTTTTGATTGTTATTGTTATTGTTATTATTAGTATCATACTTGTTATCATATTTGAAAGTATTATAGACATTACTATTATTATTATGATAGGTATTAATAATATTATTATTAGTAATAAACTTATCATTTTAGTATTTTATCATCATTAGGATTATGATTATCATTATCATTATTATTATTATTATGAAGGAAATAAAAATATATTATTATCATCAATATTAGAATTTGTACCGGTTTATAAATAATAGTATCATCAGTACATTTACAATTAATAATATCATATTTATCAGTATCATCATTAATATTTACTAGTATTATTATGATTATCATTTATCATTTTATAAATATTAGAACCCTTATTATTAACATAAGTATGGTATTAGTATTAATATTATTTTAGAGTTATTATTATTAGTATCATTAACAGTTATCATTTTCATTTTTTTTGCTATTAGTATTATCATTATTAATAAAATTATTATTATTATTAGTAAATCATTATTATCTAAATTATTATTTTAACAAATAAATCTTTTGTACACTATATATATACTTATGGTATATACTAGGATTGTATTAATAATTCACATAACAAACTAATAAAATTTCATAAATACAATACTAACCACAAATATATGTATATAAATATATTAATGTCACTATTTATATAAACGTAAATCATTATAGATATATATACATAAAATCGATATATATATATAAAATATAACTTAAAATATAATATAAGTATACGTTTTAAAATAAAGGTTAGAATAAATTCTACAAAACTATAATATATAAATAATACATATTAATAAATGAAATTTTGTAACTTACATTATACGTATTAATATATACACAATTGATATAGGTTCGTGAATCTGAGGCCAACCCTGCATTGTTCAATGACGTCATATGTATTTTTACTACAAAATACAGTATCGTGAGTTTCATTTGCCTTTTTACCCTTTATATTTTTGGGCTGAGAATACATGCGCAACTTTTATAACTGTTTTACGAAATTGACACAAGTACGTGAAACTACATTCTATGGTTGGATTATCGAAGTCGAATATGCCCCTTTTTATTAAGTCTGGTAATCTAAGAATTAGGGAACAGACACCCTAATTGACGCGAATCCTAAAGATAGATCTATCGGGCCCAACAAGCCCCATCCAAAGTACCGGATGTTTTAGTACTTCGAAATTTATATCATGTCCGAAGGAGGATCCCGGAATGATGGGGATATTCTTATATATGAATATTGTTAATGTCGGTTACCAGGTGTTCAATCCATATGAATGATATTTTTGTCTCTATGCATGGGACGTATGTTTATGAGAAATGGAAATCTGAAATCTTGTGGTCTATTAAAATGATGGAAACGATTGTTTAAGTTAAACTAATGAACTCACCAACCTTTTGGTTGACACTTTAAAGCATGTTTATTCTCAGGTACGAAAGAAATCTTCCGCTGTGTATTTGCTCATTTTATAGATATTACTTGGAGTCATTCATGGCATATTTCAAAAGACGTTGCATTCGAGTCGTCGAGTTCATCAAGATTATTATCAAGTCAATTATAGTTGGATATATTATGAAATGGTATGCATGCCTGTCAACTTTCGATGTAATGAAAGTTTGTATTTTCAAAAACGAATGCAATGTTTGTAAAATGTATCATATAGAGGTCAAGTATCTCGCGATGTAATCAACTGTTGTGAATCGTTTATAATCGATATGGACTTCGTCCGGATGGATTAGGACGGGTCTTCACAATATCTTCTAAATTCGGCTTTTTATCATCGGTTTGTTGTGTTGGTTTATTTTGAAAATTAGGTCTTTACTGATTGTAAGTATTATTGGATACTTGTTGATTGCTAGGACCTTGTTGGTTGTTGTATGGAATATTTCGGTTATAATTCTGGTTTTGATTGTAAATTGGTCTTGGCGGTTGATAATTATTCTGATAATTATTTCCAGGCCTTTGGTTTATGTATGAAATATTCTCTCTTTGTTCCATTGTTAATTCAATACTGAGACAATCTTTTGTCAAATGTGGTCCTCCACACTGCTCACAACTAATTCGTATTGAGTGAATATCTTTAGTCATCTTTTCCATTCGTCTTTCCACAGCATCTATCTTTGCGGAAATGGAATCTAAGTCATGGCTAGAATCGGCTCTAGCTGCTTTAGATGATCTAACGATATCTTTTTCTTGGTGCCACTCATGTGAGTGGGAAGCAGTGTTATCAATAATTTTGTAAGCATCAGTTTCGGTTTTCTTCATAATAGAACCACCAGCTGCTATATCTATGTCTTTCCTTGTAGTGATGTCGCATCCTTGGTAGAATATTTGTACTATTTGACAAGTGTCTAAACCATGTTGCGGACATCCTCTTAACAACTTTCCATATCTAGTCCATGCCTCATATAAAGTTTCATTTGGCTTCTGTGTGAACGTAACAATTTCTGCTTGAAGTCTTACGGCTTTAGATGCAGGAAAGAATTGTTTAAGAAATTTGTCAACTAAAACATCCCATGTATCGATCGCCCCTTCAGGTAACGATTCCAACCAATCTTTGGCTTCTCCCTTTAAAGTCCAGGGAAATAACATGAGATATATCTGTTCATCCTCCACTTCTCGTATTTTAAATAGTGTGCAGATCCTATTAAAGGTACGTAGATGTTCATTTGGATCTTCCTTCGGCGCACCACTAAATTGGCATTGATTAGTCACCATGTGTAGAATTTGTCCTTTGATTTCATAATCTGGCGCATTAATGTCTGGATGAGTAATTGTGTGACCTTGGCCAGTGCGTTTAGCTCTCATTCGGTCTTCCATACTTAAAGGTTCCAGATTCTCCATAATTGAATTTGTTGAATCGGTATCACTAGATGATTCTGATTTAATGGTTCGTTCCTCAACAATCTCTGTTTGAATGATTGGTGGATCCGGAGGAAAGTTTAATGGTTCAGGATCTACGAACCGTTCCTGAATATTCTCCGGATTCTCAATTGTGAGGTCGGGTTCAAAAAATGGATTATCGGAAATTTGAACTGAAGTACTTGGTCTACTGGATGACGATTCTAAAGAAAAATCAACGGCGGTTATATTTGCTAAATGTCTTGATCTAGTTACAGGTGGTGAACGTACAAAAGGTGGTGAACGTCTTGCTCGGTGCATTCACTGAATATCCTATTAGTTTTTAAAAGGAAAGAAAAATTATAATAAGTTATCCAATCAATAGACTTTTTTGATTTTGCCCACGTTTCGAATAGCCAAAAGATGCAGCAGAGGGGCAGGATTCGTTTGGTCTCAATATAATTGAGGACTGTTTGGCTCCAATAACCCGGTCCACGTACAAATCCAACTATTACTACGAACCAGAAAATTTTGATGTCTATCAATTTAACCACTCAAAATAAATTTTCGTAATTTTAAGAAATTTAGATAAGAAGTAGAATAAAAATCTATGTCCTAAAACTAGAATAGCGAGAAATAAGAAAGAAAAAGAGTTCGTCGAAAAAGGTCGAAAAAGAAAAATGGTTGAAAAATAAAAGGTGACGGAAAAAATAAAAGAAACTTATAAAAACTTAAAAATACTTAACTAACCTAATCTTATTACTACAACTAACTTAAAATTATAATTGCAAATTGAAATTACTAATTGGAATGATAATTGATACATAGTAAAAGGTCTAAAAATATTAAAGCTTACAGGAAAAACTAAATCCCAAATGGAAATAACTTAAAAAGAAACTAAAACTTAAAAAGGCGTCGCAAAATTCTAAAGCACCTAAATCTTAGTCTAAAGAAAAAGCACTTAAGGAATTCTACGGCAAAGCCTAAAAATATAGGAGTAAAAATAACTATAGCAAAAACTAAGTTTAAAATTAAATATGAGCGAAAAAAATACAAATATTACGCTACAATGATTAAAAAGGGACAAAATATAAAAATATACAAAAAGTTGTAAAAAGTACAATTTTTATAAAAATATTATTTTTATATTATTTATTTAATAAAACTACTAATTTTACAATTTAATTAAACTTAATAAACTAAAATATAAATTAAATAAAAACTTAAATTAAAATAAAACTTAATTATAATATTAATAATAATTAGGGTTAATAATAATAATAATAATTAATAATCCGTAATAAATGCTGAATTAGGGTTCTGTCTCGTGTCAGAGCATCTCCGCGAGTCGCGGTATTTAATGCTTCAAACCCCGCGAGTCGCGGGGATCCAAATTTCAACTCTGGCACAGTTTTAAATCGACGCGTTTTTTTTCTTTTTTTTTATTTATTTATCTGTTTTCTGTTTTTTCTATAAATAAAAGATATTTAATAAAATTTATATTATTATAAACTAAAATAAAGATAAAGAAACTTATAAAACTTAAATATTTAACAAAATCTTAAAAATACTTATATTTTTGTTTTTCTTTTTATATTTTCGAATATTTAAAACGTATTTTTACAAAAACGACTTTTAATAAAAGTAAACAAAAAATCTTTTTTTTTTATATTAGCATTGCGCTTCCGGCGTTTAAGAGAGTTCCCCGGCAGCGGCGCCAAAAATACTTGATGTTATGCGAGGTGTATATAAAATAGTTATTAATTTTAGCAGAAAATACTATTAAATACGATACAATTTTACACAAGATATTTATTTATTTATAGAATGGATATACTTAAACCTTGCTACAACACTTATAGGCAGTGTACCTAATCGTACAGCAGTGTAGTTTTTAGTAAGTCCGGTTCGTTCCACAGGGAAATCTTTAAACAAAGCGTAACGCTATATTAGTTTACTTTTATAAAAATACAAACATATACATAAGTAATATTATTATTATAAAGGGGGGTTTTTACCGTTTAATGACCGGTTTGTCGATTTTAAAACTTTAGTCGCAGTTAAAACCTAATGTAAAATATTAAATAAATAAAAGACTTAAATTAAAACTTAAAGTAAATAACGATAATGAAATTGCGAATAATAAAAGTGCGATAAAATAAACTTGCGATAATTAAAAAGTACGATAATTAAAAGTGCGATTAAATAACAATAAATAAAAGTGCGATAATTAGAAGTGCAATTAAATATAAAATAAAGGAAATTAAATATGAAATAAAAGAATTATGCTTATTTAAACTTCCGTAATCATGATGTTTGACGTGTTGATTTTAGTTTTATGCCCATGGGTTAATTGTCATTTGTCCTGGATTATTTAATATGTCCGTCTGGTTTTTGTCCATAACAGTCATCAGTCATAAATATAAAGTGCGAGTGTCCTCATCAAATTATTCTTATACCCGAAGTTAAATATTCCAACTAATTGGGGATTCGAATTGTAACAAGGTTTTAATACTTTGTTTAATGAATACACCAGGTTATCGACTGCGTGTAAACCAAGGTTTTACTACTTTGTTAACAATTACACCAATTACCCTTGAATGTAATTTCACCCCTGTTTTAATTATTCTAGTGGCTATTAATCCATTCCCGTGTCCGGTTAAATGAACGATTATTCGTACATATAAATACCCCGCCCATCGTGTCCGATTGAGTGTATATGGTAATTTATAGGGACGCCCAATTGTAAATCTTTATATTAACATTAACAAACTTTCATTTAGTTAAACAAATATAAAGCCCATTAATAGCCCATAGTCTAATTTCCACAAGTGTCGTTCTTTTGTCCAAACCGTACAAAGCCCAATTACCCAATTTTAGTAATTAGCCCAACATCATGATTACTTCGTTTTAAATAAGCATAATAATAACTTAGCTACGAGACATCAATATAAAAAGGTTGAACATAACTTACAATGATTTAAAAATAGCGTAGCGTTACACGGACAGAATTTCGACTTACACCCTTACAACATTCGCTAACATACCCTTATTATTAGAATTAAAATTAAAATTAAAATATAAATTATATATATATATATATATATAAATTTTACGTATGATAAGAGAAGAAAAAGATGATATTTTGCGTTCAGAATTTGGTTGGCTTTATAGGCATTTTTTCATTTTGGGTCTCCGCGACTCGCGGCCATTTTGGCCTTCAAACTCCGCGAGTCGCGGAGTTTGAAATTCCAGCTCACATCTTGGAGTCTTTCTCTGCCGACGGTTTTTTATATATAAATATAATATATATATAATTAATATAATTAATTATATATTATATTATATTTATATACATAGTTAACTTGTAATTTTTAGTCCGTTGCGTCGAGCTTTAAGAGTTGACTCTGGTCCCGGTTCCGGATTTTCGAACGTCCTTGCGTACAATTTTATATTTTGTACTTTGCGTTTTGAATCTTGTACTCTTGTAATTTTGAGATGTTTCTTATCAATAATTGAAACCTCTTTGATTGTCTTTTGTTCTTTTGAGCTTTTTGGTCGTTTGCGTCTTCAATTCGTCGAATCTGTCTTTTGTCTTCACCTTTTATTATTTAATCGAATATCACTTGTAAATAGAACAATTGCAACTAAAAGCTTGTCTTTCTTGAGGAATAATGCTATGAAATATATGTTCGTTTTTAGCATTATCAACCACATTCCTCAACGAGGAATGCTCAGCAATTTTGCAAAAGCAAAAGATGCCGCCGAAACTTGGAGATCCTGGTAGTTTCATTATTCCGTGTCTGATGGGAGATTCAGTAATGTACGATGCATTAGCTGACTTAGGCGCAAGTATCAATCTTATGCCACACTCCTTATACTTAAAACTAAACCTACGCGATCTAAAACCAACTAGGATGTGTATACGCCTAGCAGATAGAACTTTTAACTATCCTATTGGTATTGCCGAAAACCTACCAGTTAAAGTCAATCATTTAATCTTCCCTGCCGACTTCGTTGTTCTCGAAATGGAAGAAGATAGCAAGGTTCCCCTAATTCTAGGGCGACCATTTTTAAATACCGCTGACGCAATTGTGCGTGTTAAAGACAAAAAGCTTAGTCTAGGTGTAGGGGAAGATAGAGTTACCCTAAACATAGATAAAGCTATGAAACAACCTATTTCTTCCGATGACGAATGTTATAAGGTAGATATTGTTGATTGTTGTGTCGAAAAAGAATTGCAAGAATTACTAAATGTCGACACCTCAAACTTCACCTCAATGAGTGAAGGTGATGAATTTGATGTAGAACTTGAACTTGACGAATTATTGAAAGTAGTAATCGATGAAGATTATTGTGAGGAAGAAACTCCCAAAGAAGATGAACCCTTTGAAGAAATTACCGATGGTAACAGGTTCCGAATAAAATCTTCCTTGGAAGAACTGCCAACCTTGGAGCTTAAAGAACTCCCGGAACATTTGGAGTATGCTTTTCTCCAAGGTACATCACAATTACCTGTTATAATTTCATCAAAACTTTCCGATAACGAAAAGAGTAGGTTAATGTCCGTTCTAAAAACTCATAAGAAAGCAATTGCTTGGAAAACAACTGATATTCCAGGGATTAACCCCGCTTATTGTACTCATAAGATTCTAATGGAAGAAGATTTTAAACCCGTAGTACAAAGACAACGAAGGTTAAACCCTAACATGAAAGAAGTTGTCAAGAAGGAGGTTATCAAATTACTTGATGCCGGGTTAATATACCCTATATCCGATAGCCCATGGGTTAGTCCTGTACAAGTAGTACCCAAGAAAGGAGGTACAACTGTCGTTCTTAATGATGATAATGAACCTGTTACTACAAGAACAGTCACTGGCTGGAGAGTCTGTATAGACTACCGTCGTTTAAACGACGCCACAAGGAAAGATCATTTCCCACTTCCTTATATTGATCAAATGCTAGAACGTTTAGCGGGAAAAGAATATTATTGTTTCCTTGATGGATTCTCCGGTTATTTTCAAATTCCCATTGATCCAAAAGACCAAGACAAGACAACATTTACTTGTCCATTTGGTACATTCGCATACCGACGAATGCCATTCGGATTATGCAACGCGCCAGGCACCTTTCAAAGGTGTATGATGGCAATATTTCATGACATGATAGAAGGAAGTATGGAAGTCTTTATGGACGATTTCTCTGTTTTTGGAGACTCCTTCGATTCATGCCTTTCCAACCTCGAGCGAATGTTAATTCGTTGTGAGGAATCAAATCTTGTTTTAAATTGGGAAAAATGCCACTTCATGGGGAAGGCGTTGTTTTAGGATACAAGATTTCTCGAGATGGAATGGAAGTAGACAAAGCTAAGATCGATGTAATCTCAAAGCTTCCTCCTCCAACTAACGTTAAAGGAATTCGTAGTTTCTTAGGTCATGCAGGATTCTATCGACGATTCATAAAGGATTTTTCCAAAATCGCTCGACCCATGACTAAACTTCTCGATAAAGACAGTACATTCGACTTTAATGATGAATGCTTATAAGCTTTATCCATTCTAAAAAATAAACTTACGAATGCACCCATTATGGTATCACCCGACTGGTCCAAACCTTTCGAACTAATGTGTGATGCTAGTGATTTCGCGATGGGAGCTGTTTTAGGTCAACGTCAAGATAACAAATTTCAACCAATCTATTACGCAAGTAAAACACTTACAGGTGCTTAGTTGAATTACACGACTACTGAGAAGGAGCTCCTTGCAGTAGTTTTTTCTTTCGATAAGTTTAGATCTTACTTAGTGTTATCTAAAACAATTGTTTATACTGATTATTCAGCCCTAAAGTACTTATTCAAAAAGCAAGATGCTAAACCTAGACTAATTCGTTGGATTCTACTCCTACAAGAATTCGACATTGAAATTAAAGATAAAAAAGGAGCTGAAAATCTCGCAGCAGATCACTTATCCCGTCTTGAAAATCCTAACTTAGAAACACTCGACGAATCTGTTATTCACGATACTTTTTTGGACGAGTTCCTTATGAGAATTGAAATAGAAGAAGAAATTCCATGGTTTGTGGGCTATGCTAATTATCTAGCAGCAGGAATTCTTGTTAAAAATCAAACTTATCAGCAAAAGAAGAAATTCTTTGCTGATCTGAAGTTTTACTTTTGGGAAAACCCTAACCTCTTTCGTATAGGAGCTGACCAAGTTCTTCGTCGATGTGTATACGGCAAAGAAGCGCAACAAATTCTAGAGCACTGTCATGAAGGACCGGCTGGTGGACATTTCGGACTAAGCTATACAGCCAAAAAGGTTTTTGACTCAGGTTTTTACTGGCCTACAATTTTTAAAGATGCATACAATATGGTAAAAACTTGTGATTCTTGTCAAAGATCTGGAAATATCTCCAAGAGAGACGAAATTCCACAACAAGGCATCTTAGTATGCAAAGTATTCGACATATGGGGTATTGACTTCATGGGTCCATTTCCCGCTTCTAACAAATGCAAATACATTCTCGTAGCAGTCGATTACGTTTCTAAATGGGCTGAAGCAAAAGCCCTACCCACTAACGATGCTCGAGTTGTTGTCAACTTTCTTAAAAATCTTTTCTCACGTTTTGGGATTCCAAAAGCATTAATCAGTGATCGTGGAACTCATTTTACAAATCAACTACTAGAGAAAGTTCTTAAAAAGTACGGAGTTAATCATCGTTTTTCAACTTCTTACCACCCTCAAACGAGTGGTCAAGTTGAAAACACGAACAGAGGTCTTAAACGAATTTTAGAAAGAACGGTTAAAAATAATCCAAAAATCTGGCATCAAAAGCTAGATGATGCGCTTTGGGCATTTAGAACTGCATTCAAAACACCCATCGGTACTACACCTTTCCGATTGATTTACGGTAAGGCGTGTCATCTACCTGTCGAAGTTGAACACAAGGCATACTGGGCTCTGAGAGAATGTAATACCGACCTTGTAAAAGCCGGAGAAAACCGATTCTTGCAACTGAATGAATTAGATGAATTAAGACTACAAGCGTATGAAAACTCTAAAACATACAAGGAGAAAACTAAAAGATGGCACGATGCACGGTTAAAAGAAAAGAAAGAATTTGAACAAGGGGATAAAGTATTAGTATTCCAATCACGTTTTAAGTTTTCACCTGGGAAACTTAGATCCCGATGGACTGGACCATATATAATAAAACAAGTTTTTTCCTCTGGATATGCAGAATTATATAGCAAAGACGGTGGAACTTTCAAAGTGAACGGTCATCGACTCAAATTATACTTTGAAGGAATCAATACTATGGAAAGAGACGAGATCACATTCTACCCTAAGGACAAGTAAATTCAGGGTAACTTTAAAGCTTGTTAACTCCATTCTTAAACTTTATTTTCATCTTTAAGAGTGGGGTTCATTTGGTCTTTCCCTAGCAGACACTAAAGAACTAGTCTTCTCCCTCCATTCTACCTTTTTATTTTCTTCGTTTCGTTTTTATTTATTGTTTATTTTCAAGATGCGAAATCAATATGTCTACAACCACTTCTTTTTAATGTGCGATAAAATTTTACCAAGAGATGTGGTGTTAGATATAAAGAGAAGATGCGATCAGGCGAGCAAAGAAATAAGGCAAGAACTTAACGAGAAAAATTATGCCAAAGGAAAATCAAAATCAGCTAAGAAACGTCGAGCGCGTCATTTGGGCAAATGTGTAAAATGTGGAAAATCAGCTCATTACGGAAATTGCCCAAAGAACCAGACGGACTCTAATTACGAGTACGTAACCTTATGCCGAGAAGGGCCTTTTAAATGTTAAAAGGAAAACCTCTTAACCAACGAGGTTACGCCTACGAAGCCATGGGGGGCGAAATGGTACGACTCTGCTATGAGGCAAGTCGACGGGGTTTCACCATCTAAATCTTTTTCTCGACAATTGTGTGTTTGTGCATTTTTGTGTGTTTGTGAATTTTTGTGTGTTTATGTTTTGGTGTGTTTTAGTTTGTACTTGTTTGTTATTTGTTTTTATTAAAAAGGTCTACCATTTAAAATTGATAAACCTTGAGTTTAACCTGTTTTCATTGAAAACGATAATGTTAAGTGTAACAACTGAATTGAAAGGACCCGTTCATATACATTATAAACGATTCACAATAGTTGATTACATTGAGAGGTATTTGACCTCTATATGATACGTTTTACAAACATTGCATTCGTTTTTAAAAGACAAACTTTCTTTACATCAAAAATTGACGGCATGCATACCATTTCATATTACATCAAACTATAATTGACTTAATATTAATCTTGATGAACTCAACGACTCGAATGCAACGTCTTTCAAAGTATGTCATGAATGACTCCAAGTAATATCCTTAAAATGAGCTAATGCACAGCGAAAGATTTCTTTAATACCTGAGAATAAACATGCTTTAAAGTGTCAACCAAAAGGTTGGTGAGTTCATTAGTTTATCATAATCAATCATTTCCGTAATAGTAATAGACCACAAGATTTCAGTTTCTATAAATATCCGTACACTCGCGAGTGTATAAAAGTATTCTATAAGTTGTAGGCACCCGGTAACAAGCTTTAACGTTCATGTTTTACCCTCTGAAGTACACCAGATCAGGTGTGTTTAATATAACCTCGAAGTACTAAAGCATCCCATAGTCAGGATGGGGTTTGTCAGGCCCAATAGATCTATCTTTAGGATTCGCGCCTACCGTACATAGACAAGTAGTTTAATGTTACCAAGCTAAGGGTATATTTCTGGTTTAAACCCATATAGAATTAGTTTTAGTACTTGTGCCTATTTCGTAAAACATTTATAAATCAGCGCATGTATTCTCAGCCCAAAAATATATATAAAAAGGGAGCAAATGAAACTCACAATACTGTATTTCGAAGTAAAAATACATATAATGTCATTTAACAAGTGCAAGGTTGGCCTCGGATTCAAGAACGTATCAATATTGAGATTCAATAATGCAGGAAAGTACGTAGACGCAACGGAGATGATAAACACTAGATTGACCTCACGAGCATACCCATGAACCATACCCATCACCTCCATAGCTATAACCCATAATTTCCTTAGCTTCGACTCATTCAAAAAACTATTTTGAAATCACTCGGACAGCACTCTGTCGTAATATTTTATGTATACTAATAATATCTTGAAATAATACAGAGCAAATATATATATTTATATATATAAATCGATTGAAATAGTTTAGAGAAATATATTTTCAAGTTTCTATGAAATAATAAAATCTACTGAATTCTATTTATAATAGATTTTTGAATTATTAAAGTGAGTTATTAAAGTATGAATTATTAAAGTGAATTATTAAAGTATGAATTATTAAAGTGAGTTATTAAAGTATGAATTATTAAAGTGAATTATTAAAGTATGAATTATTAAAATGAATTATTAAAGTATGAATTATTAAAGTGAATTATTAAAGTTAAAGTAAAGTAAAAGTAAAGTAAAGGTAAAGTTAAAGTATAGTAAAAGTATAAAAACTATGTATGTATAATACGCGTATAAATATATATAATATTAATTTAAATTGTTATATATATTTAATGAAATAAAATATAAATATCGTTATATTTATTATACTGGTTAAGTAATGAGTTGTCAAAAGTGATTCTAGATATTTATAAAAGTTATATACGTTTTAATAATAAAGTTCTTTTTAAACTGAAAACGTCCTTGTACGTTTGAAAATAGATTAATAGAATATTATGGAAACCAATTCTCCACTAACTTTTGTCTAACTTTCGTAAATGACACTTTTTATTTTTATTTATAAATAGCTTTACAAATTATTCTGAATATCGTTAAGAGGAATAGATTTTCTCAAATCATAGTGGACCTCTCAACAGAGACTTGTAATCATAATTCAATGTTTCTGATAATTCAATCAATTAATATTTTTTTTTTAATTTCGTCAAAAATCATATTGAAACAAATACGTTCGTGTAAAGTATTATACGTTTAATACTTTATTAATATTCTCAAGTTATAATATATATATATATATATATATATATATATATATATATATATATATATATATACATATACATATACATATCTATTTATATATAACGGTTCGTGAAACGTCGGAATTTGGTCGAGGTTATAATGAATGTATGAACACAGTTTAAAATTCTTGAGATTTAACTTAACAAACTTTGCTTATCGTTTCGGAATAATATAAAGATTAAAGTTTAAATTTGGTCGAAAATTTCCGGGTCGTCACAATACCTACCCGTTAAAGAAATTTCGTCCCCGAAATTTGATAGAGGTCGTCATGACTAACAATGAGAATGTTATTATAACGATTATAGAGTTTTATCATGTTCAAGAAGAATGGATAAAATAATTCGATTACTCGAAGCGTGTTAGTGAAGTTATTGTAAATGAATGAAATAAGATAATAGTGATTCGTCGTATCTTTTGACATCATCACGATTGATCTCCGAAAAGAAAATCTTTGTAATCTATATTGGATTTGATTATTCGGCGATTAAGGAAATTATGATCCTCTTCGAATTAATGCGATAATCGATTTTGATTTCTCTGTCGGATATTTCACTATAAATCCACCTCATTTGTTTTCTTACAACTCACACCTTCTCAACTCATATTCTAAAGTATTTGTCAATATGCTTCATCCAGTGCTGATTCTTGATATACTCCTCACTTTCATATTTGTCGCTCTTCTTTTTCATCTGCCTCCGGAAGAATCTATTTACTTCTACTATACTCTTGGTTTTATAGTGTTTTTAGTTCTCCCGTGTCTTTATATTGCTATATGCATTGATATATACGGTTTGTGATTTCTGGGTTGTTGTTGGGTTTTATATCTTCCCTTAATTTCAAAGTCCTTACTTCTTCTATAATCATTGTCATCCATAGTTAATGCTCTATTCTATTTGCTATGATTTATACTCCCATTTCTAGTTCGGAGCTTTGTCCTTTCGTTTCTTCTTCTTGTGATTAAGCACCATTTGTAATGGTCCAGAATTCGCAGATATAAATTTTGGAATGAACATTGTTAATGTTCTAGGAAGGAAATTGTAATGGCACGATCTTGACTTGTCAAATTACCAGAATACCTCGGAAAAGGCCGAATCATCAAGAAATATTTTCTTGATATTTAGAGATCAAAGAGAATACAAGAGTCGTGTAACATAGCACATGATGACGTTATGATCTGTGAATCATCATGTTCCATTTAGAAACTCAGCATGAATTACTGTAATATAATCACGTTGATCAAGTGTCATTATATTATACTAACTCATGCTTCAGCTCCCAACACTTCTTCAAGAATATTCTTATTTTAAACTCGAATGTTTCAGAATTTAGAAACTAAAATAGTTTCTTTTATGATATAATACAGATAGCGCGAAGAGGTAAATGATTTCAGATAAGAATAATTATAAAAATATCTTCAGAAGTATGGATGATATTTATAATGAAAGATACGATGATATCTTAGAATGTCTAATATCAGAGGATGATGAAGGATATTATCCGTAGGGGTTTAGAGTCAGGAGCAAGGTATTCGTTAATGACTTCAGCAAGTACTGAATCATTTGGATTCTTTGAAGGCAGGTTCAGCCTTTATGATTTGTCCACAACCTCCTTCATACTTTGCTCAATCCGTTTTCCAATTCCAAAGCTTCTCTTTTTCTGAGCTTTGCCAATATACTATCCTTTATCATCCAACTTTTTACTGTTAAGGTCGTTTACAGTTTTTGCTGCTTCATCAGCATTTTTCAAAATTTCGAGAACTGGTTCGCAGTTTAGGGTGTTTTTCAGAAATTTCTCATTCAAAGAATGTAAGTCTTGGAGGTAGACATTGTGTGTATATGTAATTGTTGATGTAGACATGCTGTGAGGTTTCAAAATACTGATTGCTGATTCTCAATAATTGATATGGCAATTCTTGTTATAAGGTACGAATGAGTATATGATAGGGTTTCGATAATTATAATGAATTTTTTTTTTTGGAAAGTCAAAGATCAGTGTAGTAGTTTGAAAGTTTATTGCTAATGTGGTGAATATAAACGATTCCCTGGTAACGTTGGCGAAAGGGCAACGTATCTATCGAGGTTATAATAAGACTGTTTTGATTGAGAAGTCGAAGTTGACTTGCTGGAGCTGTGACAAAACTGTCTATTTTGAAACGGAATTGAAAAGTTATTTTAGCTAGTAAATGCCAAAGGGTCTAACATGGATACATGTCGAACTATGACTTGGGTTTTGAGAGTTTTTCAGGTGTATAACTGTGGGTAACATGTGGTTGGATCATCATCTCGATTGTTCCTTAATTGAAGTGTCTTCAGAAATTTCGAAGGGTTTGAGCACATATTGTAATCATTAATACATATGATGTTCTAACACAGTTTTGAAGTCAAAGTATAGCTTTGAAAGATATAGGAATCTAAGAGTGATGATAGTGGTTATATTTCGAATTGAATTATGCGATTTCAAAATCAGAATATGTAATTGAATTTGAATGAGTATGATTGTTTTGATTTATATGAAAGAATGGATATTGTTGTGAAAGTAGGGAGTATAGTTGATGATTGCTGAATCAGTTTTGAAAAATGTAATATATTAATTGTGAATTTATGTATCTCTCGGGTATTACCTACCCGTTAAAAAAAATTTCACAATTAATATTTTGTACAAAAGAAGTTTATTACAGTCTTTATGAAAATATATGTGTATATTTTCTTTAGATGTAATATAGATTTAATGAGTTAATATTAAATTAAACTCATTTGTTTTATGGTTGGAACTAGAATTGAGTAATCCCTAAAACTTTATAAATTGCATAAGTATTTCTTCAATAATATTGAAATTATGAATCATTACTTTGTTATTTGTTGGTTTTCGTGAAATTCTTGTGAACTTCGCAAGGCACGAATGATGTTATTTGAAAAGTTTCGAGTACATCGATGATGAAAGTGTAAAATCAAACATATATTCGAATAATACACTTGATTTATTATGAATTGGATTTTTATTGAATTGAGACAGAGATTGTAATTAACGATGGTTAAGTTGCGGACGAAGGACGTACATCATTGCATATTTGTAATATGAATTAACTGAGTAGTTAAGATTCACACATAATAGCTTAGTACGGGAAGATTTATTATGGTTTAAAAATTTATACATATAAAATATACATATAAATCTTTCGATTGGAAATGAGTTAATACTTCATAACTCGTTTATACAATATATTTGTTGTTAATTCATAATGATGTCCACAATGATTCTTGAACTGACAGAGTTTGTGATGTTACATGTGCTGTTGATTCTGACGATACTGACGGCACTGACTGTGTTGATGATGCTACGGTCCTGTTGATGCTGTTGGTAAAACAATTCTAGCTTGTAAATCGTACACCATTTTCGATCAAAGTTTCTACTCTACCATCTCCGTTCACTCATCCGATTTACGGTCAGAATTAAATAATCTCTAAGATTTTGGAGATTACATAACTGCCGCAGAGATATCTCTTCAATGAAGTTTATGAATTAATACTTCATCGTTTGTTGTTGTTGATATTACTGGATATTTACAGGGCGTATGACGTTGATGTTTGAGATACAGATTGTGATGTTGCGGTGTGGGATGTGGATGTTGTTGTTGGTGGTGGTGATGGTACTGTTGGTGTTGCTGATAGTGGTACTGTTTATGCTGCTGGTGTTTGTAACCTTTGCACCATATTCTCCAAAGCCACTACCCGAGCGCGAAGCTCGTTGACTTCTTCTATTACACCGGGGTGATTGTCGGTTCGGACGAGCGGATAAAAAAAATCTAGAATTTGGTGTAGTATGTAATCGTGACGAGGTACTCTAGAAATAAGAGAGAAAATGGTGTTTCGGATAGGTTCGCCGGTAAGTGCTTCAGGTTCTTCGCCAAGAGGGCAATGTGGTGGATAGAAGGGATCACCTTCTTCTTGTCTCCAATGATTAAGGAGGCTACGAACCCATCCCCAATTCATTCAGAATAGATGATGACTAATTGGTTGATCCATTCCGGTCACACTGCTTTCGGAACTTGAGTGGGATTCCATTTCGGAATCCGAGGGACTTGAACTAATGACGAATTCCATTTTGTACGATTGAATAAAGAATTTTTCGATATGAAATGATTTTCCGGCTATCGGGTGGTATTCTAATTATATAGAGCAAAAGGTTTCGTAGATTACGGAGGAATTTACGGAATATGTCAGAAAAAGTTTACAGTAACAGATACGCTAAGATATGAATTAGCAGATACGCTAAGATATGAATTTTGTCTATACACTATTCATGCAATCAATGCAATAAGATGTGTATAGACTAAAAATGATAAGCAAGTAATTTTCGACAAAAATGATGAGCAAAACTTTTGACATGCAGACACGGTCGAAGTCCAGACTCACTAATGCATCCTAACGACTATCAGTTAGACACACTAATGCAGACCTGGTTCGCTAAGACCACTGCTCTGATACCAACTGAAATGACCCGTTCATATACATTATAAACGATTCACAATAGTTGATTACATCGCGAGGTATTTGACCTCTATATGATACGTTTTACAAACATTGCATTCGTTTTTAAAAGACAAACTTTCTTTACATCAAAAATTGACGGCATGCATACCATTTCATATTACATCAAACTATAATTGACTTAATATTAATCTTGATGAACTCAACGACTCGAATGCAACGTCTTTCAAAGTATGTCATGAATGACTCCAAGTAATATCCTTAAAATGAGCTAATGCACAGCGGAAGATTTTTTTAATACCTGAGAATAAACATGCTTTAAAGTGTCAACCAAAAGGTTGGTGAGTTCATTAGTTTATCATAATCAATCATTTCCGTAATAGTAATAAACCACAAGATTTCAGTTTCTATAAATATCCGTACACTCGCGAGTGTATAAAAGTATTCTATAAGTTGTAGGCACCCGGTAACAAGCCTTAACGTTCATGTTTTACCCTCTGAAGTACACCAGATCAGGTGTGTTTAATATAACCTCGAAGTACTAAAGCATCCCATAGTCAGGATGGGGTTTGTCAGGCCCAATAGATCTATCTTATAGACAAGTAGTTTAATGTTACCAAGCTAAGGGTATATTTCTGGTTTAAACCCACATAGAATTAGTTTTAGTACTTGTGCCTATTTCGTAAAATATTTATAAATCAGCGCATGTATTCTCAGCCCAAAAATATATATAAAAAGGGAGCAAATGAAACTCACAATACTGTATTTCGAAGTAAAAATACATATAACGTCATTTAACAAGTGCAAGGTTGGCCTCGGATTCACGAACGTATCAATATTGAGATTCAATAATGCAGGAAAGTACGTAGACGTAATGGAGATGATAAACACTAGATTGACCTCACGAGCATACCCATGAACCATACCCATCACCTCCATAGCTATAACCCATAATTTCCTTAGCTTCGACTCATTCAAAAAAACTATTTTGAAATCACTCGGACAGCACTCCGTCGTAATATTTTATGTATACTAATAATATCTTGAAATAATACAGAGCAAATATATATATTTATATATATAAATCGATTGAAAGAGTTTAGAGAAATATATTTTCAAGTTTCTATGAAATAATGAAACCTACTGAATTCTATTTATAATAGATTTTTGAATTATTAAAGTGAATTATTAAAGTATGAATTATTAAAGTGAATTATTAAAGTATGGATTATTAAAGTGAATTATTAAAGTATGAATTATTAAAGTGAATTATTAAAGTATGAATTATTAAAGTGAATTATTAAAGTTAAAGTAAAGTAAAAGTAAAGTAAAGGTAAAGTTAAAGTATAGTAAAAGTATAAAAACTATGTATATATAATACGCGTATAAATATATATAATATTAATTTAAATTGTTATATATATTTAATGAAATAAAATATAAATATCGTTATATTTATTATACTGGTTAAGTAATGAGTTGTCAAAAGTGATTCTAGATATTTATAAAAGTTATATACGTTTTAATAATAAAGTTCTTTTTAAACTGAAAACGTCCTTGTACGTTTGAAAATAGATTAATAGAATATTATGGAAACCAATTCTCCACTAACTTTTGTCTAACTTTCGTAAATGACACTTTTTGTTTTTATTTATAAATAGCTTTACAAATTATTCTGAATATCGTTAAGAGGAATAGATTTTCTCAAATCATAGTGGACCTCTCAACAGAGATTTGTAATCATAATTCAATGTTTCTGATAATTCAATCAATTAATATATTTTTTTTAATTTCGTCAAAAATCATATTGAAACAAATACGTCCGTGTAAAGTATTATACGTTTAATACTTTATTAATATTCTCAAGTTATAATATATATATATATACATATACATATCTATTTATATATAACGGTTCGTGAATCGTCGGAATTTGGTCGAGGTTATAATGAATGTATGAACACAGTTTAAAATTCTTGAGATTTAACTTAACAAACTTTGCTTATCGTGTCGGAATAATATAAAGATTAAAGTTTAAATTTGGTCGAAAATTTCCGGGTCGTCACATGAATTGTCGTTCTTCAAATTGCACGAAATTTATTGTTGGATTCATAATATATCTTTTAAATAGTAAACCACAAAAACAGCAGAAAAATTAAATCTATTAAAAATATACTTTTTTATCAATAACCGTAAAGATATATAACTTGTAAACTTTTGTCGTGGGTAATGATAGGTGTAACAACCGAGATTGTCTCTACCTAGTTGATAGGAAACAAAGTTTTAAGTTTGAAAATTAGTTGGTTTGAAAGTATATATTGAAATTTTAAAATTTAAAAAGAAAAAAAAAATAGAGTGTATTTTAATTCATTTAATTTTTATTTTTCATGTACTTATTTTTAATTTTAAATATTAATTTTCTTTTAATTTTAAAATTTAAAAAGAAAAAAAAATAGAGTGTTTTGTTTTTAAGTTGTTTTTGAAAAATATTAAAAACTTTAACTTTTAAATTATTAAATTTTATAAATTGAATTTTAAAACGGATAAAGACTAGGTATAACAACCGAAATTTTCGTAGCAACAAATATAAATTTATAAATAAAATTTTAAAAGTTTGATTAATTATAAAGTTGAAAAAAAAAATCAAAAACTTTTAGTGTGGGGTAAAATTTTTGTACTACTAAAGTACAACCCCATCTCTTGTGTGATTAACATATTTGTTGACAGGTACTTACGATGATAAGATTCGACATAACGAAATACGAAAGTTATATTGTGATAAAGGGATTGGATATATTCATACGATAAGCATTTTACGATCTCCAATTTTTAACCAAGGAAGTTCTAAATACTTTACACTTTTTATCCTCTCAAATTTATATATTTAATCTGATTTTATGTAATGAGGGCATTACATAATCTTAAGTGTGGGGTGGGAGTATATAAATTCTCGAGAACTTATAATTTAGTGGTTTTTATGCAAATTTTTAATTTTTAAACAAATATAACTAATCAATTTTTAAGGTAATTACGAGCAATTAAAGATTAGGTGTCAAAAACCGAAATTATTGTCTCCATACATTAAAAATACATAAGTTTATTTGATTAAAACCTATAAAAGAAAACCAAGTATAACAAAATTTATAAACTCTATATGTTTAGAACTATTTATCACATGTTTCTATGAAGTATTGCAGATATCATCGCTTTGGAATGTATAAACCTGAATATCTCATTAAGGAAGTAAAGTCTTCCAAAAATGACACACTTGTTAACTTATGTTAGAAGATGTAGTCCAGAACAGCTGTAGGTTGACGAAAAATCTTGAAAAGTCATCTCTATCATCGGCTGGAAATCCACCTCACCTCAGCATCAAACAGGGTTTTTGGTGGTCAGACTTATCCTAACCATGAGATGGATCTGTCTCGTACAATGGAGGGGCACATTGCAAATTAGCTTTTAAGACTAATGAATCTAATCCCCAGATGGATGATCTCCGTAAAGATCAACCGCATCTATGTTTGACCGCGGTCAACATACATATGCCATAACAAATTGAGGTGTGCAAACTCATGGTTCACCGATGATATTTGGACACGATATAATTTTACTCTAAAACTTGTGCTATTTTATGAATTATATTGTGTAAAACCATTTTTAGGACATTCGGTTTGAAGTTCCATGATACTTTAATTATGGGGGCGGATAGCTTGCTAATCGCCGACTGAGACTTCGGTTTCAGTTACCCTCAACCGGAATTTGAGGTTAAAACCGGAAAACGTGTCTAGTGTAAAAACTAGCATGACATTTTATAAAATCATAAAACGTTTTCACAAGGTCCAATTTTCCCTAAGGATCCAAATTTTTAAACCTTAATCACGAGTTTCAACTTTGTTTCTGTTGTCAGAATTTCATTTCGTGTGGTGTGCGTGTAATTCAATAAAAATTGTGTAGTGTTTCCAACTTATTCCATATAGCGTGTGTTTCATTTCGTGTAGCGTGTGTTGTGTGATTTAATGTTTGATAAGGAAAAATATGTAATGTTCTGATTCTATTTAGAAGATGTAATTGCTTGAGGACAAGCAACGTTCAAGTGTGGGGTATTTTGATATTGCTTTAAACATACATAAAATTCGACGCAATATCATTTATATTTCATAGGTTTTTATCATTTACTAAGACATTCAAATGTATAAATCACGAGAAAAACGACAAAAGATAATACGAGCTCGAAGTTTGAAGAAACGACGATAAAACAACAATAAACGATGGATTTAAACAAATTACATATCGAGATAACATTACCCGAATACAAGTTCAAGATGAGCAAAGAAAAAGAGTTCAAATGAGAAGGTCTAAATCGATAAACGTCAACGCGGGATCAAAAGAGAACAAAACATAAAATAAAAACAAAGAAAATTGTCGGCTGTTCTTACGCGAATCGTGTAGCTACCTACGCGAAACGCGTAGTAATTTTACCTTACGCGGATCGTGTGGACTCCTACGCGAAACGCGTAATATCTTGACCAGATTCAGATTCAAATGTGTATGGGACGGTGGCTTTTGTATTTTATATGGATTCTTTTTTTTTAGTGGTACAGCAAGAAAGCAAGGATACAATCATTCCACCTACTACATCATCAACTTATAATACGGAGTACACATATACAGAGTAAGAGATAGACACATTTTAAAAAGAGAAGGCAGAGACACATATATTTTGCAAGAAGACTACATCACAAAAAAAAAAAAAATCATTAGTTACTGTCATTTATTTTTAGTACTCCGTATCATTCAATTTTCAGTTTCAAGGTTCAATATTTAGGATAGTTTCAAACATTAAGGGTGTATTGTTCGTGATTAAGGGTATTATTGTACGCGCTAAAGGGGTGTTATTATTGTAATTTTCTACCATTGAAGTTAATGAAAGTGAAGAATTTTTATTAAGTATATTCTGTTAAAAATTATTGTTATCAATTTTTATCATTATTATTATGTTTGTATATTTATATTTTTATGTTTCCCTTAGTATAATGAGTAGCTAATTTCCCTAGTGTTTGCTTAGATGTAGAGCCCCTAGTGAAATGGATTGTTATCATTTGTAAAAATTAAATTGTAACTTTTGTATTTTTAATATTGAGCCTAATTAAAAGAACCATTATTATATATTTGGATATTTAACCCTTGTCACTTAATTTGTTAGATTAAAATAACGAAAGTTATTTTTATTTATATAAATTAAGCTTCAACATTAAAAGTGATCTAGACGAACTTATAACTAATTTACTAACACTAAATTAAAAAGTAAGGTTCGGTGGTTTGGGTAATATCACTAGTCATATAATAGTGAAATTGTAAAAAGGAAAACCGTTATGATTTGGGTTTTGGCGAAGGTCAAAACTGGGTTGGGTTTCAATTTAAATACTTAAGCACTAGTAACTATCTAAATATAATCCAATGAAAATTAGATTTAATTTAGTTAGTCAAAACTTATTATTTATTCGAAAGGAAAATATAAGTTTTATACTAAACATTTTAATACGATCTTAAACTTAAAACAATCCATGGACCTAGAGGTGACACATTTAAGTAAACACTCCCTTTTATTTTATAAATCATTATTATTATTATTTACGTTCATTTATTCAGTAAAGTTAAAAGTAAAATTAAAAAAATATTACACAGCATTATATTCCAGTTTATTCGTCACTGTTTTGTCACCTGGATTATAACATACGCGGATCGCGTATATCTCTACACGATACGCGTACATATTAAACCATACGCGAAACGCGTATTATACTACGCAAAACGCGTAAGTATAATACGGGTACTGTACGAACTAGGTTAAAAATCTAGGGTTTTAATTATTTTATTATTATATTTAAGTTGTTAATTTATAATTATTATAATTTATAATTAGTAATTAGTTTATAACTAGTTAAAATATTACAATTCCTATTAATTTATATTAATTTAGTTAAAATATGTTATTTAGTTAATTTAAATAAATTTATATTATAATTGCTCAAAACAAAATTCTAAACAATTAGTTTTATTAAAAAGTTATCATTTTATTAATTATCATTTAGTAATAAACTTATTAGTATGATTTCAATTAATTCACTTTTAAATTAATAATTATAAATAATGTATTCGTATAAATTAATAAGTAGTTCAATTAAATTAGGATTAAGTTATATTTTATTATTATTATGTAGTATTATCATTTCCTAATCCAAAACCCCCTTAAAATAAGTTTAACTTCAAAGACTATTAAAAACCATTGAACACTGTCTCCCTGTGGAACGAACCAGATTTACCGACAAACTAAACTACGCGGATATGACTAGTTGCCTATATGTGTGAAATCAACCTAAAATCATTAAAATACCACATATACAACAAATCAATTCGTGTAACAAAATAACTCAAATCCCTTCATAAATAAAGGTACTGTTTCAGCACATCATGCATTTACCATGAGAAAACTTAGCGTATTTTAATTTAAAATTACTCCGAACCTTATCCATTTACATGTGATGTTGATGCTTCTCAACATGTTATATCCTTCGGCATATCTCTCACCATTTCACATGCTCGTGCATGCCATGTGATCATTATTGGATTATTAAATCGTACGCTTGAACTTGATTAATGCTAACATAATAGTATGAATTTGTACTTTATTTGTTCTAATTGATAATTGATTGATAACTGATTCTAAGGAGGTTAATTGTCTTTTCAAATGGTTTTTTTTTTTTTGAAGTTTTCTAACGACAACCCTTAGGGTTGTCAATAAGAAATTCAGACACGCAATATTTGTTTGTACATTCTAAGTAACCGCTCACTTTCTAGAAATAACTACTTTTAACACACCTAATGTACTACTTTTCTTTGCATAATTTATTTTTTAAAGACAACCCTTAGGGCTGTCATTAGAAATTTTCTTTTTTTTTTTGCCAACTTTCTTGTTCATTACTCCCTCCGTTCGTTCTAGTTAAAATACGTCAAGCAAATCTTTGTTTTTGTATAATTTAAAATTGACTGAAAATTTGTAATAAGTACTCCGTAAATGATTAGTAGTAACTAGTTGGGGAGCCCTCGCTTCGCGCCGGGGCTCCGTTTTGAATGCGAGTTAAAAAAAAAAGTCCTGATCTATTTTAAAAAAGAATTTTTTTCGACATATAACATTGAAGGGTTGTTCCTTTTGTGAAAGTTGCTTCTTTTAGCGTTCAGGTTTTATTTAAAAAAAAAGTTAGTAAAGTGGGGGTTCGATTTGTATTTTAATAAAAGTTAGGGGGTTAAGTTTGTGAAATTTGAAAAAAAAATATACGTATAAAGTGGGAGTTTGATTTGTATTTTAATAAAAGTTAGGGGGTTAAGTTTGTGAAAATTGAATATTAGTAAAAAAAAAAGTTAGTAAAGTGGAGGTTCGATTTGTATTTTAATAAAAGTTAGGGGTTTAAATTTTGTATTATAATAAGAGTATAAAGTGAGGGTCGATTTGTATTTTAATAGAAGTTGGAGGGTTAAGTTTGTGAAAAGTAAAAAAAAGAATAGTACTATTCATTTCATTTTGTCTTTTAGATATAGGTATAGGTATATATATATATATAATAGAGTGTAAATGGGACTTCAGTACTTTTTAATAGGAACTTTTTGCAAAAGATATGACAGACAAAAATGTAATGTGAAATAAGTATATGCCCAAAATTTTAAAAATTCGAGTAACTCTTAGACCATTTGTAATTGTAGGTGACGATTCTTTCTCGTGTTTCTTGTCTTTTGCACTTTTTTGATGACTAGTTATGTTTTTTTTTTGTGGGTGGATTAGTGGTGATATTTCTTTTTGCTGTTGGTTAGGAGTATTGTGATGATTTTTTAAAATATAATTAGGTTAATTATTAAAAGAAAATTAAAATAATATTTTTAAATTAATAAAAAATAAAAAACAAGAAACAGTGAAACATCATGTTTCTTCCCCCGTCACTTTCCAACTGACGCCAAAGAAACACCACAAGTGACACCATGTTACGCCAGATTTCGGCGTTTCTTCTCCGCCACATCACCAAGTGACGTCGTCACTTGGTACCGTTACAAATAGTCATAGAGTTAAATTACGTTAATTCTAGTATGGTTTCTTTATTAAACATTACTAATTACTATTGAAATTCATTAAACACTACTATTAATATTTGAATATGGCCCACAAAAAAATCTATGAGTTATGATCAAGGTTGCAGAAATCGGTTCTCGGGGAGTTTTCGGCAGGTTCTCCAAAACGAGAACTCGGAGAACTCGGGGAGAACTCGGGGAGTTATCGGCGGTTGACTTTCGTTGACTTCCGAGATTTGACCGATTTTACCGAGATTTGACCGATTTTACCGAGATTTGACCGATTATTCTGAGATTTAACCGATTTTTCCGAGATATGAACGATTTTTCCGAGATTTGACCGATTTTTGGAGATTTGACCGATTTTTGGTCGTTGACCCATTTTTTGACCGATTTCAAAACGAGTTCTCGCCAGGAATGAAATTCCGAGTTCTCGCCGAGTTCTTGCCGAGTTCTCCCGATTTTTGCAACCATGGTTATGATTAAGGTATTTGTTTTAGCAAATGTAACGCACTCAATTTCTTAACCTCAACACGTGTCACCACCATAAGTTGCAAACCGCCAAATAAATCGCCGGTGCTAATTAACTAAATTAACCTCACCATTTATATTAACATGCAAATGCAATGGTCCATGGCCGCTCCGCCACTTCTATTATACTGTCGCCGGCGAATCCCAAGTCACCACTAATTTAAGATTCATGATTAATCAATGCTAATTTTTTCATTACAAAGATAAGATTCGTATAAAACTAACAATCTATAACGACCATTCAAACTTAGAAATAATACTGAAAAACCAATATATAGTTAAAATATTTTAAGTACCACCAACAATAAATTATTTCAAAATTGCGTATATGATACATACATACATAGATCAGAGTAACTACTTATAGTACTATATCAATATTGTTTAGAATATTGTTATCCAAACAAATTAATACTTACTCCGTATTATATTATATCATAAAATATACAATAACTAGAACATTAAAATTCGTTACACTAGATTGCTTTTCACATTCTCTTTTTCCTTTCAATAAATCAATATCAATCGTTGACATATATATAAAAGATCCTTGGTTTTCTTTAAACATGTATTAATTCATTATTTACAACAAGCAGGGTGGTCAGCCGCGCGTTGCGGCGGCCATCCTCGTTTACGTAAAACTTTTTTGTAGCATCCAATTATATACTCTAATAAAAATATATTGAAGCAAAGCAGTTAACGTAACCTATAAGACAATAATTCATTTTAACATATTAAACATCTAATACAATTGCAAAAAAACAGTGTCATATATTACTATATGAGTTGTAACAAATTAATTATCCTGAGCTGTCCAAACTATATTGTATAATATTTTTTTTAGATGTATCAAATTAATTGTTATAAATAATTACTATATAACACGTAAATAAATTTTTATACACGTAATGAAAGGACCCGTTCATATACATTATAAACGATTCTCAATAGTTGATTACATCGCGAGGTATTTGACCTCTATATGATACATTTTTCAGACATTGCATTCGTTTTTAAAAGAAAAACTTTCTTTACATCGAAAATTGACAGACATGCATACCATTTCATAATATCCAACTATAAATAACCTAATCTGTCATTTACTTAATAATAATCTCTATTGAACTCAATGACTTGAATGCAACGTCTTTTGAAATATGTCATGAATGACTCCAAGTAATATCTTTAAAATGAGCAAATGCACAGCGGAAGATTTCTTTAACACCTGAGAATAAACATGTTTTAAAGTGTCAACCAAAAGGTTGGTGAGTTCATTAGTTTATCATAATCATTCATTTTCATCATTTTAATAGACCACAAGAATTTCATTTCCAGTTCTCATAAATATACGTCCCATGCATAGAGACAAAAATCATTCATATGGATTGAACACCTGGTAACCGACATTAACAAGATGCATATAAGAATATCCCCTATCATTCCGGGAAATCCTTCGGACATGATAAAACAACATCGAAGTACTAAAGCATTCGGTACTTTGGATGGGGTTCGTTAGGCCCAATAGATCTATCTTTAGGATTCGCGTCAATTAATAGATCGGTTTACTAATTCTTAGGCTACCAAGCAAAAGGGGCATATTCGGCTTCGATCATTCAACCATATAATGTAGTTTCGATTACTTGTGTCTATTTCATAAAACATTTATAAAAGTGCATGTATTCTCAGACCCAAAAATATATATTGCAAAAGCATTTAAAAAGGGAGTAATGAAACTCACCATACTGTATTTCGTAGTAAAAATACATATAACTTCATTGAACATCTGAACAATGCAGGGTTGGCCTCGGATTCACGAACCTAAATTAATTATGTATATTTATATGTTGGTTAATATTCGTCTAACAATTTAGGTTAAGTCATAGTGTACCACATTCCTAATGTTCGAGACAAATATGCAAAGTCAACAAAAGTCAATTTGACTCAAAATGATTTCTAAAATCTACACATGATTAATATATAGTTTAAATATCGTCGTTTTATATTTTTTAAATATCTTTAAAATATTTATTAAAGTAAATAATATAATTCATTTATTAATAAATAAGACTTTATATAAAAAAATACTTTTATATATCTTAAGTAATAAAATTTATAAAGTTCATTTAATATCATAAAGATAATATGATAAGTATTATTAAAGAAATTTTATTACACGTAGTAAAAATATGTTTGTATCTCATATGTATTTGATAAAATAATATCTATAATAATAGTAAGTAAAAGTTGCATTATTTTGTAATAATAATTATTATTATTCTATTAATTAAAATATCAATATTTATAATTACTAAAATAAAATGATAATTCTAATTATGATAACATTAATATTTATGATACTTTTTAATATTATCTTTTAAAATAATAATTCTATTTAAAATGATAATGATATTTTATAGTAACAATGACATTTCTATTAAAATGATAATTTTTGTTAAAATGATAGTTTTAATATAACGATACTTTTAATAATAATAGTAATGATAAAAAATAATAAGAACGATAATTTTATCTAAATCATTATCTTACAATATTTAAATTTCATCATGATACTCATACTCATTATTTCTTAATTAATTCGTTTAATAGCTTTTAATCGTCTTTTATATCGTTTTCATGTTAATGATAATATTAGTAATCATAATAATTAAGTGTTACAAATAATTTTTAATCATAATAATACTAATGATAATAAATATTATGAATATATTAATGATAATACTAATTATAACTTTAACGATAATAACGATAGTAATAATAATAAAAATAACAATTTTTAATGATAATACTTTTTATAGATAATGATAATAATAATAATAATAATAATAATAATAATTATTATTAAATAAAAATTAGGACGACGATAGTAACGACGATAATAATAATCATTTTTAATAATAACACAAAAAATTCAATTGATTATAACTTCTAATCCGTTCATCGAAACCATTCGATATCTAAATGAAAAGTTCTTAATTTTTCGCTAGCTTTCCAACGACATGCATATCTTATACCTTATCTTAACCGCCTATGTAACTAATTCAGGATTCAACATAAGTTATCTAATGGCAATATCAAAAATACAAGCATGCATAATCCTATATACTCGAGCACTAGTCAGGGATACACTATTAATATATAAAAGTTAATTTATGAGTACTCACATATCAATATTGAGATTCAATATTGCAGGAAAGGTACGTAGACGCAACGGAGATGATAAACACTAAATTGACCTCGCGAGCATACCCATGAACCATACCCATCACCTCCATAGCTATAACCCATAATTTCCTTAGCCCTATCCTACTCATAAAACCCATGTTGTAATAGCTCGCGCGTACCCCTTGTCGTAATATTTTATGTATAATACATAATAATAATAACACTTAATACTACTAATATTAATATCATAATAATCTTTTAATAATAAAATTAATAAATAAATAAAATAAATAAGTAAATATTACGGAGTAATATAGAGAGAAAGAGAGTTTTGAGAATGAGAGCAAAAGAACCAGATCATCGAGCTTTATGTATGTGCCCTCACCAAACCCCCCATGCGATCGCATGGGGGTTGAGTGTTTATTTCATGCGACCGCATGGTCAATTTTTACAGCTCATATCCCACTCATTTGAGCTGCCGACACTCCGTTTTACATCATCACTCGTAAACATACGTAATACTTAACTTTATATATATTATTTAATATATAATATATTTAATATATAATATAGTTTATCTTATGTACACAACAGGGTAAAACAACGCATTTTCAAAGACTGACATTAAGTTCAGCAAAAGCAACTAATTTTGACGACAAGATGCAAAATATATGTGAAATAACAACAAGACGGAATGAACAAATGATGTGCACCATTTATCATTCAACACAAACAACAATATGTTTGGAAACTTTGGTAAAATTTAATCATTTTTCTACGCTAATCACCCTCAATAATTTAAATTGTTACTGATTTCTTGCAAATGAGGGCATTGCAAGATCTTAAGTGTGGGAAGGGGTTAAATTCTTTCGGATTTTAAAAAAAAAATTATTTAAACACTTGGTTACCATTAAAAATACTAGTAACGCAGTAGTTGTATTAGAATCTAGTGCTCTCTGATAACAAAAAACAGCCCTAGTCTTATATACTGACTACCCAATTCTAGTAAAAATTTTCAAAATTTTCAACTAAATGAATTTAAAATCATGTTTATACATATTTATGAACGATGAAAACTAGGTGTTAATACCGAAATTGTCGTTACCTCATAAAGAACATAAATTGAGAAACAACCCAAAATGTTAGAATTCATTTAAGAATGGAATAGAGGAAAATAAAAAGGCAAAGAAAAGAAAATAAAAGCCAAGTGTGGGAAATTTTTACCAAGTTTTTCAAAACATATATCACATATTTTTGTACAAATAATTGAAAATACTTTTGTTTTGGACGATAATTAACTGTTTTACCCAATGAAAGAAAAGAAGGGATGGATCTACACTATGAATCAATTCCATCATTTAAAGGAAGTAAAGTCTTCCGAAAAAGACACGCACTTCTTGATTTAGGTCAAGAAGTTGTCGTTCAGACCAGCTGTAGGTTGACGAAAAATCTAGAAAAGTCATCACTAAAATCAGCAGGAAATCCACGGACCTCAGCATCAAACAGGGTCGCCAAGTGGTCAGATTTATCCTAACCATGAGAAGGATTTATCTCGTACAATGGGGGGCACCGTGCAAATTAGCTTGATAAGACTAATGAATCAGATCTCCAGAAAGGATAATCTCCTTAAAAGATCAAAAATCAGCTTTTAAGACTGATATTACTCAATCCTTGAGATTGACCTTAAAGATTGAGAATTCAAACTCATGGAATTCAATGATCTCTAAACTCGAGCTTGAACGAGAAAATATTTTGATCAAAAATTAAAACCGATTTGTTTTCTGAAAATCCATTTTCAATGCGTTCATTACCATTGAACGTAAAATCCTAGGAATTCAACTGGAATTCATTAGGTCACCTGAACCAAATCGGGTGTCAACCGTAAGAACGGTGGTTGCATAGCATGGTCGGAGACAGGACCTTGTGCCAGACCGAAAAATTATAGGATGATCTTTACTATTGCTCCTACCAAGGATAGTACTAGCATCCGACACGTTAAAGACCATAATCATCTGCAAGTCATGGGACATTGCCTTAACAGTTTCTTGTTCATCGCTTTCCTTTACAACTGGACGGTAGTTTACCGAAAGGTAATATATGGAACAAGTAAACTGGATGTGTGCTTTCCGTTACAGGGATAGCAGTGGATTACACGAGCCTAAAAGTTTTTAGCCAAACTATTGATCCACAAATATATTTGCAACACCGATGGTGGATCAAATCAGAAAACTTGTCTAGGGTAAAATCTAGCATGAATTTTCAAAAGATCAAATGTTTTCATAAAGATCCAATTTCCTAAAGGATCTACATTTTCATAGTCATGTGGGACTGTAAACCGCCTTTCAAATGTGCACTTTGCTTTGGAAACCGAAAGTAAATCGGCTATTTGATTGCAAGTGTCGTTGACCTGAACCCAAGGCAACTGTAGATGACACACCCACCTTTAACCATGGTTACATCGTTACTATCATTGTTCATACCGCCGTATTGAAATCACTGATGTACAAAGTGTGAAGAATAAAGAAGTGATTCAAGTATGTTTTTATTTCAAGACTATATTGCTTGAGGACAAGCAACGCTTAAGTGTAGGAGTATTGATAATGCTAAAAATGAACACATATTTCATAGCATTATTCCTCAAGAAAGACAAGATTTTAGTTGCAATTGTTCTATTTACAAGTGATATTCGTTTAAATATTAAAAGGTGAAGACAAAAGACAGATTCGACAAATTGAAGACACAAAGGTCCAAAAAGCTAAAAAGTACAAGATACAATCAAAAAGGTTCAAATTAATGATGAGAAACGTCTAAAAATGACAAGAGTGTAAGACTCAAAACGCAAAGTACACGATATAAAATAGTACGCAAGGACGTTCGAAAATCCAGAACCAGGACATGAGTCAACTCTCAACGCGCGACGTAACGGACTAAAAATTATAAGTCTACTATGCACAAGAATATAATATAATATATAAATAATTATATTAATTATTTATATTTTATATTTATATATATATTATGTCGGCAAAGCTAAGATCCAAATTGGGGTGAGCTGGAAATTCAAACTCCGCGACTCGCGGAGTTTGAAGGGGAAATTGACCGCGACTCGCGGAGCACTCAAATCCAAATCTGCCTATAAAAGGCAACGCATTTTGATCGTTTTAAATATCCATCCATCTCTCTATCTCACATACGATATATATATATATATATATATATATATATATATATATATATATATATATATATATATATATATATATATATATATATTGAAATGTCCCGTTCTTATTGATTAAAAACGTTCCATATTAATTGATTTCGTTGCGAGGTTTTGACCTCTATATGAGACGTTTTTCAAAGACTGCATTCATTTTAAAACAAACCATAACCTTTATTTCATCAATAAAGGTTTAAAAAGCTTTACGTAGATTATCAAATAATGATAATCTAAAATATCATGTTTACACACGACCATTACATAATGGTTTACAATACAAATATGTTACAACATAATAAGTTTCTTGAATGCAGTTTTTACACAATATCATACAAGCATGGACTCCAAATCTCGTCCTTATTTAAGTATGCGACAGCGGAAGCTCTTAATAATCACCTGAGAATAAACATGCTTAAAACGTCAACAAAAATGTTGGTGAGTTATAGGTTTAACCTATATATATCAAATCATAATAATAGACCACAAGATTTCATATTTCAATACACATCCCATACATAGAGATAAAAGTCATTCATATGGTGAACACCTGGTAACCGACATTAACAAGATACATATATAAGAATATCCCCATCATTCCGGGACACCCTTCGGATATGATATAAATTTCGAAGTACTAAAGCATCCGGTACTTTGGATGGGGTTTGTTAGGCCCAATAGATCTATCTTTAGGATTCGCGTTAATTAAGGTGTCTGTTCCCTAATTCTTAGATTACCAGACTTAATAAAAAGGGGCATATTCGATTTCGATAATTCAACCATAGAATGTAGTTTCACGTACTTGTGTCTATTTTGTAAATCATTTATAAAACCTGCATGTATTCTCATCCCAAAAATATTAGATTTTAAAAGTGGGACTATAACTCACTTTCACATATTTTTACTTCATCGGGAAGTAACACTTGGCCACTGGTTGATTCACGAACCTATAACAATATATACATATATATCAAAGTATGTTCAAAATATATTTACAACACTTTTAATATATTTTGATGTTTTAAGTTTATTAAGTCAGCTGTCCTCGTTAGTAACCTACAACTAGTTGTCCACAGTTAGATGTACAGAAATAAATCGATAAATATTATCTTGAATCAATCCACGACCCAGTGTATACGTATCTCAGTATTGATCACAACTCAAACTATATATATTTTGGAATCAACATCAACCCTGTATAGCTAACTCCAACATTCACATATAGAGTGTCTATGGTTGTTCCGAAATATATATAGATGTGTCGACATGATAGGTCGAAACATTGTATACGTGTCTATGGTATCTCAAGATTACATAATATACAATACAAGTTGATTAAGTTATGGTTGGAATAGATTTGTTACCAATTTTCACGTAGCTAAAATGAGAAAAATTATCCAATCTTGTTTTACCCATAACTTCTTCATTTTAAATCCGTTTTGAGTGAATCAAATTGCTATGGTTTCATATTGAACTCTATTTTATGAATCTAAACAGAAAAAGTATAGGTTTATAGTCGGAAAAATAGGTTACAAGTCGTTTTTGTAAAGGTAGTCATTTCAGTCGAAAGAACGACGTCTAGATGACCATTTTATAAAACATACTTCCACTTTGAGTTTAACCATAATTTTTGGATATAGTTTCATGTTCATAATAAAAATTATTTTCTCAAAATAACAACTTTTAAATCAAAGTTTATCATAGTTTTTAATTAACTAACCCAAAACAGCCCGCGGTGTTACTACGACGGCGTAAATCCGGTTTTACGGTGTTTTTCGTGTCTCCAGGTTTTAAATCATTAAGTTAGCATATCATATAGATATAGAACATGTGTTTAGTTGATTTTAAAAGTCAAGTTAGAAGGATTAACTTTTGTTTGCGAACAAGTTTAGAATTAACTAAACTATGTTCTAGTGATTACAAGTTTAAACCTTCGAATAAGATAGCTTTATATATATGAATCGAATGATGTTATGAACATCATTACTACCTTAATTTCCTTGTATAAACCTACTGGAAAAGAGAAAAATGGATCTAGCTTCAACGGATCCTTGGATGGCTCGAAGTTCTTGAAGCATAATCATGACACGAAAACAAGTTCAAGTAAGATCATCACTTGAAATAAGATTGTTATAGTTATAGAAATTGAACCAAAGTTTGAATATGATTATTACCTTGTATTAGAATGATAACCTACTGTAAGAAACAAAGATTTCTTGAGGTTGGATGATCACCTTACAAGATTGGAAGTGAGCTAGCAAACTTGAAAGTATTCTTGATTTTATGTAACTAGAACTTGTAGAATTTATGAAGAACACTTAGAACTTGAAGATAGAACTTGAGAGAGATCAATTAGATGAAGAAAATTGAAGAATGAAAGTGTTTGTAGGTGTTTTTGGTCGTTGGTGTATGGATTAGATATAAAGGATATGTAATTTTGTTTTCATGTAAATAAGTCATGAATGATTACTCATATTTTTGTAATTTTATGAGATATTTCATGCTAGTTGCCAAATGATGGTTCCCACATGTGTTAGGTGACTCACATGGGCTGCTAAGAGCTGATCATTGGAGTGTATATACCAATAGTACATACATCTAAAAGCTGTGTATTGTACGAGTACGAATACGGGTGCATACGAGTAGAATTGTTGATGAAACTGAACGAGGATGTAATTGTAAGCATTTTTGTTAAGTAGAAGTATTTTGATAAGTGTATTGAAGTCTTTAAAAAGTGTATAAATACATATTAAAACACTACATGTATATACATTTTAACTGAGTCGTTAAGTCATCGTTAGTCGTTACATGTAAGTGTTGTTTTGAAACCTTTAGGTTAACGATCTTGTTAAATGTTGTTAACCCAATGTTTATAATATCAAATAAGATTTTAAATTATTATATTATCATGATATTATCATGTATGAATATCTCTTAATATGATATATATACATTAAATGTCTTTACAATGATAATCGTTACATATATGTCTCGTTTAAAAATCATTAAGTTAGTAGTCTTGTTTTTACATATGTAGTTCATTGTTAATATACTTAATGATATGTTTACTTATCATAGTATCATGTTAACTATATATATATATCCATATATATGTCATCATATAGTTTTTACAAGTTTTAACGTTCGTGAATCACCGGTCAACTTGGGTGGTCAATTGTCTATATGAAAACATATTTCAATTAATCAAGTCTTAACAAGTTTGATTGCTTAACATGTTGGAAATATTTAATCATGTAAATATCAATCTCAATTAATATATATAAACATGGAAAAGTTCGGGTCACTACAGTACCTACCCGTTAAATAAATTTCGTCCCGAAATTTTAAGCTGTTGAAGGTGTTGACGAATCTTCTGGAAATAGATGCGGGTATTTCTTCTTCATCTGATCTTCATGCTCCCAGGTGAACTCGGGTCCTCTACGAGCATTCCATCGAATCTTAACAATTGGTATCTTGTTTTGCTTAAGTCTTTTAACCTCACGATCCATTATTTCGACGGGTTCTTCGATGAATTGGAGTTTTTTGTTGATTTGGATTTCATCTAACGGAATAGTGAGATCTTCTTTAGCAAAACATTTCTTCAAATTCGAGACGTGGAAAGTGTTATGTACAGCTGCGAGTTGTTGAGGTAACTCAAGTCGGTAAGCTACTGGTCCGACACGATCAATAATCTTGAATGGTCCAATATACCTTGGATTTAATTTCCCTCGTTTACCAAATCGAACAACGCCTTTCCAAGGTGCAACTTTAAGCATGACCATCTCTCCAATTTCAAATTCTATATCTTTTCTTTTAATGTCAGCGTAGCTCTTTTGTCGACTTTGGGCGGTTTTCAATCGTTGTTGAATTTGGATGATCTTCTCGGTAGTTTCTTGTATAATCTCTGGACCCGTAATCTGTCTATCCCCCACTTCACTCCAACAAATCGGAGACCTGCACTTTCTACCATAAAGTGCTTCAAACGGCGCCATCTCAATGCTTGAATGGTAGCTGTTGTTGTAGGAAAATTCTGCTAACGGTAGATGTCGATCCCAACTGTTTCCGAAATCAATAACACATGATCGTAGCATGTCTTCAAGCGTTTGTATCGTCCTTTCGCTCTGCCCATCAGTTTGTGGATGATAGGCAGTACTCATGTCTAGACGAGTTCCTAATGCTTGCTGTAATGTCTGCCAGAATCTTGAAATAAATCTGCCATCCCTATCAGAGATAATAGAGATTGGTATTCCATGTCTGGAGACGACTTCCTTCAAATACAGTCGTGCTAACTTCTCCATCTTGTCATCTTCTCTTATTGGCAGGAAGTGTGCTGATTTGGTGAGACGATCAACTATTACCCAAATAGTATCAAAACCACTTGCAGTCCTTGGCAATTTAGTGATGAAATCCATGGTAATGTTTTCCCATTTCCATTCCGGGATTTCGGGTTGTTGAAGTAGACCTGATGGTTTCTGATGCTCAGCTTTGACCTTAGAACACGTCAAACATTCTCCTACATATTTAGCAACATCGGCTTTCATACCCGGCCACCAAAAATATTTCTTGAGATCCTTGTACATCTTCCCCGTTCCAGGATGTATTGAGTATCTGGTTTTATGAGCTTCTCTAAGTACCATTTCTCTCATATCTCCAAATTTTGGTACCCAAATCCTTTCAGCCCTATACCGGGTTCCGTCTTCCCGAATATTAAGATGCTTCTCCGATCCTTTGGGTATTTCATTCTTTAAATTTCCCTCTTTTAAAACTCCTTGTTGCGCCTCCTTTATTTGAGTAGTAAGGTTATTATGAATCATTATATTCATAGATTTTACTCGAATGGGTTCTCTGTCCTTCCTGCTCAAGGCATCGGCTACCACATTTGCCTTCCCCGGGTGGTAACGAATCTCAAAGTCGTAATCATTCAATAATTCAATCCACCTACGCTGCCTCATATTCAGTTGTTTCTGATTAAATATGTGTTGAAGACTTTTGTGGTCGGTATATATAATACTTTTGACCCCATATAAGTAGTGCCTCCAAGTCTTTAAGGCAAAAACAACCGCGCCTAATTCCAAATCATGCGTCGTATAATTTTGTTCGTGAATCTTCAATTGTCTAGACGCATAAGCAATCACCTTCATTCGTTGCATTAATACACAACCGAGACCTTGCTTTGATGCGTCACAATAAATCACAAAATCATCATTCCCTTCAGGCAATGACAATATAGGTGCCGTAGTTAGCTTTTTCTTCAATAACTGAAATGCTTTCTCTTGTTCATCATTCCATCAAATTTCTTCCCTTTATGCGTTAATGCAGTCAAGGGTTTTGCTATTCTGGAAAAGTCTTGGATGAACCTTCTGTAGTAACCAGCTAGTCCTAAAAACTGGCGTATGTGTTTCGGAGTTTTCGGGGTTTCCCACTTTTCAACAGTTTCTATCTTTGCCGGATCCACCTTAATACCTTCTTTGTTCACTATGTGATCGAGGAATTGAACTTCTTCCAACCAAAATGCACACTTTGAAAACTTAGCGTACAATTCTTCCTTCCTCAATACTTCTAACACCTTTCTCAAATGTTCACCGTGTTCTTGGTCATTCTTTGAGTAAATAAGTATGTCATCAATGAAAACAATGACAAACTTGTCAAGGTATGGTCCACACACTCGGTTCATAAGGTCCATGAACACAGCTGGTGCATTAGTTAAACCAAACGGCATTACCATAAACTCGTAATGACCATAACGTGTTCTGAAAGCAGTCTTTGGAATATCATCTTCTTTTACCCGCATTTGATGATACCCGGAACGTAAGTCAATCTTTGAATAAACAGACGAGCCTTGTAGTTGATCAAATAAGTCGTCGATTCTCGGTAGTGGGTAGCGGTTCTTGATGGTAAGTTTGTTCAACTCTCGGTAGTCGATACACAACCTGAATGTACCATCTTTCTTCTTAACAAACAAAACAGGAGCTCCCCACGGTGATGTGCTTGGTCGAATGAAACCACGCTCTAAAAGTTCTTGTAATTGGCTTTGCAGTTCTTTCATCTCGCTGGGTGCGAGTCTGTAAGGAGCACGAGCTATTGGTGCAGCTCCTGGTACAAGATCTATTTGAAATTCAACGGATCGATGTGGGGGTAATCCCGGTAATTCTTTCGAAAATACATCGGGAAATTCTTTTGCAATGGGAACATCATTGATGCTCTTTTCTTCAGTTTGTACTTTCTCGACGTGTGCTAGAACAGCATAGCAACCTTTTCTTATTAGTTTTTGTGCCTTCAAATTACTAATAAGATGTAGCTTCGTGTTGCCATTTTCTCCGTACACCATTAAGGGTTTTCCTTTTTCTCGTATAATGCGAATTGCATTTTTGTAATAAACGATCTCTGCTTTCACTTCTTTCAACCAGTCCATACCGATTATCACATCAAAACTCCCTAACTCTACTGGTATCAAATCAATCTTAAATGTTTCGCTAACCAGTTTAATTTCTGGATTCCGACATATATTATCTGCTGAAATTAATTTACCATTTGCTAATTCGAGTAAAAATTTACTATCCAAAGGCGTCAATGGACAACTTAATTTAGCACAAAAATCTCTACTCATATAGCTTCTATCCGCACCCGAATCAAATAAAACGTAAGCAGATTTATTGTCAATAAGAAACGTACCCGTAACAAGCTCCGGGTCTTCCTGTGCCTCTGCCGCATTAATATTGAAAACTCTTCCGCGGCCTTGTACATTTGTGTTCTCCTGGTTCGGGCAATTTCTAATAATGTGGCCCGGTTTTCCACATTTATAACAAACTACATTGGCATAACTTGCTCCGACACTACTTGCTCCACCATTACTCGTTCCGACACCATTTGTTCCTTTCGTTCTATTAACTCCCGGTCTTTAGACCTCACACTTCACCGCGCTATGACCATTTCTTTTACACTTATTGCAAAATTTGGTGCAGAACCCCGAGTGATACTTTTCACACCTTTGTCATAGCTGCTTCTGATTGTTGTTGTTATTGCGGTTATTATTGTTGTTGGGATGATTGTTGTAGTTGCTGTTGTTGTTGTTGTTGTTGTTGTTGTTGTTGGGCCGTTTGTTGTAGTTGCGATTGATGTTGTGATTGTTGGGATAATTGTTGCGATTATTGTTGTAATTGCTGTTGTTGTTATATTGGTGATTCTTATCACCGTTTTCCTCCCACTTTCTTTTGACTTGCTTCACATTGGCCTCTTCAGCAGTCTGTTCTTTAATTCTTTCTTCAATCTGGTTCACTAGTTTGTGAGCCATTCTACATGCCTGTTGTATGGAGGCGGGCTCGTGTGAACTTATATCTTCTTGGATTCTTTCCGGTAATCCTTTCACAAACGCGTCGATCTTCTCTTCCTCATCTTCGAACGCTCCCGGACACAATAGGCACAATTCTGTGAATCGTCTTTCTTACGTGGTAATATCAAATCCTTGGGTTCGTAACCATCTAAGTTCTGTCTTGAGCTTATTGACCTCGGTTCTGGGACGGTATTTTTCGTTCATCAAGTGCTTGAATGCTGACCACGGTAGTGCGTACGCATCGTCTTGTCCCACTTGCTCTAGATAGGTATTCCACCATGTTAACGCAGAACCTGTGAAGGTATGCGTAGCGTACTTCACTTTGTCCTCTTCAGTACACTTACTTATGGCAAACACCGATTCGACCTTCTCGGTCCACCGTTTCAATCCGATCGGTCCTTCGGTTCCATCAAATTCCAAAGGTTTGCAGGCAGTGAATTTTTTGTAGGTGCATCCTACACGATTTCCTGTACTGCTAGATCCAAGGTTATTGTTGGTATGTAGCGCAGCCTGTACTGCGGCTATGTTTGAAGCTAGAAAAGTACGGAATTCCTCTTCATTCATATTCACGGTGTGTCGAGTAGTCGGTGCCATTTCCTTCAAAATTATCAAATGGAACAAGTTAATCATACAGAATATTAAGAGTAGTTAATAGTATTTCGTAGCATAATATGAACTCATTTATAAAAGATTTTTCTTCATATTAGCGTTTTATAAGTTTAAATTCGGGTAGTACCTACCCGTTAAGTTCATACTTAGTAGCTAATATACAATTCAACTACTACAATTCTATATGAAAAACTGATTATAATAATATTTCGCGTTCAAACTTTTATACAATATTTTACAAACTTACAATACCGCTTATTTTACATAAAGCATGAAATATAGCACACAATAACTTTGATACAAGATAGTTGTGAAGATAATTCTAGCTAGTACACAAGTCGTTCAGCAAAGGCAATAAAGACATGTAATTCATACGTCCAGAAACAAGTCATGCATTCTGGTTTTACTAGGACTACTTCCCATCCTTGGTCTTGTGGAACATAACCATTATGGCCGTTGATAAGACAGCGTGTTGTAACGTCGTCAAAGGGACGAGGGTTACGTAATGTCCAACAGTCCCGTAACAATCTAAAAACCTCATTTCTTACCCCAATTACCGACTCCGTCACTTGTGGGAACGTTTTGTTTAATAGTTGTAGCCCGATGTTCTTGTTCTCACTTTGGTGAGAAGCGAACATTACTAATCCGTAAGCATAACATGCTTCTTTATGTTGCATGTTAGCCACCCTTTCTAAATCACGAAGTCCAATATTCGGATATATTGAGTCAAAATAATTTCTTAACCCATTGCGTAAAATAGCATTTGGGTTCCCCGCAATATATGCGTCAAAGTAAACACATCGTAACTTATGGATTTCCCAATGTGATATCCCCCATCTTTCGAACGAAAGCCTTTTATAAACCAAGGCATTCTTGAAACGTTCTTCGAATGTCTTACAAACTGATCTCGCCTTAAATAGTTGTGCCGAAGAATTCTGACCGACTCTAGACAAGATTTCATCAATCATGTCTCCGGGTAGGTCTCTTAAAATATTGGGTTGTCTATCCATTTTGTGTTTTTATACTGTAAAATAGGCAAGAGTTAGATTCATAAAAAAAATACTTATTAATACAAGCAATTTTTACATATATGATAACGCATAAGCACACTATATTACATATATTACACCACACGAATACAACTATCTTATTCCGACTCACTTGTTTCTTCTTCTTCGGTTTTGGTTCGTTTTGCCAAGTTTCTAGGGATATATGATGTTCCCCTAATACGAGCCGTAATTTTCCACATTGGTTTAGAAAAACCTGGTGGTTTAGAGGTTCCCGGGTCATTGTTACAACTTAAGGACTTCGGGGGTTGACGATACATATAAAGTTCATCGGGGTTGGAATTAGATTTCTCTATTTTTATGCCCTTTCCCTTATTATTTTCTTTTGCCTTTTTAAATTCAGTTGGGGTAATTTCTATAACATCATCGGAATTCTCGTCGGAATCCGATTCATCGGAGAATTGGTAATCCTCCCAATATTTTGCTTACTTGGCGGAAACACCATTGACCATAATTAACCTTGGTCGGTTGGTTGAGGATTTTCTTTTACTTAACCGTTTTATTATTTCCCCCACCGGTTCTATTTCTTCATCTGGTTCCGATTCTTCTTCCGGTTCCGATTCTTCTTCCGGTTCCGACTCTTCTTCCGGTTCCTCTTCGGGAACTTGTGAATCAGTCCACGAATCATTCCAATTTACATTTGACTCCTCATTATTATTAGGTGAGTCAATGGGACTTGTTCTAGAGGTAGACATCTATCACATAATATCAAACTCGTTAAGAGATTAATATATCACATAATATTCACATGTTAAAAATATATAGTTTCCAACAAAATTTGTTAAGCAATCATTTTTCAAGTAAACACGGTCGAAGTCCAGACTCACTAATGCATCCTAACAAACTCGATAAGACACACTAATGCAAAATTCTGGTTCTCTAAGACCAACGCTCGGATACCAACTGAAATGTCCCGTTCTTATTGATTAAAAACGTTCCATATTAATTGATTTCGTTGCGAGGTTTTGACCTCTATATGAGACGTTTTTCAAAGACTGCATTCATTTTAAAACAAACCATAACCTTTATTTCATCAATAAAGGTTTAAAAAGCTTTACGTAGATTATCAAATAATGATAATCTAAAATATCCTGTTTAAACACGACCATTACATAATGGTTTACAATACAAATATGTTACAACATAATAAGTTTCTTGAATGCAGTTTTTACACAATATCATACAAGCATGGACTCCAAATCTCGTCCTTATTTAAGTATGCGACAGCGGAAGCTCTTAATAATCACCTGAGAATAAACATGCTTAAAACGTCAACAAAAATGTTTGTGAGTTATAGGTTTAACCTATATATATCAAATCATAATAATAGACCACAAGATTTCATATTTCAATACACATCCCATACATAGAGATAAAAGTCATTCATATGGTGAACACCTGGTAACCGACATTAACAAGATGCATATATAAGAATATCCCCATCATTCCGGGACACCCTTCGGATATGATATAAATTTCGAAGTACTAAAGCATCCGGTACTTTGGATGGGGTTTGTTAGGCCCAATAGATCTATCTTTAGGATTCGCGTCAATTAAGGTGTCTGTTCCCTAATTCTTAGATTACCAGACTTAATAAAAAGGGGCATATTCGATTTCGATAATTCAACCATAGAATGTAGTTTCACGTACTTGTGTCTATTTTGTAAATCATTTATAAAACCTGCATGTATTCTCATCCCAAAAATATTAGATTTTAAAAGTGGGACTATAACTCACTTTCACAGATTTTTACTTCGTCGGGAAGTAAGACTTGGCCACTGGTTGATTCACGAACCTATAACAATATATACATATATATCAAAGTATGTTCAAAATATATTTACAACACTTTTAATATATTTTGATGTTTTAAGTTTATTAAGTCAGCTGTCCTCGTTAGTAACCTACAACTAGTTGTCCACAGTTAGATGTACAGAAATAAATTGATAAATATTATCTTGAATCAATCCACGACCCAGTGTATACGTATCTCAGTATTGATCACAACTCAAACTATATATATTTTGGAATCAACCTCAACCCTGTATAGCTAACTCCAACATTCACATATAGAGTGTCTATGGTTGTTCCGAAATATATATAGATGTGTCGACATGATAGGTCGAAACATTGTATACGTGTCTATGGTATCTCAAGATTACATAATATACAATACAAGTTGATTAAGTTATGGTTGGAATAGATTTGTTACCAATTTTCACGTAGCTAAAATGAGAAAAATTATCCAATTTTGTTTTACCCATAACTTCTTCATTTTAAATCCGTTTTGAGTGAATCAAATTGCTATGGTTTCATATTGAACTCTATTTTATGAATCTAAACAGAAAAAGTATAGGTTTATAGTCGGAAAAATAGGTTACAGGTCGTTTTTGTAAAGGTAGTCATTTCAGTCGAAAGAACGACGTCTAGATGACCATTTTATAAAACATACTTCCACTTTGAGTTTAACCATAATTTTTGGATATAGTTTCATGTTCATAATAAAAATCATTTTCTCAGAATAACAACTTTTAAATCAAAGTTTATCATAGTTTTTAATTAACTAACCCAAAACAGCCCGCGGTGTTACTACGACGGCGTAAATCCGGTTTTACGGTGTTTTTCGTGTCTCCAGGTTTTAAATCATTAAGTTAGCATATCATATAGATATAGAACATGTGTTTAGTTGATTTTAAAAGTCAAGTTAGAAGGATTAACTTTTGTTTGCGAACAAGTTTAGAATTAACTAAACTATGTTCTAGTGATTACAAGTTTAAACCTTCGAATAAGATAGCTTTATATGTATGAATCGAATGATGTTATGAACATCATTACTACCTTAATTTCCTTGGATAAACCTACTGGAAAAGAGAAAAATGGATCTAGCTTCAACGGATCCTTGGATGGCTCGAAGTTCTTGAAGCAGAATCATGACACGAAAACAAGTTCAAGTAAGATCATCACTTGAAATAAGATTGTTATAGTTATCGAAATTGAACCAAAGTTTGAATATGATTATTACCTTGTATTAGAATGATAACCTACTGTAAGAAACAAAGATTTCTTGAGGTTGGATGATCACCTTACAAGATTGGAAGTGAGTTAGCAAACTTGAAAGTATTCTTGATTTTATGTAACTAGAACTTGTAGAATTTATGAAGAACACTTAGAACTTGAAGATAGAACTTGAGAGAGATCAATTAGATGAAGAAAATTGAAGAATGAAAGTGTTTGTAGGTGTTTTTGGTCGTTGGTGTATGGATTAGATATAAAGGATATGTAATTTTGTTTTCATGTAAATAAGTCATGAATGATTACTCATATTTTTGTAATTTTATGAGATATTTCACGCTAGTTGCCAAATGATGGTTCCCACATGTGTTAGGTGACTCACATTGAAATGTCCCGTTCTTATTGATTAAAAACGTTCCATATTAATTGATTTCGTTGCGAGGTTTTGACCTCTATATGAGACGTTTTTCAAAGACTACATTCATTTTTAAAACAAACCATAACCTTTATTTCATAAATAAAGGTTTAAAAAGCTTTACGTAGATTATCAAATAATGATAATCTAAAATATCCTGTTTACACACGACCATTACATAATGGTTTACAATACAAATATGTTACATCGAAATCAGTTTCTTGAATGCAGTTTTTACACAATATCATACAAACATGGACTCCAAATCTTGTCCTTATCTTAGTATGCAATAGCGGAAGCTCTTAATATTCACCTGAGAATAAACATGCTTTAAACGTCAACAAAAATGTTGGTGAGTTATAGGTTTAACCTATATATATCAAATCGTAACAATAGACTACAAGATTTCACATTTCAATACACATCCCATACATAGAGATAAAAATCATTCATATGGTGAACACCTGGTAACCGACATTAACAAGATGCATATATAAGAATATCCCCATCATTCCGGGACACCCTTCGGATATGATATAAATTTCGAAGTACTAAAGCATCCGGTACTTTAGATGGGGTTTGTTAGGCCCAATAGATCTATCTTTAGGATTCGCGTCAATTAGGGTGTCTGTTCCCTAATTCTTAGATTACCAGACTTAATAAAAAGGGGCATATTCGATTTCGATAATTCAACCATAGAATGTAGTTTCACGTACTTGTGTCTATTTTGTAAATCATTTATAAAACCTGCATGTATTCTCATCCCAAAAATATTAGATTTTAAAAGTGGGACTATAACTCACTTTCACGGATTTTTACTTCGTCAGGAAGTAAGACTTGGCCACTGGTTGATTCACGAACCTATAACAATATATACATATATATCAAAGTATGTTCAAAATATATTTACAACACTTTTAATATATTTTGATGTTTTAAGTTTATTAAGTCAGCTGTCCTCGTTAGTAACCTACAACTAGTTGTCCACAGTTAGATGTACAGAAATAAATCGATAAATATTATCTTGAATCAATCCACGACCCAGTGTATACGTATCTCAGTATTGATCACAACTCAAACTATATATATTTTGGAATCAACCTCAACCCTGTATAGCTAACTCCAACATTCACATATAGAGTGTCTATGGTTGTTCCGAAATATATATAGATGTGTCGACATGATAGGTCGAAACATTGTATACGTGTCTATGGTATCTCAAGATTACATAATATACAATACAAGTTGATTAAGTTATGGTTGGAATAGATTTGTTACCAATTTTCACGTAGCTAAAATGAGAAAAATTATCCAATCTTGTTTTACCCATAACTTCTTCATTTTAAATCCGTTTTGAGTGAATCAAATTGCTATGGTTTCATATTGAACTCTATTTTATGAATCTAAACAGAAAAGTATAGGTTTATAGTCGGAAAAATAAGTTACAAGTCGTTTTTGTAAAGGTAGTCATTTCAGTCGAAAGAACGACGTCTAGATGACCATTTTAGAAAACATACTTCCACTTTGAGTTTAATCATAATTTTTGGATATAGTTTCATGTTCATAATAAAAATCATTTTCTCAGAATAACAACTTTAAAATCAAAGTTTATCATAGTTTTTAATTAACTAACCCAAAACAGCCCGCGGTGTTACTACGACGGCGTAAATCCGGTTTTACGGTGTTTTTCGTGTTTCCAGGTTTTAAATCATTAAGTTAGCATATCATATAGATATAGAACATGTGTTTAGTTGATTTTAAAAGTCAAGTTAGAAGGATTAACTTTTGTTTGCGAACAAGTTTAGAATTAACTAAACTATGTTCTAGTGATTACAAGTTTAAACCTTCGAATAAGATAGCTTTATATGTATGAATCGAATGATGTTATGAACATCATTACTACCTTAAGTTCCTTGGATAAACCTACTGGAAAAGAGAAAAATGGATCTAGCTTCAATGGATCCTTGGATGGCTCGAAGTTCTTGAAGCAGAATCATGACACGAAAACAAGTTCAAGTAAGATCATCACTTGAAATAAGATTGTTATAGTTATAGAAATTGAACCAAAGTTTGAATATGATTATTACCTTGTATTAGAATGATAACCTACTGTAAGAAACAAAGATTTCTTGAGGTTGGATGATCACCTTACAAGATTGGAAGTGAGCTAGCAAACTTGAAAGTATTCTTGATTTTATGAAACTAGAACTTTTGGAATTTATGAAGAACACTTAGAACTTGAAGATAGAACTTGAGAGAGATCAATTAGATGAATAAAATTGAAGAATGAAAGTGTTTATAGGTGTTTTTGGTCGTTGGTGTATGGATTAGATATAAAGGATATGAAATTTTGTTTTCATGTAAATAAGTCATGAATGATTACTCATATTTTTGTAATTTTATGAGATATTTCATGCTAGTTGCCAAATGATGGTTCCCACATGTGTTAGGTGACTCACATGGGCTGCTAAGAGCTGATCATTGGAGTGTATATACCAATAGTACATACATCTAAAAGCTGTGTATTGTACGAGTACGAATACGGGTGCATACGAGTAGAATTGTTGATGAAACTGAACGAGGATGTAATTGTAAGCATTTTTGTTAAGTAGAAGTATTTTGATAAGTGTATTGAAATCTTTCAAAAGTGTATAAATACATATTAAAACACTACATGTATATACATTTTAACTGAGTCGTTAAGTCATCGTTAGTCGTTACATGTAAGTGTTGTTTTGAAACCTTTAGGTTAACGATCTTGTTAAATGTTGTTAACCCAATGTTTATAATATCAAATGAGATTTTAAATTATTATATTATCATGATATTATCATGTATGAATATCTCTTAATATGATATATATACATTAAATGTCTTTACAACGATAATCGTTACATATATGTCTCGTTTAAAAATCATTAAGTTAGTAGTCTTGTTTTTACATATGTAGTTCATTGTTAATATACTTTATGATATGTTTTCTTATCATAGTATCATGTTAACTATATATATATATCCATATATATGTCATCATATAGTTTTTACAAGTTTTAACGTTCGTGAATCACCGATCAACTTGGGTGGTCAATTGTCTATATGAAACATATTTCAATTAATCAAGTCTTAACAAGTTTGATTGCTTAACATGTTGGAAACATTTAATCATGTAAATATCAATCTCAATTAATATATATAAACATGGAAAAGTTCGGGTCACTACAGTACCTACCCGTTAAATAAATTTCGTCCCGAAATTTTAAGCTGTTGAAGGTGTTGACGAATCTTCTGGAAATAGATGCGGGTATTTCTTCTTCATCTGATCTTCACGCTCCCAGGTGAACTCGGGTCCTCTACGAGCATTCCATCGAACCTTAACAATTGGTATCTTGTTTTGCTTAAGTCTTTTAACCTCACGATCCATTATTTCGACGGGTTCTTCGATGAATTGAAGTTTTTCGTTGATTTGGATTTCATCTAACGGAATAGTGAGATCTTCTTTAGCAAAACATTTCTTTAAATTCGAGACGTGGAAAGTGTTATGTACAGCCGCGAGTTGTTGAGGTAACTCTAGTCGGTAAGCTACCGGTCCGACACGATCAATAATCTTGAATGGTCCAATATACCTTGGATTTAATTTCCCTCGTTTACCAAATCGAACAACGCCTTTCCAAGGTGCAACTTTAAGCATGACCATCTCTCCAATTTCAAATTCTATATCTTTTCTTTTAATGTCAGCGTAGCTCTTTTGTCGACTTTGGGCGGTTTTCAACCGTTGTTGAATTTGGATGATCTTCTCGGTAGTTTCTTGTATAATCTCCGGACCCGAAATCTGTCTATCCCCCACTTCACTCCAAAAAATCGGAGACCTGCACTTTCTACCATAAAGTGCTTCAAACGGCGCCATCTCAATGCTTGAATGGTAGCTGTTGTTGTAGGAAAATTCTGCTAACGGTAGATGTCGATCCCAACTGTTTCCGAAATCAATAACACATGCTCGTAGCATGTCTTCAAGCGTTTGTATCGTCCTTTCGCTCTGCCCATCAGTTTGTGGATGATAGGCAGTACTCATGTCTAGACGAGTTCCTAATGCTTGCTGTAATGTCTGCCAGAATCTTGAAATAAATCTGCCATCCCTATCAGAGATAATAGAGATTGGTATTCCATGTCTGGAGATGACTTCCTTCAAATACAGTCGTGCTAACTTCTCCATCTTGTCATCTTCTCTTATTGGCAAGAAGTGTGCTGATTTGGTGAGACGGTCAACTATTACCCAAATAGTATCAAAACCACTTGCAGTCCTTGGCAATTTAGTGATGAAATCCATGGTAATGTTTTCCCATTTCCATTCCGGGATTTCGGGTTGTTGAAGTAGACCTGATGGTTTCTGATGCTCAGCTTTGACCTTAGAACACGTCAAACATTCTCCTACGTATTTAGCAACATCGGCTTTCATACCCGGCCACCAAAAATGTTTCTTGAGATCCTTGTACATCTTCCCCGTTCCAGGATGTATTGAGTATCTGGTTTTATGAGCTTCTCTAAGTACCATTTCTCTCATATCTCCAAATTTTGGTACCCAAATCCTTTCAGCCCTATACCGGGTTCCGTCTTCCCGAATATTAAGATGCTTCTCCGATCCTTTGGGTATTTCATCCTTTAAATTTCCCTCTTTTAAAACTCCTTGTTGCACCTCCTTTATTTGAGTAGTAATGTTATTATGAATCATTATATTCATAGATTTTACTCGAATGGGTTCTCTGTCCTTCCTGCTCAAGGCATCGGCTACCACATTTGCCTTCCCCGGGTGGTAACGAATCTCAAAGTCGTAATCATTCAATAATTCAATCCACCTACGCTGCCTCATATTCAGTTGTTTCTGATTAAATATGTGTTGAAGACTTTTGTGGTCGGTATATATAATACTTTTGACCCCATATAAGTAGTGCCTCCAAGTCTTTAATGCAAAAACAACCGCGCCTAATTCCAAATCATGCGTCGTATAATTTTGTTCGTGAATCTTCAATTGTCTAGACGCATAAGCAATCACCTTCGTTCGTTGCATTAATACACAACCGAGACCTTGCTTTGATGCATCACAATAAATCACAAAATCATCATTCCCTTCAGGCAATGACAATATAGGTGCCGTAGTTAGATTTTTCTTCAATAACTGAAACGCTTTCTCTTGTTCATCATTCCATTCAAATTTCTTCCCTTTATGCGTTAATGCAGTCAAGGGTTTTGCTATTCTGGAAAAGTCTTGGATGAACCTTCTGTAGTAACCAGCTAGTCCTAAAAACTGGCGTATGTGTTTCGGAGTTTTCGGGGTTTCCCACTTTTCAACAGTTTCTATCTTTGCCGGATCCACCTTAATACCTTCTTTGTTCACTATGTGACCGAGGAATTGAACTTCTTCCAACCAAAATGCACACTTTGAAAACTTAGCGTACAATTCTTCTTTCCTCAATACTTCTAACACCTTTCTCAAATGTTCACCGTGTTCTTGGTCATTCTTTGAGTAAATAAGTATGTCATCAATGAAAACAATGACAAACTTGTCAAGGTATGGTCCACACACTCGGTTCATAAGGTCCATGAACACAGCTGGTGCATTAGTTAAACCAAACGGCATGACCATAAACTCGTAATGACCGTAACGTGTTCTGAAAGCAGTCTTTGGAATATCATCTTCTTTCACCCGCATTTGATGGTACCCGGAACGTAAGTCAATCTTTGAATAAACAGACGAGCCTTGTAGTTGATCAAATAAGTCGTCGATTCTCGGTAGTGGGTAGCGGTTCTTGATGGTAAGTTTGTTCAACTCTCGGTAGTCGATACACAACCTGAATGTACCATCTTTCTTCTTGACAAACAAAACAGGAGCTCCCCACGGTGATGTGCTTGGTCGAATGAAACCACGCTCTAAAAGTTCTTGTAATTGGCTTTGCAGTTCTTTCATCTCGCTGGGTGCAAGTCTGTAAGGAGCACGAGCTATTGGTGCAGCTCCTGGTACAAGATCTATTTGAAATTCAACGGATCGATGTGGGGGTAATCCCGGTAATTCTTTCGGAAATACATCGGGAAATTCTTTTGCAATGGGAACATCATTGATGCTCTTTTCTTCAGTTTGTACTTTCTCGACGTGTGCTAGAACAGCATAGCAACCTTTTCTTATTAGTTTTTGTGCCTTCAAATTACTAATAAGATGTAGCTTCGTGTTGCCCTTTTCTCCGTACACCATTAAGGGTTTTCCTTTTTCTCGTATAATGCGAATTGCATTTTTGTAACAAACGATCTCCGCTTTCACTTCTTTCAACCAGTCCATACCGATTATCACATCAAAACTCCCTAACTCTACTGGTATCAAATCAATCTTAAATGTTTCGCTAACCAGTTTAATTTCTCGATTCCGACATATATTATCTGCTGAAATTAATTTACCATTTGCTAATTCGAGTAAAAATTTACTATCCAAAGGCGTCAATGGACAACTTAATTTAGCACAAAAATCTCTACTCATATAGCTTCTATCCGCACCCGAATCAAATAAAACGTAAGCAGATTTATTGTCAATAAGAAACGTACCCGTAACAAGCTCCGGGTCTTCCTGTGCCTCTATCGCATTAATATTGAAAACTCTTCCACGGCCTTGTCCATTCGTGTTCTCCTGGTTCGGGCAATTTCTAATAATGTGGCCTGGTTTTCCACATTTATAACAAACTACATTGGCATAACTTGCTCCGACACTACTTGCTCCGCCATTACTCGTTCCGACACCATTTGTTCCTTTCGTTCTATTAGCCCCTGGTCCGTAGACCTCACACTTCGCCGCGCTATGACCATTTCTTTTACACTTGTTGCAAAATTTGGTGCAGAACCCCGAGTGATTCTTTTCACACCTTTGGCATAGCTGCTTCTGATTGTTGTTGTTGTTGCGGTTATTATTGTTGTTGGGATGATTGTTGTAGTTGCTATTGTTGTTGTTGTTGTTGTTGGGCCGTTTGTTGTAGTTGCGATTGATGTTGCGATTGTTGGGATAATTGTTGCGATTATTGTTGTAATTACTGTTGTTGTTGTATTGATGATTCTTATCACCGTTTTCCTCCCACTTTCTTTTGACTTGCTTCACATTGGCCTCTTCAGCAGTCTGTTCTTTAATTCTTTCTTCAATCTGGTTCACTAGTTTGTGAGCCATTCTACATGCCTGTTGTATGGAGGCGGGCTCGTGTGAACTTATATCTTCTTGGATTCTTTCCGGTAATCCTTTCACAAACGCGTCGATCTTCTCTTCCTCATCTTCGAATGCTCCCGGACACAATAGGCACAATTCTGTGAATCATCTTTCGTACGTGGTAATATCAAATCCTTGGGTTCGTAACCCTCTAAGTTCTGTCTTAAGCTTATTGACCTCGGTTCTGGGACGGTACTTCTCGTTCATCAAGTGCTTGAATGCTGACCACGGTAGTGCGTACGCATCGTCTTGTCCCACCTGCTCTAGATAGGTATTCCACCATGTTAACGCAGAACCTGTGAAGGTATGCGTAGCATACTTCACTTTGTCCTCTTCAGTACACTTACTTATGGCAAACACCGATTCGACCTTCTCGGTCCACCGTTTCAATCCGATCGGTCCTTCGGTTCCATCAAATTCCAAAGGTTTGCAGGCAGTGAATTCTTTGTAGGTGCATCCTACACGATTTCCTGTACTGCTAGATCCAAGGTTATTGTTGGTATGTAGCGCAGCCTGTACTGCGGCTATGTTTGAAGCTAGAAAAGTACGGAATTCCTCTTCATTCATATTCACGGTGTGTCGAGTAGTCGGTGCCATTTCCTTCAAAATAGTCAAATGGAACAAGTTAATCATACAGAATATTAAGAGTAGTTAATAGTATTTCGTAGCATAATATGAACTCATTTATAAAAGCTTTTTCTTCATATTAGCGTTTTATAAGTTTAAATTCGGGTAGTACCTACCCGTTAAGTTCATACTTAGTAGCTAATATACAATTCAACTACTACAATTCTATATGAAAAACTGATTATAATAATATTTCGCGTTCAAACTTTTATACAATATTTTACAAACTTACAATACCGCTTATTTTACATAAAGCATGAAATATAGCACACAATAACTTTGATACAAGATAGTTGTGAAGATAATTCTAGCTAGTACACAAGTCGTTCAGCAAAGGCAATAAAGACACGTAATTCATACGTCCAGAAACAAGTCATGCATTCTGGTTTTACTAGGACTACTTCCCATCCTTGGTCTTGTGCAACATAACCGTTATGGCCGTTGATAAGACAGCGTGTTGTAACGTCGTCAAAGGGACGAGGGTTACGTAATGTCCAACAGTCCCGTAATAATCTAAAAACCTCATTTCTTACCCCAATTACCAACTCCGTCACTTGTGGAAACGTTTTGTTTAATAGTTGTAGCCCGATGTTCTTGTTCTCACTTTGGTGAGAAGCGAACATTACTAATCCGTAAGCATAACATGCTTCTTTATGTTGCATGTTAGCCGCTTTTTCTAAATCACGAAGTCCAATATTCGGATATATTGAGTCAAAATAATTTCTTAACCCATTGCGTAAAATAGCATTTGGGTTCCCCGCAATATATGCGTCAAAGTAAACACATCGTAACTTATGGGTTTCCCAATGTGATATCCCCCATCTTTCAAACGAAAGTCTCTTATAAACTAAGACATTCTTGGAACGTTCTTCGAATGTCTTACAAACTGATCTTGCCTTAAATAGTTGTGCCGAGGAATTCTGGCCGACTCTAGACAAGATTTCATCAATCATGTCTCCGGGTAGGTCTCTTAAAATATTGGGTTGTCTATCCATTTTGTGTTTTTAAACTGTAAAATAGACAAGAGTTAGATTCATAAAAAAATACTTATTAATACAAGCAATTTTTACATATATCATAAAGCATAAGAACACTATATTACATATATTACACCACACGAATACAACTATCTTATTCCGACTCGGTCGTTTCTTCTTCTTCGGTTTTGGTTCGTTTTGCCAAGTTTCTAGGGATATATGATGTTCCCCTAATACGAGCCGTCGTTGTCCACATTAGTTTAGAAAAACCTGGTAGTTTAGAGGTTCCCGGGTCATTGTTACAACTTAAGAACTTCGGGGGTTGACGATACATATAAAGTTCATCGGGGTTGGAATTAGATTTCTCTATTTTTATGCCCTTTCCCTTATTATTTTCTTTTGCCTTTTTAAATTCAGTTGGGGTAATTTCTATAACATCATTGGAATTCTCGTCGGAATCCGATTCATCGGAGAATTGGTAATCCTCCCAATATTTTGCTTCCTTGGCGGAAACACCATTGACCATAATTAACCTTGGTCGGTTGGTTGAGGATTTTCTTTTACTTAACCGTTTTATTATTTCCCCCACCGGTTCTATTTCTTCATCCGGTTCCGATTCTTCTTCCGGTTCCGATTCTTCTTCCGGTTCCGACTCTTCTTCCGGTTCCTCTTCGGGAACTTGTGAATCAGTCCACAAATCATTCCAATTTACATTTGACTCTTCATTATTATTAGGTGAGTCAATGGGACTTGTTCTAGAGGTAGACATCTATCACATAATATCAAACACGTTAAGAGATTAATATATCACATAATATTCATATGTTAAAAATATATAGTTTCCAACAAAAATGTTAAGCAATCATTTTTAAAGAAAACACGGTCGAAGTCCAGACTCACTAATGCATCCTAACAAACTCGATAAGACACACTAATGCAAATTTTCTGGTTCTCTAAGACCAACGCTCGGATACCAACTGAAATGTCCCGTTCTTATTGATTAAAAACGTTCCATATTAATTGATTTCGTTGCGAGGTTTTGACCTCTATATGAGACGTTTTTCAAAGACTGCATTCATTTTTAAAACAAACCATAACCTTTATTTCATAAATAAAGGTTTAAAAAGCTTTACGTAGATTATCAAATAATGATAATCTAAAATATCCTGTTTACACACGACCATTACATAATGGTTTACAATACAAATATGTTACATCGAAATCAGTTTCTTGAATGCAGTTTTTACACAATATCATATAAACATGGACTCCAAATCTTGTCCTTATCTTAGTATGCAACAGCGGAAGCTCTTAATATTCACCTGAGAATAAACATGCTTTAAACGTCAACAAAAATGTTGGTGAGTTATAGGTTTAACCTATATATATCAAATCGTAACAATAGACTACAAGATTTCATATTTCAATACACATCCCATACATAGAGATAAAAATCATTCATATGGTGAACACCTGGTAACCGACATTAACAAGATGCATATATAAGAATATCCCCATCATTCCGGGACACCCTTCGGATATGATATAAATTTCGAAGTACTAAAGCATCCGGTACTTTAGATGGGGTTTGTTAGGCCCAATAGATCTATCTTTAGGATTCGCGTCAATTAGGGTGTCTGTTCCCTAATTCTTAGATTACCAGACTTAATAAAAAGGGGCATATTCGATTTCGATAATTCAACCATAGAATGTAGTTTCACGTACTTGTGTCTATTTTGTAAATCATTTATAAAACCTGCATGTATTCTCATCCCAAAAATATTAGATTTTAAAAGTGGGACTATAACTCACTTTCACGGATTTTTACTTCGTCAGGAAGTAAGACTTGGCCACTGGTTGATTCACGAACCTATAACAATATATACATATATATCAAAGTATGTTCAAAATATATTTACAACACTTTTAATATATTTTGATGTTTTAAGTTTATTAAGTCAGCTGTCCTCGTTAGTAACCTACAACTAGTTGTCCACAGTTAGATGTACAGAAATAAATCGATAAATATTATCTTGAATCAATCCACGACCCAGTGTATACGTATCTCAGTATTGATCACAACTCAAACTATATATATTTTGGAATCAACCTCAACCCTGTATAGCTAACTCCAACATTCACATATAGAGTGTCTATGGTTGTTCCGAAATATATATAGATGTGTCGACATGATAGGTCGAAACATTGTATACGTGTCTATGGTATCTCAAGATTACATAATATACAATACAAGTTGATTAAGTTATGGTTGGAATAGATTTGTTACCAATTTTCACGTAGCTAAAATGAGAAAAATTATCCAATCTTGTTTTACCCATAACTTCTTCATTTTAAATCCGTTTTGAGTGAATCAAATTGCTATGGTTTCATATTGAACTCTATTTTATGAATCTAAACAGAAAAGTATAGGTTTATAGTCGGAAAAATAAGTTACAAGTCGTTTTTGTAAAGGTAGTCATTTCAGTCGAAAGAACGACGTCTAGATGACCATTTTAGAAAACATACTTCCACTTTGAGTTTAATCATAATTTTTGGATATAGTTTCATGTTCATAATAAAAATCATTTTCTCAGAATAACAACTTTAAAATCAAAGTTTATCATAGTTTTTAATTAACTAACCCAAAACAGCCCGCGGTGTTACTACGACGGCGTAAATCCGGTTTTACGGTGTTTTTCGTGTTTCCAGGTTTTAAATCATTAAGTTAGCATATCATATAGATATAGAACATGTGTTTAGTTGATTTTAAAAGTCAAGTTAGAAGGATTAACTTTTGTTTGCGAACAAGTTTAGAATTAACTAAACTATGTTCTAGTGATTACAAGTTTAAACCTTCGAATAAGATAGCTTTATATGTATGAATCGAATGATGTTATGAACATCATTACTACCTTAAGTTCCTTGGATAAACCTACTGGAAAAGAGAAAAATGGATCTAGCTTCAATGGATCCTTGGATGGCTCGAAGTTCTTGAAGCAGAATCATGACACGAAAACAAGTTCAAGTAAGATCATCACTTGAAATAAGATTGTTATAGTTATAGAAATTGAACCAAAGTTTGAATATGATTATTACCTTGTATTAGAATGATAACCTACTGTAAGAAACAAAGATTTCTTGAGGTTGGATGATCACCTTACAAGATTGGAAGTGAGCTAGCAAACTTGAAAGTATTCTTGATTTTATGAAACTAGAACTTTTGGAATTTATGAAGAACACTTAGAACTTGAAGATAGAACTTGAGAGAGATCAATTAGATGAAGAAAATTGAAGAATGAAAGTGTTTGTAGGTGTTTTTGGTCGTTGGTGTATGGATTAGATATAAAGGATATGAAATTTTGTTTTCATGTAAATAAGTCATGAATGATTACTCATATTTTTGTAATTTTATGAGATATTTCATGCTAGTTGCCAAATGATGGTTCCCACATGTGTTAGGTGACTCACATGGGCTGCTAAGAGCTGATCATTGGAGTGTATATACCAATAGTACATACATCTAAAAGCTGTGTATTGTACGAGTACGAATACGGGTGCATACGAGTAGAATTGTTGATGAAACTGAACGAGGATGTAATTGTAAGCATTTTTGTTAAGTAGAAGTATTTTGATAAGTGTATTGAAATCTTTCAAAAGTGTATAAATACATATTAAAACACTACATGTATATACATTTTAACTGAGTCGTTAAGTCATCGTTAGTCGTTACATGTAAGTGTTGTTTTGAAACCTTTAGGTTAACGATCTTGTTAAATGTTGTTAACCCAATGTTTATAATATCAAATGAGATTTTAAATTATTATATTATCATGATATTATCATGTATGAATATCTCTTAATATGATATATATACATTAAATGTCTTTACAACGATAATCGTTACATATATGTCTCGTTTAAAAATCATTAAGTTAGTAGTCTTGTTTTTACATATGTAGTTCATTGTTAATATACTTTATGATATGTTTTCTTATCATAGTATCATGTTAACTATATATATATATATATCCATATATATGTCATCATATAGTTTTTACAAGTTTTAACGTTCGTGAATCACCGATCAACTTGGGTGGTCAATTGTCTATATGAAACATATTTCAATTAATCAAGTCTTAACAAGTTTGATTGCTTAACATGTTGGAAACATTTAATCATGTAAATATCAATCTCAATTAATATATATAAACATGGAAAAGTTCGGGTCACTACACACATGGGCTGCTAAGAGCTGATCATTGGAGTGTATATACCAATAGTACATACATCTAAAAGCTGTGTATTGTACGAGTACGAATACGGGTGCATACGAGTAGAATTGTTGATGAAACTGAACGAGGATGTAATTGTAAGCATTTTTGTTAAGTAGAAGTATTTTAATAAGTGTATTGAAGTCTTTCAAAAGTGTATAAATACATATTAAAACACTACATGTATATACATTTTAACTGAGTCGTTAAGTCATCGTTAGTCGTTACATGTAAGTGTTGTTTTGAAACCTTTAGGTTAACGATCTTGTTAAATGTTGTTAACCCAATGTTTATAATATCAAATAAGATTTTAAATTATTATATTATCATGATATTATCATGTATGAATATCTCTTAATATGATATATATATACATTAAATGTCTTTACAATGATAATCGTTACATATATGTCTCGTTTAAAAATCATTAAGTTAGTAGTCTTGTTTTTACATATGTAGTTCATTGTTAATATACTTAATGATATGTTTACTTATCATAGTATCATGTTAACTATATATATATATCCATATATATATGTCATCATATAGTTTTTACAAGTTTTAACGTTCGTGAATCACCGGTCAACTTGGGTGGTCAATTGTCTATATGAAACATATTTCAATTAATCAAGTCTTAACAAGTTTGATTGCTTAACATGTTGGAAACATTTAATCATGTAAATATCAATCTCAATTAATATATATAAACATGGAAAAGTTCGGGTCACTACATATATATATATATATATATATATATATATATATATATATTTATATTATAATTTTAATTTTAATTTTAATTTCTAATAATAAGGGTATGTTAGCGAATGTTGTAAGGGTGTAAGTCGAAATTCTGTCCGTGTAACGCTACGCTATTTTTAATCATTGTAAGTTATGTTCAACCTTTTTACATTAATGTCTCGTATCTAAATTATTATTATGTTTATTTAAGCCGAAGTAATCATGATGTTGGGCTAAAAAAATACTAAAATTGGGTAATTGGGCTTTGTACCATAATTGGGGTTTGGACAAAAGAACGACACTTGTGGAAATTAGACTATGGGCTATTAATGGGCTTTATATTTGGTTAACTAAATGATAGTTTGTTAATTTTAATATGAAGATTTACAATTGGACGTCCCTATAAATAACCATATACACTCGATCAGACACGATGGGCGGGGTATTTATATGTACGAATAATCGTTCATTTAACCGGACACGGGAATGGATTAATAGTCTATGGAATTATTAAAACAGGGGTGAAATTATGTACAAGGACACTTGGCATAATTGATAACAAAGTATTAAAACCTTGGGTTACACGCAGTCGATATCCTGGTGTAATTATTAAACAGAGTAATAAAACCTTGTTACAGTTTAAGTCCTCAATTAGTTGGAATATTTAACTTCGGATATAAGGATAATTTGACGAGGACACTCGCACCTTAAATTTATGACCGATGGACTGTTATGGACAAAAACCAGACGGACATATTAAATAATCCAGGATAAAGGACAATTAACCCATGGGCATAAAACTAAAATCAACACGTCAAATATCATGATTACGGAAGTTTAAATAAGCATAATTCCTTTATTTTCATATTTAATTGCACTTTTAATTATCACATTTTTATTTATTGTCATTGTATTTAATTGCACTTTTAATTATCGCGCTTTTTAATTATCGTACTTTTTAATTATCGCAATTTTATTTCATCGCACTTTTATTTATCGCAATTTCATTATCGTTATTTACTTTACGGTTTAAATTAAGTCTTTTATATTTTTAATATTTTACATTAGGTTTTAACTGCGACTAAAGTTTTAAAATCGACAAATCGGTCATTAAACGGTAAAAAACCCTCCTTTTTAATAATAATATTACTTATATATATTTGTATTTTTTATAAATTAAAACTAATATAGCGTTTAGCTTTGTTTAAAAGATTTCCCTGTGGAACGAACCGGATTTATTAAAAACTACACTACTGTACGATTAGGTACACTGCCTATAAGTGTTGTAGCAAGGTTTAGGTATATCCATTCTATAAATAAATAAATATCTTGTGTAAAATTGTATCGTATTTAATAGTATTTCGTTGTAAAATTTAATAGTATTTTATACCCCTTAGCTTTAACATCAAGTATTTTTGGCGCCGCTGCCGGGGAACGCCGAAGCGAAACGCCACACACACAAAAAAAAAGATTTTTATTAAGTTTTATTTAGTTTTTGTAAAAATACATTTTTTTTAATATCAAAAATATAAAAAATTAAAACCGAAAAAAAAAACTAATAGGATATTCAGTGAATGCACCGAGCAAAACGTTCACCACCTTTTATACGTTCACCACCTGTAACTCGATCAAGACATCTAGCAAATATTGTCGCCGTTGATTTTCCTTTAGAATCGTCATCCAGTCGACCAAGTACTCCAATTCAAATTTCCGATAATCCATTTTTTGAACCCGACCTCACAATTGAGAATCCGGAGAATATTCAGGGACGATTCATAGATCCTGTACCATTAATTTTTCCTCCGGAACCACCAATCATTCAAACAGAGATTGTTGAGGAACGAACCATTAAATCAGAATCCTCTAGTGATTCAGATTCAACAAATTCAATCATGGAGAATCTGGAACCTCTAAGTATGGAAGACCGAATGAGAGCTAAACGCACTAGCCAAGGTCACGCAATTACTCATCCAGACATTAATGCGCCAGATTATGAAATCAAAGGACAAATTCTACACATGGTGACTAATCAATGCCAATTTAGTGGTGCGCCGAAGGAAGATCCAAATGAACATCTTCGTACATTTAATAGGATCTGCACACTATTTAAAATAAGAGAAGTAGAAGATGAACAGATATATCTCATGTTATTTCCTTGGACTTTAAAGGGAGAAGCCAAAGATTGGTTGGAATCGTTACCTGAAGGGGCGATTGATACATGGGACGTTTTAGTTGAAAAATTTCTTAAACAATTCTTTCCGGCATCTAAAGCCGTGAGACTTCAAGGAGAAATTGTTACGTTCACACAAAAGTCAAATGAAACTCTATATGAGGCATGGACCAGATTTGGAAAGTTATTAAGAGGATGTCCGCAACATGGTTTAGACACTTGTCAAATAGTACAAATATTCTACCAAGGATGCGACATCACTACAAGAAAAGACATCGATATAGCAGTTGGTGGTTCCATTATGAAGAAAACCGAAATTGATGCTTACAAAATTATTGATAACACTGCTTCCCACTCACATGAGTGGCACCAAGAAAAAGATATCGTTAGATCATCTAAAGCAGCTAGAGCCGATTCTAGCCATGACTTAGATTCCATTTCTGCAAAGATAGATGCTGTCGAGAGACGAATGGAAAAGATGACTAAAGATATTCACTCAATACGAATTAGTTGTGAGCAGTGTGGAGGACCACATTTGACAAAAGATTGTCTCAGTATTGAACTAACAATGGAACAAAGAGAGAATGTTTCATACATAAACCAAAGGCCTGGAAATAATTATCAGAATAATTATCAACCGCCAAGACCAATTTACAATCAAAACCAGAATTATAATCGAAATATTCCATACAACAACCAACAAGGTCCTAGCAATCAACAAGTATCAAATAATACTTACAATCAGCAAAGACCTAATTTTCAAAACAAACCACCACAAACCGATTTAAAAGCCGAATTTAGAAGATATGATGACGAAGCTAGTTGAATCTCAAACACAGTTTTTCACATCTCAGAAACAAACCAATGAACAAAATGCTCAAGCATTTAGAAATCAACAAGCTTCTATTCAAAATTTGGAACAAGAAGTGAGTAACCTAGCAAGGTTAATAGGTGAAAGAAAACCGGAAAGTCTACCTAGTGATACAAATGCTAACCCCCGGAATGAAACAGCTAAAGCCATTACCACAAGAAGTGGTATTACACTTAAACCACCTGAAATACCTGTAACTTCTGATGAAGTTATTCCTACTCCACAAGAACCACAACCAGAACAAGATAAGGAAAAATAACCGGTAGTTGAAAAGGTTAATGAAGATAACACAGTTAAGGCTAAACCTTATGTTAAACCATACCAACCACCACTTCCTTACCCGAGTAAGATGAAAAAAGAGAAACTTGAAGCCGAGCAATCTAAATTCTTGGATATGTTTAAACAGATAAATGTAAATCTTCCTTTCATTGATGTGATTTCAGGAATGCCTAGATATGCTAAATTTCTGAAAGATCTAATCCCGAATAGAAAGAAAATGGAAGAACTCTCGGCCGTTACTATGAATGCAAATTGTTCTGCAGTGCTGTTGAATAAGATACCAGAAAAATTATCTGATCCAGGAAGTTTCACAATTTCATGTTTTCTGGGTAGTCTTAGTTCAATAGAAGCATTGGCAGACTTAGGTGCTAGTATAAATTTAATGTCGTATTCACTATACACTAAACTAGACCTTGGAGAATTGAAACCAACAAGAATAAGCATACAACTAGCCGATCGATCAATAGAATATCCTAGAGGGATAATGGAGAACATGCTAGTTAAAGTTGGTACTTTAGTATTTCCAGTAGATTTTGTTGTTCTAGACATGGAAGAAGATTCTCAAGTTCCTCTCATATTAGGAAGACCATTCTTAAACACGGCTAAAGCAATGATAGACGTGTTCGGAAAGAAACTGACCCTAAGTATAGAGGACGAGAGTGTTACCTTTTCAATTGATAGAGCAATGCAACAACCGCAATCTGCAGATGATACGTGTTATTATATTCAAACTATAGATTCACATGCAGAATTGTTAGAAGAATTTCCAGAATTACAAGGAACAGGAGAATGTTCTTTAGGAGAAGGAACTGAACCAATTGATGAAACTGAAATGTTAGCTACACTAATGGCTAATGGATATGAACCAACAACAGAAGAAATTCAAATGTTAAAAGAAGAAGACAGATATCGATATAAATCATCGATAGAAGAACCTCCGAAATTAGAGTTAAAGCCACTTCCAAACCATTTGGAATACGCTTATTTACATGGTGAATCTGAATTACCTGTAATAATATCGTCTTCTCTTACTGAAAATGAAAAATCTCAACTCATTTCTGTGTTAAAAGCTCATAAACCAGCTATTGCATGGAAGATTCATGACATTAAAGGAATAAGTCCTTCGTATTGCACACATAAAATCCTTATGAAAGAAGATCATAAAATGTATGTGCAATACCAACGAAGACTAAATCCTAATATGCAAGATGTTGTTAAAAAAGAAATTATTAAACTGCTAGATGCAGGTTTAATTTATCCAATTTCTGATAGTCCATGGGTAAGCCCAGTTCAATGCGTGCCTAAGAAGGGTGGCATGACTGTTATCACAAATGAGAAAAATGAGCTTATTCCTACTAGGACTGTAACAGGATGGCGTGTTTGTATTGATTATAGAAAATTAAATGACGCCACCAGAAAAGATCACTTTCCCTTACCTTTCATTGATCAAATGTTAGAAAGATTAGCCGGAAACAGTTACTATTGTTTTCTTGATGGTTTTTCCGGATATTTTCAAATTCCAATAGCACCCGGAGACCAAGAGAAAACCACATTCACGTGCCCTTATGGTACTTTTGCTTACAAACGCATGCCATTTGGACTTTGCAACACCCCTGCAACCTTTTAAAGGTGCATGATGGCGATTTTTCACGACATGATAGAAGAATGCATGGAAGTTTTCATGGATGACTTTTCAGTCTTCGGTGATACTTTTGAATCATGTCTAGTTAATCTTGAACGAATGCTTATTAGATGCGAGCAATCAAATCTAGTACTTAATTGGGAGAAATGCCATTTCATGGTTAAAGAAGGCATCGTTCTTGGTCATAAAATTTCAAAGGAAAGAATTGGAGTGGATAGAGCTAAAGTAGATGTAATTGCTAAACTTCCACATCCCACCAATGTTAGAGGAGTTAGGAGTTTTCTAGGGCATGCCGGTTTTTATCGACGTTTCATAAAAGATTTTTCTAAAATTGTCACTCCTATGAATAAACTCCTAGAAAAGGATGCTCCATTCATCTTTTCAGATGAATGCATTAAATCTTTTAATATTCTTAAAGAAAAACTTACTAATTCGCCGATCATGATAACTCCAAATTGGAATCTACCGTTTGAACTTATGTGCGATGCAAGTGATTTTGCAATGGGAGCCGTTTTAGGACAAAGGATTGAAAAACAATTTCAACCTATATATTATGCTAGTAAGACGTTACAAGGAGCACAAATGAACCACACAACTACTGAAAAAGAACTCCTTGCTATTGTCTTTGCTTTTGACAAATTTCGATCATATCTCGTTCTAGCTAAAACGGTGGTCTATACCGACCATTCTGCTCTTACATACCTATTTTCAAAACAAGATGCCAAACCAAGATTAATTCGTTGGATCTTACTATTACAAGAGTTTGATATTGAAATCCGAGATAAAAAGGGAGCAGAAAATCTCGCAGCCGATCATCTTTCTCGTCTTGAAAATCCCGAATTAGAAGTTCTAAATAAATCGGCCATACAAGATAACTTTCCTGATGAATATCTTTTGAAGATCGATTATAGTGAAATTCCATGGTTTGCTGACTTTGCAAACTACTTAGTATGTGGATTCCTTGAAAAAGAGTTGCCGTACCAAAAACGAAAGAAATTCTTTAGTGATATAAAACACTATTTCTGGGAAGATCCACATTTGTTCAAAAGATGTCCCGATGGAATCATACGCCGATGCATATTTGGAGATGAAGCCAATCAAATCTTAAACCATTGTCACACAGGACCAACAGGAGGGCATTATGGGCCTCAACTAACAGCAAGAAAAGTTTACGATGCTGGATTCTATTGGCCTACAATTTACAAAGACGCACACCTTCTTTACAAATCCTGTGATGCTTGTCAAAGGGCCGGAAAAATAAGTCAACGTGATGAAATGCCACAAAATGTCATTCAAGTATGTGAAGTATTTGACGTTTGGGGTATTGACTTTATGGGTCCATTTCCAAAATCTCATAATAATCTCTACATTCTCGTTGCCATTGATTATGTATCTAAATGGGCGGAAGCACAAGCTCTCCCAACTAACGATGCACGAGTTGTATTAAACTTCTTAAAACGTCTTATTGCAAGGTTTAGAACACCGAAAGCTTTAATAAGTGATCGGGGAACTCATTTCTGTAATAATCAACTTGAGAAAGTTCTCAAAATATATGGAGTAACTCATAAAATCTCCACCGCATATCATCCACAAACAAGTGGACAAGTTGAAAATACCAACCGAGCTTTAAAACGTATTCTAGAGAAAACCGTAGGATCAAATCCGAAGGAATAGTCCATTAAGTTGGAGGATGCACTCTGGGCTTTTAGAACAGCCTACAAAACTCCAATTAGAACCACACCTTTTAGACTCGTTTACGGAAAAGCATGTCATCTTTCAGTAGAAATTGAACACAAAGTATTTTGGGCTTTGAAGACATGTAATCTTGATTTACATGAAGCTGGACGACTACGGTTAAGTCAACTAAACGAATTAGAAGAATTAAGACATGAAGCATACGAAAATTCGTTAATCTATAAGGAAAGAACGAAGAAATGACATGATAAAAGAATCAGAAGTTCAAAAGAATTTAAAGAAGGAGACAGAGTTCTTCTTTTCAATTCACGATTCAAGCTATTTCCTGGAAAATTGAAATCAAGATGGTCTGGACCATTCATAGTCAAAAGAGTTTTCCCATACGGAACGATAGAATTAATAAATTCAAATGGGATTGAATTTAAAGTTAATGGTCACAGAGTTAAACACTACATAGATAGTCCGATGGAAGTCGACAACGAAGTTAATCACAATTTCGATACCACAGCTAACTAAGTGTGGGGAGAATTAAGTCTTTAAAGGATAATATGTATTTCTGTTAGAGTTAAATTTTCTGTTTTCGTGTAGTTCTCGAAAATGGAACCCGAATGGTCTCTCCCTAGCAGACCCTAAAGAACTAGTCTTCTCCCCCCATTCTGAATTTTTAATTTTTTTTTAGGTTTTTACAAAATGAAGACTTCCTGTGAACTAAACCATGGTCTAATGCTACACGCTTTGATTACTAAACGTAATAATGACACACTACCGAGTGAACTGGTATCAGTAATCAGAGAAAAATTGGACGGAGTAAGAAAAGAATCCAGATGCGAAAATAATAAGTTACAATTTAGTAAAGGAAAATCAAAATCCGCAGCGAAAAGAAGAGCACGACACCTTGAAAGATGTCACAAATGCGGAAAATGGTCACACGAAGGTAAATGTTCAAATAATCAAACCTATTCAAACACCGAATTTGTTACTTTATGCAAAGATGGACCCCGTTCATATGTTTAGAAGAAAAAACATTAAATGCTCGAGGTTACGCCTATGTAGCCATGGAAAATCAATTAGTCCGATTATCTTATGAGTGGGCTAGAGCATATCACTAAGAAATCTATTTCACAGGTAAGTTTGTACAGTTTTTATTTTTATTTTTATTTTTAACCTTTTGATAATAAATGCTAATTTGTTCGCTATAAAGTATTAAATTGGTATTCAATAAAATTAGGTCTTGCGACCGAAATTATTGATATCATACAAAAATTTATTACATCACTGCGAAATTTAACGTTTATTCTTAAGGTATAAATATCTTTAATCAATCAACCCAAAATATTTCAAAAATTCGTCATGAGTTAAATTAAGTCATGGAACCGAAATTACTTTACCGAAAAGAGGGGCGTATATTTTTGATAATATTTGATTGATTAAAGTGGGATAAAAGACCAAAAAGATTTTTAATTTTATTTTTACCATATTTTTTTTTAAAATTAATATATAAATATTAATTTAATATTGTAAACTTATTTAAAATTGTAAATATTTGAAAAATTAATATAAGTTTGTATGTATAAAAACAAAAATATAATTTAAGTTTGATGTGAATTTTTAAAATATGAATTTTTAATTTTATGCATTTTAAATTTAAGTTTGGTGTGAATTTAAAAAACAAAAATTTACTTTATTTTGCTAAGTTAAAAATATGATTTTTAAAAATTCGTCGTAAGTTGAAGACTAGGTCGTTGAACCGAAATTGCTTTACCCGAGGGAGGGACGAGAACTTTTATTATCATTATTTTTAATCTTATTGAATTAAAGTATCCCAAAAACATTAAAAACCCCAAAAATCTTTGCTTTTAAAACCGCGCTTTAAATTGACAAATTTTAAAATTTTGTCGAGAGACGGACTAGGACATCGTTCTGAAACGACCTCATCCTAAATAACAAGGGAAACAAAATTTTAAAATTAATTAATTAATTGTTTTATAAGTTAAGGTTTTTTTATAAAAAAAAAAAAAAAAAAAGGATACCACGACTCGCGGAGTTTGAAGGTGCTATACACCGTGACTCGCGGAGGATGCAAATTCCAGAAGAAGAAAAAAACGCAAGATCAGACAGTCCCCAAAACACACTCTTCATTTTTCTGCGAAAAAAAAAACCCGAAAAAAGCCTCCTAAATTCGCAATTTTTGGCCATTTTTCATCAAATCTTTCATAAAAATCACAATGAGGAGACTATTAACAAAGACTTTCTCAAGGAAAATGGTAAATTTCTACACTGAAACACCATTTAATTAAAAAATTAGTGTTCTTAAGCAATTTTATACCCAATTCGATTTTGATGATTTTTAGTGTAATTATGCTTAAATTGCTTGTGTATTATGCTTGTATAACCTAGATTGATGCTATTTAACATGATTAGAAGCCTTAAACTTCAAATTTTGAGTAATCTAGGGTTTGTGTTCTTGAGCAATTTGGGGCTTTTTGATATAAACAGGTTATGGCAGATTTTTGTCATGAATTATTGCTAAATTAAGTAGTGTAACATGTTTAGGTAGTTAAATGATCCAAACTTTGAGCCTAAACATGATTTTTGAGAATTAAAGTGGACTTTTTCAAGTCTAAAATTCATGAACTTGATTTTTGAGAGATAATGCCATTTGAAACTTGTTTAATTGCTAATAATGATTATTTTGACATGTTATTTGAGTTGAATGCTTATGAACTTGGAGAACATTTTCGTATATGTTTATTTGAAAAAGTGTAGATTTGATAAAAATATGAAAATGAGCATAAGTTTGATATAAATTGAACATGTCATTGTAATTATTTTGATTAATGATTTTGCTGACACTAATGCATATTTGGATGCACAAAAGTTGTGTTTGATGTGTTTTGTAGACTGAAAGGGGTGAATCTTCATCCCAAGCTCGCATTGCTCCTCCTGAGAATGCGGAACAACAGGATGTTGATAACTATTACAAACAAGATATACCTCATCCAGTTATGACATTTTCAGATATGCATGTAGAAGATTTGCACCCGAACTTGAGATTAGACAGACGTTGGATAGATTATCCAAAATACCAAAGGGGCTTGCACACTCTTCATTCTAAAGTTGTTGAAGTACCTAGGGTAATAGAATGGGAACCGTTAGAAGCCGTAGGATTGGGCGAACGGATTAGAGAATTACTTACACAGAGGTATGGTAATTCTACTTTTAACGATTGGGTATGATTATTCAACATGCGTAAACCTGTATATAAAGTATGGTGTGAAGAATTATTGTGTAGTATATAAATAAATGATCGGGTAGCTACTTTAACCGATCGAACTTTTATTAGATTTTTGTTAGGAGGTTCGATGCACCACATGTCTCTACTAGACATGGCTCAGGCCTTACGTATATATACGCATGAGGAGCTAGCATCTGCCGATTGTCAAGGGTTGATATTAAATGGTAGGAAGATTGATGAAAATTTTGATACGCATGGTGTATGGAGTCAAATGACTAGCCATCACCGATTTAAAGGGGGAAATTACTCTTATACGGATATAGATAGAGCTGAGTTAAGAGTAATTCACAGGTTTCTAGCGAACTCGATTACACAGCGAGGTAAAAATAAGGAAAAGGTAAATGAGCAAGATTTATTTTACCACATGTGTATTCGAGACCCACAAAGCGCTGTAAGTATACCTTATTGTGTGGGTTATTATTTATCGGCTATGGTTAGGGGGATGAGACCTCACAGTATAATAGGAGGTGGTATATTTATTACATTAATTGCTGAGTATCTCGATGTGGATATAAGTCGGGGGGATTATTAATCGAAGAACCAGAACTCCACGATACAATTGGTTTAAATGTATATCATGGTGCTAAGGTTTTGAAGAGGCGAAATAACGCCGCAGTACCATATAATGGAAGATATCCACAGGTTGAAAGAGATCAACAGCCAGGTAATGTGGGAGGGGGAAATGAAATGACAGAAATGCAAAGGTTTATAGCTTCACAAGAATATGAAACTGCTAGACATCGAGCATTTGAAGATTGGCAAGTTCATCAAAACCACATCATAGCTCATTGCCAACATGTAGGTAGAAACTATATTCCTACTCCAAAGCCCATATTTCCTCCCTGGTCTATAGAAATCCAACCACCGTATCCTACTTATAACCCAGCTGAAGCATTTTATAACACATACAGTTATGCATGGAACCCCTACTAGTATCAGTATCAACCCTAGTTTATTTAGTTTTATTTATTTTATTTTTGTAATGTTACTACATTTAACACTTATGTTGATATTGTAATAGTTTTTATAATTTTCTAACTTTTATTATTAGATTTTAATAATTTTTGAATGTGGGGTAATATACCAAACTTCAAAAATATGTATATATGTTTGCAGTTTATCTTATGTACACAACAGGGTAAAACAACGCATTTTCAAAGACTAGCATTAAGTTCAGCAAAAACAAATAATTTTGACGACAAGATGCAAAATATATGTGAAATAACAACAAGATGGACTGAACAAATGATGTGCACCATTTATCATTCAACACAAACAGCAATATGTTTGGAAACTTTGGTAAAATTTAATCATTTTTCTACGCTAATCACCCTCAATAATTTAAATTGTTACTGATTTCTTGCAAATGAGGGCATTGCAAGATCTTAAGTGTGGGAAGGGGTTAAATTCTTTCGGATTTTAAAAAAAAATTTATTTAAACACTTGGTTACCATTAAAAATACTAGTAACGCAGTAGTTGTATTAGAATCTAGTGCTCTCTGATAACTAAAAACAGCCCTAGTCTTATATACTGACTACCCAATTCTAGTAAAATTTTTCAAAATTTTCAACTAAATGAATTTAAAATCATGTTTATACATATGTATGAACGATGAAAACTAGGTGTTAATACCGAAATTGTCGTTACGTCGGAAAGGACATAAATTGAGAAACAACCCAAAATGTTAGAATTCATTTAAGAATAGAATAGAGGAAAATAAAAAGGCAAAGAAAAGAAAATAAAAGCCAAGTGTGGGAAATTTTTACCAAGTTTTTCAAAACATATATCACATATTTTTGTACAAATAATTGAAAATACTTTTGTTTTGGACGATAATTAACTGTTTTACCCAATGAAAGAAAAGAAGGGATGGGTCTACACGATGAATCAATTCCATCATTTAAAGGAAGTAAAGTCTTCCGAAAAAGACACGCGCTTCTTGATTTAGGTCAACAAGTTGTCGTTCAGACCAGCAGTAGGTTGACGAAAAATCTAGAAAAGTCATCACTAAAATCAGCAGGAAATCCACGGGCCTCAGCATCAAACAGGGTCGCCAAGTGGTCAGATTTATCCTAACCATGAGAAGGATTTATCTCGTACAATGGGGGGGCACCGTGCAAATTAGCTTGATAAGACTAATGAATCAGATCTCCAGAAAGGATAATCTCCTTAAAAGATCAAAAATCAGCTTTTAAGACTGATATTACTAAATCCTTGAGATTGACCTTAAAGATTGAGAATTCAAACTCATGGAATTCAATGATATCTAAACTCGGGCTTGAACGAGAAAATATTTTGATCAAAAATTAAAACCGATTTGTTTTCTGAAAACCCATTTTCAATGCGTTCATTACCATTGAACGTAAAATCCTAGGAATTCAACTGGAATTCATTAGGTCACCTGAACCAAATCGGGTGTCAACCGTAAGAACGGTGGTTGCATAGCATGGTCGGAGACAGGACCTTGTGCCAGACTGAAAAATTATAGGATGATCTTTACTATTGCTCCTACCAAGGATAGTACTAGCATCCGACACGTTAAAGACCATAATCATCTGCATGTCACGGGACATTGCCTTAACAGTTTCTTGTTCATCGCTTTCCTTTACAACCGGACGGTAGTTTATCGAAAGGTAATATACGGAACAAGTAAACTGGATGTGTGCTTTCCGATACAGGGATAGCAGTGGATTACACGAGCCTAAAAGTTTTTAGCCAAACTATTGATCCACAAATATATTTTGCAACACCGATGGTGGATCAAATCAGAAAACTTGTCTAGGGTAAAATCTAGCATGAATTTTCAAAAGATCAAATGTTTTCATAAAGATCCAATTTCCTAAAGGATCTACATTTTCATAGTCATGTGGGACTGTAAACCGCCTTTCAAATGTGCACTTTGCTTTGGAAACCGAAAGTAAATCGGCTATTTGATTGCAAGTGTCGTTGACCTGAACCCAAGGCAACTGTGGATGACACACCCACCTTTAACCATGGTTACATCGTTACTATCATTGTTCATACCGCCGTATTGAAATCACTGATGTACAAAGTGTGAAGAATAAAGAAGTGATTCAAGTATGTTTTTATTTCAAGACTATATTGCTTGAGGACAAGCAACGCTTAAGTGTGGGAATATTGATAATGCTAAAAATGAACACATATTTCATAGCATTATTCCTCAAGAAAGACAAGATTTTAGTTGCAATTGTTCTATTTACAAGTGATATTCGTTTAAATATTAAAAGGTGAAGACAAAAGACAGATTCGATAAATTGAAGACACAAAGGTCCAAAAAGCTAAAAAGTACAAGATACAATCAAAAAGGTTCAAATTAATGATGAGAAACGTCTAAAAATGACAAGAGTATAAGACGCAAAACGCAAAGTACACGATATAAAATAGTACGCAAGGACGTTCGAAAATCCAGAACCAGGACATGAGTCAACTCTCAACGCGCGACGTAACGGACCAAAAATTATAAGTCTACTATGCACAAGAATATAATATAATATATAAATAATTATATTAATTATTTATATTTTATATTTATATATATATTATGTCGGCAAAGCTAAGATCCAAATTGGAGTGAGCTGGAAATTCAAACTCCGCGACTCGCGGAGTTTGAAGGGGAAATTGACCGCGACTCGCGGAGCACTCAAATCCAAATCTGCCTATAAAAGGCAACGCATTTTGATCGTTTAAAATATCCATCCATCTCTCTATCTCACATACGATATATATATATATATATATATATATATATATATATATATATATATATATATATATATATATATATATATATATTTATTTATTTATATTATAATTTTAATTTTAATTTTAATTTCTAATAATAAGGGTATGTTAGCGAATGTTGTAAGGGTGTAAGTCGAAATTCTGTCCGTGTAACGCTACGCTATTTTTAATCATTGTAAGTTATGTTCAACCTTTTTACATTAATGTCTCGTAGCTAAATTATTATTATGCTTATTTAAGCCGAAGTAATCATGATGTTGGGCTAAAAAAAATACTAAAATTTGGTAATTGGGCTTTGTACCATAATTGAGGTTTGGACAAAAGAACGACACTTGTGGAAATTAGACTATGGGCTATTAATGGGCTTTATATTTGGTTAACTAAATGATAGTTTGTTAATTTTAATATGAAGATTTACAATTGGACGTCCCTATAAATAACCATATACACTCGATCGGACACGATGGGCGGAATATTTATATGTACGAATAATCGTTCATTTAACCAGACACGGGAATGGATTAATAGTCTATGGAATTATTAAAACAGTGGTGAAATTATGTACAAGGACACTTGGCATAATTGATAACAAAGTATTAAAACCTTGGGTTACACGCAGTCGATATCCTGGTGTAATTATTAAACAGAGTAATAAAACCTTGTTACAGTTTAAGTCCCCAATTAGTTGGAATATTTAACTTCGGATATAAGGATAATTTGACGAGGACACTCGCACCTTAAATTTATGACCGATGGACTGTTATGGACAAAAACCAGACGGACATATTAAATAATCCAGGATAAAGGACAATTAACCCATGGGCATAAAACTAAAATCAACACGTCAAACATCATGATTACGGAAGTTTAAATAAGCATAATTCCTTTATTTTCATATTTAATTGCATTTTTAATTATCAGATTTTTATTTATTGTCATTGTATTTAATTGCACTTTTAATTATCGCACTTTTTAATTATCGTACTTTTTAATTATCGCAATTTTATTTCATCGCACTTTTATTTATTGCAATTTCATTATCGTTATTTACTTTACATTTTAAATTACGTCTTTTATATTTTTAGTATTTTACATTAGGTTTTAACTGCGACTAAAGTTTTAAAATAGACAAACCGTTCATTAAACGGTAAAAAACCCCCCTTTTTAATAATAATATTACTTATATATATTTGTATTTTTTATAAATTAAAACTAATATAGCGTTTAGCTTTGTTTAAAAGATTTCCCTGTGGAACGAACCGGACTTACTAAAAACTACACTACTGTACGATTAGGTACACTGCCTATAAGTGTTGTAGCAAGGTTTAGGTATATCCATTCTATAAATAAATAAATATCTTGTGTAAAATTGTATCGTATTTAATAGTATTTCGTTGTAAAATTTAATAGTATTTTATACCCCTTAGCTTTAACATCAGGTTCGTAGCCTACTTAATCATTGGAGACAAGAAGAAGGTGATCCCTTCCATCCACCATATTCACCTCTTGGCAAAGAATCTGAAGCACTTACCGGCGAACCTATTCGTAATACCATTTTCTCTCATTTCCCGAGTATCTCGTCATGATTATATACTATCCCATATTCTAAATCTTATTTATCCGATCGTCCGAACCACCGATCATCCCAGTATAATAGAGAAGTCAACGAGCTTCACGCTGGGGTAGTGGCTTTGGAGAATATGTTGCAAAGATTACAAACACCAGCAGCAGCACCAGCAGCATAACCAGTACCAACAGCAACATTCACATCGCAAGCCTCAATACCACAAACACCAGCAGCATCACCGGCATCAACAGTACCACCATCATCAACACCAACAATATCATTACCACCACCAACAACAACATTGGCAATCCCACACCTCAACATCACAATCTGTACCTCGAACATCAACATCATACGCACCATAGATACCAAGGAATACCAACAACAACAAACGATGAAGTATTGATTCATAACTTCATCGAAGAAATATTCTGCAGAGAATATGTAGTTTCTAAAAGTTTTAGAGATTACTTATTCTAGTTCTAATTGTAAACCAGATGAGTGAGCGAATAGAAATGGTGAAATAAATCCCTGATCAGAATGGTGCACGATTTATAAGCTAGATCTGTTTTACCAGCAGCATCAACAGTACCGTCAGCATCGTCAGCATCAGCATCATCTACAACATCACAAGCTCCGCCAGATCCATAATCACTTCAAATATCATCACTAATCAACAACGCACATATCGTATCAACGAGTTATGAAGTATTAACTCATCCCCTCTGAAGAAATTATATGTATATTTTATATATATATATGTGAAATTTGAAATCAAAATAAATCTTTTCGTACTAAGCTATTACATATGAATCATAACTGGTAGGTACTACTAGGTTAGTTCATGTTATTAATATGCTATGATGTACATCCTTCATTAATGACTTAACAATCGTTAACTATAATCTCTGCTTCGACTTAATAGATTCTATTTCATAATAAATCAAGTGTATTATTCAAATACATGATTGATTTTACACTTTCATTTTCGATGTACTTGAAACTTTCCAGAAAACATCATTTGTGCCTTGTAAGGTTCACAAAAATTCCACGAGCATCAACATCCTTCACCGAGGAATAAGAATAAATAATGAAGTATCGATTACATTAGCGAAATACTCCGCAAAGATTATGTAATCTTTAATGTTTTAGAGATTAATTATTTCTAAGTCAAGCTGAAAATCAAATGAGCTTAATATGATATTAACTCATTAAATCTGTGTTACATCTGAAAAAAATATACATACATATATTTTCATAAAGACGGTAAAAAAAAAAATTCTTTTGTACAAAGTATTAATTGTGAAATCTTTAACGGGTAGGTAATACCAGGGAAATATATAAGTTCGTAATTAATATGTTACACTGTACATTCTTCAACATTGATTCAAAAATTATTAACAATGCTCACAACGATATACAATCGTTTTCATACAAATTCAATTACATATTTTGATATTGACGGATCAGAATTCAAGTTATAACTCTGAACCGGTGACATCATTCTTAGATCTCTACATCTTTCAAAGCTATACTTTGACTTCAAAACTGTGCAAGACCCTTTAGCATTGTTTTTACCGAAAATAACCTTGCAATCCCTTTTCAAAGTATTCAGTTTTACCACACTTCCAACCAGTCAACTTCAACTTTTCAGATTAAGCTTTATTGTAACCTTGATATACACGTTTTTTTGTTACCGGGGAACCTTTTATGTTCCACCACATTAGTAGTAAATTTACCAACGACTTCATTAATCTTTGACCTTTCGAAAAATCATTATACTCATTGAAACCCTATCATGTACTCATCCACATCTTGTAACAATAATTGTCATACCAACTACCGGGAATTAGTAATCAGTATTTCTAAATTTTGCAGCAACTCTACGCCAACAGTTATATATATAAATATAATGTCTATCTCCTAGACTTACTTACTTCGAATGTGAAGTTTCTGAAAAACACCCCAAACTGCGAAACTAGTTCTCCGAATTTTGGAAAAATGCTGATGAAGCAGCAAAAACTGTAAATGACTTTAACAGTCGAAAGTTTGATAATAAAGAGTAGTGTGTTGGAAAAGCACAGAAAAAGAGAAAATTTGGTACTGAAAAATAGATTGAGCAAATCATGAAGGAGGCTGTGGACAAAACACAAAGACTAAACCTACCTTCAAAGAATACAAATGATTCAGTATCTACTGAAGTCATTAACGAATACCTTGCTCCTGACTCAAAACCGTTACGAACAAATCTTCTTCATCATCCTTCGATATTAGAAATTCTAAGATATCATTATATCTTTCATTATAAATATCTTCGATATTTCTGAAGATATCTTCATAACTATTCTTATTCGAAATTATTTATCTCTTCGCACTATCTGTGTTACATCATAAAAGAAACTATTTTAGTTTCTAAATTCTGAAAATCTTGAAAAATGTATGTTTTTGAAGTAGTGTTGGGAAATGAAGCATGAGTTAGTATAATATAATGACACTTGATCAACGTGATTATATTACAGTAAGTCATGCTGAGTTTCTAATGGAACGTGATAAAGGTTCACAGATCATACCCTCATCATGAACCATGTTACATAACTTTTTCATTCTATTTAACCTCTAAACATATCAAGAAAATAATTTTCTTGATGATTCGGTCTTTTCCGGATATTCTGCTAATTTGACAAATCAAGATCGTGCTATTACCATTTCTTTCTTAGAGCATTAATTATGTTCATCTGAAACTCCATACCTACGAATTCTGGACCATTATTCGCTTGACTTAAGGTCGGGAAGAGAAAACGAAAGCATGAAACTCCGAAATATAATGGAAAATATAAAGCCCGATAACAACCCCGAAATTTACAAACCGTGTATATCAATGCGTATAGCAATATAAAGACACGGGAGAATGAAAAACACTATAACCCCAAGGTAATAGTAGAAGAAAATAACCTCCTCTGGTGGCAGATGAAAAAGAAGAATGAAGGATACGATAGCCAAGAAAATATCAAGAATCAGAACTGAATTAAGCATTTTCACAATCTATTAGGAAGTATGAAATAAGGAAGAAGCTTATAGGAGTGGTGAAAATAAATGAAACGGAAGAGGTCAATTTATAGTGAAATATCAGACATAGCAATCGAGGCAGATTACGCATTTAATTAAAGAAGATCATAATCTCCTTAATTCCCGAAGAATCAAATCTTATTTAGAATATGAAGATTTTCTATTCCTTAAATTCCGAAAATCAATCGTTACTAGGTCAAAAATTAAGACGAATCTCTATTCCTTCATTTCATTCTTTTACGATAATTTCTCTCATACGCTTCGAGTAATTGGATTGTTTTATCTATATTATTCAACTGTGATAAAACTCTAATTATCAACTCATATTCGTCATGAAAATATTTTTATTGTTAGCCATAACAACCACACTCAAATTTCGGGACGAAATTTCTTTAACGGGTAGGTACTGTGACGACCCAGAAATTTCTGATCAAATTTAAACTTTATCTTTAAATGACTTAATGTTTTCGACACGATAAGCAAAGTCTGTAATGTTGAGTCACGAAAGTTTTGGAACTATATTCATATAATCAATTATTCTTTGACTGTTTCGACGATTCACGAACAATATATATATATATATATATATATATATATATATATATATATATATATATATATATATATATATGATTTCAAGTTATTTAGTAAACGATAGTAACATTCGTTTGTTAATTCGATTGATATTTAGATAAGTGAACTAAAACGTTTAAGATGAACAAGTAAAACACTAATTTGCTACAGTATTTTTGAATTGCTACAGTACCCAAAATGCTACATTGTTTTTGAAAATCACTATTTGCTACAGTAAAACACTATTTCAAAATGAAAATGTATATATATATTTTACAAGGTGATAAAATAAAATATTAACTTAATCTTAAATCGATTTGATTTAAAATAATATTATCAAATATATATTAATAAATAGCGAGAAGATGATTTATAGAAGTAAATGACCAAAACACTCGAAAGTTTAAGATACACTTTGAGTGATATAGTTTATTGATAATTTAAGACTATATTTTGACAAAGGTACGAGTCGTGAAACGTAAAATGCTAGTTTTCTTTGCGTACGAAACAACGTTCGAAAAACCGAAACCGGGACATGAGTCGAGTGACGACGTATGACTTATCGGAACGAAAATTACAATTCAACTATGCACGTGAATTTAATATGATATATAATTAATTATATAAATTATATATTATAAAATTAATATAAAATTATGTCGACGAGGAAGAAACCAAAACATTGTGAGCTGGAAAATACATCCATGCGATCGCATGGATAACCAGCACAAACCCCATGCGATCGCATGGGGGCTGGTGATAGGAGAGATACTATAAATTGCTCGATTTCGGTTCTGTTTTTCTCACACTCTTCTTAATATTACTCCGTAAGTATTTATTTATTTTATTTATATTATTATTATTATTATTATTATTATTATTAATTATTATTATTATTATTATTAAGATTAATATTATTATTAATCTTATTATTATTAGTATTATTTGTGACAACCCGGAAATTTCCAACCAAATTTAAACTTTAATCTTTATATGTTTCCGACACGATAAGCAATATTTGTTAAGTTAAATTTCAAGAATTTTAAACTATGTTCATACATTCATTCAACCTCGACCAAGTTTCAACGATTCACGAACCATTAAACGAATATGATTATATATGTATATGTGTATATATATTATAACTTGAAACGTAAACAAAATATTAGATTAAATACTTTATATGATTGTATCTGTTTCAAAATATTTATCAATGGAATTAGAAGATAAGATCAAATGATTGAATTATCAGATATATTGAATTATGATTACAAGTCTCTGTTGAAAGGCCCACATTGATTTGAGAAATCTTTCCATTTTAACAATATTCGAAAAATGGTAAAGTGATTTATAAATAAGAACAAATTGTCAATCATTGAGAACTAGACAAAGGATAGTGGAAGATTGAATCTCATAAAGACTCGATTGATCTATTTAGTTTTAAACGTACAAAAACGTTTTCAATTTAAAAAGAACTTTATTATTAAAACTTATATAACTTTTATAAATATCTAGAATCACTTTTGACAACTCATTACTTAACTAGTATGATAAAGATAATGATATTTATATTTTATTTTATATATATAACTGATGTCGAACGAGGTGTATATAAAATAGCTTATATTTTACTAGGAAAATACTATTAAATACGATACAATTTTACACAAGATATTTATTTATTTATAGAATGGATATACTTAAACCTTGCTACAACACTTATAGGCAGTGTACCTAATCGTACAGTAGTGTAGTTTTTAGTAAGTCCGGTTCGTTCCACAGGGAAATCTTTAAACAAAGCTCAACGCTATATTAGTTTACTTTTATAAAAATACAAATATATATATAAGTGATATTATTATTATAAAGGGGGGTTTTTACCGTTTAATGACCGGTTTGTCGATTTTAAAACTTTAGTCGCAGTTAAAACCTAATGTAAAATATAAAATAAATACAAGACTTTAAATTAAAGCGTAAAGTAAATAACGATAATGAAATTGCGAATAATAAAAATGCGATAAAATTAAATTGCGATAATTAAAAGTACGATAATTAAAAGTGCGATAATTAGAAGTGCAATTAAATATAAAATAAAGGAAATAAAATATGAAATAAAAGAATTATGCTTATTTAAACTTCCGTAATCATGATGTTTGACGTGTTGATTTTAGTTTTATGCCCATGGGTTAATTGTCCTTTGTCCTGGATTATTCAATATGTCCGTCTGGTTTTTGTCCATAACAGTCCATCAGTCATAAATATAAATTGCAAGTGTCCTTGTCAAATTATTATTATACCCGAAGATAAATATTCCAACTAATTGGGGATTCGAATTGTAACAAGGTTTTAATACTTTGTTTAATGAATACACCAGGTTATCGACTGCGTGTAAACCAAGGTTTTACCACTTTGTTAACAATTACACCAATTACCCTTGAATGTAATTTCACCCCTGTTTTAATTATTCTAGTGACTATTAATCCATTCCCGTGTCCGTTTAAATGAACGATTATTCGTACATATAAATACCCCGCCCATCGTGTCCGATCGAGTGTATATGGTAATTTATAGGGACGCCCAATTGTAAATCTTTATATTAACATTAACAAACTTTCATTTAGTTAAACAAATATAAAGCCCATTAATAGCCCATAGTCTAGTTTCCACAAGTGTCGTTCTTTTGTCCAAACCCCAATTATGGTACAAAGCCCAATTACCCAATTTTAGTAATTAGCCCAACATCATGATTACTTCGTTTTAAATAAGCATAATAATAACTTAGCAACGAGACATTAATATAAAAAGGTTGAACATAACTTACAATGATTAAAAATAGCGTAGCGTTACACGGACAGAATTTCGACTTACACCCTTACAACATTCGCTAACATACCCTTATTATTAGAATTATAATTAAAATTAAAATATAAATTATAAATATAAATATATTTACGTATGAAGAGGAAGAGAAAAAGATATATAAATTTGATCAGAATTCGGTTGGCTTTATAGCCAGACTTGAAAATTGGGGCTCCGCGACTCGCGGCAAAATGGCCTTAAAACTCCGCGAGTCGCGGAGAGATATTTACAGCTCACACCCTTGGAGTTTCTTGCTGCCGACGGTTTTTAATATATATATATATAATATATATATAATTAATATAATTAATTATATATTATATTATATTTATATACATAGTTAACTTGTAATTTTTAGTCCGTTGCGTCGAGCGTTAAGAGTTGACTCTAGTCCCGGTTCCGGATTTTCGAACTTCCTCGCGTACAATTTAATATCTTGTACTTTGCGTTTTGAATCTTGTACTCTTGTGATTTCGAGACGTTTCTTATCAATAATTGGAACCTTTTTGATTGTCTTTTGTACTTTTGAGCTTTTTGGTCGTTTGCGTCTTCAATTCGTCGAATCTGTCTTTTGTCTTCACCTTTTATTCTTTAAACGAATATCACTTGTAAATAGAACAATTGCAACTAAAAGCTTGTCTTTCTTGAGGAATAATGCTATGAAATATATGTTCGTTTTTAGCATTATCAAATATTCCCACACTTGAGCGTTGCTTGTCCTCAAGCAATATTGTCTTGAAATACTAGAATCACTTCTTTATTCTTCACACTTTGTACATCAGTGATTTCTATACGGCGGTATAAACAATGGTAGTAACGATATGGTTTACAGTCCCACATGACTATAAAAATTTAGATCCATTAAGGAAATTGGATCTTTATGAAAACATTTGATCTTTTGAAAATTAAATCTAGTTTTTACCCTAGATAAGTTTTCCGGAATAACCCTTTACCGGTGTTTGCAAAATATTTTTGTGGGTTTGGTGGGTTTCAGATTTGAAAATTTTAGCTCAAAACTTGCGGTTTTGTGTCACCCACTTGCTAACCTTGTATTTGGAAAGCAACACGTCCAGTTTACTTGTTCCGTATATTACCTTTCGGCAAACTACCGTCCGGTTGTAAAGGAAAGCGTTGAACAAGCAACTGTTAAGGCAATGTCCCGTGACATGCTTTTAATTATGGTCTATAACGTGTCGGACGCAATTACTATCCTTGGTAGGAGCAATAGTAAAGCTCACCCTTATAATTTTTTCGGTCTGGCACAAGGTCATGTCTTTGACCACTATGCAACCACCGTTCTTACGGTTGACACCCGATTTAGTTCAGGTGACCTAATGAATTCCAGGTGAATTCCTAGGATTTTACGTTCAATGGTAATGAACGCATTGAAAATGGGTTTTCAGAAAACAAATCGGTTTGTATTTTTGATCAAAATATTTTCTCGTTCAAGCTCGAGTTTAGATATCATTGAATTCCATGAGTTTGAATTCTCAATCTTTAAGGTCAATCTCAAGGATTGAGTAATATCAGGCTTAAAAGCTGATTTTTAATCTTTAAGGAGATTATCCTTTCTGGGGATCTGATTCATTAGTCTTATCCAGCTAATTTGCACGGTGCCTCCCCATTGTACGAGATAAATCCTTCTCATGGTTAGGATAAATCTGACCACTTGGCGACCCTGTTTAATGCTGAGGTCCGTGGATTTCCTGCTGATTTTAGTGATGACTTTTCTAGATTTTTCGTCAACCTACAGCTGGTCTGGACGACAACTTCATGACCTAAATCAAGAAGCGCGTGTCTTTTTCGGAAGACTTTACTTCCTTTTAATGATGGAATTGATTCATCGTGTAGATCCATCTCTTCTTTTCTTTCATCGGGTAAAACAGTTTAGTTTAGTCCAAAGCAAAAGTATTTTCAGTTATTTGTTACAGATATATGTGACATATGTTTAAAATAACTTGGTAAATTTTCCCACACTTGGCTTTTATTTTCCTTTTTATCGTCCTCTATTCCATTTTAAATGAATTTTAACATTTTAGTTTGTTTCTCAATTTATGTCCTTTCCGAGGTAACAATAATTTCGGTGTTAAAACCTAGTTTTATCGTTCATAAATATGTATAAACATGATTTTAATTCATTTAATTGAAAATTTTGAAAAATTTTACTAGAATTGGGTAGTCAGTATATAAGACTAGGGCTGTTCTTTTTTATCAGAGAGCACTAGATTCTAATACAACTACTGCTTTACTAGTATTTTTAATGGTAACCAAGTGTATAAAGTAAAAATTTTTAAAATCCGAAAGAATTTAACCCCTTCCCACACTTAAGATCTTGCAATGCCCTCATTTGAAAGAAATCAGTAACAATTTAAATTATTGAGGGTGATTTGTGTGAAAATGATTAAATTTTTACCAAAGTTTCCAAATATATTGGCGTTTGTTTGCTGAATGATAAATGGTGCACATCATTTGTTCATTCCGTCTTGTTGTTATTTCACATGTATTTTGCATCTTGTCGTCAAAATTAGTTGCTTTTGCTGAACTTAATGCCAGTCTTTGAAAATGCGTTGTTTTACCCTGTTGTGTACATAAGATAAACTGCAAACATATATACATATTTTTGAAGTTTGGTTTATTACCCCACATTCAAAAATTATCAAAATCTAAGAATAAAAGTTAGAAATTATAAAAATGATTACAATATTAACAAAAATATTAAATGTATCAATAATTACAAATTACAAAATAATAAAAAATAATAAGTAAACTAAGGATGATATTGGTACCAATAGGGGTTCCACGCATAACCATAAGTGCTATAGAATGCTTCGGCAGGGTCATACGTAGGATATGGTGGCTGCATCTCTATCGACCAAGGAGGGAAGACGGGTTTCGGTGTAGGAATATAGTTTCTACCTATATGTTGGCAATGCGCTATGATCTGGTTCTGATGAACTTGCCAATCTTCAAATGCTCTCTGTCTAGCATTTTCGTATTCCTGAGAAGCTATAAACCTATGCATTTCTTGCATCTCATTCCCCCCTCCTACATTACCTTGTTCCTGGTTTCTCTCCACCTGTGGATGTCTACCATTGTATCGTACTGCGGCGTTATTTCGCCGCTTCAAAACTTTAGCACCATGGTATACATTTAAACCTATAGTGTCGCGGGGTTCCGGCTCTTCTAGTAATAATCCCCCCCGACTTATATCCACACCGAGATATTCACCAATCAAAGTAATAAAAATACCACCTCCTATTATGCTATGTGGACGCATCCCCCGAACCATAGCTGATAAATAATAACCCACACAATATGGTATACTTACAGCGCTGTGTGGGTCTCGAATACACATATGGTAAAACAAATCTTGTTCATTTACCTTTTCTTTGTTTTTACCCCTTTGTGTAATCGAATTAGCTAAAAACCTATGTATCACTCTTAATTCGGCTCTATCTATATCCAAATAAGAGTAGTTTCCCCCTTTAAAACGGTGATGGCTTGTCATTTGACTCCACACACCGTGTGTATCAAAATTCTCATCTATCTTTCTACCGTTTAGTATCAATCCTCTACAATCGGCAGATGCTAATTCCTCAGGCGTATATATACGTAAAGCCTGAGCCATGTCTAGTAAAGACATGTGGCGCATCGAACCGCCTAACAAAAATCTAATAAAAGAACGATCGGTTAAACTAGCTACCCGATCATTCAACTCTATACTACATAACAACTCTTCACACCATACTTTATATACAGGTCTGCGTATGGTGAATAAACATATCCAGTCATTAAAAGAAGAATTACCATACCTCTGTACCAGTAATTCCCTAATTGGCCCGGCCAATTCTACCGCTTCCAAGGGTCCCCATTCTATGACCCTCGGTACCTCAACAACCTTGGAATGAAGAGTATGCAAACCCCGTTGATATTTTGGATAATCTATCCAAAGTCTGTCAAATCGCAGGTTCGGGTGCAACTGTTCCAAGTGCATATCTGAAATGGTCATGACTGGATGAGGTACATCCTGCTTGTAGTAGTTATCTACCTCCTGTTGTTCCAAGTTCTCAGCAGGAGCATGGCGGGCTTGGGATGAAGATTCACCCCTTTCATTCTGCAAAACACATCAAACACAAATTTTGTGCATCCAAATATGCATTAGTGTCAGCAAAATCATCAATCAAAATAATTATAATGACATTATCAATTTATATCAAACTTAAGCTTATTTTCACATTTTTATCAAATCTACACTTTTTCAAATAAGCATATACGAAAATTTTCGCCAAGTTCATAAGCATTCAACTCAAATAACATGTCAAAATAATCATTACTAGCAAATAAACAAGTCTCAAATGGCATTATCTTTCAAAAATCAAGTTCATGAATTTTGGACTTGAAAAAGTCCACTTTAATTTTCAAAATCATGTTTAGGCTCAAAGTTTGGATCATTTAACTACCTAGACATGTTACACTACTCAATTTAGCAACAATTCATGACAAAAATCGGCCATAACCTGTTTATATCAAAAAGCCCCAAATTGCTCAAGAACACAAACCCTAGATTATTCAAAAATTGAAGTTTAAGGCTTCTAATCATGTTAAACAACATCAATCTAGGTTATACAAGCATAATACATAAACAATTTAAGTCTAATTACACTAAAAAGCATCAAAATCAAATTGGGGAAAAATAGCTCAAGAACACTAAAATTCGAATTAAATGGTGTTTAGGTGTAGAAATTTACCGTTTTTCTTGAGTAGTTCTTAGATATCATCCTTCTCAACATGATTTTAGCAAAAAATTTGGTGATTAACGGTTAAAAATTGAGATTTTTGGAGTGTTTTTGGGTGTATTTTCGGGTTCTTTTTCGCAGTTTGTTCGCAGTGTTTTTGTGTGGGGGAGGTAAACTGATCGTTTCAGCTGTTTTATTTTTTTTCTGTAATTTGATCCTTCCGCGAGTCGCGGAGATTTACACTGCAAACTCCGCGAGTCGCGGAGTTTACCTTTTTTTTTTTTTTTTTTTTTTTTTATATAATCTTTAACTTATAAAACAATTAAGAAATTAATTTTAAAATTTTGTTTCCCTTGTTAATTAGGACGAGGTCGTTTCGGATCGATGTCCTAGTCCGTCCCTCGACAAAATTTTAAAATTTGTCTTTTTGTAGCGATTGTTTTAAAAGCTAAGATTTTTGGGTTTTTTAATGTTTTTGGCATACTTTAAATCAATAAGATTAAAAATAATGATAATAAAAGTTCTCGTCCCTCCCTCGGGTAAAGCAATTTCGGTTCAAAGACCTAGTCTTCAACTTACGACGAATTTTAAAAATCATATTTTTGACTTAATGAGATAAAGTAAATTTTTGTTTTTAAATTCACACAACTTAAATATAAAATTCAAAATTAAAAATTAAAAATTAAAAATTCACACCAAACTTAAAATTTGAAATGCATAAAATTAAAATTTCATATTTTAAAAATTAAAAATTCAAACCAAACTTAATTTAAAAATTCATATTATAAATTCACACCAAACTTATATTAATTTTTCAAATATTTACAATTTTTAAAAATATTGTTTTTACAAAGTTTACAATATTAATTTAAGATTTAAATATTAATTTTAAAAATAAAATTAAAAATCTTTTTGTCTTTTTATCCCACTTTAATCAATCAAATATTATCAAAAATATGCGCCCCTCTTTTCGGTAAAGTAATTTCGGTTCCAAGACCTAATTTAACTCATGACGAATTTTTGAAATATTTTGGGTTGATTGATTAAAGATATTTATACCTTAAGAATAAACGTTAAATTTCGCAGTGATGTAATAAATTTTTGAACGATATCAATAATTTCGGTCGCCAAACCTAATTTTATTTAATACCAATTTAATACTTTTTAGCGAACAAATTAGCGTTTATTATCAAAAGGTTAAAAATAAAAATAAAAATAAAAACTGTACAGACATACCTGTGAAATAGATTTCTTAGTTATACGATCTATTATATTCATAAGATAGTCGGTTTAATTGATTTTCCATGGCTGCATAGGCGTAACCTCGAGCATTCATTGTCTTTTCTTCTAAACATATGAACGGTCCGTCTCTGCATAAAGTAACAAATTCGGTATTTGAATAGGTTTGATTATTTGAACATTTACCTCCATGTGACCATTTTCCGCATTTGTGACATCGTTCTAGGTGTCGTGCTCTTCTTTTCGCTGCGGATTTTGATTTTCCTTTACCAAATTATAACTTATTATCTTCGCATCTGGATCCTTTTCTAACTCCGTCCATTCTTTCTCTGATTACTGATACTATTTCACTCGGTAGTATGTCATTATTTCTTTTAGTGATCAAAGCGTGTAGCATTAGACCATGGTTTAGTTCACAGGCAGTCTTCATTTCGTAAAAACCTAAAAAAAATAAAAATTCAGAATGGGGGGAGAAGACTAGTTCTTTAGGGTCTGCTAGGGAAAGACCATACGTGTTCCATTTTCGAGAACTACACGAAAACAGACAATCTAACTCTAACAGAAATACATATTATCCTTTAAAGACTTGATTCTCCCCACACTTAGTTAGCTGTGGTGTCGAAATTGTGATTAACTTCGTTGTCGACTTCCATCGGACCATGTATGTAATGTTTAACTCTGTGACCATTAACTTTAAATTCAATCCCATTTGAATTCATCAATTCTATCGTTCCGTATGGGAAAACTCTTTTGACTATGAATGGTCCAGACCATCTTGATTTCAATTTTCCAGGAAATAGCTTGAATCGTGAATTGAAAAGAAGAACTCTGTCTCCTTCTTTAAATTCTTTTGAACTTCTGATTCTTTTATCATGCCATTTCTTCGTTCTTTCTTTATAGATTAACGAATTTTCGTATGCTTCATGTCTTAATTCTTCTAATTCGTTTAGTTGACTTAATCGTAGACGTCCGGCTTCATGTAAATCAAGATTACATGTCTTCAAAGTCCAAAATGCTTTGTGTTCAATTTCTACTGGAAGATGACATGCTTTTCCATAAACAAGTCTAAAAGGTGTGGTTCCAATTGGAGTTTTGTAGGCTGTTCTAAAAGCCCAGAGTGCATCCTCCAATTTAATGGACCATTCCTTTGGATTTGATCCTACGGTTTTCTCAAGAATACGTTTTAAAGCTCGGTTGGTATTTTCAACTTGTCCACTTGTTTGTGGATGATATGCGGTGGAGATTTTATGAGTTACTCCATATCTTTTAAGAACTTTCTCAAGTTGATTATTACAGAAATGAGTACCCCGATCACTTATTAAAGCTTTCGGTGTTCCAAACCTTGCAAAAAGACGTTTTAAAAAGTTGACTACAACTCGTGCATCGTTAGTTGGGAGAGCTTGTGCTTCCGCCCATTTAGATACATAATCAATGGCTACGAGTATATATAGATTATTATGAGATTTTGGAAATGGACCCATAAAGTCAATACCCCAAATGTCAAATACTTCACATACTTGGATGACATTTTGTGGCATTTCATCACGTTGACTTATTTTTCCGGCCCTTTGACATGCATCACAGGATTTGCAAAGAAGGTGTGCGTCTTTGTAAATTGTAGACCAATAGAATCCAGCTTCATAAACTTTTCTTGCTGTTAGTTGAGGCCCATAATGCCCTCCTGTTGGTCCTGTGTGACAATGGTTTAAAATTTTACTAGCTTCATCTCCAAATACGCATCGGCATATTATTCCATCGGGACAACTTTTAAACAGATATGGATCTTCCCAGAAATAGTGTTTTATATCACTGAAGAATTTCTTTCGTCTTTGGTACGATAATCCTTTTTCAAGGAATCCACAAACTAAGTAGTTTGCATAGTCTGCAAACCATGGGATTTCTTTATAATCTATCTTCAATAGATATTCATCAGGAAAGTTGTCTTGTATGGCCGATTCATTCAGAACTTCTAATTCGGGATTTTCAAGACGAGAAAGATGATCAGCGGCGAGATTTTCTGCTCCTCTTTTATCTCGGATTTCAATATCAAACTCTTGTAAGAGTAAGATCCAACGGATTAATCTTGGTTTAGCATCTTGTTTTGAAAATAGGTATCTAAGAGCAGAATGGTCGGTATAGACCACCGTTTTTGCTAGAACGAGATATGATCGAAATTTGTCAAAAGCAAAGACAATAGCAAGGAGTTCTTTTTCAGTAGTTGTATAGTTCGTTTGTGCTCCTTGTAACGTCTTACTAGCATAATATATAGGTTGAAATCGTTTTTCAATCCTTTGTCCTAAAACGGCTCCCATTGCAAAATCACTTGCATCGCACATTAGTTCAAATGGTAGATTCCAATTTGGTGTTATCATGATTGGTGCATTAGTGAGTTTTTCTTTAAGAATATTAAAAGATTTGATACACTCATCTGAAAAGATGAATGGAGCATCCTTTTCTAGGAGTTTATTCATAGGAGTGGCAATTTTAGAAAAATCTTTTATGAAACGTCGGTAAAAACCGGCATGCCCTAGAAAACTCCTAACTCCTCTAACATTGGTGGGATGTGGAAGTTTAGCAATTACATCTACTTTAGCTCTATCCACTTCAATTCCTTCTTTTGAAATTTTATGTCCAAGAACGATGCCTTCTTTAACCATGAAATGGCATTTCTCCCAATTAAGTACTAGATTTGATTTTTCGCATCTAATTAGCATTCGTTCCAGATTAACTAGACATGATTTAAATGTATCACCGAAGACTGAAAAGTCATCCATGAATACTTCCATGCATTCTTCTATCATGTCGTGAAAAATCGCCATCATACACCTTTGAAAGGTTGCAGGGGCGTTACAAAGTCCAAATGGCATGCGTTTGTAAGCAAAAGTACCATAAGGGCACGTGAATGTGGTTTTCTCTTGATCTTCGGGTGCTATTGGAATTTGAAAATATCCGGAAAATCCATCTAGAAAACAATAGTAACTATTTCCGGCTAATCTTTCCAACATTTGATCAATGAAAGGTAAGGGAAAGTGATCTTTTCTGGTGGCGTCATTTAATTTTCTATAATCAATACATACACGCCATCCTGTTACAGTCCTAGTAGGAATAAGCTCATTTTTCTCATTTGTGATGACAGTCATGCCACCCTTCTTAGGTACACATTGAACTGGGCTTACCCATGGACTATCAGAAATTGGATATATCAAACCTGCATCTAGCAGTTTAATAATCTCTTTCTTAACTACATCTTGCATATTAGGATTTAGTCTTCGTTGGCGTTGCACATACGTTTTATGACCTTCTTCCATAAGGATTTTATGTGTGCAATACGAAGGACTTATTCCTTTAATATCATGAATCTTCCATGCAATGGCTGGTTTATGAGCTTTCAACACAGAAATGAGTTGTGATTTCTCATTTTCAGTAAGAGAAGACGATATTATTACAGGTAATTCAGATTCACCATGTAAATAAGCGTATTCCAAATGGTTTGGAAGTGGCTTTAACTCTAATTTCGGAGGTTCTTCTATCGATGATTTATATCGATATCTGTCTTCTTCTTTTAGCATTTGAATTTCTTCTGTTGTTGGTTCATATCCATTAGCTATAAGTGTAGCTAACATTTCAGCTTCATCAATTAGTTCATTTCCTTCTCCTAAAGAACATTCTCCTGTTCCTTGTAATTCTGGAAATTCTTCTAATAATTCTGCATGTGCATCTATAGTTTGAATATAATAACATGTATCATCTGCAGATTGTGGTTGTTGCATTGCTCTATCAACTGAAAAGGTAACACTCTCATCCTCTATACTTAGGGTCAGTTTCTTACCGAACACGTCTATCATTGCTTTAGCCGTGTTTAAGAATGGTCTTCCTAATATGAGAGGAACTTGAGAATCTTCTTCCATGTCCAAAACAACAAAATCTACTGGGAATACTAAAGTACCAACTTTAACTAGCATGTTCTCCATTATCCCTCTAGGATATTTTATTGATCTATCGGCTAGTTGTATGCTTATTCTGGTTGGTTTCAATTCTCCAAGGTCTAGTTTAGCGTATAGTGAATACGGCATTAGATTTATACTAGCACCTAAGTCTGCCAATGCTTCTATTGAACTAAGACTACCCAGAAAACATGGAATTGTGAAACTTCCTGGATCAGATAGTTTTTCTGGTATCTTATTCAACAGCACTGCTGAACAATTGGCATTCATAGTAACAGCCGAGAGTTCTTCCATTTTCTTTCTATTCGTGATTAGATCTTTCAAGAATTTAGCATATCTTGGCATTCCTGAAATTACATCAATGAAAGGAAGATTTACATTTATCTGTTTAAACATATCCAAGAATTTGGATTGCTCGGCTTCAAGTTTTTCCTTCTTCATTTTACTCGGATAAGGAAGTGGTGGTTGGTATGGTTTAACATAAGGTTTATCCTTAACTGTGTTATCTTCATTAACCTTTTCAACTACCGGTTCTTTTTCCTTATCTTGATCAGGTTGTGGTTCTTGTGGAGTAGGAATAGTTTCATCAGAAGTTACAGGTATTTCAGGTGGTTTAAGTGTTGTACCACTTCTTGTGGTAATAGCTTTAGCTGTTTCATTCCGAGGGTTAGCATTTGTATCACTAGGTAAACTTCCCGGTTTTCTTTCACCTATTAACCTTGCTAGGTTACTTACTTCTTGTTCCAGATTTTGAATAGAAGCTTGTTGATTTCTAAATGCTTGAGCATTTTGTTCATTGGTTTGTTTTTGAGATGTGAAAAACTGCGTTTGAGTTTCAACTAGCTTCGTCATCATATCTTCTAAATTCGGCTTTTTATCATCGGTTTGTTGTGGTGGTTTGTTTTGAAAATTCGGTCTTTGCTGATTGTAAGTATTATTGGATACTTGTTGATTGCTAGGACCTTGTTGGTTGTTGTATGGAATATTTCGGTTATAATTCTGGTTTTGATTGTAAATCGGTCTTGGCGATTGATAATTATTCTGATAATTATTTCCAGGCCTTTGGTTTATGTATGAAATATTCTCTCTTTGTTCCATTGTTAATTCAATACTGAGACAATCTTTTGTCAAATGTGGTCCTCCACACTGCTCACAACTAATTCGTATAGCATGAATATCTTTAGTCATCTTTTCCATTCGTCTCTCGAAAGCATCTATCTTTGCTGAAATGGAATCTAAGTCATGGCTAGAATCGGCTCTAGCTGCTTTAGATGATCTAATGATATCTTTTTCTTGGTGCCACTCATGTGAGTGGGAAGCAGTGTTATCAATAATTTTGTAAGCATCAGTTTCGGTTTTCTTCATAATAGAACCACCAGCTGCTATATCTATGTCTTTTCTTGTAGTGATGTCGCATCCTCGGTAGAATATTTGTACTATTTGACAGGTGTCTAAACCATGTTGCGGACATCCTCTTAATAACTTTCCATATCTTGTCCACGCCTCATATAGAGTTTCATTTGGCTTCTGTGTGAACGTAACAATTTCTGCTTGAAGTCTTACGGCTTTAGATGCGGGAAAGAATTGTTTAAGAAATTTGTCAATTAAAACGTCTCATGTATCAATCGCCCCTTCAGGTAACGATTCCAACCAATCTTTGGCTTCTCCCTTTAAAGTCCAGGGAAATAACATGAGATATATCTGTTCATCCTCCACTTCTCGGATTTTAAATAGTGTGCAGATCCTATTAAAGGTACGTAGATGTTCATTTGGATCTTCCTTCGGCGCACCACTAAATTGGCATTGATTAGTCACCATGTGTAGAATTTGTCCTTTGATTTCATAATCTGGCGCATTAATGTCTGGATGAGTAATTGCGTGACCTTGGCCAGTGCGTTTAGCTCTCATTCGGTCTTCCATACTTAAAGGTTCCAGATTCTCCATAATTGAATTTGTTGAATCGGTATCACTAGATGATTCTGATTTAATAGTTCGTTCCTCAACAATCTCTGTTTGAATGATTGGTGGTTCCGGAGGAAAGTTTAATGGTTCAGGATCTACGAACCGTTCCTGAATATTTTCTGGATTCTCAATTGTGAGGTTTGGTTCAAAAAATGGATTATCGGTAATTTGAACTGAAGTACTTGGTCGACTGGATGACGATTCTAAAGAAAAATCAACGGCGGTTATATTTGTTAAACGATGTCTTGATCGAGTTACAGGTGGTGAACGTACAAAAGGTGATGAACGTCTTGCTCGGTGCATTAACAGAATATCCTATTAGTTTTTAAAAGGAAAGAAAAATTATAATAAGTTATCCAATCAATAGACTTTTCTGATTTTGCCCACGTTTCGAATAGCCAAAAGATGCAGCAGAGGGGCAGGATTCGTTTGGTCTCAATATAATTGAGGACTGTTTGGCTCCAATAACCCGGTCCACGTACAAATCCAACTATTACTACGAACCAGAAAATTTTGATGTCTATTAATTTAACCACTCAAAATAAATTTTCGTAATTTTAAGAAATTTAGATAAGAAGTAGAATAAAAATCTATGTCCTAAAAACTAGAATGGCGAGAAATAAGAAAGACAAAGAGTTCGTCGCAAAAGGTCGAAAAAGAAAAATGGTTGAAAAATAAAAGGTGACGGAAAAATAAAAGAAACTTATAAAAACTTAAAAATACTTAACTAATTTAACCTTATTACTACAACTAACTTAAAATTATAATCGCAAATTGATATTACTAATTGGAATGATAATTGATACATAGTAAAGGGTGTCTAAAAATATTAAAGCTTACAGGAAAAACTAAATCCCAAATGGAAATAACTTAAAAAGAAACTAAAACTTAAAAAGGCGTCGCAAAATTCTAAAGCACCTAAATCTTAGTCTAAAGAAAAAGCACTTAAGGAATTCTACGGCAAAGCCTAAAAATCTAGGAGTAAAAATAATTATAGCAAAAACTAATTTTAAACTTAATTATGAGCTAAAAATACAAATATTACGCTACAACGATTAAAAAGGTACAAAATATAAAAATATACAAAAAGTTGTAAAAAGTACAATTTTTATAAAAATATTATTTTTATATTATTTATTGAATAAAACTATTAATTTTACAATTTAATAAAAACTAATTAAACTAAAATATATAAATAAAAAGTAAAAGTAAAAATAAAACTAATAATAATAATAATAATAATTAAGTTTTAATAATAATAATAATAAATTAAAACCCGTAATCAATGCTTGATTAGGGTTTTTGTCCGTGTGTCAGAAACCCTCCGCGAGTCGCGGCAAATAAAGAAGAAATCCCCGCGAGTCGCGGGGATCCAGAATTCAGTTGACAGATTTTACTTTTTACGCGTTTCTCTTTATTTTTTTTTTTTTATATTATGTTTTCTGTTTTTTTTTTTAAAAATAAATAAAAGATGTTTAATAAAATTTATATTTTTATAAACTAAAATAGAAATAAAGAAACTTATAAAACTTAAATATTTAACAAAATCTTAAAAATGCTTATATTTTTGTTTTTTCTTTTTATATTTTTGAATAATTAAAACGTATTTTTACAAAAACGACTTTTAATAAAAGTAACTAAAAATCTTTTTTTTTTTTTTTATATTAGCGTTGCGCTTCTGGCTTTTAAGATAGTCCCCGGCAGCGGCGCCAAAAATACTTGATGTCGAACGATGTGTATATAAAATAGCTTATATTTTACTAGGAAAATACTATTAAATACGATACAATTTTACACAAGATATTTATTTATTTATAGAATGGATATACTTAAACCTTGCTACAACACTTATAGGCAGTGTACCTAATCGTACAGTAGTGTAGTTTTTAGTAAGTCCGGTTCGTTCCACAGGGAAATCTTTAAACAAAGCTCAACGCTATATTAGTTTACTTTTATAAAAATACAAATATATATATAAGTGATATTATTATTATAAAGGGGGGTTTTTACCGTTTAATGACCGGTTTGTCGATTTTAAAACTTTAGTCGCAGTTAAAACCTAATGTAAAATATAAAATAAATACAAGACTTTAAATTAAAGCGTAAAGTAAATAACGATAATGAAATTGCGAATAATAAAAATGCGATAAAATTAAATTGCGATAATTAAAAGTACGATAATTAAAAGTGCGATAATTAGAAGTGCAATTAAATATAAAATAAAGGAAATAAAATATGAAATAAAAGAATTATGCTTATTTAAACTTCCGTAATCATGATGTTTGACGTGTTGATTTTAGTTTTATGCCCATGGGTTAATTGTCCTTTGTCCTGGATTATTCAATATGTCCGTCTGGTTTTTGTCCATAACAGTCCATCAGTCATAAATATAAATTGCAAGTGTCCTTGTCAAATTATTATTATACCCGAAGATAAATATTCCAACTAATTGGGGATTCGAATTGTAACAAGGTTTTAATACTTTGTTTAATGAATACACCAGGTTATCGACTGCGTGTAAACCAAGGTTTTACCACTTTGTTAACAATTACACCAATTACCCTTGAATGTAATTTCACCCCTGTTTTAATTATTCTAGTGACTATTAATCCATTCCCGTGTCCGTTTAAATGAACGATTATTCGTACATATAAATACCCCGCCCATCGTGTCCGATCGAGTGTATATGGTAATTTATAGGGACGCCCAATTGTAAATCTTTATATTAACATTAACAAACTTTCATTTAGTTAAACAAATATAAAGCCCATTAATAGCCCATAGTCTAGTTTCCACAAGTGTCGTTCTTTTGTCCAAACCCCAATTATGGTACAAAGCCCAATTACCCAATTTTAGTAATTAGCCCAACATCATGATTACTTCGTTTTAAATAAGCATAATAATAACTTAGCTACGAGACATTAATATAAAAAGGTTGAACATAACTTACAATGATTAAAAATAGCGTAGCGTTACACGGACAGAATTTCGACTTACACCCTTACAACATTCGCTAACATACCCTTATTATTAGAATTATAATTAAAATTAAAATATAAATTATAAATATAAATATATTTACGTATGAAGAGGAAGAGAAAAAGATATATAAATTTGATCAGAATTCGGTTGGCTTTATAGCCAGACTTGAAAATTGGGGCTCCGCGACTCGCGGCAAAATGGCCTTAAAACTCCGCGAGTCGCGGAGAGATATTTACAGCTCACACCCTTGGAGTTTCTTGCTGCCGACGGTTTTTAATATATATATATAATATATATATAATTAATATAATTAATTATATATTATATTATATTTATATACATAGTTAACTTGTAATTTTTAGTCCGTTGCGTCGAGCGTTAAGAGTTGACTCTAGTCCCGGTTCCGGATTTTCGAACGTCCTCGCGTACAATTTAATATCTTGTACTTTGCGTTTTGAATCTTGTACTCTTGTGATTTCGAGACGTTTCTTATCAATAATTGGAACCTTTTTGATTGTCTTTTGTACTTTTGAGCTTTTTGGTCGTTTGCGTCTTCAATTCGTCGAATCTGTCTTTTGTCTTCACCTTTTATTCTTTAAACGAATATCACTTGTAAATAGAACAATTGCAACTAAAAGCTTGTCTTTCTTGAGGAATAATGCTATGAAATATATGTTCGTTTTTAGCATTATCAATAACGATTTAAATTAATATTATATATATTTATACGCGTATTATACGTACATAGTTTTATACTTTTACTATACTTAAACTTTACCTTTACTTTATTTTTACTTTACTTTAACTTTAATAGTTCACTTTAATAATTCATACTTTAATAATTCACTTTAATAATTCATACTTTAATAATTCACTTTAATAATTCATACTTTAATAATTCACTTTAATAATTCATACTTTAATAATTCACTTTAATAATTCATACTTTAATAATTCACTTTAATAATTCAAAAATCTATTATAAATAGAATTCAATAGGTTTCATTATTTCATAGAAACTTGAAAATATTTTTCTCTAAACTCTCTCAATCGATTTACATATATATATTTACTCCGTATTATTTCAAGATATTATTAGTATACATAAAATATTACGACGGAGTGCTGTCCGAGTGATTTCGAAATTGTTTTTCGAGTGGGATAGGATTAAGGAAATTATGGGTTATAGCTATGGAGGTGATTGAGTATGGTTCATGGGTATGCTCGTGAGGTCAATATAGTGTTTATCATTTCCGTTGCGTCTACGTACCTTTCCTGCAATATTGAATCTCAGTATTGATACGTGAGTACTCATAATTTAACTTTTACATACTAATAGTGTATCCCTGATTAGTGCTCGAGTATTTAGGATTATGCATGCTTGTACTTTTAATATTGCCCTTAGACAGGTTAGGTTGAATGTTGAATTAGTTACACTTGCGGTTGAGATAAGGTATAAGATATGCATGTCCTTGGAAAGCTAGCGAAAAATTAAGAACTTTTCCTTTAGATATCGAATGGTTTCGATGAACGGATTAGAAGTTATAATCAATTGAATTTTCGATATTTTTATTAAAAATGATTATTATTATTATCGTCATTTTTGTCGTCGTTCTAGTTTTATCTTATTATTATGATTATTATTATCTTTATCAATAAAAGGGATTTATCATTAAAAATTGTTATTTTTTTTATTATTACTATCGTTATTATCGTTAAAGTTATAATTAGTATTATTATTATCCAATTATTATTATTATTATTATTATTATTATTATTATTATTATTATTATTATTATTATTATTAGTATTATTATTATTATTATCGTTATTAATATATATATCATTATTTAAAAATGGTTATTGTTATTGTTATTATTATTATTACTATATTATCATTAAGATAATTATTAGTATTATCGTTAATAATGTTATAGTAACTATCATTATAAATATTAGTGTATTTAAAACAAATATTTGTAACACCTAATTATTTTGATTACTATTATTATCATTATTATGAACACGATATAAAAGACGATTAAAAGCTATTAAACGAAACGATTAGGAAATAATGAGTAAGAGTATTATGATGAAATTAAAATATTATAAGATATTGATTTAGATAAAATTATCGTTCTTATTATTTTTATCATTACTATTATTATTAAAAGTATCGTTAGTATTAAAACTATCATTTTAACAAAAATTATCATTTTAATAGAAATGTCATTGTTACTATAAAATATCATTATTATTATTATTTTAAATAGAATTATTATTTTAAAGATAATATTAAAAATTATCGTAAATATTAAAGCTATCATAATTAGAATTATCGTTTTATCATAATGTCATCTTAGTAATTATAAATATTGATATTTTTATAATAATTATTATTATTACAAAATAATACAACTTTTACTTACTATCATTATAGATATTATTTTATCAAATAAATATGTGATACAAACATATTTTACTACGTGTAATAACTTACTTTAATAATACCTATCATATTATCTTTATGATATTAAATGAACCCTATAAATTTTATTACTTAATATATATAAAAGTATATTTTATTATATAAATTTAATATAAAATTTTATTTATTAATAAATAAATTATATTATTTACTCTAATAAATCTTTTAAAAATATTTAAAAATATAAAACGACGATATTTAAACTATATATTAATCATGTATAGATTTTTGGAAATTATTTTGAGTCAAATTTACTTTTGTTGACTTTTGCATATTAGTCTCGAACATTAGGATTGTGGTACACTATGACTTAACCTAATTTGTTAGACAAATATTGACCAACACATAAATATATATAATTAATGTAGGTTCGTGAATCCGAGGCCAACCTTGCACTTGTTCAATGACGTTATATGTATTTTTACTACGAAATACAGTATGGTGAGTTTCATTTGCCTTTTTACCCTTTATATTTTTGGGACTGAGAATACATGCGCTTTTATAAATGTTTGACGAAATAGACACAAGTAATTGAAACTACATTCTATGGTTGAATTATCGAAATCAAATATGCCCCTTTTTATTAAAGTCTGGTAATCTAAGAATTAGGGAACAGACACCCTAATTGACGCGAATCCTAAAGATAGATCTATTGGGCCTAACAAACCCCATCCAAAGTACCGGATGCTTTAGTACTTCGAAATTTATATCATGTCCGAAGGAGGATCCCGGAATGATAGGGGATATTCTTATATGTATCTAGTTAATGTCGGTTACCAGGTGTTCACCATATGAATGATTATTTTTGTCTCTATGCATGGGACATATATTTATGAGAACTGGAAATGAAATTCTTGTGGTCTATTAAAATGATGGAAATAAATGATTATGATAAACTAATGAACTCACCAACCTTTTGGTTGACACTTTAAAGCATGTTTATTCTCAGGTGTTAAAGAAATCTTCCGCTGTGCATTTGCTCATTTTAAAGATATTACTTGGAGTCTTTCATAGCATATTTCGAAGAACGTTGCATTCGAGTCATTGAGTTCATCAAAGATTACTATTAAATCAATTTATAGTTGGATAGTGGATATTATGAAATGGTATGCATGCCTGTCAATTTTTGATGTAAATAAAGATTGTCTTTTAAAAACGAATGCAATGTTTGTAAAATGTATCATATAGAGGTCAAATACCTCGCAATGTAATCAACTATTGTGAATCGTTTATAATGTATATGAACGGGTCCTTTCATTATTAATTAGTATTATACATAAAATACTACGACGAGGTCATGAGCGTGTCACTTTCAAAATGGTTTTCGAGCGGGATAGAGCTAAGGAAACTATAAGTTATAGCTATGGAGGTTATGGGTAATGTTCGTGGGTATTATTTTGCAAGTCAAACCTAGTGTTTATCATCTCTGTTACGTCTACGTACTTTCCTGCAATATTGAATCACAATATTGATACGTGAGCATTCATATCTTATCTTTTATATATTAATTGTGTATCCATGTCTAGTGCTCGAGTATATATGTTTATGCATGCTTGTATGCTGAATTTCGTCGTTAAACAGTTTATGATGAATCACGAATTAAATACATAAATTACTGATAAAAGGTATATGATATGCATGTTTTTGGAAAGCTGGCAAAAAATCAATAACTTTTCATTTAGAAATCGCGTAATTTCGATGAACGAATTTAAAGATATGGTCAACTGAATTATGATTGACATTAATTGAATTGCTTTTGAATCTGTAATTGATATTTAAACAACTTGTTTATAAGATTGATAAATTGGATTTTCAAATATTACTAATCGAGTAAATGAATTTCTATATAAGGCACGTCTCATCTTGTTGAGCAATTGTCAAAATTGATTGTTTTATCATATTTTAAAGCCTTATAAAAACTATAGTTTAATTTTACAAGAATTGGGAAACTATGTAAAATGTTAGAATGTTTCGATTGCCATGATCATTCAACTATAGTATTGAGTCAGATTGACTTTTTGAAATGACTTTTGATAACTTTTGTATGTCGGTCTCGAGCATTAGGATTGTGATACACTATGACCTGACCTAGCTTGATAGACATTTATTGACCAACATATGTTCTCTAGGTTGAGATCTACGGTTATTTGGTATTCCGAGTTTCGGTCACATTTCGGTGAACGACTTTATGTGCTGCTAAGGTGAGTTTCATTTGCTCCCTTTTTAATTGCTTTTGCAATCTATATTTTTGGGCTGAGAATACATGCACTTTATTTTAAACGCAATGGATACAAGTACATACTAAATTCTACACTGAGTTTGAACCGAAAATCCCCTAGCTTTGGTAACTAGTAACTGCCAGTTATAAGAACTGATGGGCGCGGGTAGTAGTATATGGATCCATAGGGCTTGATATCCCCGTCCGAGCTAGAGCACTAGCCTTTTAACAGACGTATGCTATTTGAGAAGCGTACACGTTGGTTTGCGTGTATTATTAAGATGATTATACAAAGGGTATAAATTATATATACGTTAAGTTTAGTTACCAGGGTGCTCAATTTTGTAGAATATTTTGATAAACGTTTCTGGATGAAACAACTGAAATCTTGTGGTCCACCTTTACGTACAGATTATGCAAAACATTAAAACTATGAACTCACCAACCTTTGTGTTGACACTTGTTAGCATGTTTATTCTCAGGTTTCCTAGAAGTCTTTCGCTGTTTGCTTATATGTTAGACAAGCTATGTGCATGGAGTCATACATGGCATATTTTTCAAGGAAATGTTGCATTCACCAAATCATCAACATGTATCTTATTTTGACTGCATTGTCAACGGATGTATTATTGTAAACTATTATTTACGGTGATTGTCTATATGTAGAAATCATCAGATGTCGAAAACCTTGGATTTAGATATTCATTTATGGTGTGCCTTTTCAAAAGAATGCAATGTTTACAAAACGTATCATATAGAGGTCAAATACCTCGCAATGAAATCAATGAATGACGTGTTCGTCCAGATGAATTTAGACGGGTCGTCACATCTGCCTTCTCTCATGTGTCTCGCCTAAAACCTAATTTTTTTCCAGCGTCGTTCGGGCTTCTGGTATCCTCCGAACGTCCGGACTTTTCTTCTTTCTTTCCTTTTTCCGTCGCTGATATCTTTTGTTCCCACTGAAGAACACATCTATACTACATGAAAAACTCAGAAAAAGTGGCGGAGAAATCTCCGATGACCTATGTGTGTGGCGTGTGGCAGTGCGCTTCAGACCGATTGCTGGTAAAAATTGTACTTTCGAAAATATGCTGCAAGTTAATTTGTGTAGGTGATGTCTTTTTATTTCGCTAGAAAAATGAAAGTATTTGCGTTCAAAGTTTGTGGTGGGTTTATGAGGGTTTTTTTAGTCTAAAAGCTATGTGGGTAGGTTCTAAAAGTTGTGTTGCCGGAAGTATGTCGGTTAGATGTTGTTGGAACAAATACGAAAATAGTTTGGGATGAAAAAGAAAAAGAAAAAAAAAGAAGTTACTATTCATGAATAGTCGCTCAATTGTATATAGTATTAATATTAATATTAATATTAATATTAATATTAATATTAATATTAATGTGAAATGTGAAATGTGAAATATGTAAATAACTCTAATTTCGGTGATATTTTGGTAACTCGTTTTTTTATACTTTTTTTGGTTTTTTTTTTTTTTTTTTTCTTTCATTATTACAACTTTTTTTAACTACCTTTTTTCCCATGTCTTTCATTTTCTTATTTTTTTTTTTAAATGTTTAATAAACTGATCGTTGAATTTTTTTAACGTTAAATTTACCGACCAAAAGGATCCCGTAGTAAAATCATTTTTATACTCCGTAACTTTTTTTCGCTTTCTTTACTCCCTCCCCTTTTCGTTCCATTAATTTTTTTACCTGGCCGTTATTATTTGATAAGTTACCTAACTATACGTCAACCGACGCGGGTTTTTTTATCCTCGTTATAACCAATACACAATGCACAATATGTAGATTTTTTGGTGTATTATGTTAAACATAGTTAGGATTTCAATTTTCATGAAAAAATTATGTAGTAAAATTGATAACCACGCGAGATTAAATAGGCAACATTACCAACTACATGTAAACGTCACTTATTATTCACAACTCCACAAGTCTCATGGCATATTTTGCAAAATCATATCCTTTTTGTTTCTAAAAGTAAAATTACTCTACAACTTATTGGTTATTCTTTTTCCATATCTCTATGTTTACATTTAACATATTTCGTGAGGTTTTATTTGTTGAAAGGAATGAGCGTGCGGACACGACATATGACCAAGATTCTAAGGTTAGGAAAAGGATCAACGGTCGGCGGGTATTACATCATTGTCAATTGTTCATATTTGGGTGCCCCCTCACCTTACATCAAACCCACTTCCCACATATATCTCAACTTTCCTTCTAAACTTAAATAACTCTTTATCACATTCCTATCTCTAAAAACTCTAAATTAGCCCATGATGAGGACCTTGTGTCCTAACTTGCATAATGAAGATGGACTCGAAACGGTGCTCGAAGTCCCCATACCAGAGGAGAGCTTTGATGCCACCCCATGGCGGCCTATGAAAACGTTCACTACACCTCAATCTAACGAGCATATTGCTCGAAATGCTGAAATTCAGCTTTTGCTTGGCGTTGTTGGAGCACCCTTAATCCCTCTTCCTATCTCGCCCGTTCACTCGTCCACCATCAACTCAAATATTCGTGACCACTCTATGGTAAGTCATTTTCGATATGTGTAATATGATATATTTTTTTACAAAAAAAGAAAATCTGCAATACTTGAAACCCTAACCTCTTGGTTGAAGGAATGAAGGGCTCCTTTAAGAACACTTCAATTAGAAACTGTAATTAATTTGATGTTTGTGATTGCTTATTAAAATTGTTTACTATTTTCTGGAAAAAAAAAATCAAATAAGTAGTTTAGAGTAATCAAATTATGAAATAATCAGAATTTGGGAGTAACATAGTTTCTAATTGGAACTTAAGTGCGGCTCCTAAGGCTTTTGTAATTGTTATTCTAGCTTTTTGCTAGAGAGCTTGTTTATTAATAAAATTTCCTATGTTCAATTAAAATCAGAAATTGGGATTTAATTGTAACATGTGGAACTTGTTATGTTTATAGGAAGCATCAATGGCGAAATATATCGTGCAACAATATATAGCAGCAACAGGAGGAGAACACGCATTGAATTCTATCGATAGTATGTTTGCAGTGGGAAAAGTGAAGATGATGGCGTCAGAGTTTATAGCCGGAGATGGAATAAACATGAATTGTAACGGTTTAGCTCTTGGTGGTAGTGTGATGAAGATCAAAAGTGTTAGAAATGGTGGTGGTGAAGTGGGTGGTTTTGTGTTGTGGCAACAGAGGCCAGACTTATGGTCTTTAGAAATGGTGGTTTCTGGTTGCAAGATCAGCGCAGGCAGCGATGGAAAGGTGGCGTGGCGGCAGACTCCATGGCACCAATCTCACGCGTCGCGTGGACCCCCTAGACCTCTTCGTCGTTCGCTGCAGGTACATATTGCTATTTGAAATTACACAATTTATTTTGTACCACTAATAAGAACTTTTATTTAGTTTATATGTTTAAAATCATGTAGATATTAAATTAAATATTAAATACTCGTATTAAATATTAAATTAATTTAACAGTTAGTTATATGAAGATATCAACCTTCTAAATTGGTTGTGGATGATGTACCAAATTAAAGATTTTGGGTTGGTATTATTTGACTTTGAAGAACTTTGGCGCTAGTTTACGTCATCCTACAACCCGATGTGCCATCCATATTTCCCAAACACACTATTAATTAATTTTATAATTAGTCTTTAATTTTTAAAATTTTGCTAACCAAAATTCTTTGAAATGTCGTTAAAGTGTTTAAAAATATTGGATACCGTACATAGCGGTTATATACTAAATTCATATTGGCGGTTAATGAATTGCCGAACATGTTTAAGCACCTTAACGACAACTATTGTCGTTAGTAAATAAAATACTTATTTTTGTTATAAAGAGTTAAAAGACATAAATAAACAGAAGTATTTTCACTTTTATTCTAAGGTACGTAATGAATCGATTTGAGTGTTTTGTTAATGTTGATATAGGGTCTTGATCCGAAAATGACAGCCAATTTGTTCGCAAATTCCATTTGCACCGGAGAAAAAACCATAAACGGAGAAGATTGTTTTGTATTAGAGCTTAAACCAGAGCTTTCTTCTCTTAAACAAAGAAGTAGCAACAATGTAGAGATTATAAGCCACACAATTTGGGGATATTTCAGCCAAAAAACAGGTCTTTTGCACAACCTTAAAGATTCACATCTCATAAGAATAAAGTCACTTGGAACAGACAACGTGTATTGGGAAACAACAATGGAATCGCAAATTCAAGATTACCAAACCGTCGAAGGAACCAATATAGCTCATAGCGGTCGAACCATAGTTTCATTGTTTCGGTCGGGTGAGAATGAGTCACAATCGCGAACGAAAATGGAAGAGGATTGGACGATCGAAGAGTTGGATTTTAACATAAAAGGTCTTTCAATGGACTGTTTTTTACCACCTAGAGACTTAAAAAAAGTTTCGGACTTGGAAATGAATGATGCAATTTCTGACAATAGGTCCGGTTTTCAAAATGTTGTTTCTAACACGATGAGTGCACGAGTAGCAGCGAAAAGTAGAGGTGTTCATTCGAAACATATCGATCTTGCTAAGGTTGCGGATTTTGATACTCGTATAGTTGGAGAGCGCAGAAGTACGTAATGGATATATAGTGACATTGTTGTCTTAACTTCTACTATTGTTTATTTTGTACATATAATGTGATAATATGTTGATGTTTTGTCAAATATACGAAGTAAAAAGTTTGTTTGAGCTTGTAAACAGCTCAGAGAGTGACAAATGATACAAGATATTTTTACCACATCCATGAACGATGTGGTAAAAATATTAGTTTCGTCTAACGGTTTACTTGGTTAAGGTATTGAGGTGAATATTGACGTAAGTTAAAACCATGTTTCATAATGACTTGCAGCATATTGTACATTACTTATTCACCATTTCACCTTAATTTACGTTCAAACGATAATATCTTTTTTTTTTTTTTTTGACAAAATTGTTCAAATCGTCCATGTGTTATATCATTTTATCTGTTTTCATCCCTCTCAATTAATAACTGCACAATTAATCCCTAAATTGATATCCCAAACTCATCCCTAGTCTTAACAATTGTTAACTCCCGTCATAATACAGGGACGATTTGAGCAGTTTTGTCCTTTACTTTCTTTTCTTCCATAACATCTTTCCATTTCAGTTTTCATTTTCAAAAAATCAAATTCAAATCAAACCAACTATAAATTAAAACCAATAACAAACTAAATCAATATTCTTAAATATAAATCCTCCATTTGAAATTAGTACTGTAACAAGCATATTATCGATTTCATAACCAAATTTCCATATATTATTTTCTTGAATTTCCTTTTAAAACAAAAACAAGGGATATGAAAGAAAAATTAACAGATACAATAATTTGGAATATGATGATGTAGTAGCACTTAATAAATTAGCAAATTTAGCAAATACATACATATACATATAATTACAGAGAATAAGAAGCTAATTTTGTGAGTTATTTTCAAGTTATATAATTCATCTAAAATAGTTGATGACTCACCTTCAATTTTAAGATCTGGGCTACTGCATGCACACAAAATCCTCAAACTAATATTTCCGTCTTCTTAGACAAAAAAAAATCATAAACTATAAAAATGATTTAACGATCACTTTGTTCTTTCCATGCGTAACTCGGTCACGAGTTTCTCATATTTTATTGCGACTTTGGGAGATTCTTTAATTTCCAAGCTGCGTTTTTTTAATCCAAATGGGTGGAACTTAAAGGGAGTTTAACAATTGTTGGGACTAAGGATAAATTTGGGATGATTATAGTAATTCAAGGACTGTTTGTGCAGCTTTTAATTGGGAGGGATGAAAACAGGTAAAAAGATATAATGAGGGACGATTTGAACAGTTTTGTCTTTTTTTTTTTTTTTTTTTGGTTAAAATATACGGAGTATGTCAATACTTTGATCCCTTTTTTTTTTCTTAATTTTTATATCTCAGCAAGTCATTTCTCAGTTTGATGCTTAAAATTTTGCAATGCTGATAATATTATATCGAATTATGATGATACATAATGAGAAATGAGAGTTGGTTGATATCTTTTATGAAAAGAATAGAAGTTAATTGGATTATATTGTATTATAATTAATTATATTATATATTGTAAGTGTATATATTGTATTATAATTATATTGTTAGCCAATTAAATATTGTATAGTTCATTGTTAAGTTCATTGAGTGCAATGTTGCAGCCCAGCGAAGTCGAACTCCTGACCTCTCGCTAATAAAGGCATACCACTATCAGTTGAACTACAACTCAATGTTTACTATGTTTACTGTACAATATATAATAAGTTAATAATATAATACTGTTATAATTCAGTAGGCTTATAACTACCTTTAGTGGCCTGGTTCTTGACCGTAGACTACTAATAAGTATATAGAGGGAATATGAGAGAAGTATGTGTTTTTGTATATTCTCAAAGTGTGTACATTATGAGCTTACATAACACATATATTTATACTAATAAAAAATCTACTATACAATATATATAATAATAATAAAATTACCATCCATAATTGACTTTTATAACACTCCCCCTTGGATGACAATTTTATTAGAGAATAACTAGTACTGCCTCGTTAAAAACCTTGCTAAAGAAAATCCATTGGGATAAAACTTTAGCTAAGGGAAAAATAGTGCAGCACAGAGTTGACTCCCCCTCAAGTAGGCAACGCCTGAATTGTTACATCTTCTGAACATGCCTCATGCCAATATTATGAACGTGTGTTCTGAAAATAGCAGTTGGAAGTGCTTTGGTGAAAAGGTCAGCAGAGTTTTTGCTGGACTGAACATATCTCATTTCAATCTGGTTGTCCTTAATGAGATTTTGAGTGTATGAGAAAAATCTAGGAGGTATGTGTTTTGTTCGGTCACTTTTGATATACCCTTCTTTCATCTGTGCTATGCAAGCTACATTATCTTCATAGATAGTTGTTGGACTTTTATCGCGTTCTAGTCCACAAGAATCAGTAATGAGTTGTGTCATTGATCTCAACCAAAAACATTCCCGAGTAGCTTCATGTAATGCAATCACTTCGGCATGATTTGATGATGTTGCAACAAGTGTTTGTTTTTGAGAACGCCATGATATTGCGGTACCTCCATTTAGGAATACATATCCATTTTGAGATTTAGCTTTATGTGGATCAGATAAATAACCTGCATCTGCATAACCAACCAAATCTTGTTTCGATTCGTTAGAATAAAATAATCCTAAATCAGTAGTTTCTCGAAGGTATTGAAATATGTGTTTGATCCCATTCCAGTGTCTTTTGGTAGGAGCTGAGCTGAATCTTGCCAACAAATTAACTGCAAAAGAAATGTCAGGTCTTGTACAATTTGTAAGATACATAAGAGCTCCAATTGCACTAAGATATGGTACTTCTGGTCCCAGAATATCTTCATGATCTTCACAGGGACGAAATGGATCAGTGTCAACATTAAGTGATCTAACAACCATAGGAGTACTTAATGGTTTTGCCTTGTCCATATTAAAACATTTTAAAATCTTTTCAGTATATGTTGTTTGATGTACAATTAACCATTAGGCATATGTTCAATTTGTAAACCAAGGCAATACTTGGTTTTTCCGAGATCTTTCATTTCAAATTCTTTCTTTAGAAGTTGAATGGCTTCATGGATCTCTTTATTTGTACCTACGATATTAAGATCATCAACATAAACAGCTATGATCACATATCCGGATGTTGTTTTCTTAATAAAAACACATGGGCAAATAAGATTATTGGTATACCCTTTGCTTATCAAGTAATCACTTAATCGTTTATACCACATGCGACCCGATTGTTTCAACCCATATAAAGACCTTTGTAACTTGATTGAGTACATTTCTTTGGGTTTTGCATTGGTTGCTTCTGATACCTTAAATCCTTCAGGTATCTTCATATATATATATCGCTATCAAGTGATCCATAAAGATAAGCAGTCACAACATCCATGAGATGCATTTCTAAATTTTTAGAAACTGCCAGGCTGATTAAGTATCTAAAAGTAATTGCATCCATAACAGGAGAATAAGTTTCCTCATAATCAATTCCTGGTCTTTGAGAAAAACCTTGAGCTACAAGTCTAGCTTTATACCTTGTAACTTCATTTTTCTCATTTCTTTTTCGCACAAAAATCCATCTATATCCCACAGGTTTCACATCTTTAGGTGTGAGAATGATAGATCCGAAAACTTTTCTTTTATTGAGCGATTCAAATTCAGCTCGTATTGCTCCTTTCCAATGATCCCAATCATGTCTATTTTGATATTCCATGACAGATTTTGGTTCTGGATCATCGTCGTCATTCATGATGTCATATGCAACATTATATGAAAATATCTCATCAAGATTTTTCATTTCATTTCGGTTCCATAATATTTTTGAATGTGCATAATTGATTGAAAATTCCGTATTGACATCATCAATCTCCTCTGCATAAGGAGTATTGATTTGTAGTTCTTTTTGAACACTTTCTTTTACCTCATTATCAGCTGATTTTCTTTTTCGAGGATTTTTATCTTTGGAACCAATTGGTCTCCCACGTTTCTGGCGTGGCAAAGACTCAAGAATGACATTATTGCCAGTTTTTGGAATTTCAATTCGAGCTGGAGCATTTGCTGCTGGTATATATGATTTAGTCACTCTTTTTGTATCTGTAAATGCATCAGGCAATTTATTCGCAAGTTCTTGCATATGCATTATTTTTTGAACTTCGGTCTCGCATTCTTTTGTGCGAGGATCAAGATACATTAATTGAGGTTCACACCATGAAACATCATTTTCTTTATTTTTTATTTCTCCCCCTAATCTAGGAAATAATGTTTCATTAAAGTGACAATCAGCAAAACGTGCTGTAAAAACATCACCTGTCATGGGTTCAATATATCTTATTATTGAAGATGTTTCATATCCAACATATATTCCCATCCTTCTTTAAGGACCCATTTTAGTGCGTTGTGGTGGTGCGATAGGGACATAAACCGCACAACTAAATGTTCTAAGGTGGGAAATATTTGGCTGATGGCCAAAAGCAAGTTGCAAGGGAGAATATGTATGACTTGCGCTTGGTCTAATGCGAATCAATGATGCAGCATGCAAAATTGCATGGCCCCATACAGATACTGGGAGTTTTGTTCGCATTATCAATGGTCTAGCTATTAGCTGCAATCGTTTAATTAATGATTCGGCTAAACCATTTTGTGTATGCACATGGGCAACGGGATGTTCAACAATAATCCCAATAGACATGCAAAAGTTATTAAATGCTTGAGAGGTAAACTCACCGGCATTATCTAGTCTCACCCTCTTAATAGTATAATCAGGGAAATGTGCTCTCAATTTAATAATTTGAGCAAGAAATTTTGCAAATGCCATATTTCGACTTGATAATAGACAAACATGAGACCATCTACTAGATGCGTCTATTAGAATCATAAAATATCTAAATGGTCCACATGGTGGATGAATTGGTCCACATATATCACCTTGAATTCTTTCAAGAAACATTGGTGATTCTTTTTCAACCTTAAGAGGTGATGGTCTTATTATCAACTTTCCAAGTGAGCATGACGTACATGGGATAAGTGCATCATGAGGGATCCTTTGATCCGCCAATGGATGTCCATGTGTATTTTGTATTATTCTTTTCATCATTGTTGATCCTGGGTGGCCTAATCTCTCATGCCACAAACTGATCATTACAGGATCACATGATTTTTCTTTAACTACCACATTTACTTCAGGTACATTTATATGTGTATAATGTAAACCAGAATGAAGTCTTGGTAGTTTTTCAATTACACGATTTTTATCAGTGATACTTAAATATTTTTCATTTTCTGTTGTCACTGACTGATAATCATATCCATTTTGGTATATATCAGAGAAACTTAACAAATTTCTCTTTGACATGGGAGAAAATAAGGCATTATTTATCAGAAAATTCGTACCATTTGGTAACATGAATTTTGCCTTTTCCATTCCTTTTATTAAGTCCGCAGGACCTGATATAGTATGTATAGTTCCTTCCGTTGCTTTCAAGTCTGTGAAATATTTTTTAGATTTGAGTATGGTGTGAGTGGCACCACTGTGTGCAATACAAATATCTCCACCATTTTACTGATTTTTTACTCCAGCAGTATACATCATGAACTTCAAAAATATAAGAAACAAATAATGAGTACATAATTCATCAATATATTACATTCAAAACATGTTACAAGCGATAGCACATAATAAGAAAATATGTAGTAAACTAGATATGGTGTAGATTGAAAATCTACAACCATTTATTTAACGGGAACATATAATAGGATATCTATATATATATAGATATTAGAAATTTATTCATTAAAGTAGTCACAAGTTGGCTTAGTGATTTTTGTATCAAGGTCATCCACAAGATTTGCTTCTTTTCGTTTTCCCTTTAGGGATTCTTGATACCGATTAACAGAATGCTGATTTGTTCGGCAGTTTTTAGACCAGTGGCCAATTTTACCACATCGGTAACAAGAATCTTCAACATTCTTTGAAGAGCCTTCTTCAACATTGTGATTTGTGGGATTGTATGGTGTTTGGATTTTATAATTTTGTGGATTATTATTTCTTTGTCCATGACCACGACCACCACGACCACGACCACCACCACGACCATTGCCATAAGGGTGATTTCGAACATAGTTATGATTTTTATTATTGTTATGGTAATTTCCATGATGATAGTTTTGGCCAATTTGGCCACGACCTAGTCCACGCCCTCGTCCATGTGCATTTCTTCTTTTATTATTATTATTGTTAATAGTATTAGCTTCAGGAAATGCTAGCGCACCGGTAGGACGAGATTCTTGATTTTTCATCAGTAATTCTTTATTAACTTCTGCAACTAAGAGATAAGTTTGAAGTTTGGAAAAAGTTTTATAATTCTGCAATCTTAAATTTTCTTGCACAGTTATGTTTGCAGAATGCATTGTGGAGAAAGTTTTCTCCATCATGTCAGCATCACTTATTTCTTGACCACAGAATTGAAGCTTTGAACGGATCTTGAACATGGCCGTGCTGTATTCACTTACCTTTTTGAAATCTTGAAACTTTAGATTTCTCCATTCTTCCCTCGCAGCTGGGAGTAATATTTCCTTTTGATTATCGAATCTACTCTTGATACTTTCCCATAAAACATGTGGATCTTTGATAGTGAGAAACATATGTTTTAAGGTGGTATCAATATGTTTGCGAATAAAAGCAATTGATTTTAATTTATCTTGATCGGAACAAGTATTGTTTTCTTTTAAAATTTCTAGAATACCCAATGATCCAAGATTTATTTCTACGTCCATAACCCATGATGTGTAGTTTGTTCCCGATACGTCTAAGGTATCAAACTCAAGCTTTGATAAGTTTGACATTTTCTATTTTCAGAAAGATGAACAACATAAATCATAATCATAATCATAATCAATTTTTTATTTTTTTCATAGACAAATAACAACATGAAATTAGAATTAGTTTAGATTCATAAGTAGCAAACAAAGGAATAATGGTATGATTACAAATAATAAAACCATAAGGGAAGGATAAAATATAGGTTCATCTAAAAGTGTACAAGCAACAAGGATGATAGCTATTATGACCAATACAGTAGGAAAAATCATCCTCGAGTTAATCATCTTTTAATAAAAAAAAATTTGGAGAGTAGTAATTTGAGAAAATGAAGATTGATTTGTGAAAATGTGAAAACGGGGATGTTTAATTTATATTTGAAAAATATAGTCGTTGTAACGTCGTCAATCGACGTTAACAACCATTATGTATATATGACCGTTGTAACGTCGTTAATTAATGTTAACGATCGTTATGTTGCCGTTGTATTAAAAGAATTTTAATAAAAGAATTTTATTAGTATAAATATGATTACTATAAAATACATTTAGTATAAATACATTTAGTATAAATACGAAGATTAAGAGAATAAACATATTATGCATAAATAATAAATTTAAGAATAAACATTAGTATGCATGAAATAAATAATGATTAATTGCATAAGTAATCATAAATGTTAGATAACATAAATATAAATGTTAGTGAAGTTAATAAGAGTTAGATTACAGAAAATATAATTCAGGCGGTATAACCGACCATATATAACTTAAATAACATAAATATAAATGTTAGTGAAGTTAATAAAAGTTAGATTACAGAAATATAATTCAGGCGGTATAACCGACCATATATAACTTAAATAACATAAATATAAATGTTAGTGAAGTTAATAAAAGTTAGATTGCAGAAATATAATTCAGGCGGTATAACCGACCATATATAACTTAAATAACATAAATATAAATGTTAGTGAAGTTAATAAAAGTTAGATAATTTCTTACCTAGATTAGTGACGTGTGTTTGCTTAGATAAACCTTGATTATACGGAGCACTTCGTGCTGATAACGTGTTATAATTCAGTAGACTTATAACTACCTTTAGTGGCCTGGTTCTTGAATGTAGACTACTAATAAGTATATAGAGGGAATATGAGAGAAGTATGTGTTTTTGTATATTCTCAAAGTGTGTACATTATGAGCTTACATAACACATATATTTATACTAATAAAAAATCTACTATACAATATATATAATAATAATAAAATTACCATCCATAATTGACTTTTATAACAAACACAATATATATACACTAACATTTTGGTGCGGCTCTTGGAAGTTATGGAGGATGGGTCCTTTCGGTTTGTGCAGATTTAGTGTTATACAGTTGTTCACTTGTTTAGATGTTTGGATATAAGAAGCTGCAATTGTTGGGATGAGGTTGAAGTTTCATTCAAATCATTTAGTAGTTGATTATTTGGCTAGTTTTTAGTGGTTGTGTTTGTGCGGTTACAATTTCATTGTATTTGATTTGTTTGTGAATTTTGTTCAATGTTATGTTTGTTGGTTCAATGAGTTGGTTTCAAAAGAGATGATATTTGTTAGAGCTTCGGTCATTGATTAGTTCATGTGGTTGATGTAGTTGTTATACTTCAATTAATCTTTAGTTCCTATTGAAATAATTACATCATTTCAATTAAAAATCAAAAATGAACATCAATTTACAAACCTTAACTCAAATCACAATATGAATTCCTCCCCAATTCCAGCAAATTAATCAAACAATTATATACTTCAAAAAATTGTTTTTTTTAACGGCAAAGATATATAAAAATAAAAATAAACTCTCCCTAGCAAGACGCTAAGAGAGAGAAAAACAACGACTCCCCAGCATGGCGCTGAAAGAGGATTACAACGGGCTAAGAAGCCATGTGTTCCAATTGGAAACAACACGACCTCTATTTTTTAGCCAACGAAAAGAAAAACGTTTAATGAAATCAATTAAATTACATCTACTAATAACAATATCATTAAAAGCAATGCCGTTCCGGTGTCTCCAAATGAACCATAGAGTAGTAACAATTATAGCACGAAACCGAAGCTTTGACGATGTCGACATAGCCGCTCCATCGATCCACGAATCCATGTCCACCAAACAATTAAAAACAGGAGCATTACAATCAAGCCAAACCCGAATAATTCTCTAAACATCCGATGCCACGGTACATTTAAAAAATAAGTTGTCGATACTTTCTGAAATCGAATTGCACAAAGGACATATAACCGAATTAATCATGATACCTCTTGCGGATAGGTTAAGTCTGACCGGGAAAGCATCACGCTTAAGCCTCCACCAAAAAATGTTAAGTTTCTTAGGTAACGATTTTAACCAAGAGGTCGCAACAAGATGAGAAGGAAGTGTAACCTTATCAATATGAAGTCTAGTGTTTTTAACCGTAAAAGAGCCATCTCCATCAAGAGAGCATTTCCAACAATCTTCTCGATCAGTGAGGTGCACTTCTTCTAATTCAAGTGTAAGTAATTCGAGGGCATCTGCGTTTCTAGAGCCAATATCTTCACGAGACCATGTCCAAACCCAAAAATTATTGACCCATTTATCCACAACTTTATCTTCTTTATTGGTGTCAATATGGTATAGTCTATGAAAACGATCACGAAGAGGGACGGAACCACGCCACGTGTCGGACCAGAAAGATGTTCGCCTGCGTTACCAACATGCAAATATATATGGTTTTGAGGAAGGACATTGTCAGTGCTAAGTTTGCGACAAGCTGCGACAATATTAGCCCAAGGGCTGCCTCCGATGGTCTTATCAAAACAGTCACCGTGAATTGCCTTAATGACTTTAACCCAAATGTCGTCCGTCGAGTTAAGGTAACGCCATCTCCACTTAAGTACTAATGCAAGGTTGAACGCTTTTAAACTGCCAATATTTAAACCTCCTTTATCAAAAGAGGCAAGAACATTCTCCCATTTGACCCACGCCATTTTTCGTTCATAATTGTTGGATCCCAAAAAAAATCTAGCTCTAATAGCTTCGATCTTATTAACAGCCGTAACCGGGCAAACAAAAAGGGACATAAAATAAATGCCAATGCTCCCCAACACTGATCTAATAAGAGTGAGTCTACCACCCGATGATAATAGACCCGCTTTCCAAGAGACAAGACGATTGTTGAATTTGCCAATAAGATCGTTCCAACATGAAACAAGTTTCATATTAGAACCAATGGGAATGCCAAGATATTTGGTAGGAAAAGAACCAACACTACAACCAAAATCTTCCGCCACCAAGTTAACGTTATGAGGAGGAACACAAATCCCATACACATGAGATTTAGCAACATTAATATTCAAACCCGAAACCAAATGAAAAACATCAAGGAAACGAATAATATTACCTAGATCACTCCTTCTCCATTCTGACATAATAATGACATCGTCTGCATAAATAAAGTGCGACAAATGGAGCTAATTCGAACTAATACGGATGCCGCGAAAGAAGTTAGCTTCAATAGCTTTGCTAATAGCTATATGAAGACCCTCCATGACGATAATGAATAAAAAAGGACTAAGAGGATCACCTTGACGAAGGCCTCTTTTAATGGGAAATTCACTTGTCGGGCTCCCGTTAACAAGAACCGAAGATCTAGCCGACTGTAAACAACCCATAATCCATCCACACCATCGATCCCCGAAACCAAGAGATCTCAACATAAAAACTAAGAACTCCCAGTTAACCGAGTCATAAGCTTTCTCGAAATCGACTTTGAAAAGTAACATCTTGCGTTTATTTCTCTCATGCCATTTGATAATCTCGCTTAACATCAAAGGGCCTTCGAGAATTTGCCTACCTGCGATAAAAGCCGATTGAGATGGAGAAATAATTTTATCAATCACCCCTGCTAGCCCATTAGTAAGTAACTTCGAAATAATCTTATAAAAGACGCCTATTAGAGAAATTGGTCTAAAGTCCGTTACAAGAGTCAGATTCTTGACCTTAGGAATCAACGTAAAAAAAGTCGAATTAGCTCCATTAGGCATCAAACCCGAATCAAAAAAAGAGCGAATGTCACTACACATATCAGCACCCAACAAGTCCCAAAATCTTTTTATGAATTTAAAAGAAAAACCATCGGGGCCCGGGGCTTTTGCGCTACCACAATCCCAAACCGTCGACTTAATCTCTACATCGTCGAACTGTCTTTCAAGAAACTCCTTGTCTACGGTATCTAGGGTGACTGGAGGAATAACACTGTTGTAAATAACCCCCGTATTCACCTCGTCAAACTTGTGGCAAAAATAGTCGTAGAACTTGTTCTTTACCGAAATCGGATCCACAACCCATGTCCCATCGAACATAAGGCCCTGAATAGTCTGTTGTTTTCTTTTGTGTTTAATAGAACAATGAAAGAACTTAAAGTTCTCGTCCCCTTAAATATCCCACTTAACACGAGCTTTTTGTAACGAGTCAAGAGCTTCGAATTTGCAAATATCTTCTTATACAACCCGAAAAAAGAATTAGAAACATAACAGATACAAACATGAGCAAGTTGTAAGGATCGTATACTCCAAACAGAATGTTCTGCAATACAAAGCCAAGAGTTCATCCTTATTCTAAAACCAATTGGTGATAGAATGACTTCTCCTTAGATTTATATACATACATTTATTTTTGTAAGTCCATATGGCCCCCCTCTAACGATAGTCCAGATCCAACCTTTACCACCGCCTCGAAAGGCTTCCAGGATCAACTCTCGTGCCAGGGTCCCCTCAAACAATAGTTGGGTCCACTCATCGAAGGGTGCGACACGTTGCTGCGTGCGATCGGGGTGCACCCATTGCGTCGTCCACCACATCGGGGCTATAGCCTAGCTCTGATACCGGTTATAAGGATCGTATAGCCTAAACACAATGTTTTGCAATATACAAGCCCAAGAGTTCATCCTTATTCTAAATACAATTGGTGATAGAATGACTTCCCCTTATACTTATATACATACATTTGTTTTTGTCCCATGGTCGATGTGGGACTTTGGTTTGCACCCTTACATAAGCAGAAAGATAAGAGAAGGGAGAGCAGTCGCCCAGGAAGCAAGGAGGGTTATTCCTAATCTTATTGGTTCGGAACAAAATGCTTTCATGAAAGGAAGATTCATACTTGTTTATTAATATAAGTAACGCTTTTCATTCAATAACAAAAATATATACTCAAAATAAACCAAATCAATGAAATACAGTAATACACACATATTAACTAACAACTACATGAACCCACCCCAATAACTATTAGAAGGATCAATTCAATCGAAATCTTAAAATTAACTATCAACTTTAAAAAATTAACAATTTACACAACACACATACAAACCCTTATTCAATCCACTACACTAAATCAAATAAAACCTAAAAGTTAATACTCCGTAATATACTAGATAGTGAAAATACAAATACTCCATAGATTAGAAGTTTATAAATAAATACCTGAGTGAACTCCATAGACCTTGTTGGGTAATTCTTTAAAGTATATAATGCTTTACTAATTTGATGACAGAACCCTGAAAATTAAAAAAGAAAAACTACAGCAACTAAACGCTAAAACGAATAATCAATGATTCGATTCATAACTTTTGCTGGTAACTCTAAAACAGCCTGGACTGTATGTGATGGGCTGACAAAACCACTGGGCTTCTAGGAAAACATTGGCCTGCTATTTAATTGTATGGGATCACAAGCTCCAGATGGGATAAAGGTGGCTTCACCAAAAAAGTCCAATATTTTATACTAAATGGGCTGGCGGGCTTTGAACCACTGGGCTACTGAGTAGTGTAATTAGCTAATGGCCAATGTACTTTTAGTTATTTATTTATCTATATACGTAGTATATAAAAGGAAGTGGAGAAATGATTCAACTTCATAAACTTCACAAATTTACAATAAACTTTTCCTTTTTATAATTCAACCACACCATTTACAATAACTAACTTCATAACTTTATAAACTCACCACAAACTATTTAACAAGTTAACCATAAAACTTCTCATTTTTTATAAATCGATCACATAATTTTACTATCTAACAACTATTCATCATAATCATTATTATTATTATTATTATTATTATTATTATTATTATTATTATTATTATTATTATTATTATTATTATTATTATTATTATTATTATTATTATTATTAAATCAATCACATAATTTTTCACTTTATTATTGTTTAACTATTTTTCTTATTACAAATTAACCACGTAACTCATTTTTTAATAATTATTTTATTGTTATTATATATTTATATATACACATACACACACATATATATATTTTATAAAAGTTTTTCCTAATTTATTAAATAGTTTGTACCAATCGTTGATGTACGACTCACTTTATTAATTGAACATTTGAGACTTTTCTCTTGACAAGACGAAAACTAAAACAAAAAATGATGAATAATTATTTTCACGCTTATTACAAATCAATCACATAATTATTATGGGTCCTTCCTCGACAAAACGAAAAATAAAACAAAAAAATGATAAATAGTTACTTTCTCAATAATTAGCTATGTAATTAATGTTAATTAAGGGTGAAAAATCGGCGTAAAGCCAGATCGCCCAACTAGTTAATTTGATTTGGTAGATTCACTTGTATTATTTAAGGTGTACTTGTCATTATTCATAGATGTAGATAATGAGTGAATATATCAAAATTAATGACTTACATACCATAAATTTGAGTTCAACGTTTGTGCGCATAGCTGCATGGGAAATAAAGGCAATTTATACACTGCAACATTAATTTTATCCACGATTATATAATACAGTATTCGTTTTTTTTTTTTTTTTTTTTGGTGAAAAGCAAGGAAATTTTTTTATCAATATAATAGGATACAAACTTCCATGGGCCTGTGGAGATGGCCCAAGTCAGCTAGCCCACGAAGATAATATTCGTTTTTGAGTTCAACATTTCCACGAAGATATATAATGTTCATCATTAATGTCACCTTATTCAAAATGATTATGATAAATTCGTTTAAGTTAATAAAAAGGTTTAACTGTCTGAAAATGCTTTGAGATATTACAAATTACTAGAAGAAAATTTTAATGTAAAGTTTTTAATTAGAAAAGGTATTTTTTATTTTTTTATTTGCCAAATGTAATTACTTATTATAAAAGATACACAGATTTAACTTATATGATCTTAAAAATGAAACCCCACAGATTCCAACCCATATAGCAACGTGTTATTTTCTGATGGAATAAAATGTTTTTTGTTTAGTCACACACCTTTGTTCATTTCAGTGTATAACCGTTAGAAAATACCAAAATTACTCTTTTGACCTCTATTTGAGAATAAAAGCAAAGGTTTAGGAGTGCAAAAAAGGTTTCTCTTTTCAAAAAAGAAGATAGAGAGGGATATAAAGTCAAGTAGTTACTTTCTCAACGGTTTACTGTAGTGTGTAGTGGTTCAAAAGTTATCGTTTCTTTGTTACGGATTCACTAATTTACACAAATAACCCACATTTATGTAGCGTACATGCTTGGTCCCTTACTTGTAGTTAATAATTTAAAACACTATTGCCAATGTCAACTTATTAAATTTATATATAGTTATAGAATACAGACATAGATAGATATAGATATAGATATTAGATGGATATAGATATAAATATTAAACGGATGATGATTTCATATTTTGTAACTTTCGGGAAGATATATATTTCTACTTGAATATAGAGGACTAAATAAAATATCCATGGGTATTTACAAAATCACAATTTTTATAAAGATTTTTTATGTTAACTCTTAATTAGAGCAATTTTTGTATGAAGTATAGTAAGACCATCAATAGTGCAGCGCTATCGCACCATTTTTGCCACCAACGTGCCCCCATCGCGCCTCTATGAGGCGTGATGGAGTAAAAACTAGCCAGACGTGATGAGTGCATCACCCCATCGAGTTGCAAAGCTAAAATTCGTATATCCAATTGCTGAATGCCACGTGTATGTTTGAAACGGCTATATAGCCGTTAACCCATTTTCAATTTATTTATTTATTTATTTATTTTTTATAAATATCTCTCTTCTCATTTTAATTTTTCGCACACTTTCTTTAATATCTTATAAAAATACCACTCTTAATTCTATACTTAAAAAAATTTCAATGGCAGAAACTTTGTTTAAACTTTTTGATATGTGAGATTCGGATGATGAAGAATATATGAGTATTTTACTAGAAATGACCGAAGAATTAGATGCTGAAGAGGCTGCAACTGAAGAGGCTGCAAACAATGAACGAGTTCCACAATCTCGAATTTACATTCGTAGAGATCGTGAACTTGCAGGCGAAAACCTACACAAACACTACTTTCAAGAGCATCCAATGTATCCTGAAAACAGATTCAGGAGACATTTTAGAATGAGTAGTAGATTATTTAAGCGTATCGTCAATGATATAATCAATTACGATGTCGATCCATTACCAATTCATTTTGAATATTTTAAACAAAAAAATGATGCTCTTGGTCGACAAGGTTTTACTACGATACAAAAATGTACATCCGCGTTGCGTCAATTGGCTTGTGGTACAACATCGGACATATTTGACGAATACTTACAAATGGCTAAAGGTACATCAATTCTCTGTCTTAATAGCTTTTGTAAATGTGTTTTGGAATTGTATGTTGATGAATATTTGAGGAAACCAACGAGTAGCGATATAGCTCGTTCGTATAGCGCACACGAAGAAAAACATGGGTTTAGGGGAATGCTTGGAAGCATTGACTCCATGCATTGGAAGTGGAAGAATTGTCCAACTGCTTGGAAAGGGCAATATACTAATGGTCATCAAGGTCACCCGACCATCGTTTTTGAAGCAGGTGCTTCATATGATACATGAATTTGGCATGCATTCTTCGGTGCCGTAGGTGCAAACAACGATATTAATGTTTTGAATAAAACTTCGTTGTTTGATGACATCAAGAATGGAACTGCACCATTTGCTCCATTTACTGTAAATGGAAATGAATACACAAATGGTTATTATTTGGCGGACGGTATTTATCCAGATTGGGCAACGTTAATCAAGGCGTATTCGACCCCAACCGATGAGCCACGTGCAAAATTTAAACAATTTTTTAGAAAGTGCACGTAAAGATGTCGAGAGAACATTCAGTATTCTTCAGGGTAGATTCTATATATTACAAATGGCTGAACGACCACACAGTGTCAACAAGTTGAGGCGAATATTGTATTGTTATGTGCTCTTGCACAACTTGAAGATTGGAATATGTTTGTTGGTCGAGCAGTGACCCGTAATGAAAAAATCAAGGTGTACATCGAATTCCGGGATGAGAGCGAATACGTGTGCATTCTGATGAAGAGGACTATATACCTTCCGGGCCACAATACGACACAGATGGAAAGTTCTATTCGCATGATTCAGATGATTTCGAAATGTTTAACTTAATTCTCGTTGTGATTATGTTAAATGTTTAGTTTAAAAAAATGTAACCATGTTTGTGTTTTAATAAAAGTGATGTTAAACAAAAATTTTAATATGTTATAATTAGTAAAAATAATAATAATAATAAATAATAATAATAATAATAATAATAATAATAATAATAATAATAATAATATAATAATAATAATTCAAACAAAAATGAAAAACAAAATTAAAATGTGACACCAATTTAACCCATCACACAACCACCACGATTACCACTACAAACTTCATCACGTTATCACCTTTGTCAAATCAGCACTATACCCCAGAAAAACACATCATGACGCCCCAGCACCACTAATAATGGTCTAAAGTAGTTATTTGAGGTGGTTTTAATTAGTATCCAAATTTTTTTTTGCATACATGTTTAGAAAAATACTTTTTATAATGCAATGCAAAGGTTTAACAATAACTTTAACTACGTACTTATTGATGTAAACGAAAGGTGGTTTGAATTCGTAATCTTTTTAATCATTGCCTTGTTCAACATGGGAGCGACGAAAGCAAAATCATTCGATCCATTAGTACCACCACAAAAATTCACAAACTCACCTCGTCTAGAACTAATTCCACCAATACCGGAAAGAAGAACCTTTAAGCACCACTTTTTTGAAAACGGCTTCAGCCACAATCACATCTACTAATATTTTCCAAAGCAACGTCCGGAAAGGACTTTAACATATTTGCAACAAGAGATTCTTTGACATATTCCCAACACACATTATATTATTATATTTCATGTACTTTAATACTCCGTAGTTAATAGATGAATATGTTTAATATTTGTCCTAAGACATATGTTAAAACCTTCATTCCATGTAACATTCTAATAGAAATCAAGAAAAATAAATAATCACATTTATATAAATTATTGTTACGATTTAAATGGTCAAATGTAATAACATTGTGACCTTAGAGCACATGTTACATAATTCTTTAGTGAATATGTGGTCACAATAGTTTTCACTTTTCCGGTTTCTCTTGGAGAAAACATATAAAATAGTTTTCACGTAGGATTTGGGGCCGGGTCTATTGACATTTCTAATTTCAGTCGAAAATATGATTAAAAAAAAATATTAAGCATTGGGTCAAGGGCTTCGTCTACGGGCGTAATGCATACTATGGAGCCGGCTGTAGCTCCAGTTTTCTTCAACAATACAAAATGATCATCATTCCTCTTCTCAATTGGTCCCACCAAATTTCACAAAATCCTATTATTCATATCAAAAAAATGTTCATGCCAATATGCCATATAAAATAATTTAGCTGAAAGCCATAAAAAAATAAAAAAATACTCCTGAATACTTGATAGAAATATACTCCTCCGTCCCATATTAATAATCCAGTATTCTATCTTCGGATGTCTCAATTTAATAGTCCACTTCCACTAGGGCTGAGCAAATAACCGTTTTAACCGAACCATAACCGCTTTAACCGCTAAAATCAAACCGAATTAACCGAACCGAAGAAATAACCGCGGATATGGTTAACATTTATTGATTAACCGAACTTATGGGGCGGTTATGTAAATAAAGGATACCTGCCCCAATTTAACCGTACCCGCCCCATTTTCACTTATCATTGATCAAAATTTTTACATATATTAATATATTGTATGGAGGCATGGTAGTTTTGGATGTATCCTCAGCCTATTTTTTCTGTCTTTGATGTTTCCCTTTTATTAATTCATGTACCGGTGCTGCCTATTTAGTATGTTTTGTTTGTGTAGCTGCATATTTTAGTTGTGCATGGTATTCCTTCCATGCTTTAGCCTTGTCTTCGAGTTTTAAATTAATATAAATCCTACTGCTTAAAAAAAAGGCAAAAAAAATTGTTGATTATTTCACTACATCATAAGAATGCTCATTTGTACGTTGATTGCGTTTGGTGTCTATAAACCATAAAGCTAATGAATATACGCAATTAGTTACTGTTGCTTAAATTTTGAAAGAGAAAGATGATCATTGTATGTATTTTTTAAGTTATATTTGGTTTTATGCATGTTTTTTTAGTGCAAACGACGTTGATTTATATTCATCTTTAGTTAAACATATGCGATAGACGTACTTTTGTATCGAAATGTTAGTTTATATAGTATTAGGTACCACCCCATAAATTTTTTTAGCCGATAAATGGTTAACCAAATTAACCGTTTTATATATACTTTTTAACCAATTTAACCGAATTAACCAAACTGTTATTAACCGAACCGAACGGTTAAAATATTCAATTAACCGAATTATCGGTTATGGGGGTGGGTTTCGCTCAAAACCGCCCACAACCGCCCCATGCTCAGCCCTAACTTCCACAAACAGAAAAGAATAAGAATTTTAAGTTCTATTATTATGCCCTTAATGTATGTGAATGAGATTAAAGGAGAAATAAAAGGTAAGGGTAAAACTGGAAAGTAAACAAAAAGTACAGTACTTTTGTGACATTTCCTTAAACTGTGTATTTTTTGTCCGTGGACTAACAATATGGGACGGATGGTGTAGTATTTACTCTCTCTCTCTCTCTCTCTCTCTCTCTAAAAGCTTTTTTTCTCTTCGTACGATTTTTAGATCTAGGGGGTACTCCTCACTTGTGCAGCCGCCACATCCTCCATTTTCTATCTCTTTTTTTTTTGCTATTCACAGTTCTCCAGGTTTGTGGTCTTCGGCGTAGCTCCTCCTTCCGACCACTGACACCTCACCGGTGGTCCGGTCTTCACTGTGTTTGTTTTCTTAGGTGAATAAGTGTACTAACTCTACCTTAACTTCCCGATGGCATGCACACCTCTATTATCTTCTCCGTTCTCTTTGCCGTAAAGCAGGCGACGATTCGGCGGTTTTTCGACGGATTTGTGACCCAGTTTGGTTTGCGGGTTGATGCATGTTGGGTGATACGTTTTGGGAGGTTTTTGACCTGGGTTTATGGGTTGTTGATTCTCACGCCGTTACCGTTCCTAGGTGTTTATAGGCGGCGAGTTCCTGCCGGAACTCTATGGTCACCGTGGTTGAGTGCCGGATTTTTGGAGGATGTAAATTTGTTTCGTCTGAGGTGTGTATACAGGTGCTCCGGTGCCTATGCTTTTAACGACTGTTAACGGTTGCTAGCTATTGCTGGCGATTGCCAGCGGTGTCTGGCGATGGCCGGCGGCTAAAGGCAGTTGTTGGAGGCTGATGTTAGGTCTGACAATTTTTTGATGGTTGTTAGTTGTTTTATGGGTGCTCGATTGCTGCCGGTGCCGGGGTTGTGCTTGTTTCAGTAAATTTTAGAAAATTTGACATTTATGGATCTGATCTCTCTTTGGCCCGGCTTTGCAGATGATTCTAGTTGGTTGTTGCACGGTTGCTTGCGTTCATTCCATTGTTCCTGTCATTGTGTCCTTTTAGGTGGGCACGATGTTGTTGCTGACGTAGCTGACTTGCTTGGCTTCGAAAAATTAGGTCTTGGTATTAGTGTTCTTGGGTTGCCCAGAGGGAGTGGCTGAAGTGCGACTCTCGATGTGTTTTGGAAGCAGAGTGTTGGGTTTGGGGTCGGGTGTATGTATCTATATGTTCATATCCGGTGATGTTTTTGTAGTGGTGTATGTTTTAGCTATCTAATATTGTTAGGCTCGATTCAATTGTACGAGTCTGTACGCAGTTCATCATAATTGTTTGATTGTTGTAATTCCGGATCATTTGATATATATATATATATATATATATATATATATATATATATATATATATATATATATATATATATATATATATATATATATATATATATATATATATATTGGTAGGATCAAGAGAGAAGTAACCAATCGGGGGAAGCGGGGGGAAGCAAATTTTTTTTCTTCGTTTTTTGAAAAAACTTTGTTCACGAACATTATAGATTGGATGAAAATAAGAACATTTAGAAAAGACACTTGGTGATGAATGTTATTATTTTGGCAGGAAAACGCTCGAAGAAGTAATATATATAACAATTATCGTGTTTTTCGAGCGTATGTTGAGGTTTTAGACATTAGGGTTTAGATATTAGGGTTTAGATATTAGGGTTTATAAGGTTTAGATATTAGGGTTTAGAAATTTAGGGTTTAGGGTTTAGATTTAGGGTTTAGATTTAGGATTTAGATTCCGTTTTTAACACGAACGGTTTAGAGTTTAGGGTTTAGAGTTTAGGGTTTAGGGTTTGGTGTTTTGGATTTATGGAATAAACCCAAAACACCAATCCCCAAACCCTAAACTCTAAATCGGGCTAAATTTTACTTCACAAAACATGAAGAAAAAAACGTTAGCATTCTTCACGAACAATATTATCTTGAATGTTATTTTTGTCGATCGTTTTCCCGCCAAAATAATAACATTCATCACGAAGTGTCTTTTCTAAATGTTCTTATTTTCATCCAATCTATAATGTTCGTGAACAAAGTTTTTTCAAAAAACGAAATTTTTTTTTTTTTGCTTCCCCCCGATTGGTTACTTCCCCATTGATCCTGCCCCTATATTTATATATACTACTATTTTTTCCAAAAATATAAAATAAATAAAATAATAGTATTTGATACTGTAGTATATGAATGGAATGCATGGAAATCCCAAAAGCAATATTTTTGTAAAAGAGATTATGGTACGTGTCAGATTATAAGGTGGATAACGGAGAACATTTTTTTTTTGGGCAAAAATACAAATATGTATATATATAAAGACCTGAAGATTCGGTAGAACAATGGTACATTAAACCTCGCTCTGTTCGTTCTAAACGATATGAACGACTATACAAAGCGAGTACATTATGTTACACCCCGTTTTTCAGTTACGCGTTATTTCGAACGTCATTCGAAATACGAGGCATGTAAGCGTATATTTGGATTCCAAATAAATTTGAAGTTGAGGTTCTAAAACCTTACCATTGGATAGTAAATCTCATTACGTTTCCAACGATATTTGATTCATCAAAAACGGAGCTACGGTTTGAAAGTTACGACCAAAACAAGTTCCAGTTTCTGTCTCAGTTAATTGGGACGCCGCCCAGCCATTTTGGCCGCCGTCCAAATGGCCTGACGGGCCAGCTGTGATATTTTGAAGTTTTTAAAAGAGGGTATTTGGGTCTTTTCACTTGGGGGTCGTTTGGGCCATCAAAACTGATCCAAATTCATTCTTATCCCCATTTCCACCTTTCCAAACACTCTCATCCATTCCTAGAGAGAGAGGGACCATTTTAGAGAGAGAGAGAGAGAGAGCTTGGTTTGGGAAGAAGAAGGGTGAATTGGGTCGAGTCGCGAGTGTTAATGTTGTTCACCTCGTTCACGGCTACGTTGTGGTAGTGTTGGTAAGTTCTAAATCCGAATTTCATTGTTAAGATTATTGTTTGAGTTAGAGTTTGTGCTAGTTAGAGTTATAACCCACTTATTGTGAAAATTGGGAGTTTTTGGGTAAGATTCATGTAAGTAAACCCGAATTGGTGACTTAGGGTTTTGATTGATGAAATTGTGAGTTTGGATCTTGCATGTGTTGGTTAAACTTAGAACACTTGTATACTAGTGATTTTGGTGTGTGTTGACTTGATTTTGGGTGTAAACCCTAATTTGGGTCAAATGGGTATTTTGAGTCAAGTAAGCTTGATTCGGTGTCAAATTAAGTTTTGAGTCAAGTTTTGGTAAATCAAGTATGTAAATACTTGATTTAGGTGTTAGTTAGTGATTAAAGATGTGTTTGGGACTTATGTCAAAATGGGTTGACTTTGATTGGGTTAAAATTGATGATGACACTAACTTGGATTAAATGGGTGTTAAAACACTTTTGTTAAGTGTTAAACGACGTTTGATATGATTACTACCTAAGTAGTAATTTAGTGTTAAGACCTAGGGTGGTTTAAATGGTGACAAGTATAAACGAGGTTAAATTGTACTTGTTTGAATGGGTCAGAATTACCACCCGTAGTGGTAATTGGTGAAGTCCATTTTAGGTGACTAAATGGGCGGATCGTTGTGTTAGATAGAAACACTCGGTTAAGGGTGTTGGCGTCGAATTCTCTTGTAGAGAATTGATGTGCGAAATCAGGTATATAAATTATCGTTGGAAAACACCGGTTAAAAAGACTGTTACACACTAACGGGCAGTGTACCCGATCGTGTAGTAGTATAAATAATGGTTTAGTTCCGTGTATCGTTCCAAGGACAGTTGTATTAGTCAAACTAGAATTAGAAACTATATTATGATTAACTAAGTAAATGAAACTTAAAGGTACAAGATATTATGTTTTTGTGGCTTTTTAACGATTTAGCCAAATCAGAGAAGGTTAAAAGTAAAAACAATATTTTTGGTCTTTTAAGTTTATATAATGAAAATAAGTGCAAAGAAAGCAATTAAGATAGTTTGATTTAGATCAAAGAGATGAAATGTTCATCTAGATATCTTACCCTCGGTATTGGATGTAAGTTTTGCTATTAAGGCCTGATTGAATGATTATGTGTGTAAGTTATCTAATAGGTTCACTAAGAGTTCTCTTAAATAAACACGTAAACACAATTACAAGATCAAGGGTTCCCTTTTCTCTAGGGTTCTCGTGTTTGTAATCAAATAACTATGAAATGTGCTAATCACCTAAATCGACCCGCCAAGAGTTCTCTTTAGCGGGTACTCAAACTAGAAGTACTAAGTGAGGGTTCCCTATTACCTAGACCTTTTCATTTGTGACTAGTTGATTAGCAAGATCAAAGACTTAAATAACAATTGTCTTTGCGTTCGCTCTACACAATTCATTCATATATCGTTTAATCGTATTGATCTAATTTACCCCCTTGGTCCGGTTTAGTAAACAATCAATCTAAGACAAGTTGATTGTAAATCAATATGATACATCAACAAGAGTTCTCTTTATCAACAACATATCAATTAACTAGATACAAATGATTAAACATCAATAAGCATGGTTCTTTAATTCAAGCTTCAATCTTTCACACATAGTACATACAATCAATAGGATTACATCCAATACCTCGGTTATTAATCTAGACAAACATTATAGAAACTAGCCAACAATCATGGTAACAGACAACATAACAATCAGATTATCAATGGAAATCATTGCTTTAGAACAAGGAATAACCTACAAGAACAATGAGTTCTTGGATGAAGAAGGTTTTGATCTTTGATGCCTTGATGTTGAGCCTCTTCCAAGAGCTTGGAGTTCTTCAATATTGCTCCCAAAATTCGTCTATGTACTCTCTGGTTCGTCTCTGGTAAAACTGGTCTTCAATCATGAGATTATAAAGTGGAGAAAGTGGGTCAGAAAGTCAAAAGTGGCTGTAACCTACTTCTGGACGGCGTCCTAGATTTTGGACGGCGTCCCATCTTTAAGGCTTGGACGGCGTCCCAAAATCTTGGATGGCGTCCAAGTGTGAAAAGCTGGACGGCGTCCAACAATATTGGACGGCGTCCAGATGTACTGTTGGTTACTGTCTTGTTTTCTTTGTAATCTCCTTTCATTTGGACGAAGCCCCAATCATTTTGGACGAAGTCCAACATATCTGAAGCGTTGTTTTATCATTTTAGAGCACTAACTTGACCTTATCTTGCATCGGGATCAACCATTATAATATTGCAACTCATATAACGGTCATAAATCATCAAAACTCTTTACAAATTACTCTTCGATACAAATTTGCATATCTTGGCCTATCACTTGTAGAAACGCTTTCAGTATCCTTGATTCGAGAGTATTTTACAAGATATTGCGATAGATATATATAATGTTATTGAGCAATATCAAAACACCCCACACTTAAACCTTGCTTGTCCTCAAGCAATTCTTTCTTTACAAAGTAGAACAATATCAAACATACTTACACAATATAGATTACAAACATTACACAATTTACTCGAAGCACACGAAACACACACGTTCTTTTGAAACGCAACTCACGCTATATGAAACACACGCTTTAAGTATAACACACATATTTATTGTAATCACACTCACGCTATATACACAATGAAAACACACGCACACATTTTTGGGAGTTTTAGAGCCAAGTATCCGAAAAATTTGATCCTACGGAAATCAGGACCTTAGGAAAAACTTTTATGTTTTTGAAAATATAATGCTAGTTTTTACACTAGGCACGTTTTCCGATTTTTGTCGGATTTTCTGAATTTTTGGAAAATGAGTGTGGGTTTTCCGCTACTGGTCAAGCCAATCCCTCCCACGGTACCTAACATCATGAGATGTCGGTAAGAAAATAATGTGCTTAGGAGGATACACATTACATCCGGATATCATTGACAATTATGAGGTAATCATCTAATCCGTTAAGTCAACCATAAAGATTGAGGTTCATCAGGCTTAAAAGCTGATATCTTACCTTTTCGGAGGTTATCCACTGGGAATCTGATCAATTCACTGACATTTTGTGTATCATGGTGCGCTTCCCATTTGGCCAGCAATTCTCCCTCATTGAGAAAAGCTTTGACTACCAGTTTCCCTGTTTGATGTTGAGGCCTGGTAGATTTTCAGTCAATTTTAGCAATGACTTTTCAAGATTTTTCGTCACCCTACAACTGGTCTGGACTACATCTTCTGAATTGAATCAGTAATTGTGTCGTTCGGAAGACTTTACTTCCTTGAGGATGGAATAGATACATCCTATTGGTCATAAGAAGTGGTCGGACGCAACATTGTCCTTGTTAGGAGAAACAATGAGGATCGTCCTTAGGGTTTTCGATCTGGCGCGAGATCCGGTTTCCGACCACGCTATACAATCACCGCTCTCTCACGGTTTACACTCGTTTTGGTACAAGTGACCTACAAGTTAGCTTTACTAAACTAGTAGGATTTTCATTCAAATAATTGAATGATAGTACAACTTCAAAGACTATTAATAATTTAAAACATAACTCAACATTTCTTTTCTAGTTTTAGAACACAATGTATGCAAAATGGTTTTAGGGCAATTTTCGTTTCTAATGCTACCTGAAAAATTTAAATTTTTTATCATAAACGCCTTAATTTTTTTGTAAAACGAATTCCCGATAAATTTCTATCTCCCACCCCACACTTAAGATCATGCAAGGCCCTCATTGCATGAAATCAGAAAAAATGATTAAATTTAGAGGGCAAAGTGATAGGGTGTTTTTAGAAATTTTCAAATTTTTGACCTGTAAATCGTGGAACATGTAGACGAATGCCGCTGATCTTACTGCCAGCATAAGAGCATCGTCCATTCCTTGATTATCAACATACATACATCATAATATCAAATGTTGCTGAACTTAATGAAATGTCTCGTTCTTATTGATTAAAAACGTTCCATATTAATTGATTTCGTTGCGAGGTTTTGACCTCTATATGAGACGTTTTTCAAAGACTGCATTCATTTTAAAACAAACCATAACCTTTATTTCATCAATAAAGGTTTAAAAAGCTTTACGTAGATTATCAAATAATGATAATCTAAAATATCCTGTTTACACACGACTATTACATAATGGTTTATAATACAAATATATTACAACGAAATAAGTTTCTTGAATGCAGTTTTTACACAATATCATACAAGCATGGACTCTAAATCTTGTCCTTATTTAAGTATGCGACAGCAGAAGCTTTTAATAATCACCTGAGAATAAACATGCTTAAAACGTCAACAAAAAAAATGTTGGTGAGTTATAGGTTTAACCTATATATATCAAATCGTAACAATAGACCACAAGATTTCATATTTCAATATACATCCCATACATAGAGATAAAAATTATTCATATGGTGAACACCTGGTAACCGACATTAACAAGATGCATATATAAGAATATCCCCATCATTCCGGGACACCCTTCGGATATGATATAAATTTCGAAGTACTAAAGCATCCGGTACTTTGGATGGGGTTTGTTAGGCCCAATAGATCAATCTTTAGGATTCGCGTCAATTAGGGTGTCTGTTCCCTAATTCTTAGATTACCAGACTTAATAAAAAGGGGCATATTCGATTTTGATAATTCAACCATAGAGTGTAGTTTCACGTACTTGTGTATATTTTGTAAATCATTTATAAAACCTGCATGTATTCTCATCCCAAAAATATTAGATTTTAAAAGTGGGACTATAACTCACTTTCACAGATTTTTACTTCGTCGGGAAGTAAGACTTGGCCACTGGTTGATTCACGAACCTATAACAATATATACATATATATCAAAGTATGTTCAAAATATATTTACAACACTTTTAATATATTTTGATGTTTTAAGTTTATTAAGTCAGCTGTCCTTGTTAGTAACCTACAACTAGTTGTCCAACGTTAGATGTACAGAAAAAAATTGATATATATTATCTTGAATCAATCCACGACCCAGTGTATACACGTCTCAGGCTAGATCACAACTCAAAGTATATATATTTTTGGAATCAACCTCAACCCTGTATAGCTAACTCCCACATTACAGCATATAGAGTGTCTATGGTTGTTCCAAATAATATATACACATGGGTCGATATGATATGTCAAAACATTTGCATACGTGTCTATGGTATCCCAAGATTACATAATATATTAGAATACATATATAATACAATATAAGTTAGCTAGGATATGATTAATATAGATTTGTTACCAATTTTCACGTTGCTACAACAAGAAAAATTATCCAATCTTGTTTTACCCATAACTTCTTCATTTTAAATCCGTTTTGAGTGAATCAAATTGCTATGATTTCACATTGAACTCTATTTTATGAATCTAAACATAAAAAGTATAGGTTTGTAGTCAGAAATATAAGTTACAAGTCGTTTTTGTAAAGGTAGTCATTTCAGTCGAAAGAACGACGTCTAGATGACCATTTTAGAAAACATACTTCCACTTTGAGTTTAATCATGATTTTTGGATATAGTTTCATGTTCATAAGAAAAATCATTTTTCCAGAAGAACAACTTTTAAATCAAAGTTTATCATAGTTTTTAATTAACTAACCCAAAACAGCCCGCGGTGTTACTACGACGGCGTAAATCCGGTTTTACGGTGTTTTTTGTGTTTCCAGGTTTTAAATCATTAAGTTAGCATATCATATAGATATAGAACATGTGTTTAGTTGATTTTAAAAGTCAAGTTAGAAGGATTAACTTTTGTTTGCGAACAAGTTTAGAATTAACTAAACTATGTTCTAGTGATTACAAGTTTAAACCTTCGAATAAGATAGCTTTATATGTATGAATCGAATGATGTTATGAACATCATTACTACCTCAAGTTTTCTGGATAAAGCTACTGGAAATGAGAAAAATGGATCTAGCTTCAAAGGATCCTTGGATGGCTTGAAAGTTCTTGAAGCAGAATCATGACACGAAAACAAGTTCAAGTAAGATTTCCACTCGAAATAAGATTGTTATAGTTATAGAAATTGAATCAAAGTTTGAATATGAGTATTACCTTGTATTAGAAAGATATATTACTGTAAATAAGAAATATTTCTTGAGGTTGGATGATCACTCTACAAGATTGGAAGTAAGCTAGCAAACTTGGAAGTATTCTTGATTTTATGAAACTAGAACTTGTAGAATTTATGAAGAACACTTAGAACTTGAAGATAGAACTTGAGAGAGATCAATTAGATGAAGAAAATTGAAGAATGAAAGTGTTTGTAGGTATTTTTGGTCGTTGTTGTATGGATTAGATATAAAGGATATGTAATTGTGTTTTCATGTAAATAAGTCATGAATGATTACTCATATTTTTGTAATTTTATGAGATATTTCATGCTAGTTGCCAAATGATGGTTCCTACATGTGTTAGGTGACTCACATGGGCTGCTAAGTACTGATCATTGGAGTGTATATACCAATAGTACATACATCTAAAAGCTGTGTATTGTACGAGTACGAATACGGGTGCATACGAGTAGAATTGTTGATGAAACTGAACGAGGATGTAATTGTAAGCATTTTTGTTAAGTAGAAGTATTTTGATAAGTGTCTTGAAGTCTTTCAAAAGTGTATGAATACATATTAAAACACTACATGTGTAACACCGGCCATTTTTTTGTTTTAAATACCCAGCGGAAGACTTTATTAACAAACACAATATAAGTCACGTCATTACGTTTAAGTTTACACAACGGTGTTACGTTATCACAAAACATTATTTATACAAAAGTCCACATCAGAGTTGGGTTGTCAAACATGTCTTCTGCATCAATACCCATCCCATCTAGCAGTACCTAAACCTGCAAAAGGGGGGAACATGTGGGGGATTAGCGCACCGCTAAGTGAATGAAATCTATCTAACAGATATAGCTTAAGCCACACACAAGCTATATACTAACAACAACACTTGCTAACTACCAACTAGCATACAATAAGTCAATACGAGGATCGGCGGCTTGTACGAGCACACGACTCCCAACTGATCGGGCCTGAGTCTACCGATAGTCCCTGCTACTCAATTAACAGTATAGTTATCCAGATGCAGGGGATGCATCATTCACACTATACTCCACAATTAGTAGCCTATGGACCCAACCTCCCCTAGGCACGGTTGACCTCATACGGACTCTAACCTCTCCTAGGCACGATCTCGAGTCCCCAGTCTCCCTAGGCCCGACTGGTGCCATTCACACAGTGTACACATAATTCACATACAACATCAGGCAAACGATATTATTCTATCATGGCAATTCCTACACTATGCATGGTAAAAGAGTCAACCACAGCAGCATGATATGCTACTTAAACTCTATCCGTAGATAGACCCACTCACCAATTACCAGCAACTGCTCAGTTATTATTTCTGAGCTTCTTCCTTGTCCTTATCTCCTGAGAACAACAAAAACCAAGTTAGAATAGTGTTCCCATCAAGATTAGACACACTGACAGCGAATTATAGTAAATTCATAAAAAAATGCGTCCGCTAAAATTTTCATGCTTAACACTTATGCACTTTCAAAATTTACATCCTGAACACCAAAATATAAACGGGCAGCATAATGGCTAGAAAAAGGCACTTTGGTAAAACATTCTGCCCTGTACACACAGTCGGTCGACTGACACTTACAGTCGGTTGACTGTCGACACAATCGGTCGACTGACCTGTCCAGTCGGTCGATTCATTGGGTAATACATCAATCGGCCGAAGGTAAATCTCAGTCGGTCGGTTCACTCGCCAGTCGGTCGGTTCACCCTCAGTCGGTCGACTGTCGTCCGACAGTCGGCCGACTGTGTTCATCTTCCTCAGAAACTGAACAAAGGCTACGGACTTCAAGATGAAATCCTCAAATCTCGATCTAGAGCTCGTCTTAAACACCAAAATCGACCACAACTTGTTCACTACTTGTTATAGACTCAAAACTCACAACAATTTGACCATAACAACACTTAAATCACTTGTTTTGACACAAATTCAAGCTTTTTACAAAACTCACACAAAACCAAGAATTTAACAACGAATTGAACACAAAAACACATGTTACTTACCTTGATAGACTCAGTAATCTGTAAGAAACAAGATGGTATGAACAATTGAGCTCTAGAACACAATTTAAGAATTAGGGTTTGAAGAGGTGGAAGTTAGGTACGGGAGTGAAGAATGAATTTTCTAGAAATGGGAAGGAAATACAGTACACTAGTCTCTTAGTTAGGTTTAATTCCCACACTGAGCAACACACGGGTATTTACCAGTTATCTGATATCTTTCGTACAAGATTAGGTAACCCAAACGAAGTCCAAATAAAATAAACAAACCTGTTCTGGGACCCTTGTCACAAACTGGACACAACACAAATATAATAAAATACTAATTAAATAATTTAAATAAAAAGCACTTAATACTTACACAAACCCTAAGGGCAAAATAGTCCACTTACAACTAGCCCGGGTTTCAGTCTGTTACAAATCCACCCCCCTTAAGGAGATTCCGTCCTAGGAATCTGGTCTTGGTCAAACAAATGAGGGTAGCGGTTTCTCATCAACTCTTCCGTTTCCCACGTAAGATTAGAACCCAAACTGTGTTTCCACGCAATCAACACCATCGGTATCTCTTTATATCTCAACTTAGTCACCTTTCGGTCAACTACACGGACCGGCTCTTCCACCAATTTCTTATTCAAATCGACCCTTAAATCTTCTAAAGGAAGGAGTTGCGTTTCATCATCGACTTTACACTTACGAAGATAACACACGTTAAATGTATTATGAATACCGGTTAACTCTGGCGGAAGATCTAACACCACAGTCTGATCATTCAACACTTCACTGATCTGAAATGGACCAATAAATCTCGGTGCTAACTTACCGCGTTTACCGAATCTGATAACCCCTTTCCACAGCGAAACTTTTAGATACACTCGTTCACCCACACTAAAGGTTACCGGACGTCTACGCGGATCAGCATACATTTTCTGTCTATCTCTAGCGGCTTTCAACTTTTCTCGCGCAATTGCAACTTTTTCGGCTGTCATTTGAACAATTTCGGGACCTGCAAACTGTTTCTCCCCGGCTTCTAACCAACAAGTCGGAGTTCTGCAACGACGACCATACAACATTTCATAGGGCGGCATCCCTATACTCGAATGATATGAATTATTATACGCGAATTCGACCAACGGTAAATGTGTATCCCACGAACCACCGTATTCTAACATACAAGCCCTTAACATATCCTCCAAAGTCTGTATCGTTCTTTCACTCTGACCATCTGTCTGAGGATGATAAGCTGTACTTAAATTCACACGTGTACCCAAATTCTGTTGAAGACTGTTCCAAAAATTCGACACAAATCTGGAATCTCTGTCTGAAACGATCGATAATGGTACGCCATGTCGACTAACTATTTCTTTAACATACAATTCGGCTAACTCAATTAACGAAGCTGTTTCACGAGTAGCAAGAAAATGAGCACTTTTAGTTAGACGATCCACTATTACCCAAATCATATCGTGTCGTTTCTGAGTTCTTGGTAGTTTGGTCACAAAATCCATCGTTATATGTTCCCATTTCCACTCTGGAATCTGTAACTGACGTAGCGAACCATAAGGTTTCTGATGTTCTGCCTTCACTTGAGCACATATATGACACTTTTCAACATATCGAGCGATATCTGTTTTCATTGTCGGCCACCAATACACTGCTTTCAAATCATGATACATCTTATTACTACCCGGATGTACTGTCAATTTGGATTTGTGAGCCTCTGTCATAATTAAATCCCTAAAATCTCCAAGCTTAGGTACCCAAACACGATTGTTTAAAGTCTTTAGTCCACGTGAGTCATCACTTAAGTCCACTTTTCGTTTGATCATTTGTTCATATTTAATATGTTCGTCCTCCAAAGCACAGGCCTGAACAGTTCTTAAGCTGTTAATCAAATCTGAAGTTATATTCAAACGAAGGAATTTCACATTTTCACTTGACTTTTTACGACTTAGCGCATCTGTAACCACATTTGCCTTACCCGGATGATATTTAATTTCACAATCATAATCTTTGATCAACTCTTGCCACCATCTCTGACGCATATTCAATTCTTTCTGTGAGAAGATATATTGCAAACTCTTATGATCTGTACAAATAACACAATGAGTTCCATACAAATAATGTCTCCATAGTTTCAAAGCAAACACTACTGCAGCCATTTCAAGATCATGCACTGGATAATTCTTCTCATGAACTTTCAACTGTCGCGAGGCGTAGGCGATTACTTTATCTCTCTGCATTAAGACACAACCCAACCCAGCATATGATGCATCACAGTATACCACGAAGTCGTCTGAACCTTCTGGTAAAGCTAACACTGGTGCCTGACACAGTAGCCATTTCAATATCTGAAAAGCCTCTTCCTGTTCATCAGTCCATCGAAAGGCTATATCTTTACGAGTCAACTTAGTCAATGGACCCGCTATTTTAGAGAAATCTTTGATAAACCTGCGATAATAACCAGCCAATCCCAGAAAACTCTTAATCTCAGTCGGAGTCCTCGGAGAATTCCAATTCATTACCGCTTCTATCTTTGTCGGATCAACTTTTATACCCTCGGTACAAATCACATGACCCAAAAACTGCACTTCACGTAACCAAAATTCACACTTTGAAAATTTTGCAAATAGTTGCTCACATTTTACCAAGTTCAAAACCAATCTCAGATGTTCAGCATGTTCACTCTCTGTTTTCGAATACACCAATATATCATCAATAAACACAATCACAAACTTATCTAAGAATGGACGACACACTCTATTCATTAGATCCATGAAGACTGCTGGCGCATTCGTCAACCCAAACGGCATGACAAGAAATTCATAATGACCATACCTTGTTCTGAACGCTATTTTCGGTATATCTGATTCAGCAACACGAACCTGATGATATCCGGATCGTAAGTCTATCTTAGAAAAGAATGAAGCACCCTATAACTGGTCGAACAAATCGTCTATTCGAGGTAACGGATACTTATTCTTCACTGTTCTTTTGTTCAATTCACGATAATCAATACACATACGCATTGACCCATCTTTCTTTTTAACAAACAATACCGGAGCACCCCACGGTGAAGAACTCGGTCGGATAAACCCACGATCTAATAACTCTTGAATCTGTGACATCATTTCACGGATTTCAGACGGCACTAATCGGTATGGAGCTTTTGCAACTGGAGTTGTTCCAGGAACCAACTCAATCTTATATTCGACTTCCCTTACCGGCGGCAGACCTGGTAACTCATCTGGGAACACTTCAGGAAATTCTGATACTACTGGAATATCGGCCACTGTTCTCTTTTCTTTCTTCGCATCAATCACATACCCAAGAAACGAATCACAACCCTTTTCCATCGACTTTTTCACTTTCATCATGGTTATCAACGGAAAATTATACCCGCCCCGCTCCCCTCGGGCCACAACACGGGTTTCATCGGTCAAACGAAAGGTAATCATTTTCCTATCACACTTAATATTAGCCCTAAGCGAGCTCAACCAATCCATTCCTAATACTACATCAAAGCTAGGAATAGGTAACACTAAACAAGTCACCGGAAAAGACTTCCCTTCAATCTCTATACAAACCCCAGACACATATGTTGTGACTGGTGTGATCTTACCATCGGCTACTTCTACACTAACCGGCTTGGGTAACACATTAGCTGGTAAATTCAACTTAGCATAGAAATCTAGGGACATAAAACACCTATTGGCACCACAATCAAACAATACACGAGCAGGTATTGAGTTGATTAGAAACATACTGGTGATCACTTCGTCGGTTGCCACAGCATTATCAACTGACATCTGAAAAGCTCTAGCCTCTGCTGTTGGAGGGTTCTTCCTCTTCTGCCCACTCGAGGCAGTTGACCCTACGGCTGATGCTGAACGCACCCCTGACCCTGCCCCGGAACTACCACTTTTCGACGGACAACTAACTGCACGATGCCCTGGTTTATGACAACTCCAACACACACTATTCGGATACGGACATGCTGAAGACTCATGCCCAACCACACCACACTTTAAGCATCTTCTTGTAGCCTCAGAACACTGACCACTGTGAGAAGATCGACACGTGTGACACCAATTCCCTTTACCTGATCCAGATCCAGAACTACTCTGACCACTTTTACCCTTCGATTTAAACCCACTAGACTTCTTGAATTTAGATCCTGATTGACCAGATACTTGCCCACCTTGTTGTAGCACATTACCAAACATTCTATTTCTGGCAGCCTGAACATCACTTTCTACCATCTTAGCCATCACAACCGCTTGAGACAACGACGTAGCCGTTCTAACAAAAGTTCGGTACTCTGGAAAAATGATATTAACAAAATGTTGTATACGAGACGCTTCGTCTGGCACCCACTGTTGTACAAACCTTAGTTTATCCATATACTTCTCTACTACCTCATCGGTCGTCATTTGAGGTGTCATCTTCATTTCAAGAAACTCAGTCTTAATTCGGTTCATATCAAATGGAATACAATATTGTTCACACACCTTTCCATGAAACTGCTCCCAAGTGATCATACTCACTTGTTCTTTCGGTATACTGGAAATCAAGGAATCCCACCAAATCATAGCCCTACCTTTCAACATTCGACTAGCATATGTCACTTTCAGCTCGGGTTCACACTGGCACGCTTCAAATACCCTTTCAATTTCTCGCAACCAATTGAGAGTTACAGTCGGATCAGTACTTCCAGAAAACTCAGAGGGTTTGCAATCACGGAAGTTCTTATAAGTACATCTTTTGGGTGGTTGCATGTAAGGTTGTTGGAACATTTGCATTTGGTACGGGTTCATCATCATGGGATTTTGGTAAGTAAAAGTGTTTTGTGGTGGCATATAGTATTGGTTAGGTACTTGATTTTGAAACTGGTTCTGGTGCACATTAGGTATCGTTTGGGATTGCGCGGTTGGGAATCCAGGTGGTGTATCATCATTTCCAGAATGCCTTGCCAATTCAAGCTCATTAATTTTGTCCTCAGCCTCTTTTAGCTTACTTTCTAATTGAAGGATGTAGCTACTATGATCATCATCAGACTCAACACCCTCTTCTGGTGCTCTAAATGTTCCGGGGTTGGATGGGCCAGTTGCATTTCTATCAGACATACCTGTGCTACAAAACAGCTCACACAAAAGCTTAGTGGATAACAGTTAGTTCAATCACAACTAACACACGTATATCCTATTTTCACTTAGCCCCCCACTCCCACAGACATGTTTGACTTGCCTCAGGGTTTGGGAACAAAGTACGCGTACACACTTGCTGCCAAACCATGCTCTGATACCAACTTGTAACACCGGCCATTTTTTTTTTAAATACACAGCGGAAGACTTTATTAACAAACACAATATAAGTCACGTTATTACGTTTAAGTTTACACAACGGTGTTACGTTATCACAAAACATTATTTATACAAAAGTCCACATCAGAGTTGGGTTGTCAAACATGTCTTCTGCATCAATACCCATCCCATATAGCAGTACCTAAACCTGCAAAAGGGGGGAACATGTGGGGGATTAGCGCACCGCTAAGTGAATGAAATCTATCTAACAGATATAGCTTAAGCCACACACAAGCTATATACTAACAACAACACTTGCTAACTACCAACTAGCATACAATAAGCCAATTCGAGGATCGGTGGCTTGTACGAGCACACGACTCCCAGCTGATCGGGCCTGAGTCTACCGATAGTCCCTGCTACTCAATTAACAGTATAGTTATCCAGATGCAGGGGATGCATCATTCACACTATACTCCACAATTAGTAGCCTATGGACCCAACCTCCCCTAGGCACGGTTGACCTCATACGGACTCTAACCTCTCCTAGGCACGGTCTCGAGTCCCCAGTCTCCCTAGGCCCGACTGGTGCCATTCACACAGTGTACACATAATTCACATACAACATCAGGCAAACGATATTATTCTATCATGGCAATTCCTACACTATGCATGGTAAAAGAGTCAACCACAGCAGCATGATATGCTACTTAAACTCTATCCGTAGATAGACCCACTCACCAATTACCAGCAACTGCTCAGTTATTATTTCTGAGCTTCTTCCTTGTCCTTATCTCCTGAGAACAACAAAAACCAAGTTAGAATAGTGTTCCCATCAAGATTAGACACACTGACAGCGAATTATAGCAAATTCATAAAAAAATGCGTCCGCTAAAATTTTCATGCTTAACACTTGTGCACTTTCAAAATTTACATCCTGAACACCAAAATATAAACGGGCAGCATAATGGCTAGAAAAAGGCACTTTGGTAAAACATTCTGCCCTGTACACACAGTCGGTCGACTGACACTTACAGTCGGTCGACTGTCGACACAATCGGTCGACTGACCTGTCCAGTCGGTCGATTCATTGGGTAATACATCAATCGGCCGAAGGCAAATCTCAGTCGGTCGGTTCACTCGCAGTCGGTCGGTTCACCCTCAGTCGGTCGACTGTCATCCGACAGTCGGCCGACTGTGTTCATCTTCCTCAGAAACTGAACAAAGGCTACGTACTTCACGATGAAATCCTCAAATCTTGATCTAGAGCTCGTCTTAAACACCAAAATCGACCACAACTTGTTCACTACTTGTTATAGACTCAAAACTCACAACAATTTGACCATAACAACACTTAAATCACTTGTTTTGAAACAAATTCAAGCTTTTTACAAAACTCACACAAAACCAAGAATTTAACAACGAATTGAACACAAAAACACATGTTACTTACCTTGATAGACTCAGTAATCTGTAAGAAACAAGATGGTATGAACAATTTGAGCTCTAGAACACAATTTAGGAATTAGGGTTTGAAGAGGTGGAAGTTAGGTACGGGAGTGAAGAATGAATTTTCTAGAAATGGGAAGGAAATACAGTACACTAGTCTCTTAGTTAGGTTTAATTCCCACACTTAGCAACACACGGGTATTTACCAGTTATCTGATATCTTTCGCACAAGATTAGGTAACCCAAACGAAGTCCAAATAAAATAAACAAACCTGTTCTGGGACCCTTGTCACAAACTGGACACAACACAAATATAATAAAACACTAATTAAATAATTTAAATAAAAAGCACTTAAGACTTACACAAACCCTATGGGAAAAATAGTCCACTTACAACTAGCCCGGGTTTCAGTCTGTTACAACATGTATATACATTTTAACTGAGTCGTTAAGTCATCGTTAGTCGTTACATGTAAGTGTTGTTTTGAAACCTTTAGGTTAACGATCTTGTTAAATGTTGTTAACCCAATGTTTATAATATCAAATGAGATTTTAAATTATTATATTATCATGATAATATGATGTATGAATATCTCTTAATATGATATATATATATATACATTAAATGTCGTTACAACGATAATCGTTACATATATGTCTCGTTTCAAAATCATTAAGTTAGTAGTCTTGCTTTTACATATGTAGTTCATTGTTAATATACTTAATGATATGTTTACTTATCATAATATCATGTTAACTATATATATATATATATATATATATATATATATATATATATATATATATATATATATATATATATATATATATATATATATATATATATATATATATATATATATATATATATATATATCCATATATATGTCATCATATAGTTTTTACAAGTTTTAACGTTCGTGAATTACCGGTCAACTTGGGTGGTCAATTGTCTATGTGAAACCTATTTCAATTAATCAAGTCTTAACAATTTTGATTGCTTAACATGTTGGAAACACTTAATCATGTAAATAACAATTTCATTTAATATATATAAACATGGAAAAGTTCGGGTCACTATAGGTGAACTCGGGTCCTCTACGAGCATTCCATCGAACCTTAACAATTGGTATCTTGTTTTGCTTAAGTCTTTTAACCTCACGATCCATTATTTTGACGGGTTCTTCGATGAATTGAAGTTTTTCGTTGATTTGGATTTCATCTAATGGAATAGTGAAATCTTCTTTAGCAAAACATTTCTTCAAATTCGAGACGTGGAAAGTGTTATGTACAGCCGCGAGTTGTTGAGGTAACTCAAGTCGGTAAGCTACTGGTCCGACATGATCAATAATCTTGAATGGTCCGATATACCTTGGATTTAATTTCCCTCGTTTACCAAATCGAACAACGTCTTTCCAAGGTGCAACTTTAAGCATGACCATCTCTTTAATTTCAAATTCTATATCTTTTCTTTTAATGTCAACGTAGCTCTTTTGTTGACTTTGGACGGTTTTCAACCGTTGTTGAATTTGGATTATCTTCTCGGTAGTTTCTTGTATTATCTCCGGACCCGTAATCTGTCTATCCCCCACTTCACTCCAACAAATTGGAGACCTGCACTTTCTACCATAAAGTGCTTCAAATGGCGCCATCTCAATGCTTGAATGGTAGCTGTTGTTGTAGGAAAATTCTGCTAACGGTAGATGTCGATCCCAACTGTTTCCGAAATCAATAACACATGTTCGTAGCATGTCTTCAAGCGTTTGTATCGTCCTTTCGCTCTGCCCATCAGTTTGTAGATGATAGGCAGTACTCATGTCTAGACGAGTTCCTAATGCTTGCTGTAATGTCTGCCAGAATCTTGAAATAAATCTGCCATCCCTATCAGAGATAATAGAGATTGGTATTCCATGTCTGGAGACCACTTCCTTCAAATACAGTCGTGCTAACTTCTCCATCTTGTCATCTTCTCTTATTGGCAGAAAGTGTGCTGATTTGGTGAGACGATCAACTATTACCCAAATAGTATCAAAACCACTTGCAGTCCTTGGCAATTTAGTGATGAAATCCATGGTAATGTTTTCCCATTTCCATTCCGGGATTTCGGGTTGTTGAAGTAGACCTGATGGTTTCTGATGCTCAGCTTTGACCTTAGAACACGTCAAACATTCTCCTACGTATTTAGCAACATCGGCTTTCATACCCGGCCACCAAAAATGTTTTTTGAGATCCTTGTACATCTTCCCCGTTCCAGGATGTATTGAGTATCTGGTTTTATGAGCTTCTCTAAGTACCATTTCTCTCATATTTCCAAATTTTGGTACTCAAATCCTTTCAGCCCTATACCGGGTTCCGTCTTCCCGAATATTAAGATGCTTCTCCGATCCTTTGGGTATTTCATCCTTTAAATTTCCTTCTTTTAAAACTCCTTGTTGTGCCTCCTTTATTTGAGTAGTAAGGTTATTGTGAATCATTATATTCATAGATTTTACTCGAATGGGTTCTCTGTCCTTCCTGCTCAAGGCGTCGGCTACCACATTTGCCTTCCCCGGGTGGTAACGAATCTCAAAGTCGTAATCATTCAACAATTCAATCCACCTACGATGCCTCATATTCAGTTGATTCTGATTAAATATGTGTTGAAGACTTTTGTGGTCGGTATATATAATACTTTTGACCCCATATAAGTAGTGCCTCCAAGTCTTTAATGCAAAAACAACCGCGCCTAATTCCAAATCATGCGTCGTATAATTCTGTTCATGAATCTTCAATTGTCTAGACGCATAAGCAATTACTTTCGTTCGTTGCATTAATACACAACCGAGACCTTGCTTTGAGGCGTCACAATATATCACAAAATCATCATTCCCTTCAGGTAATGACAATATAGGTGCCGTAGTTAACTTTTTCTTTAACAATTGAAACGCTTTCTCTTGTTCATCTTTCCATTCAAATTTCTTCCCTTTATGCGTTAATGCAGTCAAGGGTTTTGCTATTCTGGAAAAGTCTTGGATGAACCTTCTGTAGTAACCCGCTAGTCCTAAAAACTGGCGTATGTGTTTCGGAGTTTTCGGGGTTTCCTACTTTTCAACGGTTTCGATCTTTGCTGGATCCACCTGAATACCTTCTTTGTTCACTATGTGACCGAGGAATTGAACTTCTTCCAACCAAAATGCACACTTTGAAAACTTAGCGTACAGTTTTTCTTTTCTCAGCAACTCTAGCACTTTTCTCAAATATTCTTCGTGCTCTTGATCATTCTTCGAGTAAATAAGTATGTCATCGATGAAAATAATGACAAACTTGTCAAGATATGGCCCACACACTCGGTTCATGAGGTCCATGAACACAGCTGGTGCATTAGTCAATCCAAACGGCATAACCATAAACTCGTAATGACCGTAACGCGTCCTAAAAGCAGTCTTTGGAATATCATCCTCCTTCACCCGCATTTGATGATATCCAGAATGTAAATCGATCTTCGAATAAACAGACGAGCCTTGTAGTTGATCAAATAAGTCGTCAATTCTCGGTAGTGGGTAGCGGTTCTTGATGGTAAGTTTGTTCAACTCTCGGTAGTCGATACACAACCTGAATGTACCATCTTTCTTCTTGACAAACAAAACAGGAGCTCCCCACGGTGATGTGCTTGGTCGAATGAAACCACGCTCTAAAAGTTCTTGTAATTGGCTCTGAAGTTCCTTCATTTCGCTAGGTGCGAGTCTGTATGGAGCACGAGCTATTGGTGCAGCTCCCGGTACAAGGTCTATTTGAAATTCAACGGATCGGTGTGGAGGTAGTCCCGGTAATTCTTTCGGAAATACATCGGGAAATTCTTTTGCGATGGGAATATCATTGATGTTCTTTTCTTCGAAATTGACTTTCTCGACGTGTGCTAGTACAGCATTGCAACCTTTTCTTATTAGTTTTTGTGCCTTCAGGTTACTAATAAGATTTAACTTCGCGTTGCTCTTTTCTCCGTACACCATTAAGGGTTTTCCTTTTTCTCGTATAATGCGAATTGCATTTTTGTAACAAACGATCTCTGCTTTCACTTCTCTCAACCAGTCCATACCGATTATCACATCAAAACTCCCTAACTCTACTGGTATCAAGTCAATCTTAAATGTTTCGCTAACCAGTTTAATTTATCGATTTCGACATATATTATCTGCTGAAATTAATTTACCATTTGCTAATTCAAGTAAAAATTTACTATCCAAAGGCGCCAATGGGCAACTTAACTTAGCACAAAATTCTCTACTCATATAGCTTCTATCCGCACCCGAATCAAATAAAACATAAGCAGATTTATCGTCAATAAGAAATGTACCCGTAACAAGCTCCGGGTCTTCCTGTGCCTCTGCTGCATTAATATTGAAAACTCTTCCGCGGCCTTGTCCATTCGTGTTCTCCTGGTTCGGGCAATTTCTAATAATGTGGCCCGGTTTTCCACATTTATAACAAACTACATTGGCATAACATGCTCCGACACTACTTGCTCCGCCATTACTCGTTCCAACACCATTTGTTCCTTTCGTTCTGTTAACCCCTGGTCTGTAGACCTCACACTTCGCCGCGCTATGACCATTTCTTTTACACTTGTTGCAAAATTTGGTGCAGAACCCCGAGTGATACTTTTCACACCTTTGGCATAGCTGCTTCTGATTGTTGTTGTTGTTGCGGTTATTATTGTTATTGGGATGATTGTTGTAGTTGTAGTTGTTGTTGTTGTTGTTGTTGTTGTTGGGCCGTTTGTTGTAGTTGCGATTGATGTTGCGATTGTTGGGATAGTTGTTGCGATTATTGTTGTAATTGCTGTTGTTGTTGTATTGGTGATTCTTATCACCGTTTTCCTCCCACTTTCTTTTGACTTGCTTCACATTGGCCTCTTCAGCCGCCTGTTCTTTAATTCTTTCCTCAATCTGGTTCACTAGTTTGTGAGCCATTCTACATGCCTGTTGTATGGAGGCGGGCTCGTGTGAACTTATATCTTCTTGGATTCTTTTCGGTGATCCTTTCACAAACGCGTCGATCTTCTCTTCCTCATCTTCGAACGCTCCCGGACACAATAGGCACAATTTTGTGAATCGTCTTTCATACGTGGTAATATCAAATCCTTGGGTTCGTAACCCTCTAAGTTCTGTCTTGAGCTTATTGACCTCGGTTCTGGGACGGTACTTCTCATTCATCAAGTGCTTGAATGCTGACCACGGTAGTGCGTAAGCATCATCTTGTCCCACTTGCTCTAGATAGGTATTCCACCATGTTAACGCAGAACCTGTGAATGTATGCGTAGCGTACTTCACTTTGTCCTCTTCAGTACACTTACTTATGGCAAACACCGATTCGACCTTCTCGGTCCACCATTTCCATCCGATCGGTCCTTCGGTTCCATCAAATTCCAAAGGTTTGCAGGCAGTGAATTCTTTGTAGGTGCATCCTACACGATTTCCTGTACTGCTAGATCCAAGGTTATTGTTGGTATGTAGCGCAGCCTGTACTGCGGCTATGTTTGCAGCAAGAAAGGTACGAAATTCCTCTTCGCTCATATTCATGGTTTGTCGAGTAGTCGGTGCTATTTCCTTCAAATAGTCAAATGAAACAAGTTAATCATACAGAATATTAAGTGTAGTCAATAGTATCTCGTAGCATAATATGAACTCATTTATAAAAGCTTTTTCTTCATATTAGCATTTTATAAGTTTAAATTCGGGTAGTACCTACCCGTTAAGTTCATACTTAGTAGCTAATATACAATTCAACTACTACAATTCTATATGAAAAACTGATTATAATAATATTTCGCGTTCAAACTTTTTCACAATATTTTACAAACTTACAATACCGCTTATTTTACATATAACATAAAATATATCACACAATAACTTTGATACAAGATAGTTGTGAAGATAATTCTAGCTAGTACACAAGTCGTTCAGCAAAGGCAATAAATACACGTAATTCATACGTCCAGAAACAAGTCATGCATTCTGGTTTTACTAGGACTACTTCCCATCCTTGGTCTTGTGGAACATAACCATTATGGCCGTTGATAAGACAGCGTGTTGTAATGTCGTCAAAGGGACGAGGGTTACGTAATGTCCAATATTCCCGTAACAATCTAAAAACTTTGTTTCTCACCCCAACTACTGAGTCCGTCACTTGTGGGAACGTTTTGTTTAATAGTTGTAGCCCGATATTCTTGTTCTCACTTTGGTGAGAAGCGAACATTACTAACCCGTAAGCATAACATGCTTCTTTATGTTGCATGTTAGCTGCTTTTTCTAAATCACGAAGTCCTATATTCGAATATATTGAGTCAAAATAATTTCTTAACCCGTTGCGTAAAATAGCATTTGGGTTCCCCGCAATATATGCGTCAAAGTAAACACATCGTAACTTATGGATTTCCCAATGTGATATCCCCCATCTTTCGAATGAAAGCCTTTTATAAACCAAGGCATTCTTGGAATGTTCTTCGAATGTATTACAAACTGATCTCGCCTTAAATAGTTGTGCCGAGGAATTCTGACCGACTCTAGACAAGATTTCATCAATCATGTCTCCGGGTAGGTCTCTTAAAATATTGGGTTGTCTATCCATTTTTGTGTTTTTATACTGTAAAATAGACAAGAGTTAGGTTAAAAAAAAAATACTTATTAATACAAGCAATTTTTACATATATCATAAAGCATAAGCACACTATATTACATATATTACACCACACGAATACAACTATCTTATTCCGACTCGCTCGTTTCTTTTTCTTCGGTTTTGGTTCGTTTTGCCAAGTTTCTAGGGATATATGATGTTCCCCTAATATGAGCCGTCGTTTTCCACATTGGTTTAGAAAAACCTGGTGGTTTAGGGGTTCCCGGGTTATTGTCACAACTTAAGAAATACGGGTGTTGACGATACATATAAAGTTCATCGGGTTTGGAATCAAATTTCTCTATTTTTATGCCCTTTTCCTTATTGTTCTCTTTTGCCTTATTAAATTGTGTTGGGGTAATTTCTATAACATCATCGGAATCCTTGTCGGGATCCGATTCATCGGAGAATTGGTAATCCTCCCAATACTTTGCTTCCTTGGCGGAAACACCATTGACCATAATTAACTTTGGTCGGTTGGTTGAGGATTTTCTTCTACTTAACCGTTTTATTATTTCCCCCACTGGTTCTATTTCTTCTTCCAGTTTCGATTCTTCTTCCGGTTCTGATTCTTCTTCCGGTTCCGACTCTTCTTCCGGTTCCTCTTCGGGAACTTGTGAATCAGTCCACGAATCATTCCAATTTACATTTGACTCTTCATTATTATTAGGTGAGTCAATGGGACTTGTTCTAGAGGTAGACATCTATCACATAATATCAAACACGTTAAGAGATTAATATATCACATAATATTCACATGTTAAAAATATATAGTTTCCAACAAAATTTGTTAAGCAATCATTTTTCAAGTAAACACGGTCGAAGTCCAGACTCACTAATGCATCCTAACAAACTCGATAAGACACACTAATGCCAAAATTATGGTTCTCTAAGAACCTGGCTTTGATACCAACTGAAATGTCCCGTTCTTATTGATTAAAAACGTTCCATATTAGTTGATTTCATTGCGAGGTTTTGACCTCTATATGAGACGTTTTTCAAAGACTGCATTCATTTTAAAATAAACCATAACCTTTATTTCATCAATAAAGGTTTAAAAAGCTTTACGTAGATTATCAAATAATGATAATCTAAAATATCCTGTTTACACACGACTATTACATAATGGTTTACAATACAAATATGTTACAACGAAATAAGTTTCTTGAATGCAGTTTTTACACAATATCATACAAGCATGGACTCTAAATCTTGTCCTTATTTAACTATGCGACAGCGGAAGCTCTTAATAATCAACTGAGAATAAACATGCTTAAAACGTCAACAAAAAAATGTTGGTGAGTTATAGGTTTAACCTATATATATCAAATCGTAACAATAGACCACAAGATTTCATATTTCAATATACATCCCATACATAGAGATAAAAATCATTCATATGGTGAACACCTGGTAACCGACATTAACAAGATGCATATATAAGAATATCCCCATCATTCCGGGACACCCTTCGGATATGATATAAATTTCGAAGTACTAAAGCATCCGGTACTTTGGATGGGGTTTGTTAGGCCCAATAGATCTATCTTTAGGATTCGCGTCAATTAGGGTGTCTGTTCCCTAATTCTTAGATTACCAGACTTAATAAAAAGGGGCATATTCGATTTCAATAATTCAACCATAGAATGTAGTTTCACGTACTTGTGTCTATTTTGTAAATCATTTATAAAACCTGCATGTATTCTCATCCCAAAAATATTAGATTTTAAAAGTGGGACTATAACTCACTTTCACAGATTTTTACTTCGTCGGGAAGTAAGACTTGGCCACTGATCGATTCACGAACCTATAACAAATATGTACATATATATCAAAGTATATTCAAAATATATTTACAACATTTTTAATACATTTTGATGTTTTAAGTTTATTAAGTCAGATGTCCTCGTTAGTAACCTACAACTAGTTGTCCAACGTTAGATGTACAGAAAAAAATTGATATATATTATCTTGAATCAATCCACGACCCAGTGTATACACGTCTCAGGCTAGATCACAACTCAAAGTATATATATTTTTGGAATCAACCTCAACCCTCTATAGCTAACTCCCACATTACTGCATATAGAGTGTCTATAGTTGTTCCAAATAATATATGATATGATATGTCAAAACATTTGCATACGTGTCTATGGTATCCCAAGATTACATAATATATTAGAATACATGTATAATACAATATAAGTTAGCTAGGATATGATTAATATAGATTTGTTACCAATTTTCACGTTGCTACAACAAGAAAAATTATCCAATCTTGTTTTACCCATAACTTCTTCATTTTAAATCCGTTTTGAGTGAATCAAATTGCTATGGTTTCATATTGAACTCTATTTTATGAATCTAAACATAAAAAGTATAGGTTTATAGTCGGAAATATAAGTTACAAGTCATTTTTGTAAAGGTAGTCATTTCAGTCGAAAGAACGACGTCTAGATGACCATTTTAGAAAACATACTTCCACTTTGAGTTTAATCATGATTTTTGGATATAGTTTCATGTTCATAAGAAAAATCATTTTCCCAGAAGAACAACTTTTAAATCAAAGTTTATCATAGTTTTTAATTAACTAACCCAAAACAGCCCGCGGTGTTACTACGACGGCGTAAATCCGGTTTTACGGTGTTTTTCGTGTTTCCAGGTTTTAAATCATTAAGTTAGAATATCATATAGATATAGAACATGTGTTTAGTTGATTTTAAAAGTCAATTTAGAAGGATTAACTTTTGTTTGCGAACAAGTTTAGAATTAACTAAACTATGTTCTAGTGATTACAAGTTTAAACCTTCGGATAAGATAGCTTTATATCTATGAATTGAATGATGTTATGAACATCATTACTACCTCAAGTTTTCTAGATAAAGCTACTGGAAATGAGAAAAATGGATCTAGCTTCAAAGGATCCTTGGATGGCTTGAAAGTTCTTGAAGCAGAATCATGACATAAAAACAAGTTCAAGTAAGATTTCCACTCGAAATAAGATTGTTATAGTTATAGAAATTGAATCAAAGTTTGAATATGAGTATTACCTTGTATTAGAAATATATCTTACTATAAATAAGAAATATTTCTTGAGGTTGGATGATCACTCTACAAGATTGGAAGTAAGCCAGCAAACTTGAAAGTATTCTTGATTTTATGAAACTAGAACTTGTAGAATTTATGAAGAACACTTAGAACTTGAAGATAGAACTTGATAGAGATCAATTAGATGAAGAAAATTGAAGAATGAAAGTTTTTGTAGGTGTTTTTGGTCGTTGGTGTATGGATTAGATATAAAGGATATGTAATTTTGTTTTCATGTAAATAAGTCATGAATGATAACTCATATTTTTGTAATTTTATGAGATATTTCATGCTAGTTGCCAAATGATGGTTCCCACATGTGTTAGGTGACTCACATGGGCTGCTAAGAGCTGATAATTGGAGTGTATATACCAATAGTACATACATCTAAAAGCTGTGTATTGTACGAGTACGAATACGGGTGCATACGAGTAGAATTGTTGATGAAACTGAACGAGGATGTAATTGTAAGCATTTTTGTTAAGTAGAAGTATTTTGATACGTGTCTTGAAGTCTTTCAAAAGTGTATGAATACATATTAAAACACTACATGTATATACATTTTAACTGAGTCGTTAAGTCATCGTTAGTCGTTACATGTAAGTGTTGTTTTGAAACCTTTAGGTTAACGATCTTGTTAAATGTTGTTAACCCAATGTTTATAATATCAAATGAGATTTTAAATTATTATATTATCATGATAATATGATGTATGAATATCTCTTAATATGATATATATATATATACATTAAATTTCGTTACAACGATAAATGTTACATATATGTCTCATTTCAAAATCATTAAGTTAGTAGTCTTGCTTTTACATATGTAGTTCATTGTTAATATACTTAATGATATGTTTACTTATCATAATATCATGTTAACTATATATATATATATATATATATATATATATATATCCATATATATGTCATCATATAGTTTTTACAAGTTTTAACGTTCGTGAATCACCGGTCAACGTGGGTGGTCAATTGTCTATATGAAACCTATTTCAATTAATCAAGTCTTAACAAGTTTGATTGTTTAACATGTTGGAAACACTTAATCATGTAAATAACAATTTCATTTAATATATATAAACATGGAAAAGTTCGGGTCACTACACTTAATGCCAGTCTTTGAAGTTCAACCACGCTGCACAAAATAACAAACTACACAAATAATAATAAAAATAACGGTGTTTTTACAACCACAACCGTTTATCAAACCACACGATTAGTTTAAATATTACAAACCAAACATTGTTTTAATACACACCATAACAAATAACTAGATTGTTCGAAAATGTTTCAACAAAATGATCATGGGCTCGCAGGCCTTCAGTTGTTGTAAGGCCAAAAGTAGTTTTCTGAGCCATCTCTGCTTCGGCGTCCTCGTGGGTATTCCTGCTCAAATCAGCTCCTGGCATCCTGCATCGCATCGTTATTATTATAAATTGGGTAAGGCGGAGGTGGGTGTTCTGGATCAGTGTAGTACTGAGGTGTCAGACGTGTTGTGCTATAGTACTGATCGGGGTTAGAATAATATAACTCGGTGTTATGGTTATTCCAGTCAATACCATAACTGTTCCATCCCTGGTTATGCACTTGAGCAATCTGGCATTGCTCCATATCTTGCTGACCCAACCTAATACTGTTCATACTGTTGACCAAATCATCCCAACCAGATTGAGACGGATACCAAGGACCTTGACCTTGAACATTTGTTTGGGCTTTCATTTCTGCTTCTTCTTCTACCTGCTGTTCCTGCTGCACGTTTGCTCCACTACTACTCGCGCCACCTGCCACAAAAGGCACTAAATGCCCATTTCCATCCTTCATAAGAATTTCATCGTTGATATAAGAAATTTTCTTTAATGGTTTCATGACGTTAGTACACTCCATCAATCGGCTGAAATCTATGTCGAAGCGACGAGCAATCCTCGTGATATAGTGGCCTCCAAGAAGCGGCTTTTCTCTCCGTGTCTCGGTAGCGATGGCCAGAAAATAGTTTCCTATCAATCCAGGAATATCAGTATAGCAACCCCGTTTTATTTGATCCGTTATCCATAGATCCAACGTTTTAACCTTTTCGTTACCTACGCATGGGAGCACATTTTTAGCATCCGCGAACCAATTTTTCCGGTGTTGTTAAAAGAATTTTACTCAACTGTACGGTTTAATAATGTTCGGGATTATTTGTCGAATGATTTTCTTCGATTTCGGTTAGGGGGCGAAAATAGAGGGATAAGCAGATTTGAGTTGTGCAGAGTGTTGGGGATTTTTGAGGAACTTACCGACAACCAATTGGGTGATTACTTACGGGGTTCCGATTACGTTGGTCGAGATCCCTTTAATGAGATTGCTTATTGGCGAAGAATTTTTAGGCCAAATGCATCTACACCTGTAAAGACCCCGACCTTATCCACCTGGACGAAGTCTTCAACATATGGTCCCATTGCGAGGTACTAAACTTTACATGCCATGAACGACTCCATATAGTATCTTTAAAATGAGCAAATGCACAGCGGAAGACTTAATTCGTACCTGAGAATAAACATGCTTAAAAGTGTCAACCAAAAGGTTGGTGAGTTCATAGGTTTATCATAACAATCATTTCAATATATTAATAGACCACAAGATTTCAGTTTATAAACATAATACACTCGCAAGTGTATGTAAAGTATTCTAAGTGGTTGAGCACTTGGTAACCATACTTAACTATTAATCAATGTCGCATATTCCCTTTATTATGAAATCTCACTACACTGTACCAAGTGTAGCCTACAAAACGAAGTACTGTGCAACCGTTGAATACTGGTCGTCCAGTCCGGTTGGGGTTGTCAGGCCCGATAGATCTATCAACAGGATTCGCGTTTACAATACCCATGTAAATAGTAGTTACCAAGCTACAGGGGAATATGCCAGTGGTACAACTCAACGTAGAATATATTTTTAAGTACTTGTGTCTATTTCGTAAACATTTATAAAAGCAGCGCATGTATTCTCAGCCCAAAAATATATTGCAAAAGCAATTACAAGGGAGCAAATGAAACTCACATATTGTATTTTGTAGTAAAAATACAGATAACCACTTTGAACAATTGTAGGGTTGGCCTCGGATTCACGAACCTATATCATGTATATATATATATTAACACCTATAATTTAAGTCAAATAAATTTATGTATTATTATTAATATAAGTCTTTTTAGTAATTCATGTGTTTCATTATTAACTTAAATATATTTACTTTATATAATTTAAATAAAATAATTTATAAAGTATAGTCTTATTAAGTATATTTTTATATATCTAACTTTGATTGTAATAATAATATTATTACTAGTAATATTGATAATAATAATAATATTAATATAATTCTAATAATAATAATGGTAAAAGTATTGATAGTAATAATATTAAAAATATTAATAATAATGTTAATATTAATAATAATAATAATGACAAAAATATTAATAATGATAATAAAAATATTAATGATGATAAATAATAAAAAGTTGTATTATTTTTACAATAATTATGATCCTAACTCTTAATACTAATAGTACATATAATAATAATTGATAGTAATTAATGTTAATAATAATAACAATAATAATAATAATATAATAATATTAATAATAAGATAATATTAATAATAAAAATATGTAACTACCTCAAAGAAGTAACCCTTAAAAATTTCTCAAGTCCGGGTTTGAACCCGCGACGTCCCGCTAACCCGTTAACACCTTTAAATCAATGAACCAAAGATTTATTTTGGTCTTATCCCGCATGATTAACTAGTTCATCATCATCAAACACTTATCGTTTCATTTGAGCGTTTCGTCATCATTTTACATAATCAATATCATTATCTTTTCCTAATCCTAATCTAATCATCATCTGCTTTAAACATCTCGGTTAAGTACCTTGTTATCATCATGATCCCATTCTGCTAATCACAATTCTACTCTTAAATCATTATAAATATCTCCATCATACATCATATCATCGTCGACATCTTCGCATCCTCCATTACCATCATCTCTATCGTTAAAACTTCACTGCATCTTCTTCAACACCCATCATAACTTCATAATCATCAAATCATCCTTAATGAATCATCATCACCATCTAATCCTATTCTTAATCATCTTTATTAATCATCTAATATCTCTGTCATTATCGAAATCATAATTACAATGTATCATTTTATTATTTATTCATCTCTTAATATCTTCATATTATCGAGCATCATTTATCTATATCATCATCGAACCCTCATCTCATACATCACGATCCTACTCGTCCATCATCACAAGGTTATCATTCGTTTTCATTTTACTATTATCATCAAAATTTCTCATCTAATTATCATCATTATGATGATAGAAACAAATTATATCAACTGCAACATTTTAATAATCCTAGTATTCGGCCCACGAACTTAAGCAAGCCCAAAAGAGAGAAAGTACCCAGCCCGTTTAATAAAGATCTGCCCATTACACGAGATAATGTTTCTTCCAGTAAAATCCTTGATTAGGTTAAAAGGATTAAACTAATAAAAAGTGTCTCCTTTTTCTTGATAAACAAGTGGGTTAGTTGTTGAGTATATGTCGGTCAAAAGGAACGTGGAATCATTATCATTATCTAAATCCTTCTTCGTCAAAATAGAAACAGTATAGATCGAGTAATAGAATTAAAACATAGTTGCAGGAACGAGATGAGTCGCAGGTGGCTTGTTGAAGATTGAAACAGAAATCATTAGCAGCTGCAATAATAACGTTCATGGGTGTGGTTGAGCTGTTTAGAGTGCCGATTTTAGTGGCTAGAAAACACATCAAACGGCAGCAGTGGTAGTTGCAAATGGTGTTCGTTTTGTGGTCTGGTTCGACAGAAACTGAACAAGAAGAAACACAAAGAAAGTTTAATGGTTATGGTTGTGTTGATGGTGAGTTCACGATGGTGGTGAGGGTGTTTTAATAGTGGTGATTGTTATGGCGGTAAGTCGAAGAAGAAAGATGGCGATATGGTGTGGGTTTGTTCATGACATGAACCCAAAATAAAAGTTGAAGGTGGTGGTTTCGTTCACTTTAGGTTTTGAACAACAACCAATTTTAGCTTGAATCCGAAATAGGCATAGATATTAGTAATCGATGATGGTGATGATGTTGGTTCTTAAAAGGTTTCAATCTAAAACAGTATCACAAATGAAACAAGGTAGTAGCAGGTCATGATCGTAATAACAGTAATAGCAGTCACGAAAATGAAGATGGTGGTGGTGATGTATTTTCGAAGTAGAACCAGAATGATAGTTGTCGAATGATGATAACAATCGATGATAGTGGTTATGGTTTGATGATGGTTCGTATGGTGACCCAGAAACTAAAAACTAGAACCGCAACAGTGAAGATGGTTAAATTTTGGAGTGGTTCTTGGTTTAAGAGGAAGAGCAAGTTGTAAGTTGGAAATCGAAGGAAGTAAACAGATATATACCCATTTTATGAAATTGAATGGAATGTATAGATATATACTCCCTCCGTCCCTATATTATTGTCCACTATTCCATTTTGGGATGTCCCAAATTAATTGTCCACTTCCATAAATAGAAAGGAAAGAAGATATTTCATTGGTGGATCTGGAGAGAGAAGAAATTTCATTGGTGGAGAAATAAAGTTAGTGGGATTTCCTAAAACTGTGTGTTTTTTGTCTGGTGACAATAAATATGGGACGGAGGGAGTAATAAGTTTAGAATATTAAGTGGAGACAAGTATAGTACTTGATAAATATCTAGAGTTAAAAACGTGTAAAACTCAATTGAGAACAGCTGTGTAACTGAATTGAAAAAGTAACGAATAATAATATCAATTGAATCATTCAAACACAGTAACAGATATTTAATTTAGCCGCCTCTCTCTGTCAATTTCTTCACGGATGGAATTTCGTGCTTCATTATTTAGTGGAGGATAAAAATATTCAGAAAAATCTCATATTTTTAATATATTATTTATCTCAATCATCACTCATTAAAAAAAAATAGATCAATTAATAGCGCCCAATCTCAAGTAACATATACGGAGCTTTAAAATTTAACTTAACGTATTCAAATATATTTTTGGTGAGTCTAAAATTTATATATCTTAATTACAGACTACACTTATTATTAAATTTTCATAATTTCGTATTTTAACTTGTTTAGTATCAATCGAATGTCAAACGAGTGCAACTATCGTTTACTAAATAAATTCGAATCACAAAATATATATTTAATATACTTTATTTATATATAAGATATGTTCTAAATAATAATTATCATAGTATCATATTTTTATTTTATTTTACATAAATAAATTTTAATAGCAATAACATATAATATTTCAAATTATATTTACAACCATTTATATATATACACACACATATCTATTTACAATTTATTGTTCGTGAATCGTCAAAACTGGTCGAGGTTAAATGAATGAAATAAAAGAGTTTAAAATTTTTGAGACGCAACATAACGGACTTCGCTTATTGTGTCAAAAATATTAAATCGTATCGAGAGTTTCGTATAAAATTAGTCGAAATTTTTCGGGTCGTGACAGTACCTACCCGTTAAAGAAATTTCGTCCCGAAATTTGATGGAGGTCGTCATGGTTAACAATAAAAATGTTTTCATGACGTATATGAGTTGATAAATAGAGTTTTATCATTATTGATTAATATAGATAAAACGATTCGATCATGTGAAGCGTACGTGTGAAGCTATTACAAAAGAGTGAAAAGTTTCGTCTTAACTTTTGACGTAGTCATGGTGGATTTCCGAAATTCAAGGATTTTAAGAAAATCTTCTATTCAGAAAGAAAATGTAATAACACGATTTATTAGTAACTGTTAGAATTACGGAAGAACATAAATATCAAAGGAAGTATTTCCGTGATATGCTTAGAGCTTAAGTAGAATGAACGAGTCGTGTAACATGACACATGATGAGGATAAGGTCTGTGAATCATCACGTTCCATTAAAAATTTAGCATGACTTACTGTAATATAATCACGTTGGCCAAGCGCATTATATTATACTAACTCATGCATCAATTCCCAACACTTCTCCACAATTCATTCATAATTTATACTTAGACTTTACAGAAGTTTTCAATATAACAGAATACAGAAAAACATGAAGAGGTAGATGATTTCGGACAAGAATATTTATGAAAATATCCTCAGAAATATCGAGGATATTTATGATGATATTTTGGAATTTCTAAGTTCGAATGTTGATGAAGAAAAATTTTCCGCAAGATTTTAACATGACTTCGGAGCAAGATATTCTCTAAAGATTTCATCGGACATTGAATCATTTGGATTCTTTGAAGGCAAGTTTAGTCTTTGTGATTTGTCCACGGCTTCCTTCATAGTTTCGCATAATCCGCTTTTTCGATACTAAATTTTCTATTGAGCGTTTCCAACACTCCCTTCTTTATCGTCAAACTTTTGGCCGTTTAGGCCATCTACAATTTTTTTTTTCTCTGTTTCCTCTGCATTTAATGCTACGATATCTGAATCATCGGTTATCAATCCGAGGTGGTTTCAAGAGAATTGTGTTTTTAGATGATTAAACGCCGATGGTAATATTGTGGAATATAAAAGGTTCTCCGGTATCAATAAAAGAGCACACATATATATCAAAGTGATAATAAGGTTGTTTCGACGAAGTTGACTTGCTGGAGCTGTGATAAAATTAGCTACTTTGAAAAGGAATTGCAAAGTCACTTTTGGTAATAACAACACCAAAGGAGCTAGCACATATACGTGTTAAATGTTTACTCAAGTTCCAAATGTTTTCAGGTGCATAACTATATGCATCGATCTTTTCTTCCGTAGATGAAGTGCGTTTGGTTCATCCTCTCGATTGAGATGTTTTCAAGTATCATGAAAGGTTTGAACGCATATTGTAATCGTCAGGATACAAATGAGGTTTAAGATGAAATCAAGTGGCAAACTTGAAGAATTGTTTAGTTTCATATGTTATAATCAATATTTTAATTCATTTTTAACTGTCCAATCGTGATAGTCCACAATCGATAGTCCACAGTTAACAGTCCAATAATTCATATATAATTTAATTTATAATATTCGAATTAATTAATACGTATCGTAACCCGTGTACATGTCTCAGACTCAATCACAACTCAAATTATATATATTATTGTAATTACTGCATATAGAGTGTCTATGGTTATTCCAAATAATATATATAAATGCGTCGATATGATATGTCAAAACCTTGTATACGTGTCCCGATATTTAAAGTGCGCAAAATAAATAACAGAAATTAAATAACGATAAATAAAGTGCGTAAAGTAATTAACAGAAATTAAATGACGATAAATAAAATTGCGAGAATGTAAATTGCGATAATTAAATTGCGATAAATAAAATGTAATCAGTTAGCTAGGAACAGTTAGCGTGGATTCTTAACAAAATTTCTCATAGTTAATTTGTTTGTTTCTAACAAATTTTATTTTGTCCAATATTTTCTTCATTATGCCACTTGTTGGATTCTGATAGGTCAAAATCCAAATATGAAATTGAATGAAAATGATTATTCTGCGGTGATCGGATTCGTATCTTTGTGGATGTAAGTAGGATAGTAAATGACTGTTGAATCGAATTTGAAGAATGTACAGTGTAACTTATTAATGTGAAACCCAAATATTCCTCGGGTATTACCTACCCGTTAAAATATTTTCATCATTAACAGTTGGTACAAAAGAATTTTTAATTACAATCTTCATGAAAATATACATACATATATATTTTCTTCAGATGTAATCATGGATTTAATGAGTCAATAAGATATTAAACTCATTTGACTTATCGTTAATACTAGATTACATAATCTCTAAATCTTTAGAAATTACATAATCGCCATGTTGAGGGGAGATAATCGATGTAGAACAATATGTAGAACGAAGATAAAGTAGATAGAACGATACGTAGAACGATGATTATGCTCGAGGTACAGAATGAGATGTTAAGGCGTGTGATGTTGAAACTTGGGTTGTTGGTGGTACTGGTGTTGATGCTGGTGGTACTGTTGGTGCCGGTGATGTTGCTGAAGCTGGTAGGTTCTGCACCATATTTTCCAAAGCTACAACTCGAGCGCGAAATTCGTTGACTTCTTCTATTATTCCGGGATGATTGGCGGTTTGAACAAGGGGATGGATAAGGTTTAGAATTTGAGATATTATATAATCGTTGCGAGATATTCTGGAAATGAGAGTGAAGATGGTGTTTCTAACTGGTTCGTCGGTAAGTGCTTCAGGTTTTTCGCCAAGAGATGAATTCGGTTGGTGGAAGGAAAGGATCGCCTTCTTCTCGTCTCCATTGATTAAGTCAACTACGAACACATCAGATGAATTGGGAATGGATGACTGGGTGAGTCATTCTGGTGACGCTGCTTCCGGAGCTTAGGTGAAACTCTATATCAGAATCCGAGGGACTTGAACTAGTTGTGAGTTCCATTGCGTACGATTGGTAAAGGATTTTCGATATGAAATGATTTTCGGATATCGAATGATATTCTAATTATATAGAATACCTATACATAGTACAGAAGATCCCGTAGATTACGAAGGAATTTAAGGAAACGTGTCAGATAATGTCTACAGTAACAGATACGCTAAGATATGAATTTATCTGTACACTATCTATCAAATAAGTGCAGGAAGTCGTGTCTAGACTTAGGAATGATAAGCAGGTAATTTTCCACTAGGAATGATAAACAATACTTATAATATGCAGCTAAGGTCGAAGTCCAGACTTGCTAATGCATCATAACTATCAGTTAGACACACTAATGCAAGACCTGATTCGCTAGGACCAACGCTCTGATACCACCTGTAAAGACCCCGACATTATCCACCTGGACGAAGTCTTCAACATATGGTCCCATTGCGAGGTACTAAACTTTACATGCCATGAACGACTCCATATAGTATCTTTAAAATGAGCAAATGCACAGCGGAAGACTTAATTCGTACCTGAGAATAAACATGCTTAAAAGTGTCAATCAAAAGGTTGGTGAGTTCATAGGTTTATCATAACAATCATTTCAATATATTAATAGACCACAAGATTTCAGTTTATAAATATAATACACTCGCAAGTGTATGTAAAGTATTCTAAGTGATTGAGCACTTGGTAACCATACTTAACTATTAATCAATGTAGCATATTCCCTTTATTATGAAATCTCACTACACTGTACCAAGTGTAGCCTACAAAACGAAGTACTGTGCAACCGTTGAATACTGGTCGTCCAGTCCGGTTGGGGTTGTCAGGCCCGATAGATCTATCAACAGGATTCGCGTTTACAATACCCATGTAAATAGTAGTTACCAAGCTACAGGGAAATATGCCAGTGGTACAACTCAACGTAGAATATATTTTTAAGTACTTGTGTCTATTTCGTAAACATTTATAAAAGCAGCGCATGTATTCTCAGCCCAAAAATATATTGCAAAAGCAATTACAAGGGAGCAAATGAAACTCACATATTGTATTTTGTAGTAAAAATACAGATAACCACTTTGAACAATTGTAGGGTTGGCCTCGGATTCACGAACCTATATCATGTATATATATATATTAACACCTATAATTTAAGTCAAATAAATTTATGTATTATTATTAATATAAGTCTTTTTAGTAATTCATGTGTTTCATTATTAACTTAAATATATTTACTTTATATAATTTAAATAAAATAATTTATAAAGTATAGTCTTATTAAGTATATTTTTATATATCTAACTTTGATTGTAATAATAATATTATTACTAGTAATATTGATAATAATAATAATATTAATATAATTCTAATAATAATAATGGTAAAAGTATTGATAGTAATAATATTAAAAATATTAATAATAATGTTAATATTAATAATAATAACAATGACAAAAATATTAATAATGATAATAAAAATATTAATGATGATAAATAATAAAAAGTTGTATTATTTTTACAATAATTATGATCCTAACTCTTAATACTAATAGTACATATAATAATAATTGATAGTAATTAATGTTAATAATAATAACAATAATAATAATAATATTAATAATAAGATAATATTAATAATAAAAATATGTAACTACCTCAAAGAAGTAACCCTTAAAAATTTCTCAAGTCCGGGTTTGAACCCGCGACGTCCCGCTAACCCGTTAACACCTTTAAATCAATGAACCAAAGATTTATTTTGGTCTTATCCCGCATGATTAACTAGTTCATCATCATCAAACACTTATCGTTTCATTTGAGCGTTTTGATGTCAAAGCAGAGGGGTATAAAATACTATTAAATTTTAGCAGAAAATACTATTAAATACGATACAATTTTACACAAGATATTTATTTATTTATAGAATGGATATACTTAAACCTTGCTACAACACTTATAGGCAGTGTACCTAATCGTACAGTAGTGTAGTTTTTAGTAAGTCCGGTTCGTTCCACAGGGAAATCTTTAAACAAAGCTCAACGCTATATTAGTTAACTTTTATAAAAATACAAATATATATATAAGTAATATTATTATTATAAAGAGGGGTTTTTACCGTTTAATGACCGGTTTGTCGATTTTAAAACTTTAGTCGCAGTTAAAACCTAATGTAAAATATAAAATAAATACAAGACTTTAAATTAAAGCGTAAAGTAAATAACGATAATGAAATTGCGAATAATAAAAATGCGATAAAAATTAAATTGCGATAATTAAAAAGTACGATAATTAAAAGTGCGATAAAATGAAATAACAATAAATAAAAGTGCGATAATTAGAAGTGCAATTAAATATAAAATAAAGGAAATAAAATATGATATAAAAGAATTATGCTTATTTAAACTTCCGTAATCATGATGTTTGACGTGTTGATTTTAGTTTTATGCCCATGGGTTAATTGTCCTTTGTCCTGGATTATTCAATATGTCCGTCTGGTTTTTGTCCATAACAGTCCATCAGTCATAAATATAAATTGCAAGTGTCCTTGTCAAATTATTATTATACCCGAAGATAAATATTCCAACTAATTGGGGATTCGAATTGTAACAAGGTTTTAATACTTTGTTTAATGAATACACCAGGTTATCGACTGCGTGTAAACCAAGGTTTTACTACTTTGTTAACAATTACACCAATTACCCTTGAATGTAATTTCACCCCTGTTTTAATTATTCTAGTGGCTATTAATCCATTCCCGTGTCCGGTTAAATGAACGATTATTCGTACAAATAAATACCCCGCCCATCGTGTCCGATCGAGTGTATATGGTAATTTATAGGGACGCCCAATTGTAAATCTTTATATTAACATTAACAAACTTTCATTTAGTTAAACAAATATAAAGCTCATTAATAGCCCATAGCCTAGTTTCCACAAGTGTCGGTCTTTTATCCAAACCCCAATTATGGTACAAAGTCCAATTACCCAATTTTAGTAATTAGCCCAACATCATGATTACTTTGTTTTAAATAAGCATAATAATAACTTAGCTACGAGACATTAATATAAAAAGGTTGAACATAACTTACAATGATTAAAATAGCGTAGCGTTACACGGACAGAATTTCGACTTACACCTTTACAACATTCGCTAACATACCCTTATTATTAGAATTATAATTAAAATTAAAATATAAATTATAAATATAAATATATATTACTTATGAAGAGGAAGAGAAAAAAGATATATAAAACTCGTCAGAAAACTGGCTATTTATAGGACCTGACCAGCAATCTCACACCATGCGACTCGCATGGTTTTGTGCTTCTGGCCATGCGAGTCGCATGGCCACCCTGGATTCAGCCAACTACTTTTGTTTTCTTCTTGCCGACGTAATATAATAATAATAATATATATATAATTATATATAATTATATATATATTATATTATATTCTTGTGCATAGTAGACTAGATATTTTTGGTCCGTTGCGTCGGGCGTTTCTTCTTGGCTCAGGTCCCGGTTCCGGATTTTCGGACGTCCTCGCGTATTATTTTATATCGTGTACTTTGCGTCTTGTAACTTGTACTCTTGTCATTTTGAGACGTTCCTCATCAATATTTTGAACCTTTTTGATTGTATCTTGTACTTTTTAGCTCTTTGGACCTTTTTTTCTTCAATTTGTCGAATCTGCCTTTTGTCTTCACCTTTTATTATTTAAACGAATATCACTTGTAAATAGAACAATTGCAACTAAAAGCTTGTCTTTCTTGAGGAATAATGCTATGAAATATATGTTCGTTTTTAGCATTATCAAATATTCCCACACTTGAGCGTTGCTTGTCCTCAAGCAATATTGTCTTGAAATACTAGAATCACTTCTTTATTCTTCATACTTTGTACATCAGTGATTTCTATACGGCGGTATAAACAATGGTAGTGATGATATGGTTTACAGTCCCACATGACTATAAAAATTTAGATCCATTAAGGAAATTGGATCTTTATGAAAACATTTGATCTTTCGAAATCTAGTTTTTACCCTAGATAAGTTTTCCGGAATAACCCTTTACCGGTGTTTGCAAAATATTTTTGTGGGTTTGGTGGGTTTCAGATTTGAAAATTTTAGCTCAAAACTTGCGGTTTTGTGTCACCCACTTGCTAACCTTGTATTTGGAAAGCAACACGTCTAGTTTACTTGTTCCGTATATTACCTTTCGGTAAACTACCGTCCGGTTGTAAAGGAAAGCGTTGAACAAGCAACTGTTAAGGCAATGTCCCGTGACATGCTTTTGATTATGGTTTATAACGTGTCGGACGCAATTACTATCCTTGGTAGGAGCAATAGTAAAGCTCACCCTTATAATTTTTCGGTCTGGCACAAGGTCCTGTCTTTGACCATGTTATGCAACCACCGTTCTTACGGTTGACACCCGATTTAGTTCAGGTGACCTAATGAATTCCAGGTGAATTCCTAGGATTTTACGTTCAATGGTAATGAACGCATTGAAAATAGGGTTTTCAGAAAACAAATCGGTTTGTATTTTTGATCAAAATATTTTCTCGTTTCAGCTCGAGTTTTAGATATCATTGAATTCCATGAGTTTGAATTCTCAATCTTTACGGTCAATCTCTAGGATTGAGTAATATCAGTCTTAAAAGCTGATTTTTAATCTTTAAGGAGATTATCCTTTCTGGGGATCTGATTCATTAGTCTTATCCAGCTAATTTGCATGGTGCCCCCCCATTGTACGAGATAAATCCTTCTCATGGTTAGGATAAATCTGACCACTTGGCGACCCTGTTTGATGATGAGGTCCGTGGATTTCCTGCTGATTTTAGTGATGACTTTTCTAGATTTTTCGTCAACCTACAGCTGGTCTGAACGACAACTTCATGACCTAAATCAAGAAGCGCGTGTCTTTTTCGGAAGACTTTACTTCCTTTTAGTGATGGAATTGATTCATCGTGTAGATCCATCTCTTCTTTTCTTTCATTGGGTAAAACAGTTTAGCTTAGTCCAAAGCAAAAGTATTTTCAGTTATTTGTTACAAATATATGTGGCATATGTTTAAAATAACTTGGTAAATTTTCCCACACTTGGCTTTTTATTTTTCTTTTTATCGTCCTCTATTCCATTTTTAAATGAATTTTAACATTTTAGTTTGTTTCTCAATTTATGTCCTTTCCGAGGTAACAATAATTTCGGTGTTAAAACCTAGTTTTATCGTTCATAAATATGTATAAACATGATTTGAATTCATTTAATTGAAAATTTTGAAAAATTTTACTAGAATTGGGTAGTCAGTATATAAGACTAGGGCTGTTCTTTTTTTATCAGAGAGCACTAGATTCTAATACAACTACTGCTTTACTAGTATTTTTAATGGTAACCAAGTGTTTAATATTAAAATTTTAAAATCCGAAAGAATTTAACCCCTTCCCACACTTAAGATCTTGCAATGCCCTCATTTGCAAGAAATCAGTAACAATTTAAATTATTGAGGGTGATTTGTGTGAAAATTATTAAATTTTTACCAAAGTTTCCTAATATATTGGCGTTTGTTTGCTGAATGATAAATGGTGCACGTCATTTGTTCATTCCGTCTTGTTGTTATTTCACATACATTTTGCATCATTGTCGTCAAAATTACTTGCTTTTGCTGAACTTAATGCCAGTCTTTGAAAACGCGTTGTTTCACCCTGTTTTGTGCATAAAATAGAATACATACAATACAAATATAATCATACATGAAATTTGAAATGGAACTTTGGCATCCCACTTTCAAACTATAAGAAAAATATTAGTACACAATAATAATAGAAATATCAAACATTACATAAACGTAATAGAAATGTTAAGTGTTTAAAATAATAAAAAATAAAAATTACCAATTTATCTCTACTGATCAGGAGGTGGGTTAGGAGGAAAATTAGGATATGGATCCCAATTCATGTTCGCGTCCGGGTTCCATGGCTGATTATAGGTGTACTGGTATGCTGCGTCATAATCATATGAATCATAGGGTGGTCTCATCTCTGGCTGATGTGCGGGATAGTATGCGGGTCGGGTCGGATAATACATCTCGCCAGGCTGCAACTGGCTTATAATTTGGCGCTGATGATAATCCCATCGGCCATGCTCTCGTTGCCGGGAATGCTCGTAGTCATTCCGGCGTTGCCATGCCTCGTACTGCATATGCCTATCATAGTTCGTCATGTATTCATCCTCCATACGAATACCTAAATCAAGAGCAGTCTCCCGAACAACTCCTATAATGTTGTTCGCCTCCTCCATCTCATCATCCGAACCTCTCTCTACCTGTCGCTGAGGTCCCTCGTATCGATATACCCGACCACGTCTCATCAATAATACCCTTGCACCGTGATAAAGGTTTGAACTTATAGTTTCACCTCCGTCCTCTATTTCGTTCATTGGACCCCCTTGGTGCTTATCTACACCTAAATACTCTCCAATGAGAGTAATGAAAATACCACCACCTATAATACTCCCCGATTTCATCCCCGAAACTACATTAGCGAGATAATAACCAACACAATAGGGAATGTTAACGAAACTCCTCGGGTCTCTAATACACTTGAGGTAGAACAAATCATTTACGGTCAATTTCTCCTTATTCCTACCCCTTTGTGTAATTGTGTTTGCTAAGAATCTATGAATCACCCGGAGTTCAGCTCTGTCTATATCTAAGTATGTATGATTTCCACTGGCGTGAAATTCATTAAAGTGGGACATACGCCTCCAGACAGCGTTAATATCAAATTCCCTATCTACCCTTTCTCCTTGGGCAATCAGGCTATTACAGTCGGGGCTCAAAAGTTCAGCAGGGGTGTAAATCTGTAAGGCCCTGGCTAAATCTATCATGGACATTCTGTACATGCGTCCACCTAAAAGAAATCTAATAAAGCTTCTATCATCTATCCTCCTAACATCACTGTTTAACTTAATAGTACTAAGTAATTCTATACACCATTCCCTATATATGGTTCTACGAATGGAAAATAGGCGCATCCAATCGTTAAACTGAGAATTACCATACCTTTGCACCAATAATTGCCGAATCGGTTCGGCAAGGTCAACTGTTTCCAAAGGTACCCAGTCAATTGCCCTTGGCATTTCAACAACCTTAAAGTAGAGAATGTGCATGTTCTTTTGATAATCTGGATACTCTATCCAACATCTATCAAATCTCAGATTTGGGTGTAACTGATCTTCATTAATGTCTAAACTCAGAATCCTTTGATGTGGAGCGAATTGACGAAACTGATTCACGAATAATTGATCTTGATCGTGATAAGGAATATGTTGCTCCTCCTGTTCTTCTTCTTCTTGTTGCATATGTTGTTCCTGTTCATGAAACATTTCCGGTTCGGGCTCTGGTTGCCTGGACGATGATGCTCCTGATCCTCCAGTATCGGCTTTCTGCAAAACACATTAAACACAAAATTTGTGCATCCAAATATGCATTAGTGTTAGCAAAATAATAACTTGAAACAATTATGATGACCTGTTCAATTCATAACACATTTTATACACATTTTCTTAACACTAACAATTCTACACTTTTACATACGAAAATGTGTACAATGTTTTATCACATTTAAACTCTTAAACATGTCAACAATAATTATTATAACAATTAAACACTTGTTACATGGCATTCAAATCAAACTAGTGCTCATTTTCATATTTTTGTCAAGTCTACACTTTGTCAAATAAGCATATACGAAAAATGTACATCAAGTTCATAAGCATTTATCTCAAATAACATGCCAAAATAATCACTACTAGCAATGAAACAAGTTTCAAATGGCCTTTATATCAAATTATCCAAGTTCATGAATTTTTAGGCTTAAAAAGTCTACTTTAATTCTCAAAAACATGTTTAGGCTCAAAGTTTGGATCAATTAACTACCTAAACATGTTACACTACTTAATTTAGCAACAATTCATGACAAAAATCGGCCATAACCTGTTTATATCAAAAAGCCCCAAATTGCTCAAGAACACAAACCCTAGATTCTTAAAAATTTGAAGTTTTTAGCTTCAATTCATGTTAAATAGCTTCTATCTAGGATATACATGCATAATATAACATCAATTTAGCTCTAATTACACCTAAATTTAACAAAATCAAAATATAAATTTTCTAGCTCAAGAACACAAAAATTCGAATTTAAAGAGATTAGGGGTGAAATCTTTACCTTTCTCCTGAAGGGGTTGAGACTACTGAATCTAGGCATGATTATTGTGAAGTTTTGCAAGAAATTTGGTGAAAATTGGTGAAAAATTGAGAGAGTTTGGGAGAGTTTTCGTGTATATGTGTGTGTATTGTGAGAAAGAAGCAGAACTCGCTGAGCTTTTGATCCTGTCCAGTTTTTTACATCCATGCGAGTCGCATGGCTTAAGCCTTTCCCCCATGCGACTCGCATGGATGTAATTCCAGGTTTTTTTTTTTTTTTTTTTTTTTTTTTTTTTTTTTATAAACCTTAAACTTTTAAAACATAAAATTTAATAAAATTTTAAAAATTTTGTTTCTTTTTAAGACGAGGTCGTTTCGGGATGATGCCCTAGTCCGTCCCTCGACAAAATTTTAAAATTTGTCTTTTTGTAGGATTGTTTTAAAAGCTAAGATTTTTGGGTTTTTTAATGTTTTTTTGCATACTTTAAATCAATAAGATTAAAAATAATGATAATAAAAGTTCTCGTCCCTCCCTCGGGTAAAGCAATTTCGGTTCAAAGACCTAGTCTTCAACTTACGACGAATTTTAAAAATCATATTTTTAACTTAATGAGATAAAGTAAATTTTTGTTTTTAAATTCACACAACTTAAATATAAAATTCAAAATTAATATTAAAAATTAAAAATTCACACCAAACTTAAAATTTGAAATGCATAAAATTTTAAAAAAAATTCATATTTTAAAAATTCACATTAGACTTTATAAATTCATATTATAAATTCACACCAAACTTATTTTAAAAATTCAAATATTTACAATTTTAAAAATATTGTTTTTATAAAGTTTACAGTATTAACTTAAGATTTAAATATTAATTTTAAAAACATGGTAAAAATAAATTTAAAAATCTTTTTGTCTTTTTATCCCACTTTAATCAATCAAATATTATCAAAAATATGCGCCCCTCTTTTCGGTAAAGTAATTTCGGTTCCAAGACCTAATTTTAACTCATGACGAATTTTTGAAATATTTTGGGTTGATTGATTAAAGATATTTATACCTTAAGAATAAACGTTAAATTTCGCAGTGATGTAATAAATTTTTGAACGATATCAATAATTTCGGTCGCCAAACCTAATTTTATTTAATACCAATTTAATACTTTTTAGCGAACAAATTAGCATTTATTATCAAAAGGTTAAAAATAAAAATAAAAATAAAAACTGTACAGACATACCTGTGAAATAGATTTCTTAGTTATATGATCTATTATATTCATAAGATAGTCGGTTTAATTGGTCTTCCATGGCTGCATAGGCGTAACCTCGAGCATTCATTGTCTTTTCTTCTAAACATATGAACGGTCCGTCTCTGCATAAAGTAACAAATTCGGTATTTGAATAGGTTTGATTATTTGAACATTTACCTCCATGTGACCATTTTCCGCATTTGTGACATTTTTCTAGGTGTCGTGCTCTTCTTTTCGCTGCGGATTTTGATTTTCCTTTACCAAATTGTAACTTATTATCTTCGCATCTGGATCCTTTTCTAACTCCGTCCATTCTTTCTCTGATTACTGATACTATTTCACTCGGGAGTATGTCATTATTACGTTTAGTGATCAAAGCGTGTAGCATTAGACCATGGTTTAATTCACAGGCAGTCTTCATTTTGTAAAAACCTAAAAAAAAATAAAAATTCAGAATGGGGGGAGAAGACTAGTTCTTTAGGGTCTGCTAGGGAAAGACCATACGTGTTCCATTTTCGAGAATTACACGAAAACAGACAATCTAACTCTAACAGAAATACATATTATCCTTTAAAGACTTGATTCTCCCCACACTTAGTTAGCTGTGGTGTCGAAATTGTGATTAACTTCGTTGTCGACTTCCATCGGACCCTGTATGTAATGTTTAACTCTGTGACCATTAACTTTAAATTCAATCCCATTTGAATTGATCAATTCTATCGTTCCGTATGGGAAAACTCTTTTGACTATGAATGGTCCAGACCATCTTGATTTCAATTTTCCAGGAAATAGCTTGAATCGTGAATTGAAAAGAAGAACTCTGTCTCCTTCTTTGAATTCTTTTGATCTTCTGATTCTTTTATCATGCCATTTCTTCGTTCTTTCTTTATAGATTAACGAATTTTCGTATGCTTCATGTCTTAATTCTTCTAATTCGTTTAGTTGACTTAATCGTAGACGTCCGGCTTCATGTAAATCAAGATTACATGTCTTCAAAGCCCAAAATGCTTTGTGTTCAATTTCTACTGGAAGATGACACGCTTTTCCATAAACAAGTCTAAAAGGTGTGGTTCCAATTGGAGTTTTGTAGGCTGTTCTAAAAGCCCAGAGTGCATCCTCCAATTTAATGGACCATTCCTTCGGATTTGATCCTACGGTTTTCTCTAGAATACGTTTTAAAGCTCGGTTGGTATTTTCAACTTGTCCACTTGTTTGTGGATGATATGCGGTGGAGATTTTATGAGTTACTCCATATCTTTTAAGAACTTTCTCAAGTTGATTATTACAGAAATGAGTACCCCGATCACTTATTAAAGCTTTCGGTGTTCCAAACCTTGCAAAAAGACGTTTTAAAAAATTTACTACAACTCGTGCATCGTTAGTTGGGAGAGCTTGTGCTTCCGCCCATTTAGATACATAATCAATGGCTACGAGTATATATAGATTATTATGAGATTTTGGAAATGGACTCATAAAGTCAATACCCCAAATGTCAAATACTTCACATACTTGGATGACATTTTGTGGCATTTCATCACGTTGACTTATTTTTCCGGCCCTTTGACATGCATCACAGGATTTGCAAAGAAGGTGTGCGTCTTTGTAAATTGTAGGCCAATAGAATCCAGCTTCATAAACTTTTCTTGCTGTTAGTTGAGGCCCATAATGCCCTCCTGTTGGTCCTGTGTGACAATGGTTTAAAATTTTACTCGCTTCATCTCCAAATACACATCGGCGTATTATTCCATCGGGACAACTTTTAAACAGATGTGGATCTTCCCAGAAATAGTGTTTTATATCACTGAAGAATTTCTTTCGTCTTTGGTACGATAATCCTTTTTCAAGGAATCCACAAACTAAGTAGTTTGCATAGTCTGCAAACCATGGGATTTCTTTATAATCTATCTTCAATAGATATTCATCAGGAAAGTTGTCTTGTATGGCCGATTCATTCAGAACTTCTAATTCGGGATTTTCAAGACGAGAAAGATGATCAGCGGCGAGATTTTCTGCTCCTTTTTTATCTCGGATTTCAATATCAAACTCTTGTAAGAGTAAGATCCAACGGATTAATCTTGGTTTAGCATCTTGTTTTGAAAATAGGTATCTAAGAGCAGAATGGTCGGTATAGACCACCGTTTTTGCTAGAACGAGATATGATCGAAATTTGTCAAAAGCAAAGACAATAGCAAGGAGTTCTTTTTCAGTAGTTGTATAGTTCGTTTGTGCTCCTTGTAATGTCTTACTAGCATAATATATAGGTTGAAATCGTTTTTCAATCCTTTGTCCTAAAACGGCTCCCATTGCAAAATCACTTGCATCGCACATTAGTTCAAATGGTAGATTCCAATTTGGTGTTATCATGATCGGTGCATTAGTGAGTTTTTCTTTAAGAATATTAAAAGATTTGATACATTCATCTGAAAAGATGAATGGCGCATCCTTTTCTAGGAGTTTATTCATAGGAGTGGCAATTTTAGAAAAATCTTTTATGAAACGTCGGTAAAAACCGGCATGCCCTAGAAAACTCCTAACTCCTCTAACATTGGTGGGATGTGGAAGTTTAGCAATTACATCTACTTTAGCTCTATCCACTTCAATTCCTTCTTTTGAAATTTTATGTCCAAGAACGATGCCTTCTTTAACCATAAAATGGCATTTCTCCCAATTAAGTACTAGATTTGATTTTTCGCATCTAATTAGCATTCGTTCCAGATTAACTAGACATGATTTAAATGTATCACCGAAGACTGAAAAGTCATCCATGAATACTTCCATGCATTCTTCTATCATGTCGTGAAAAATTGCCATCATGCACCTTTGAAAGGTTGCAGGGGCGTTGCAAAGTCCAAATGGCATGCGTTTGTAAGCAAAAGTACCATAAGGGCACGTGAATGTGGTTTTTTCTTGATCCTCGGGTGCTATTGGAATTTGAAAATATCCGGAAAATCCATCTAGAAAACAATAGTAACTATTTCCGGCTAATCTTTCCAACATTTGATCTATGAAAGGTAAGGGAAAGTGATCTTTTCTGGTGGCGTCATTTAATTTTCTATAATCAATACATACACGCCATCCTGTTACAGTCCTAGTAGGAATAAGCTCATTTTTCTCATTTGTGATAACAGTCATGCCACCCTTCTTAGGCACGCATTGAACTGGGCTTACCCATGGACTATCAGAAATTGGATATATCAAACCTGCATCTAGCAGTTTAATAATCTCTTTCTTAACTACATCTTGCATATTAGGATTTAGTCTTCGTTGGCGTTGCACATACGTTTTATGACCTTCTTCCATAAGGATTTTATGTGTGCAATACGAAGGACTTATTCCTTTAATATCATGAATCTTCCATGCAATAGCTGGTTTATGAGCTTTCAACACAGAAATGAGTTGTGATTTCTCATTTTCAGTAAGAGAAGACGATATTATTACAGGTAATTCAGATTCACCATGTAAATAAGCGTATTCCAAATGGTTTGGAAGTGGCTTTAACTCTAATTTCGGAGGTTCTTCTATCGATGATTTATATCGATATCTGTCTTCTTCTTTTAGCATTTGAATTTCTTCTGTTGTTGGTTCATATCCATTAGCTATAAGTGTAGCTAACATTTCAGCTTCATCAATTGGTTCATTTCCTTCTCCTAAAGAACATTCTCCCGTTCCTTGTAATTCTGGAAATTCTTCTAATAATTCTGCATGTGCATCTATAGTTTGAATATAATAACATGTATCATCTGCAGATTGTGGTTGTTGCATTGCTCTATCAACTGAAAAGGTAACACTCTCATCCTCTATACTTAGGGTCAGTTTCTTACCGAACACGTCTATCATTGCTTTAGCCGTGTTTAAGAATGGTCTTCCTAATATGAGAGGAACTTGAGAATCTTCTTCCATGTCCAAAACAACAAAATCTACTGGAAATACTAAAGTACCAACTTTAACTAGCATGTTCTCCATTATCCCTCTAGGATATTTTATTGATCTATCGGCTAGTTGTATGCTTATTCTGGTTGGTTTTAATTCTCCAAGGTCTAGTTTAGCGTATAGTGAATACGGCATTAGATTTATACTAGCACCTAAGTCTGCCAATGCTTCTATTGAACTAAGACTACCCAGAAAACATGGAATTGTGAAACTTCCTGGATCAGATAGTTTTTCTGGTATCTTATTCAACAGCACTGCTGAACAATTAGCATTCATAGTAACAGCCGAGAGTTCTTCCATTTTCCTTCTATTCGTGATTAGATCTTTCAAGAATTTAGCATACCTTGGCATTCCTGAAATCACATCAATGAAAGGAAGATTTACATTTATTTGTTTAAACATATCCAAGAATTTGGATTGCTCGGCTTCAAGTTTTTCTTTCTTCATTTTACTTGGATAAGGAAGTGGTGGTTGATATGGTTTAACATAAGGTTTATCCTTAACTGTGTTATCTTTATTAACCTTTTCAACTACCGGTTCTTTTTCCTTATCCTGATCAGGTTGTGGTTCTTGTGTAGTAGGAATAGTTTCATCAGAAGTTACAGGTATTTCAGGTGGTTTAAGTGTTGTACCACTTCTTGTGGTAATAGCTTTAGCTGTTTCATTCCGGGGGTTAGCGTTTGTATCGCTTGGTAGACTTCCCGGTTTTCTTTCACCTATTAACCTTGCTAGGTTACTCACTTCTTGTTCCAGATTTTGAATAGAAGCTTGTTGATTTCTAAATGCTTGAGCATTTTGTTCATTGGTTTGTTTTTGAGATGTGAAAAACTGCGTTTGAGTTTCAACTAGCTTCGTCATCATATCTTCTAAATTCGGCTTTTTATCATCGGTTTGTTGTGGTGGTTTGTTTTGAAAATTAGGTCTTTGCTGATTGTAAGTATTATTGGATAATTGTGGATTGCTAGGACCTTGTTGGTTGTTGTATGGAATATTTCGGTTATAATTCTGGTTTTGATTGTAAATCGGTCTTGGCGGTTGATAATTATTCTGATAATTATTTCCAGGCCTTTGGTTTATGTATGAAATATTCTCTCTTTGTTCCATTGTTAATTCAATACTGAGACAATCTTTTGTCAAATGTGGTCCTCCACACTGCTCACAACTAATTCGTATAGCATGAATATCTTTAGTCATCTTTTCCATTCGTCTTTCGAAAGCATCTATCTTTGCCAAAATGGAATCTAAGTCATGGCTAGAATCGGCTCTAGCTGCTTTAGATGATCTAATGATATCTTTTTCTTGGTGCCACTCATGTGAGTGGGAAGCAGTATTATCAATAATTTTGTAAGCATCAGTTTCGGTTTTCTTCATAATAGAACCACCAGCTGCTATATCTATATCTTTCCTTGTAGTGATGTCGCATCCTTGGTAAAATATTTGTACTATTTGACAGGTGTCTAAACCATGTTGCGGACATCCTCTTAACAACTTTCCATATCTTGTCCACGCCTCATATAGAGTTTCATTTGGTTTCTGTGTGAACGTAACAATTTCTGCTTGAAGTCTTACGGCTTTAGATGCAGGAAAGAATTGTTTAAGAAATTTGTCAATTAAAACATCCCATGTATCGATCGCCCCTTCAGGTAACGATTCCAACCAATCTTTGGCTTCTCCCTTTAAAGTCCAGGGAAATAACATGAGATATATCTGTTCATCCTCCACTTCTCGTATTTTAAATAGTGTGCAGATCCTATTAAAGGTACGTAGATGTTCATTTGGATCTTCCTTCGGCGCACCACTAAATTGGCATTGATTAGTCACCATGTGTAGAATTTGTCCTTTGATTTCATAATCTGGCGCATTAATGTCTGGATGAGTAATTGCGTGACCTTGGCCAGTGCGTTTAGCTCTCATTCGGTCTTCCATACTTAAAGGTTCCAGATTCTCCATAATTGAATTTGTTGAATCGGTATCACTAGATGATTCTGATTTAATAGTTCGTTCCTCAACAATCTCTGTTTGAATGATTGGTGGTTCCGGAGGAAAGTTTAATGGTTCAGGATCTATGAACCGTTCCTGAATATTTTCTGGATTCTCAATTGTGAGGTCGGGTTCAAAAAATGGATTATCGGAAATTTGAACTGAGGTACTTGGTCGACTGGATGACGATTCTAAAGAAAAATCAACGGCGGTTATATTTGTTAAACGATGTCTTGATCGAGTTACAGGTGGTGAACGTACAAAAGGTGATGAACGTCTTGCTCGATGCATTCACTGAATATCCTATTAGTTTTTAAAAGGAAAGAAAAATTATAATAAGTTATCCAATTAATAGACTTTTCTGATTTTGCCCACGTTTCGAATAGCCAAAAGATGCAGCAGAGGGGCAGGATTCGTTTGGTCTCAATATAATTGAGGACTGTTTGGCTCCAATAACCCGGTCCACGTACAAATCCAACTATTACTACGAACCAGAAAATTTTGATGTCTATTAATTTAACTACTCAAAATAAATTTTCGTAATTTTAAGAAATTTAGATAAGAAGTAGAATAAAATTCTAAGTCCTAAAAACTAGAATGGCGAGAAATAAGAGAGAAAAAGATTGCGCGTCGAAAAATGTCGAAAATGAAAAAATGGTTGAAAAATAAAAGGTGACGGAAATAAAAGAAACTTATCAAAACTTAAAAATACTTAACTAATTTAACCTTATTACTACAACTAACTTAAAATTATAATCGCAAATTGAAATTACTAATTGGAATGATAATTGATACATAGTAAAAGGTCTAAAAATATTAAAGCTTACAGGAAAAACTAAATCCCAAATTGAAATAACTTAAAAAGAAACTAAAACGTAAAAAGGCGTCGCAAAATTCTAAAGCACCTAAATCTTAGTCTAAAGAAAAAGCACTTAAGGAGTTCTACGGCGAAGCCTAAAAATATAGGAGTAAAAATAACTATAGCGAAAACTAAGTTTAAAATTAATTATGAGCTAAAAAAAAAATACAAATATTACGCTACAACGATTAAAAAGGGACAAAATATAAAAGTTATAAAAAGTTATAAAAATATTAGATTTTATAAAAATATTATTTTTATATTTTATAATTTAAAGTATTAAGTATTATATAATTAAAACTAGTTAAAAGTAATAATTAATTTAAATAACTAAAACTTAATTAATAATAATAAATAAAACTAGGGTTTAAATAATAATAATAAATTAATACGCATTAAATGCGAAATTAGGGTTTTAATGTGGCCCTGTCAGACCCTTCATGCGAGTCGCATGGTTTTAGGGGTTGGGTCATGCGAGTCGCATGACTGAACTGGACCAGTTCAACTGGACTGGTTCAAATGACGGGTCACATATTATTTTATATTTAATTTCTTTTTTCTGTTTTATATTTAAAATATAAATATATTAAAATAAAAACTTAAAAATAAACTTAAAATACTTTATAATTTTGTAAAAATAAAAGAAAAACTTAAAAATATACTTAAAATACTTTTTTTTTTTCGATTTTAAAAGCTTTTTTTTTTTTTTTTTTTTTTTTTTCTTAAACAAAAATATAAATTTTACAAAAACTAATTATAACTTAAAAATTAAAAATATGGCGTTTCGCTTCGGCGAAAATGAGTTCCCCGGCAGCGGCGCCAAAAATACTTGATGTCAAAGCAGAGGGGTATAAAATACTATTAAATTTTAGCAGAAAATACTATTAAATACGATACAATTTTACACAAGATATTTATTTATTTATAGAATGGATATACTTAAACCTTGCTACAACACTTATAGGCAGTGTACCTAATCGTACAGTAGTGTAGTTTTTAGTAAGTCCGGTTCGTTCCACAGGGAAATCTTTAAACAAAGCTCAACGCTATATTAGTTAACTTTTATAAAAATACAAATATATATATAAGTAATATTATTATTATAAAGAGGGGTTTTTACCGTTTAATGACCGGTTTGTCGATTTTAAAACTTTAGTCGCAGTTAAAACCTAATGTAAAATATAAAATAAATACAAGACTTTAAATTAAAGCGTAAAGTAAATAACGATAATGAAATTGCGAATAATAAAAATGCGATAAAAATTAAATTGCGATAATTAAAAAGTACGATAATTAAAAGTGCGATAAAATGAAATAACAATAAATAAAAGTGCGATAATTAGAAGTGCAATTAAATATAAAATAAAGGAAATAAAATATGATATAAAAGAATTATGCTTATTTAAACTTCCGTAATCATGATGTTTGACGTGTTGATTTTAGTTTTATGCCCATGGGTTAATTGTCCTTTGTCCTGGATTATTCAATATGTCCGTCTGGTTTTTGTCCATAACAGTCCATCAGTCATAAATATAAATTGCAAGTGTCCTTGTCAAATTATTATTATACCCGAAGATAAATATTCCAACTAATTGGGGATTCGAATTGTAACAAGGTTTTAATACTTTGTTTAATGAATACACCAGGTTATCGACTGCGTGTAAACCAAGGTTTTACTACTTTGTTAACAATTACACCAATTACCCTTGAATGTAATTTCACCCCTGTTTTAATTATTCTAGTGGCTATTAATCCATTCCCGTGTCCGGTTAAATGAACGATTATTCGTACAAATAAATACCCCGCCCATCGTGTCCGATCGAGTGTATATGGTAATTTATAGGGACGCCCAATTGTAAATCTTTATATTAACATTAACAAACTTTCATTTAGTTAAACAAATATAAAGCTCATTAATAGCCCATAGCCTAGTTTCCACAAGTGTCGGTCTTTTATCCAAACCCCAATTATGGTACAAAGTCCAATTACCCAATTTTAGTAATTAGCCCAACATCATGATTACTTTGTTTTAAATAAGCATAATAATAACTTAGCTACGAGACATTAATATAAAAAGGTTGAACATAACTTACAATGATTAAAATAGCGTAGCGTTACACGGACAGAATTTCGACTTACACCTTTACAACATTCGCTAACATACCCTTATTATTAGAATTATAATTAAAATTAAAATATAAATTATAAATATAAATATATATTACTTATGAAGAGGAAGAGAAAAAAGATATATAAAACTCGTCAGAAAACTGGCTATTTATAGGACCTGACCAGCAATCTCACACCATGCGACTCGCATGGTTTTGTGCTTCTGGCCATGCGAGTCGCATGGCCACCCTGGATTCAGCCAACTACTTTTGTTTTCTTCTTGCCGACGTAATATAATAATAATAATATATATATAATTATATATAATTATATATATATTATATTATATTCTTGTGCATAGTAGACTAGATATTTTTGGTCCGTTGCGTCGGGCGTTTCTTCTTGGCTCAGGTCCCGGTTCCGGATTTTCGGACGTCCTCGCGTATTATTTTATATCGTGTACTTTGCGTCTTGTAACTTGTACTCTTGTCATTTTGAGACGTTCCTCATCAATATTTTGAACCTTTTTGATTGTATCTTGTACTTTTTAGCTCTTTGGACCTTTTTTTCTTCAATTTGTCGAATCTGCCTTTTGTCTTCACCTTTTATTATTTAAACGAATATCACTTGTAAATAGAACAATTGCAACTAAAAGCTTGTCTTTCTTGAGGAATAATGCTATGAAATATATGTTCGTTTTTAGCATTATCACGTTTCATCATCATTTTACATAATCAATATCATTATCTTTTCCTAATCCTAATCTAATCATCATCTGCTTTAAACATCTCGGTTAAGTACCTTGTTATCATCATGATCCCATTCTGCTAATCACAATTCTACTCTTAAATCATTATAAATATCTCCATCATACATCATATCATCGTCGACATCTTCGCATCCTCCATTACCATCATCTCTATCGTTAAAACTTCACTGCATCTTCTTCAACACCCATCATAACTTCATAATCATCAAATCATCCTTAATGAATCATCATCGCCATCTAATCCTATTCTTAATCATCTTTATTAATCATCTAATATCTCTGTCATTATCGAAATCATAATTACAATGTATCATTTTATTATTTATTCATCTCTTAATATCTTCATATTATCGAGCATCATTTATCTATATCATCATCGAACCCTCATCTCATACATCACGATCCTACTCGTCCATCATCACAAGGTTATCATTCGTTTTCATTTTACTATTATCATCAAAATTTCTCATCTAATTATCATCATTATGATGATAGAAACAAATTATAGCAACTGCAACATTTTAATAATCCTAGTATTCGGCCCACGAACTTAAGCAAGCCCAAAAGAGAGAAAGTACCCAGCCCGTTTAATAAAGATCTGCCCATTACACGAGATAATGTTTCTTCCAGTAAAATCCTTGATTAGGTTAAAAGGATTAAACTAATAAAAAGTGTCTCCTTTTTCTTGATAAACAAGTGGGTTAGTTGTTGAGTATATGTCGGTCAAAAGGAACGTGGAATCATTATCATTATCTAAATCCTTCTTCGTTAAAATAGAAACAGTATAGATCGAGTAATAGAATTAAAACATAGTTGCAGGAACGAGATGAGTCGCAGGTGGCTTGTTGAAGATTGAAACAGAAATCATTAGCAGCTGCAATAATAACGTTCATGGGTGTGGTTGAGCGGTTTAGAGTGCCGATTTTAGTGGCTAGAAAACACATCAAACGGCAGCAGTGGTAGTTGCAAATGGTGTTCGTTTTGTGGTATGGTTCGACAGAAACTGAACAAGAAGAAACACAAAGAAAGTTTAATGGTTATGGTTGTGTTGATGGTGAGTTCACGATGGTGGTGAGGGTGTTTTAATAGTGGTGATTGTTATGGCGGTAAGTCGAAGAAGAAAGATGGCGATATGGTGTGGGTTTGTTCATGACATGAACCCAAAATAAAAGTTGAAGGTGGTGGTTTCGTTCACTTTAGGTTTTGAACAACAACCAATTTTAGCTTGAATCCGAAATAGGCATAGATATTAGTAATCGATGATGGTGATGATGTTGGTTCTTAAAAGGTTTCGATCTAAAACAGTATCACAAATGAAACAAGGCAGTAGCAGGTCATGATCGTAATAACAGTAATAGCAGTCACGAAAATGAAGATGGTGGTGGTGATGTATTTTCGAAGTAGAACCAGAATGATAGTTGTCGAATGATGATAACAATCGATGATAGTGGTTATGGTTTGATGATGGTTCGTATGGTGACCCAGAAACTAAAAACTAGAACCGCAACAGTGAAGATGGTTAAATTTTGGAGTGGTTCTTGGTTTAAGAGGAAGAGCAAGTTGTAAGTTGGAAATCGAAGGAAGTAAACAGATATATACCCATTTTATGAAATTGAATGGAATGTATAGATATATAATAAGTTTAGAATATTAAGTGGAGACAAGTATAGTACTTGATAAATATCTAGAGTTAAAAACGTGTAAAACTCAATTGAGAACAGCTGTGTAACTGAATTGAAAAAGTAACGAATAATAATATCAATTGAATCATTCAAACACAGTAACAGATATTTAATTTAGCCGCCTCTCTCTGTCAATTTCTTCACGGATGGAATTTCGTGCTTCATTATTTAGTGGAGGATAAAAATATTCAGAAAAATCTCATATTTTTAATACATTATTTATCTCAATCATCACTCATTAAAAAAAATAGATCAATTAATAGCGCCCAATCTCAAGTAACATATACGGAGCTTTAAAATTTAACTTAACGTATTTAAATATATTTTTGGTGAGTCTAAAATTTATATATCTTAATTACAGACTACACTTATTATTAAATTTTCATAATTTCGTATTTTAACTTGTTTAGTATCAATCGAATGTCAAACGAGTGCAACTATCGTTTACTAAATAAATTCGAATCACAAAATATATATTTAATATACTTTATTTATATATAAGATATGTTCTAAATAATAATTATCATAGTATCATATTTTTATTTTATTTTACATAAATAAATTTTAATAGCAATAACATATAATATTTCAAATTATATTTACAACCATTTATATATATACACACACATATCTATTTACAATTTATTGTTCGTGAATCGTCGAAACTGGTCGAGGTTAAATGAATGAAATAAAAGAGTTTAAAATTTTTGAGACGCAACATAACGGACTTCGCTTATTGTGTCAAAAATATTAAATCGTATCGAGAGTTTCGTATAAAATTAGTCGAAATTTTTCGGGTCGTGACAGTACCATTCAAATCGAGCAGACACAGGTATAATGAGATTGCATCCCTGGATGATAGACTTCTTCATCGACTTATCACATGCACTTTCAATGCGAGAGTGGTAAAAACAATAATGGTATATAAATTATCGTGGTATGCGAGAAGTTGTAGTATAGTGGTAAGTATTCCCGCCTGTCACGCGGGTGACCCGGGTTCGTTCCCCGGCAGCGGCGCCAAAAACTTGATGTGCGAAATCAGATATATAAATTATCGTTGGAAAACACCGGTTAAAAAGACTGTTACACACTAACGGGCAGTGTACCCGGTCGTGTAGTAGTATAAATAATGGTTTAGTTCCGTGTATCGTTCCAAGGACAGTTGTATTAGTCAAACTAGAATTAGAAACTATATTATGATTAACTAAGTAAATGAAACTTAAAGGTACAAGATATTATGTTTTTGTGGCTTTTTAACGATTTAGCCAAATCAGAGAAGGTTAAAAGTAAAAACAATATTTTTGGTCTTTTAAGTTTATATAATGAAAATAAGCGCAAAGAAAGCAATTAAGATAGTTTGATTTAGATCAAAGAGATGAAATGTTCATCTAGATATTTTACCCTCGGTATTGGATGTAAGTTTTGCTATTAAGGCCTGATTGAATGATTATGTGTGTAAGTTATCTAATAGGTTCACTAAGAGTTCTCTTAAATAAACACGCAAACACAATTACAAGATCAAGGGTTCCCTTTTCTCTATAGTTCTCGTGTTTGTAATCAAATAACTATGAAATGTGCTAATCACCTAAATCGACCCGCCAAGAGTTCTCTTTAGCGGGTACTCAAACTAGAAGTACTAAGTAAGGGTTCCCTATTACCTAGACCTTTTCATTTGTGACTAGTTGATTAGCAAGATCAAAAACTTAAATAACAATTGTCTTTGCGTTCGCTCTACACAATTCATTCCTATATCGTTTAATTGTATTGATCTAATTTACCCCCTTGGTCCGGTTTAGTACACAATCAATCTGAGACAAGTTGATTGTAAATCAATATGATACATCAACAAGAGTTCTCTTTATCAACAACATATCAATTAACTAGATACAAATGATTAAACATCAATAAGCATGGTTCTTTAATTCAAGCTTCAATCTTTCACACATAGTACATACAATCAATAGGATTACATCCAATAGCTCGGTTATTAATCTAGACAAACATTATAGAAACTAGCCAACAATCATGGTAACAGACAACATAACAATCAGATTATCAATGGAAATCATTGCTTTAGAACAAGGAATAACCTACAAGAACAGTGAGTTCTTGGATGAAGAAGTTTTTGATCTTTGATGCCTTGATGTTGAGCCTCTTTCAAGAGCTTGGAGTTCTCCAATATTGCTTCCAAAATTCACTCTGTACTCTCTGGTTCGTCTCTGGTAAAACTGGTCTTCATCATGAGATTATAAAGTGGAGAAAGTGGGTCAGAAAGTCAAAAGTGGCTGTAACCTACTTCTGGACGGCGTCCTAGATTTTGGACGGCGTCCCATCTTTAAGGCTTGGACGGCGTCCCAAAATCTTGGACGGCATCCAAGTGTGAAAAGCTGGACGGCGTCCAACAATATTGGACGGCGTCCAGATGTACTGTTGGTTACTGTCTTGTTTTCTTTGTAATCTCCTTTCATTTGGACGAAGCCCCAATCATTTTGGACGAAGTCCAACATATCTGAAGCGTTGTTTTATCATTTTAGAGCGCTAACTTGACCTTATCTTGCATTGGGATCAACCATTATAATATTGCAACTCATATAATGGTCATAAATCATCAAAACTCTTTACAAATTACTCTCCGATACAAATTTGCATATCTTGGCCTATCACTTGTAGAAACGCTTTCAGTATCCTTGATTCGAGAGTATTTTACACGATATTGCGATAGATATATATAATGTTATTGATCAATATCAAGAATGTATGTTGATTGTGTGTATATCTATATGCGTATTATAGGTAAAGCTTGCTCGGTTGCGTTTAGATGTGAATTACATACATGACTTATGCGGGCAACCCAAGGTGAGTGGAATAATTATGTGTGTACGTATATAATGTATTTATTTGTGTAGTATGAATGTGGCATTGTCGCGGTGTTCAAGACACCACATTCTAAGTAACGAGTAGTATTGTCGCGGTGTTCAAGACACTACTCATTGTTTGATTGACATGTGGTATTGTCGCGGTGTTTAAGACACCACATTGTCATGGGAGTGGATGCTGCGGTGTTCAAGGCACCACTCATTGTTTTGATTGACATGTGGAATCATCGCGGTGTTCAAGAAGCCACATTGTCATGGGGGTGAGTTAGTCGCGTTGTTCAAGACATCGCCCGGGGGATTAGTGATTACGCGGTGTTTAAGTAACACTAATGGATGTTATGAACTCCGACGATCTTTTACGAACACCGTTCCCTAGTACGATTGGTTAACCATGGTTGTGTGAATTTTGTATTAGCATATTTAATTGTGAACTGTATGCTATTGGTATTGCTGGCTCATTGTGAATTGCGGATATTGGTATATGCATAATGTTTGCATAGTTGTCGAATTGCTAGCTTGTATGCGGTATTGTGTAAGTAATTGCAAGTAAGTAGATTATATATGTATATGTATAACTATTGCATTCACTAAGCGTTAGCTTACCCCTCTCGTTGTTTACCTTTTTACAGGTATTGTGATTGTGAATCTAGCTAGTTGTTAGACTAGATGCGTAGGAGCGCTTGGGCTCGACGGGGTAGCTTTCGGATATGGATGTGGATTGGGGATTTGGTAGTCCCCGGGATTATGCTCTTGGTATTGGGTTGGGTTATTGAGTCTCAACTCGTATATTGTGATGTAAAACTTGATTTGGATGTTACAAAGCGTTTGGGTGTGAATTTGAAGTGTTAAAACATGTTTTGAATGAAATGTGACTGATCAGGTGTGTTGGACGCCTTCCAAGCTTCTTGGACGCCGTCCAGTATAACGTGGGTTGGGATTTTCTGGCACAGAACATTTTATTCAATTGGACGCCGTCCAATGTTTGGGACGCCGTCCTGTCTTTTGTAACTGGACGCCGTCCAGATTCTGGACGCTGTCCAGATGGTCTGGTATGTATATAATAATAAAAAAAAAATTTGTAGTGTTTTTGGTAAAACAAGGTTGGGTCGTTACACATTAGAATAACAATATTACAATAGAGATTACAACCAAACGAAACCACCAAACCAAAAGCCTAAAAACATACACATAAACTCGACCCCGAATCCAACCCGCATCTACACCCCGCAGAAGCCGCAAATTCAAACCAAAACACCGGGCAAGCCAAGAATACCTAATCCGAGGCCAATTTTCCGAAGTCGACTAAGTCAACAACGCCGGCAACAACGTCAAGCCCACTAAAGACCTACCGACGGGAAAAATGGAATGTATGAACCAAACTTGCAGCAGCCGAACAGAACCAAATGCAGAATCAAACCGTAAAGGAGCCAGTCATTTTCGTCAATTTTCTAAGGACATTTACAAACCCCCACGCTCAAGCAATCGAACAGCAGCCTGTCACCAACCACTGTTTGCCATCGCCTTCAACCACCTAGGCAAATAACAGCTGCTAGCAGCCATTTAAGGTCGTGAGCAGTCACCACCTCCCCTCAGTCGTCTCTGGCTACTATAGGACCACCGAGAACATGCCAGATTTCAACACAAAACACGATCCATCATACCCCTGCCTAATCTACCCCACACCCACTAAAAACTGAAGCACAACTAAGTGAAGTGCAACAACGATAGAAACGGAGAAAAGAAGCGGC